>NC_052628.1:117983234-118696984 GCF_016161935.1 Mauremys reevesii
CCCGGCGCAGTGACAGACCCTTCTCCAGAGGCCCCAAAAACAAAGGGAGGGCCCCTGCAGTCAGGGCCTGGGGCAAATTGCCCCACTTGCTCCCCTCTGGGTGGCCGGGCATTGGGAGAAATCACGGACCTTTCGATTATTCCAAAGTCCTCCCCGACGGCTATTTAAAAACCAAAAAGCTGGACATGTCTTGGAAAATCCGGATGCATGGTAACCATATCATAGGGACTCCAGGATCTGAAGCTGCTGCCAGCTATATGGTGAATCCTCCAACAAGGCACCAAACAGCTCTTCCACATGCTGCAAACTGGCCTCACTGGCTGACTATGTAGGAGAACAGAAACCCTTTGTTACCGCAGGAGAGTCTCTTCAATGCTGCACTCTTTGCATGGCTTTCAGAGGTCACCGTGAAACACGACTACCCTGCCCCTAGGAGTCTCTCAAGGAGCTGCCTGCGCACTCACTTGGCACCCACCAGTAATGGTCTCTGACAGTGGCATTGCAGAGGGAGCTTAGCAGACCGTCCCTTCTATGACTTCCTGAATTGCTGCCAGGACTGATTCTAAGAGAAGAGCGGATTTCTCCTCTGCGCTAGGGAGATTCTCATAGGAAAAGCAGCTGTGGTGCGGGATGGGGCAATACAAGCACTACCCCATAGCCCTTGAATAGCAGCAACTAGGACTTTGGGAGCCAGGGGATTGGTGTGTCTTGCTGGGAGAGCAGAGCTGGAGAGCAGAAAAGGGCATTGGAGGAATTGTAGAAAAGTCAGTGTCATGGCGGGTCATGAGCAGCCAGATCTAGTGCTCAGAGGCAGAGTCTACACTCAGAAGACAGGAGTCGAGAGTCAGCTGGGTCAGGATACTGGAAGAGCAGAAGCAAAAGATCAAATTGTGTTCAGACCCTCAAATCCGATGAGCCACAGCGAGTCACATGGTCCAGAAGACAGGGGAGCCCCGGTGAGCAGACAGCTTCTTGTTCCTGCTGTTGGTTTAAGGAGGTCCCAGGGGCCGATTAGCTGCTCTGGGACTCTGCCAATAGGCCTCAGGGATGGAGCCTCAAACTGGGTCTGGACTTTGTAAGTCGTAGGTAAGCAGTTTTTAGTAGGCTTCCAGATGGCCTGCTGGAGTGTGGCTGCTCCCATGAACCCTGCAGACCCGAGTGATCTTCTGAGTGATCTCTCCCCGCTCAAACCTCCAGCAGGAAACAGTCTCAGGATCCCAGACACGTCCTCTGAGAATAAAAAACAAAGTCATGATGACAACTAGGCTATGGAACAGGAAGCCCAAAGTGCCCAGAAGAGTGAATGGTTTTTACCTCCACGAGATACCTGGGATCTTCCATCTAAGCCTCAATGCGACCCATGTTGCTTGGTTTGACAGGATGAGATCATGTGTCTCCACTGCTCTCTGAGCTGGGCTGGCTGCAGCATACGTCTGTGGAAGAGGCTGGGCCAGAGACTGGAAGAGAGATGTTGCAGTCAGGGTCCAGGCACCCCAGAAAGAGAACAGAGGGTCTGAAACCGAAAGGCTAAGCAATCAAATCAGCAGATTCGACAGAGAATTTTTGTACCGTACAGGGACATCAAATAAGGTCTGTTAGGAAAGCGGAGATGTTAGTCTGGAAACTGCTAAGGCCACAATTGTGACTCTTATGATTCAGTTTGAGTCACTACAAAGTGTGTTTTGTTTTGTTTGTCTGTTTGAAATTTGTCTCTTTCTCTTGCTTAGTATCACTTAAATCTCTTCTTTGTTACTGTGCTTCCCAAAGCCCCTCAGTGTTGTGTGTGTGAGTGAAGTGTGAGTCTCCAGCCTACCTACCAGGCTGAGCTGTGCCCTGTTTCTTTGAAGGTAGCGAATAATTTCGGAGCAGTGCGGGGCACAGAGTCCACAGGCAGTTCACCAGACATCTCCTGTGAAGCCCAAAGAGAACAAAGGAGCAGGAGAGATTCAGGCCACACTAACCCATGAGAACTTCCCACAGAAGAGGCTGCACAGTGCGCCAGACACAGCCGGCAGGATCCTTCCCACAAGCTGGGCCATGTCCTTCCCCTCCCAGCCCCACAGCTTCTTCCCCACCCCAGCCTCAGTAACCCCTCCCATCTCCCTGGTCTCCCCACCCACTCGCCAGTACCAGGCTGTTTCCATAATGGAAGCAGCTTTGTACCAGAGTTCACTCCCCACTAGATCCGAGGCTGCTCTGTTTGTCCATGGGCGTAGCAGGTTCATTTCCCTTTGCAGGATCTCTGACAGGTCTTGCTGCTGCTCCCTCAAGATTACCAGCTGCATCTGCAGCTCTGCCTGCACTTCCTTCTGCTTCTGGGGAGTTTCTAGGAGCTGCTGGAGAAACCCCGAGCCCTGCTTTGCCTGCTTAACCAGTCCCTGGAACTCAAATGGGATTCCCACTTGCGGGGACGGACCTTCCTTCAGTATCCAAGACTTCCATGAGCCATCGCAGATGACGAGAGGAATTCATTTCTGCTGACGATGCCAATAATCAATGAATCTACTCATTGTTAGGTGCCCTCTGGTCCTTCATTGACGGTCACTCCAGCACCATGGCAGTCTCTCTGCCTGGTAATTCGGCCCTCTGGCCGGCTCACTACTTTTAGTCACCGCTTCTGGGGCTCAGTTTGTCACACAGTAAAAGTCCAACAGGTCTTCCCAGAGAAAAAAGTTCTTCTCCTCTCACTGGGGCTCTGGCTCAGCCTGCAGCCCCCTTGCTGGGCTTGGTAACCTCTCTGGGTGCATTTATGCCCCCCTTCTTTGGGGTCAGTAGAGGAACCCGGTCCCATCCTGAACCTGGTAGCAGCCCAGGGCTCTGTGCTCAACAGCTAGGTCTGCTCTTTTCTCTTTGCTGCAGGTTTCCCTGGGCACATCCTACCTCTCTTCTCAAGTTCCCTTCTAGGCTTTCCTTGCTGCTTTCAACTTCCTACCTAGTTCTCATTCCAGTGCATAGCCCAGCTAGGCTTTATCGCCGCTGCAGTCTGGTTCTTTCGGGGCCAATACATGGTCCCTCGGAGGTAGGACTCATTCTGTAATCAATTTGGCTAAGCCCCAGGCTCTGCAGCCCAGGGGAAAGCACTCTCCTTTCCCTGGTACAGACCTGCTCTGCCCAGGCCTGCTCTTCTTGGGTCGAGGTGAGTCTTGCCCACATGCTCAGGGTTTAGCTGATCACCATAGCTGGGCTTTTCACCTTCCTCTGCAGTACAGGGCCTGGTTCACTTGCTGGAGGAGTCTCTGCACCTTAAAGTCTTGAAACCATTATTTGAGGACTTGAGTAGTTCAGACATAGGTCAGGGGTTTATTACAAGAGTAGGTGGGTGAGTTTCTGTGGCCTGTATTGTGCAGGAGGTCAGACTAGATGATCATAAATGGTCCCCTCTGAGCTTAAAGTCTAGGAGTCTGTAGTGGACCTGGCACATAGCGCCCCTTTGTGGCAGGTGCCGGGCAGTGCTGGGGCCTCGCATCTCTCTAGTCTCGGTGTTTGCCTCTCTACGGGCCGTCTGTTACTGTCACTCGGTCTTACGCTCTTCCCTCCCCCAGTATTTGCAATAGCGCGACCTCGTGGGCGGCATCTATATAACCCCTCTTAAGGGTGGGATAGCACGGCCTAGCGGACAAAGTCCATATAATCCCTCTTTGCAGCAGGGTAGCACAGCCTGGCGCCAACGTTCATATAATCCAGGCCTGCACAACATACGGCCCGCGGAGCCTCACTGTGCTGCCGAGCGAATCTAAATCCCCGCGCTGGCTCTGCGGGCAGCCCAGAGCCCTTTGAATCCCGGCTGCGGCCAGGAAGCAGAGAGCTCTGGGCTGCCGGCAACCGCGGGGAGCCCTTTGAATCTCAGCCGCGGCTGGGAGTCAGAGGGCTCTGGGCTGCCGGCAGCGGCGGGGAGCCCAGAGCCCTTTAAATCGCAGCCGCGGCCGGGAGTCAGAGGGCTCTGGGCTGCTGGCAGCGGGAGCCAGAGCCCTTTAAATCCCAGCCGTGGCCGTGAGTCAGAAGGCTCTGGGCTGCTGGCAGTGGCGGGAGCCCAGAGCCCTTTAAATCCCAGCTGCGGCCGTGAGTCAGAGGCTCTGGGCTGCTGGCCAGCGGGAGGCCAGAGCCCTTTAAATCCCAGCCGGCCGTGAGTCAGAGGACTCTGGGCTGCTGGCAGCGGGGAGGCCAGAGCCCTTTAAATCCCAGCCCCGGCCGTGAGTCAGAGGGCTCTGGGCTGCCCGCAGCAGGAGCCCAGAGCCCTTTAAATCCCAGCCGTGGCTGGGAGTCAGGGCTCTGGGCTGCCGCCGCAGGAGCGCAGAGCCCTTTATATCTCAGCCAGAGTTGGGAGTCAGAGGGCTCTGGGCTGCCCACAGATCCGGCTGCGGCTGGGATTTTAAGGGCTCAGGGCTCCCGCGGCTGCCAGCAGCCCAGAGCGTTTGAATCCCGGCATGCGACCGCTGTTTGCACCCTCCCAACTGCCCCCAGAACCCCACCCCTATCTAACACCGCTGGTCCTTGTCCCTGATACCCCTCTCCTAGGACTCCTGCCCCTAACTGCCCCCCCCCCCACCCCTATCTAAATGCCGCTGCTCCTTCTCGATTGCTCCCTCCCAAGCCTCCCAGACCCTGCTCCAACTGCCTTGGGACCCCATGACCCCCTATCTAAGCCTCCCTTCTCCTTGTCCCCAACTGCCCCTCCTGAGACCCCCCAACTTTCCCCAGGACCCCACCCCTACCTATCCCTGATAAACCCCTGGGACTCCCATGCCTATCCTACTGCTGCCTGGCTGACTGCCCCTGAACCTCTGCCCCATCCAGCCCCACAGCTCCCTGTCCCTTGACTGCCCCTGGAACTCCCTACCCCTTCTCCAACCTCCAGCCCACTTACTGTGCCACTCAGACCAGCGTGTCTGGCTCCATGCAGCTCAGACACATTGCTGCCATACTCCCCGTGGAGCCCACAGCCCCCCACCCCAGCGCCTGCCTTCCAGATTTGAACACCTCAGGATTCAGGAGTGCTCAAGCTCAGTTTGGGCAGCTGTTACTTCATTTCTCCCAAATCAAATATACTGATCCACTGTAACTTGATGTAGAAAAAGCAGGATAAAATTGAGCAAGAAATGCTTATTATGACTGGAATTGCTATTTTCAGCAGCCATTGCCTTTTTGTTTGTTTAAGGAAGACAGTGATATTGCATAGGCAAATTCCCCATAGAAAGAAAGAGTGGAACAAAAGAATAATAAAGGCACCTCAACTTTTCCTCATTTATGGAGGACAGGCTTATAATATGCATCCAGATATCCTCCAATCACACAAGCTGAAAATTGTTCCACTTTACTGCAGCTCTGTAACCATATGGGAACCAATCCTGTCTGTGTTTTGTGCACATCCAAAATTCCTGCTGAATGACCTGCCCTGGGAGCGTTACTAGTGACCCAGGGCTGGGGAGGCAGGAGGTGTGTGTGGGGGGAGGCACTGGTGGGGGGAGCCCAGGGCTGGGGCCGCAGGAGGGGGGAGGAAGGCACTGGTGGGGAGGAAGGGAAGCCCAGCACTGGGGCAGCAGGGGGTGTGGGTCAGTGGGGGAAGAGCCCAGGATTGGGGCAGCAGGAGGGTACAGGGGGGAGCCCAGGGCTGGGACGGGGGGCAGCCAAGTTTTTTTTTTTTGCTTGGGGCAGCAAAACACCTAGAGCCGACCCTGCCGGGTTCCCCCAGCCGCCGGAGCCCTGGGCCCTTTAATTTGACCCTGAGGGCTCCCAGCCACCTCTTCAGCTGGGAGCCCCCGGTTGATTTAAAATAAAGTATCACTTCCCCACCCCCAACCTTCCTTTTTGGCCCACAGCAGTTTTGGTGGGGCGGCTGGGAAGGAGGTTTGTTTCCACAGGGCTGGGCGGCCCTGGGGCAGGGTGTTTCTGCGGGGCTGGGAGGTTTCGGCCCTCGGCTGTTTTCTTTGGAGGAATGTGGCCCTCGCCGCTTTACGAGTTGTGCGGGCCTGATATAATCCCCCCTTTCAGGCGGGGTAGTGCGGCCAGAGTCCACATAATCCTTCACGGTTGGACTCGGGCCCACCTTCTCCTCTGAGCCCCAAGCCAGGGCCCTGATAGCTGCAAGCTCTACTTGCCGCTCGCTCAGCAGGGATCTGCCCGCAACACGCCGAGTGCTAATACAGCTTTAACACCGTTTATCTCTACTTTCCCCTGGGAATGGCAGTGCTTCTGCAGCGAGGGGTCCTCCGGTCTGTTCCGCCCCTGGGTCGTCCTCCGTCAGGGTCTCCGGTGGTGCCTCGGCAGGGCTGACGCCCGGATCCTGGCTCGCAGGCCCTCTCTCTGCAGGAGCTAACAGCGTGCGTCCTTCCCCTCCGGCGGTCAGCCCAGACTGAGCTGATGTGCAGGCTTTTATATCTGAGCTCCAGTTGGAGCATGCCCAGCAGAACTTCTGGGGCGGGGCTTCCTCTGCCAGGGAGGAAGGGTTAACCCCTGCTATACCAGTGTGGGTCCACTCTGCCCCGTCACACACCCTCCCCCTTAAGACAGTCGCCTGGGCCGGCTGACCCTTAGTCGTCTCCTCCCCTTCCCCCTACCCCCCTACCGCCCCACAACTTGGGAAGAGAAATCTGCATCCGCATGAGCCTTTCCCGGCGGTGTAACACTCGGAAGGAATAGGGTTGGAGGACATGTACCACCACATGATCCGTGTGTTTGAGTCCTTCATGCTGTTAATCCACCTGAAGTGCGTGTTCTATTACCAAGGAGAAGGAGGGCTTCGTAGAACTGCTTATAGTCATTCCTGTCCGCATATGCCTGTATTTCATCTGCTTTGGCGCTCAGCCACAAGTCCCGCATTTTGTGCAGTCGGTGCTGTACTGTTCTGCGAGCATGATAAAGGCTGTCTTCTTTGCCGCTGAGGATGGGTCGTTCTGATGTGCACGATGCAGGCGATGCTTCTCAGCAAGTAGGACCTGGATTTCTGCATCATTTTCGTCAAACCAGCCTTGCCGCCTGCGTGTGGAGGGCCCCAATACCTTCGATGCAGCTGTATGGACAGTGTTGCGGAATGGCTCCCAGTCTTTCTCAGCGTCATCCTCAATACGAAGATCAGCAAGCTCATTCTCTAGGTCTTCCGCTAGATTTTCAGCGATGCGGCTATTCTTCAGCCGACACGTTGATCCTTTTGAGAGCCTTACAGCCTTGTGGTCGTCTCTTCGGCATGATACGGAGCTTCATTTTGGATACTATGAGCCTGTGATCCGTCCAACAGTCACCGCCGCACATAGCTTTTGTAACCCTGACATCTTGTCTGTCCCTTCTCCTGATGACGACATAGTCGATCAGATGCCAGTGCTTGGAACGGGGATGCATCCACCAAGTCCTGTTGCGGTGCGGAGGCGGAAGACCGTATCGGTGATCAGAAAGGTCATGTGCTGCACAAGTTTTCAGCAGTAACAGGCCATTGCTGTTACACTTTCCCACTCCATGTTTCCCGATGACTCCTTCCCAGGCTGCGGCATCGCATCCGACTCTTGCGTTAAAATCGCCAAGCAGGATCAGCTTGTCTCTGCGGTGCACTGATGATAACAGAGCACCTAGTTCTTCGTAAATTTATCCTTCACATTCTCTGGGTTGGTCATTGTGGGAGTGTATGTGCTGATCAAAGTAGCTTGTTTTCCTTTTTGAGCGGAAGCTGCATTGTCATGAGTCGGTCATTCACACCCTTGGGGGAACTGGCAAGTTTCCGAACAAGATGATTCTTGATGGCGAAGCCAACTCCAGATTCGCGACGCTCATCACTGCTGCGGCCACTCCAGAAGAATGTATAGCCTCTGCCTGACTCGGACAGCTGTCCTTCATTAGCAAAGGCGAGTTTCACTAAGGGCTGCAATGTCAATGTTGTAGCGTCACGAGCTCTCTGGCGACAAGTGCTGTTCTTCTCTCCGGTCTGTCTGCCGTGATGTTGTCCAGTAGCGTGCGCACAGCCCATGTGCCAATGGGGATCGGTGTCACTCTAAGTTTTGTTTTTGTTCAACCTCTTTGATGGGATCCCCACCAGCCGCGGTATGCTGGCCAGGGTAAGGTGAAGCAGGCAATGTTTAGGGCACCTTTTCTAGCCAAGTGAGCAGTGCAGTCCTGAATAGGGCTGCTCAGTCGCTCAAGAAGATGCCGCTCCACTGCTTTGGTCAGTGAGGAACGACCATTATACCTGAGCCGCCTGTGTGCAGGTCCGCGGCAACAGCTCCCAGTGTATCCACACCTGCTGCTTCGTCGCTTGCCCATCACCACAGGACTTGATATGTTATGATGTCGAGACTTGCGCGTGAATTGGATTAAAGTGAGGGAGAGTCTATGGTCCACAGTCTTCTGGGAGCTTTCCCCTCCTGAACTCTGATGGCACTGTGCTCCTTACAGAGAAGACGCAGATTCTCCAGAGATGGGCTGAACATTTTGAAGCAGTTCTCAACTGCCCCTCAGTCATCAATGATGAGGCCATTGACAAGATGCCCCAGGTTGCAGTCCATGACTCCATGGATGCTTCACCAAAAGAGGATGAAGTGAAGGAAGCCATCAACCAGCTGTCAAGTGGCAAAGCCCCAGGGTCAGATGCCATACCAGCAGAGGTGTACAAAGTCAGTGGACCCGTGCTGCTACGGAAAGTCACTGAGCTGTTTCAGTCCTTCTGGAAGCAGGGATCCATTCCACAGGAATTTAGAGATGTGTCCATGGTGCACCTCTATAAGAGGAAGGGCAATCGCCAGGTATGCAACAATCACCATGGAATCTCGCTGCTCTCTACAGCGTGGAAAATTCTTGCACGGGTTCTGTTGAACCGATTGATCACTCACCTGCAGCAGGGCTTACTGCCAGAATCACAGTGCGGCTTCCGCAAGGGATGTGGGATTATTGACATGATCTTCGCTGCGTGTCAGCTACAGGAGAAATGTCAAGAACAGAATTGTGAGCTCTACACAACTTTTGTGGACCTCACGAAAGCGTTCGACTCTGTGGAGGATCATGTCGAAATTCAGCTGTCCAGACAGATTCATACCAATGGTACGTCAATTTCATCACGGTATGATGGCTCGTGTCCTGGATGACAGTGAAACATCTGAGGCCTTCCCAGTCACCAACGGCATCAAGCAAGGGTGTGTTTTAGCACCCACTTTGTTCAGCATGATATTCTCTGCCACTCTGACTGATGCCTTTCAATACTGCACTGAAGGAGTAGGCCTGAAATACAGAACTGACAGGAAACTATTCAATCCGAGGCGACTGCGTGCCATTACCAAGGTGACGGAAACTGTACTTCGAGACTTTGTCTTTGCCGATGTTTGTGCTCTGAATGCTAGTACAGAGCCACAAATGAAAGCCAATATGGACAAGTTTTCATCTGCATGTAACAACTTCGGTCTCACCGTTAACATCAAGAAGACTGAGGTCATGCACCAGCCAGCTCCCCACGCTCCGTACTCAGAACCGTCCATCACTGTAAATGGACAGAGACTCCAGGCAGTGGAGCACTTCACATACCTGGGCAGTACCCTTTCCCAAGCAGTGTCAGTCGATGATGAAGTAAACGGCAGAATTGCTAAAGCCAGCTCTGCATTTGGCGATTGCGCTCCAGCGTCTGGGAGCGTCGAGGATCAGCCTACCAACAAGCTGATGGTCTACCGAGCAGTGGTGCTTCCAACTCTGCTGTAGGCCTGCGAGCCGTGGACTGTCTATCAGAGTCATGCACGAAGGCTCAATCATTTCCACAGTTACTGTCTGCGAAAGCTTCTAAAAATCAGATGGCAGGACAAAGTGCCCGATACTGAAGTCCTTACCATAGCCAGTCTGCCGTCAGTTCACACACTGCTGATGAGCCCAGACCAGATGGGCCGGACATGTCGTGAGAATGTCAGAGGAGCGCATTTCTAAACAGCTCTTCTACGGAGAACTCACCAGGAAAGCGCTCCCATGGAGGACAAAGAAGCGGTTCAAGGACACGCTGAAGACCTCTCTGAACTCCCTGGAGATCAACACCGCCACATGGGAAACCCTCGCACTGAACCGTCCAGCATGGCGCAGCCTCATTCCACACAGGCAGTAATACCTCTGAGGCGAGGCGTACTGCTGAGTCTGAAAGAAAGCGTGAGCTGCGCGAGTCCAGAGCTGCCCGCACATCATCGACAGTGCCATCGCATGTCTGTCCAGCGTGTGGCAGGGCGTTCCACGCCCGAATCGGACTGATCAGTCATCTCCGGACTCACAGAGTCCGGTCATCAACGAATGAGTTGTTGAGGTCTTCATCGACAACGATGGGCCAGGAACATCACAGTACCTCAGCGCCTCGAATGCCCATTTCAGTCCCAGGGCCTCCCGCTCTGTGGTGGAATACCGGGTCTCTCTGGGGAACAGCTTGTGGCTCAGGTCCAAAATGGGGTGTTCTTCTCCTCCCACCTCTTGCAACAGTACGGCCCTGTAGTGAGGCGGCCTGGCTCCCGGCCGCACCCGAGAGGGAGGAGCCAGAACAGCTGCCACAGTGGGCGGAGCCACTGCCGCCTGTCCCGCCTCCGGAAGTCAAGGGGCGGGACAGGAAGTATAAAAGCCCCGGCCCAGCGCTCAGTTGCAGCCCAGCGGCCGGAGAGGACAGACGCTCCTGACCGAGCTCTTGCTGGACCGAGCCTGCCCCAAGCCCGGTACCCTGAGGAGGACTGGCCGAGCCTTCCCCGAGCCCGGTACCCTGAGGAGAACTGGCCGAGCCTGCCCCGAGCCCGTTACCCCGAGGAGCTGCCCGAGCGTCCCCCCGACCCGTGTCCTGAGGAGCAGCCTGACCTAGCCAGCCCTCAGCACGACGAGAGCCCATGGTATGGGACCCGCTGCGGACACCCGCGATGAGCAGGTACCCATGGAGGTGGAGATGGGAAGTAGCCCGGGGGTAGCTGACCCCAGTCTGGCTACTGCAGATTTCGAGCCGATGTCGGTGTGTTGCGGTCAGGACCCCACCGACACAGCAGCAGACTAACTGCTGCTGTTAGGGCCCCGGGCTGGGACACAGTGGAGTGGGTGGGCCTGTGTCCCCCCTGCCACCGCCTCACGGGTGGCAGTCTCCCCCTCACATCAGAGCTCAGACCCAGAAGTCTGGACTGACCTATTGTTGCTGCTCAGCTCCTGCTTCGAGGACCTGAGCCCTGAACTATTATTGCTGCTCAGCTCCTGCTTTAAGGACCTGAGCCCTGAACTATTGTTGTTGCTGCTCAGCTCCTGCTTTAAGGACCTGAGCCCTGAACTATTATTGCTGCTCAGCTCCTGCTTAAGGACCTGAGCCCTGAACTATTGTTGTTTGCTCAGCTCCTGCTTAAGGACCTGAGCCCTGAACTATTGTTGTTGCTGCTCAGCTCCTGCTTTAAGGACCTGAGCCCTGAACTATTATTGCTGCTCAGCTCCTGCTTTAAGGACCTGAGCCCTGAACTATTGTTGTTGCTGCTCAGCTCCTGCTTAAGGACCTGAGCCCTGAACTATTGTTGTTTGCTCAGCTCCTGCTTAAGTACCTGAGCCCTGAACTATTGTTGTTGCTGCTCAGCTCCTGCTTTAAGGACCTGAGCCCTGAACTATTGTTGTTTGCTCAGCTCCTGCTTTGGGACCTGAGCCTGAACTATTGTTGCTGCTCAGCTCCTGCTTTAAGGACCTGAGCCCTGAACTATTGTTGCTGCTCAGCTCCTGCTTTAAGGACCTGAGCCCTGAACAATTTTGCTGCTCAGCTCCTGCTTAAGGAGCTGAGCCCTGAACTATTGTTGTTTGCTCAGCTCCTGCTTAAGGACCTGAGCCCCTTGAACTACTGCTTATTGCCCCGCCCTGACTAGGGCTAGGGCTTTACTGACTCTGGGTGCTCAGCCCCTGCCTGAGGGTCTGAGCCTAGAACTGCTGTTTGCTGCCCCGCCCTGACTGAGGGCTTGGGCTTTGTTGACTGTTTATTTCTGCTCAGCCCTGCCTGAGGGTCTGAGCCCTTGGACCTTCGGAGACTGAACTGCTGATTTAGGCCGTGTAGTGACGCGGCCTGGCTCCCGGCCACACCCGAGAGGGCCGAGCCCCCACACCGGACTCTTACACGTGGTGCCTTCTCTGAGGACCTCTCGCCCAGGATGTGGGCGCGAGCTCTTGACGCCGGAGAGAGGCCTCCCGCCAGAGAGATGGATCTGTCCCAGCTCCTGCCCTCATGACGGAGAGCCAGGAGCGACAACAGGCGGCCCGGTCGCAACAGCAGCAGCAGCTCGTCGAGCAGCTAGGTTCGCAACAACGGCAGCTCATTCAAGACCTGGTTACCCAGCACCAGGACTTCCAGCGGCAATGTGTCCAGCAGCTCGCAGCGGTGCTGACTCGACCGGGGGAACCCCATCCAGGAGATGCTGCAGGGCCCGCGGCCCAGCCCCCAATTCGGCTGGCGAAGATGGGGCCGGCGACGACCCGAAGCCTTTCGTCACATTTGAGCGGGTGGCCGTCGTCGCGGGCTGGGCCCAGGACCAATGGGCCACCATCCTGGCTCCATACTTAACGGGGACTGCTCAGACGGTCTATCGAGGCTTGTCTGTGGAGGCAGTCCAGGACTACAGCCAGGTGAAAGCCGCTATCCTAGACGCCCTGGATGTGAGTCCAGAGACCTACCGACAGCGGTTTAGAAGCCTGGCGTATCCTCCAGGGGCCCGACCTCGGATAGTGGCCCAGGAGCTTCAGTGGTAGTATTGGAGCAGTTCGCCCATGTACTCCGCCGCGAGGAAGAGCCTGGGTCCTCCGCCATAGGCGGCGACAGTGGCGCGGCCGTTACGTTAATGGAGGACTTCCTTGCGGCTGAAACCCGCTGGGCTCGGCTGGCGGACAGCCCGCCCGGACGGGCGCCCCAACCCAGAAAAGAAGGCGCCCACCCTCACAGGCGTACAAGTTTCCTCCCGTGGAGCGAGGCCCGGACCCGTACCGCCACGTCCTCCGGGAGAGCCGCTCGGACCCGGTTCCCGTGGCGAGAGGACTACGGAACCTGCCTGGAGGTAACCCGGGACCCGGTCACGGACGGGACGAGCAGACCTGGGGCCCTGTTTCTCCTGTGGAGAGTATGGCCATTTACAGTGGGACTGCCGAGGACTGGAGTGTACCTTTGGCCAGGTTTACTCAGGGGAAGGCCGTGCCCGGCGTTGGCAAGCGGCCAAGATCACCGTGCCCGTGGTCGTTGAGGCGCCCGGCGGTGGCCCTCCTCGATTCAGGCTGCGGCCAGACACTGGTCTGCCAAACCATGGGCCCGCAGGCTTACAACCGCCTGGGGAACATTCAGCTGCAGTGTATCCACGGGGATATACGGCCCTACCCAAGTACCAGGGCCCAACTGACTATTGATGGGGTCACCCGGCTGATGACAGTGGGACTCGCTCCACTGCTGGCGTGCCGGTGATCCTGGGTGGGACTGGCCCGAGTTCCCTGCCGTGCCTACGCCGCCACGTGAGGGCAGCCCGCAGGTCACGCCAGCCTTGGAAGGGGAGGCCCCAGAGACTGAGGAAGACGAGGTGGAAGCCCCCGACCACACCAACCCGATGGAAGGACGTGAAGATCTTCCCCCGGAGTGGGGGAGGATCCCTCGGCGCCCACGGACTTTTGCCGGGATCAACGGGCCGACCGTACACTCACGCGGACATACGACCAGCTGGCCTGCCTGGCTGGGCCGGTCCTCGACCCCCATCGGCGGCGCAGTGGCCGCACTTTGAATGCGGCAGGAGCACCTGTATCGCGTCGAGAGGACCCCGCGGGGATACCAGGACACAACTCCTCGTGCCTCGGTGTCACCGCCGGGCGGTCATGAAACTGGCCCACGACATCCCTGCGGCCGGGCACCTCGGTCACGAGAAGACCCTGGCTCGGATCCTGGGGTGCTTCTTCTGGCCAGGGGTACACCAGGAGGTAAAGAATTGTGCAACTCTTGTCCGGAATGCCAGTTGGCTGCCCCAGCACGAACTCCCAAGGCACCGCTGGTCCCGATGCCTCTGATTGAGACCCCCTTTGAGCGGGTGGCCATGGACCTGGTGGGGCCCCTCCCTAAGAGCAGCGCAGTGTTCCAATACATTTTGGTGATAATGGACTATGCTACCAGGTTCCCCGAAGCAATCCCTCTCCGGACCATCACGGCCCGCACCATCGCAGCTGAGCTGGTGAAGGTCTTCGCCCGTGTCGGCCTGCCCCGGGAGATCCTCATGGATCAGGGGACCAACTTTACGTCACGGCTGCTCCAGCAGGTGTGCGAACTCTTGGGGATAAAGCAACTCCGGACGTCCGTTTACCATCCCCAGACAGATGGGCTGGTTGAAAGATTCAATCGGACGCTGAAAGAGCTGTTGCGTAGGTTCCCCCAGGAGGACCTTCGCCGATGGGACCAGCTCCTTCCACCCCTGCTCCTGGCGGTGCGGGAAGTC
The DNA here is from genome assembly GCF_016161935.1 of Mauremys reevesii. Lineage (NCBI taxonomy): Eukaryota > Metazoa > Chordata > Testudines > Geoemydidae > Mauremys > Mauremys reevesii. The sequence continues at coordinate 117,997,631 of NC_052628.1, forward strand.
CCAGTCTTCAACCAAGTTCTCACCCTTTGAGTTGCTGTGCGGTCGGCGACCTCGGGGCCTGCTGGATCTCATGAGGAAACCTGGGAGCAAGCCCCATCGCCGGCCCAGGGCCTCTTAAAGTACGTACTCCAGCTTCAGGAGCGCCTTAAGCAGGCGGGGGCCCTGGCGCAGGAGAACTTGAAAGCCACCCAAGACACGCAGGCCCAGACTTATAACTGGGACGCCCAGACTCGGGACTTTCATCCCGGAGACCGGGTATTACTCCTCCTTCCCTCCAGTGAATCGAAGATCCTGGCCCGGTGGCAAGGGCCATATGAGGTGGTTCGGAAGGTGGGCCGGTTAATTATGAAATCAATCAGCCGGACCGGAAAAGAAGACCCAACGGTACCATGTCAACCTCCTCAAGCCCTGGCAGGAACATGAAGGTCTCCCGATCAACCCCTACCCGCCAGAACCTGAGCTAGGACCCCAGGTAGCCCATACAGAGGACCCCGGGGAACCGCAGCTCGGGGAGACCCTAACAGATGACCAACTCAAGCAGACCCGGTGCCTCTTGCAAGCCTTTTCCCACACCTTTACGGGCCAACCGGGATACACCACCCTGGTATACCATAGGATCCAGGCGGAGCCTGGGGTGGTGATCGAGCGCGACCAGGCCCTTGCCGTATCACAGGAGGCAGGTCGTTGAGGAGGTGGTACGAGCTATGCTGGATCTAGGGGTGATTGAACTCGCAAAGTGAGTGGCGCAGCCCTGTAGTGCTGGTACCGAAGCCCGACGGCTCACAGAGATTCTGTATCGACTTTAGGCGTGTTAATGCTATCTCCAAGTTCGATGCCTATCCCATGCCTCGGATAGATGAGCTGTTGGCCCGCTTAGGGGAGGCCCGCTATATCACCACCCTTGATCTAAGCAAAGGGTACTGGCAGATCCCCCTGGAACCAGCCTCCAGGGAGAAGACTGTGTTCGCCACACCCACGGGCCTATACCAGTTTACCCGGATGCCCTTCGGCCTCCATGAGGCTCCGGACACCTTTCAACGCCTAATGGACCGCCTCCTCCAGCCACATCAGGACTACGAGGCCGCCTATCTAGATGACGTGGTCATTTACAGTCCTCGGTGGGAGAGCCACCTAGAAAGGGTCGCAGCCGTCCTGAGGTCCCTGCGGAAGGCCTGGTTAACAGCCAACCCTAAGAAATGTCGCATCGGCTGGCAAGAGACCATGTACCTGGGGTATACTATCGGGCATGGACAGGTAAAACCTCTTGTCGGCAAGGTCCAGGCCATCGCAACCTGCCCCCCGCCAGCCACGAAGCGCCAGGTGCGCCAGTTTCTGGGGCTGGCAGGGTATTACAGACGATTTATTCCTCAATTCGCGGCAATTGCCGCCCCTTACCGGGGCTCCTGACAAAGGATAGCCCGCGGCAGGTAAAATGGACCCGCGAGTGCGACGAGGCCTTTCAGACACTCAAGACGAGCCTCTGCAGCGAGACGGTCTTGTATAGTCCTGATTTCCACCGGACATTTGTTTTACAGACAGACGCCTCGGAAGTGGGACTCGGGGCCATCCTTTCCCAAGAAGTAGAGGGGGAAGAGCATCCGGTTCTTTACATCAGCCGGAAGCTGTTCCCCGGAGAGAAAAACTACGCGGTGGTCGAAAAGGAAGCCCTCGCTGTGAAGTGGGCCTGTGAAGCCCTGAGGTATTACATCCTGGGAGCCCCCTTCACCTTGGTCACCGACCATTCCGCCCTCCAATGGTTGGCTCGCATGAAGGACCATAATATGCGGCTGCAGCGGTGGTACTTGGCCCTGCAGCCCTATGCCTTCACTGTGCGTCATCGGGCCGGGAAGGACCATGCTAACGCGGACTTCCTCTCCCGGCTGTGGGGTATGGAAGGGGCTGACCCGCTGCAGGAGCCAGCCTTGAGGGCCGTGTAGTGAGGCAGCCTGGCTCCCGGCCGCACCCGAGAGGGAGGAGCCAGAACAGCTGCCACAGTGGGCGGAGCCACTGCCACCTGTCCCCGCCCCCCCCGGAAGTCAAGGGGCGGGACAGGAAGTATAAAAGCCCTGGCCCAGCACTCAGTTGCAGCCCGGCGGCTGGAGAGGACAGACGCTCCTGACCGAGCTCCTGCTGGACCGAGCCTGCCCCGAGCCCCGTACCCTGAGGAGGACTGGCCGAGCCTGCCCCGAGCCCCGTACCCTGAGGAGGACTGGCCGAGCCTGCCCCGAGCCCCGTACCCTGAGGAGGACTGGCCGAGCCTGCCCCGAGCCCCGTAACCTGAGGAGGACTGGCCGAGCCTTCCCTGAGCCCCGTACCCTGAGGAGGACTGGCCGAGCCTTCCCCGAGCCCGGTACCCTGAGGAGGACTGGCCGAGCCTGCCCCGAGCCCGGTACCCTGAGGAGAACTGGCCGAGCCTGCCCCGAGCCCGGTACCCTGAGGAGGACTGGCCGAGCCTGCCCCGAGCCCGGTACCCTGAGGAGAACTGGCCGAGCCTGCCCCGAGCCCATTACCCCGAGGAGCTGCCCGAGCATCCCCCCGACCCGTGTCCTGAGGAGCAGCCTGACCTAGTCAGCCCTCATCACGACGAGGAGCCCATGGTCTGGGACCCCGCTGCGGACACCCGCGATGAGCAGGTACCCATGGAGGGGGAGATGGGAAGTAGCCCGGGGGTAGCTGACCCCAGTCTGGCTACTGCAGATTTCGAGCCGATGTCGGTGTGTTGCGGTCAGGACCCCACCGACACAGCAGCAGACTAACTGGGTCTGGGACACAGTGGAGTGGGTGGGCCTGTGTCCCCCCCTGCCACCGCCTCACGGGTGGCAGTCTCCCCCTCACATCAGAGCTCAGACCCAGAAGTCTGGACTCACCTATTGTTGCTGCTCAGCTCCTGCTTTAAGGACCTGAGCCCTGAACTATTATTGCTGCTCAGCTCCTGCTTAAAGATCTGAGCCCTGAACTATTGTTTGCTCAGCTGCTGCTTAAGTAGCTGAGCCCCTTGAACTACTGTTTATTGCCCCGCCCTGACTAGGGCTAGGGCTTTACTGACTCTGGGTGCTCAGCCCCTGCCTGAGGGTCTGAGCCTAGAACTGCTGTTTGCTGCCCCACCCTGACTGAGGACTTGGGCTTCGTTGACTGTTTATTTCTGCTCAGCCCTGCCTGAGGTCTGAGCCCTTGGACCTTCGGAGACTGAACTGCTGATTTAGGCCGTGTAGTGACGCGGCCTGGCTCCCGGCCACACCCGAGAGGGCCGAGCCCCCACACCGGACTCTTACACGCCCCCAACCCTACCTGCGAAGCATCTGTCTGGAGCATTTAAACCACTCCCCCGCCCATGGAGTGTCCTCTTTTTTGACAGTTCCAATATGGTAACCCTACCCTATGGGCCAAGCCTCCACTCCTGACAGTTCAGGCTAACCTCCCTTGGCTGCTTGGCCTGCCTGCCGAGACAGAGGACTCAGGGATTTCCATCAGGCTGCTCGGTTGCAAATGCAGCCCCCCAAAGAAGTGAAGAATGGAAGTGAAAGAGCAAAGCTGGACCATCCGCTGAGCTGCTGCAATCAAGTGAGCAGAGCCTGGGAGAGAAGAGGGAAAGCTCGAAGGTGGCTAGTGGCTGTAGGGAGCCAGGGGAGGAGAAATAAATAGTTAATGAGGAATCCTACGGGCTTTGTCTTGTGTGGTGAAGGGTTTCCAATGGGTCTAGTTATGATCACGTTACACTTGAAAATAGCTCGGGATGGCTGAAGGGCAGGTCTATAAAGGTAAGAGGTCACTCTAGGAGCTTCAAGTCTCAGATTCTGTCCCTACTGCCTGCTTGGATCAGCTGATCTCAACCCAACACGTCCCTCAGGTGGGAGCAGGGGCGAGCTCTTTTTCCGGAGTAGCCGCCAGAATAGGGACAGGATACATGTGGCCAAGGAACTAGAGAGGCCTGGGGATCAATTGCAGAGTTGCCTGTTAATGCAGCTCTTCTGGGAGCACGGTAGGGGACTGTGCACACAGGAGCCCCATTTCAAATGGTGGGGAGCGTAATTTAACCATGATTCCAGGGGCTACTTGCGCACCTGAAAACTCCAGTGTTTTGGCAGGGAAGTTAGCAATGAGCTGGCAGGAGCCCTGTATCTAATTCCTTTATAAAAGAAAGAAAATTAAATCGATATTAGACCCACTGAGCTCTAATACTAACGTGGTCTGACATCTTGTGGAAAATCACTGTAGGGACACTGGTTAAAATGTGACTGTATATCCCTACTTTGTTACTAACTCTGTCGGGAGAGACCCTGCCAGGAGTCCTGGGTTCGATCCCAGCTCTAGGAGGGGACTGGGGTCTAGTGGGTTACAGTGGGGGGCAGATACAGCTCGGTTAGTTATAAGAACATCAGAATGGTCCGAGTGGTCAGATCAAAGGTCCACATAGTCCAGTATCCTGTCTTCAAACAGTACCAATAAGTCTCTGTTTCCTGGCCTGGGCGTTGAGGCTGCATTAGGGGAGGGAGCTTCCCTCTGGGGTTTAAAGCTGGTACCTGCCTCTTCTGATCCCTCCTCACCAAAAGCTTCTGGCCCCTTCATTGCTGTGTCTCTGCCGCTGGGGATGGAGCAGCCCAAGCAGCAGGGCCGGTGCAAGGAGATTTTGCGCCCTAGGCAAAACTTCCACCTTGCAGCCCCCTCCCCCCACAACAGGAGCAGAGGGGCCCTGAGGGCAGACATGGGGCTGCAGGGGCAGAACTGAGGGAGGGGCTGGGGCAGAAGTGATGGGAGGGTTGAGGAGGAGAATTAACAGCCGGGCTGGGGACAGACAGATGTGGGGGTGGCAGGAACACAGAATGAATTAGGATTTGGGGTTTGGGGGAGAAGCTGGAGGCTCCCCAGGAGCAGGGAGCCTGGGAGAGGAGACCCAGAAACTGCAGAGTGTGACCTACAAGTCATGAGAAGGGAGGCTCTAGTGGGAAGCGGTTAGAGGGTGTGGAGGGTCAAGTACAGGGTAGGTTTACCCAAACCGGGGAAAGAAATGAAAGAATAAAGAGAAAAATAAAGTAAAACCAGTGAAAGGGTAGAAGCCTGGAGAAAGTGGCGGAAACTCAACTGAAGAGTGAAAGCCAAATGGTGCTGTGAGGGGAAATGCTCTGGGGCAGGCGGCAAGAGCGGAAGGGATCTCAAGCTGCAGTGGGGATTCAGGATCCAGATGCCCAGCAACTTTAATAGCTCTTAGGCATGGATGTCAGTCACGTCCATACTGACTGTTACCGGACCAGAATAGCCATGGTTGTTATGAAAGAAAGGAATTGCTCCTTGAAATTGATACTCTCACCACTGGAGCCTATTTAGTTGCACTTAGTATTGGGCAAATAACTGACTTTTTGCTTCACTGGCAGTTTTGCACACACACACAAAAATCAGCAAACCAAACAGAAAAATCATTATTGCAGACGGCAGGACTGGCCTCGCTGGCAGGAGCAATTTTAACTATTTGGACCCACTTTGATGCTAAGTAGGACCTGCTGTTTAGGTTTCTAACATGTCGCCATTTCTTATTAATTGCCCAAACATCTTCTCATTGTCTCTCTTGCTGAAGACAGATTTCCAAAGGCGGTCAATATCCCAGCCATGTCATTTTGTCCGCCGCTACATACACGAACAGGCCTCCTTCTCCAGCATGTTTTCCGCTTGTTGGATAGAGACATTCACTTACTCAGCCAGTAGGTCTAACAGATCCTGATAACGGCAAAACACGCAGTGATTTCGTCACACTTGCCTCCAGTGCCGGACAATGCAGCTTCAGCTTCCGTTGGTTTCGCAAATGTATTGATCCCTTTTGTTAAGCTTTTCTTAGACATTTCTCATTACCAGGTAGGGTGACCTGACGGCAAGTGTGAAAAATTGGGACGGGGTAAGGGTAATAGGTGCCTATATAAGACAAAGCCGAAATATCGGGACTGTCCCTATAATATCAGGACATCTGGTCACCCTATTTCCATGTTAACTCCCCTCCCAGGTTTGGGGTTAGTTCAAATCAGTTGCTTCTAGCTTTGTAGCTACTTTATCTTTTATTGGCCTCACAAAGGTGGTTACTCTGTAGCACTAAGCATCACTACTCTGCCATACCTTAGACACGCAGCATTCTGCTAAAGATTAAGCTGTTCAATGCTATCAGAACAGATTCTTAAAAGTCCCAGCAGGCTCTGTCTCAGGGCTAAATGAGCTTCCTCCCCTGGACCAGCTGTTCTTACGGCATGTTACTCTCTTGGCTTTTGTCAGCCCAGGCTGATTTGCGGAGGAGGAAGGGGGGATACGCTGTTCACGGTGATGGGGTGTATGGGCCCCTCACTGATCCAGTATTGGACTAGGGGTGCCCTGCCCCTCAACAGGTGCAGGGCCTGCTCCCAGCGGAGGAAGAATTTAAAAGGACACCGGTAGCCGAGGGGAAGGGGGAATGAGCTGCATGTGGCACCAGGCTACAAGGCTGGTGCTGAGAGCTTTGCCAGGAGCGGCAACATCTTTGTGAGGTTTCTCCAGCAGCAGGGACGGGATTCCTCCCCACCCCCACCCCTTTGGGAGATGAAAGCCTGAGAGAGATGGACTGACTGAACTGGACACAGAGACAGAGGGCAATCTGCTAAGCCAGCGACCGTGCCCCAGACTGAGGAGCTCCAGATGGGTAGGAGGTGACAAAATTTGGGGCTGGTCAGTACCTGAACTGGACACTTTGAGAGCCCCTCAGGGAGCTGAGCTGACCCCCAATGGAGTGGACGGGCCTGGGCCTAGGTTTGGGATGGAGGAACTGTACAGGCTTGTCGGCAGTAAAGAAATTGACACTGATACAAACTCCTAACATAGAAGCACCAAGTGGGATTTACACCATTGTAGCTTAATTCAGCAACCACATGCAGATACGTACCAGTGTGCACCTTGTGGAATGCGTCTGCACAACATACACTCCCTGATGAGGTCCAGCTCCTTACGTGGGAAATAATGGCCCACGTGGGGGAAAGATTAGCGTATTTCCAAGCTATCTGATTTGTCCAAATGAAGAAAATATTAGAATCCCAAGATAAAATAGGCGCCCTCATGAGTCATGAAAATCCCTTTCTTGATTTGATACAAATTAACATACTGGGTTATGGGGAGGGGAGCTGACGTGAAAATGCCCTGGCTTTGTCCAGGGCTGGCTTTGTCTGTGACATCAGCACTAAGGCAAGGCATAAAACAGGCAAACAGGGGCTCTTTGGCTCACAGAGTCCAATCATCGGAGGAAGGAAGCAGCATCGCACTCCAGAACTCCTGCTTGACACACAGTAAGTACTTTAGCATGTCTGTGTGCCAGCCACACTCGCAGCCAGAGGTAAACTGGAAGGGGTTGGAACTGCACCTTATTTGAATCCACTGGTTTTTTCCTCCACTCTTTGTTTGCTTGTGTGATGCGTTATCTTGGGGACGCAGCCAGGTGTTTTCATGCAGTGACCCTTGTGTGCTGTGGCAATGTGCTTGTTCGCATGTTTGAAGTTTTTGGTGTGAGTTTTTCTGCACATGAATGTCTGTGTACTATCCATCCATGTGAGCAGTGTTACACGTTCAGCAAACAGTATTTCCCATAAAGTGCTCTTTGCTGAAAGTACATGAAGCCTGCAACGAAGGCAAGTGTCCATACACAGTGCGAGCCTTTGAGCTTATATCCAAATGGCTTCTAATTCTGTTTCCCGTGACTGAACTATAACCGCTACTACAATGTTGTTTGCATGGCAAAACAGGTATTTTCTGTCGATTGAGTTCAGAGCCTTAGAATTTTCAAAAGGCCTGCAAAGGAAAACTGACTTTGTCTGAGTCTGCTGCCGATGCTAAGAACATCTGAAACAATACCTCTCATCCCTTGTAGGTTGTACATGCTCGGTTAGCTCCTGAATTCCAGGCGGTTGAAGAAAACAACATTGGACATGTTAGGCATCTAGCCTGTGCATTTATACTCAGATATTAACCTCATCGTTTAAGACCCATGAAACCTCTAGTAAAACCCAATTGGAATAAAAAGTGGGGAAGCCAGAAAAGAGTAAAATGATGTGTTCAGTTTCTGATCGTATTATCACCCGCAAGGATGGTGATTGTGCATGAAGTTAGGCACCCGCAGCTGGAGTGCGCCCGGTGTGAAAAACTGTGCCCTGTGTGTCTTAGGTCACACCTGCTTCCTTCGCTGACCCAGTTTTTGCATGAAGTTCCCACTGCAGATTGAGCCAGCTCTGGAAAAGCAAGGTGGAATCTCTTCTGTCTGTTGTATCAGCAGCAGAATTGCCAAATTCTGGACGTCCTGATGGCAGAATCTTTATTGCTGATGTAAAAAGCCCTTTGATTTTCAGAGCCTGGCTTGGATGTTCAGGTCTCGCACTTTTCAGGGGGAAATGGCCTTTTGATTGAACTGAGCACTCTGCTCAAGCTAGAACAGCCACAGGTGCCATCACTGTCATTGAGAGGTCAACTACATGACACTTGAGCCTCCCAGGAGCCGTAGGAACTAGAAATGGGCTGGGTGGGAATGCTGTTCTTCCACTGATACTCAGAGTTACCACCTAAACATCTGCACATTAACTGGTGTCCCCGGGCCATGTCCTGCAGCAGTGGGGTGTGGACTGCCCAAAAGTCTGTCTTTGTCCAAATGGGGCAATGGACAAATGCAGCAGAACCTGCAGCCAGATCCCACTCTCATTCCTAGTGCATCGGCTCCAGTGACCGTCTTTTAAATGTCCACACTCCACTTGAATGGTGAGGCCGAAGCATTGAGAGTGTGCCAGTTGCACGGGAAGCACTGGTGAGAGTTTTGACTCCCATGCCCGGTATGTTCGGCTGCATGGTTGCCATCAATTTAAACGAGAATGTAAGAAGCACGGTGGAAATTGTGCCATAAGGGATGTGAAGAAGCCTCAGTGCTCAGAGTCCGTCTCTCCCAAGGTTCCAGAATGCATCTGTTATCTGTAGCACAGAATTTCACATTTTAAAATGGAGTGCACCCAGCGGCGGGTGCATAACTTCATGTACAATTATCGCCGCATGCAGGAGAGAAACCGTGAGGGCTAAAAAGGAGGCGATCAATGGTGATACAGCCCAGGGGAAAAGAACAGGTGTGGATGGACAGAAGGTTCTCTAACGATTAGCACATTTCCTTCCGTTGGATATTTGCTGCTATAAGGTTCAATCTCAGCAGCCTGCTGGCAGCGCTATAACTGCAATCAGCTGGCCTTTCTGGTAAGAGATTGCTAAACAGAGTCACTTCGTTTCTACCTGGAGTCCCAGGGTGATTCCCAGCAAGGGGAAGGGCTATGTGACTTTGTCAGAGTAAATCACGCTGACAAATTGAAACCACACACCAGCTCGGTGGTGGGAGGCATCGGAGTAAACGCAAATCGAGCCTAGGACCGCCATCCACTGACGGCTCGGCCAGTTACAGGTGTGAGAGTCAGGGCTTGTGTGGCTCTGTCATGGGACTCATCCTGCTCTCCCAAAGGGGTGCTCCTGCAGTTCATAGGAATTAATGGTGTAGCCAGTGCTAGGTTGCTGGAACCATCAACCTAGCTACCACCTCTCAGGGAGGTGGATTAACTACCCCGATGGGAGAATCTCTCCTGTCAGCATCGGGAGCGTCTACACCAAAGCGCTACAGCGGCGCAACAACTGTGCTGCTGTAGCATTTCAAGTGCAGACAAGTCCTAAAGCACCTGACTTCCAGCCCTTCACTAAGGCACCTGAAACCCTTCTTAGGATGCCCGCTAAGGGCCTGCTGACATCCCTGGAAAGACTCCCAGTGGGCTTTGAGCTGGGCCGAGAGATCCAGTGTCTGCAGTGTCAGACGTAGGGGTGCAGGAGGAGTCAGTCTGACAGTTGTCTTTGGTGTCACTGGGAACTGCGTGGCTCCTTCCCCAGGCACAGCTTTCAGTAGGTAGCCGTCCCCACCGAACACCTTCATGGCATCATCCAATTACATGGATTTCCTAGCATGATTCAGACCAATAGTTTGCGGGTGTACAGCCCCGCCCACCCCCCAAGGATCTCAGCCTGCTTAACAAACATTCATTAGGCCTCAGAACCTGCTGCCAGGAAGTATTGTGATGCCTGTTTGACAGACAGGAAAGTGAGGACTAAAGAGAGTAAGGGCCTGGCAAGGGTCAGCGATAGAACCAGAACCAGAAATCTACCAGTTCTGGGCCCCAGCCCAATGGTCTCACCACTAGCCAATCCAGCTTCAAGTTCTGCTGGCCTTAGTCATGCACGTGGGCTCATTGGGCCAGAGTTTGGATCCCCTACAGCTTCCCCTATATTTTTCTAACCATTGCTTCATTAAATGACAGCCGGCCTTCCCCCCGCACCCCTCAGCACGAGTTTCCTTTTTATTCACACCAATAAGAAATGTCTTCCAAAACGCCCTCTCTGATGTGCTAGGGAAAGAATTAACAAGGTAGTAGGACTTCGCACTGAGACTGTAGGTTACAATGAACACTTACATTTGTGTTGACTCCTCACGCATGACTCCTTGGTCATTTATTTCCTAGGCTGAAGACATCTGTCTATTTCTGAACCACTTCAGTGTTTTAAGCAGGTCAGTAACTTGGATAGAAAATAACAATGAACAGAAGTAATAGACCAAGAAGCTTTTCAAAGCAATTCTTTTCTTACAATGTCTTATGGTCATTCACCAAGGAGTATACGAAAAGGAAGAGCAATCAGAGCTAGTCGGGAATGGTTTTTACTCAGTGTTTCTCATCAGAACATGCTGATTTATCAAAAACCAAAATTTCTCATGCAAAAGGGTCAGTTTTGATTAATTTCTTGACTTGACTTTTTTTGAAAATGTTCAGAATGTTTCATTTTAGCATTTTTTGAAATGAAAAGTTCTGATTCCTAAACAACTTTTCATTTCAAAATTTCAGCTAGCGATAGTTAAAGAAATTAAGAGTCAAAACTGAAATAAAACACTTTGAAATGATCAAAATGAAACATTTTGATTGACCCAAACTGATTCTTTTTTTCAAATTTTCAGTTTAGGAAATTTTTGAGATTTTGACTTCTCATCCCGAGTCAGGATGGGGAAAAATTTTTAAATATTGAAATACTTTTATGGAATGAGGAAAACATTTTGTTCCCATTTCCAGTAACCATGGCCAGCGGGGCAGGAGTTCACCCCTTGCTCCTAGAGAGGAAGGCAGAAAAATAAACAGCGGAGGGGGTAGGGAGGATGACAGGAGTATTTCATTTATAGGCAAAGCACTTTGTTGGTGCTTCATAAATATTACAGGAGTTGGGTGGGTGAGGTTGCGGGGCCTGCAATGTGCAGGAGGTCAGACTAGATGATCCTTTTGGCCTTAAAGTCTATGAGTCTACACACACTGGGAATTGACAGTCTGCTTAGGACAGTATAGTGGCTGCGGTTGTTCCTTGACTTCAAGCTTTTCCAGGTAGCACATCAGGAGATGGACGGAGGGGGAGAGTTGTTCTATGATCCTTAAGATCTTGACATGCCTCTAACTTTATGTGCCCACGGCCCTCAATCAGATCACAGCCCCTTTGTGGCAAACACACGGTAAAAGACAGACCAGGCCCCGATGAACTCGGTCTGAGGTCCTGACCCTGGCCACGCAATGCAGGGTTCTGGTCACACACAGCCGCTTGCAGGGTAAGGGCCCAACTTACGACAAGACACACCAGAGAAAGTCAAAAGCAATCGAACAAGCGTAGCAAACAATGTGAGGGAATGAGGTGATGGAACAATAGATAAGGTGACCGAAGGGTGCACAGCTGATGAATGTGCACTGTAGATGGGTCTGAGTCTTCTTACAAGTCCAAATAAATTTTGAGATGCAAACAAATGCACAAAATACTCTGTCAAGTATCAGAGGGGTAGCCGTGTTAGTCTGGTTCTGTAAAAGCAGCAAAGAATCCTGTGGCACCTTATAGACTAATAGACGTTTTGCAGCATGAGCTTTTGTGGGTGAATACCCACTTCTACTCTGTGCGATCCCCACTGTCCATTAATGAGCCATTAGCAGTTGTCACCACCAGTGGCTTCGTGACACACAAGTAGGCCTTGAGGAGAAGGAGGCCTGGGGTGGCAGTTGTGAGGGCTAGTTGGGACAGGAACTCTCTGCACCTGGGAAGCATGGGAGAAGTGGACAGACAGGCCAACCATGGCGGCATCGTCGGCAGCTAGGAGGCAGTAGGCCCAGACAAAAGAAGCGCAGGTAAGGAGCCGAGCCATGAGCGACATTAACAGTGAGAACAAGGCGTTTAACCGACTGCAGGGAAGCAGGGTGGCGTGGTCATAGCTAGAAGGTCAGAAGACAATCCCAGCCGTCAGACAGGAGGGAGGGCTTGACCTGGCTGTCGGGAGGCCTGGAAAGGAGGTTGCAGGATCAAGGCCAGAGATGACGAGCGCTCAGAGAGTTTTTATGGTCCTTGGTGCCTTCAAAATATGTAGCTTTTGGTGCAGGGCTCAATCATCTCCAGGGCAGAGTACTCTCAAAACTCTGGGCCCAGGGCATTCACTCGCACCAACACCCCTGATGGAGGGAGCAAAGGTCACGGATCTCCCCAGTGGCTGCACTGCCAGGACTTCCAAAGCCAGCAGCTACTCGGCGGCTACGGATGGATGGGCAGCAGAAGCGTATTAGCCCTGGCTGTGTTACATCTCTGCCATGAGCAATGCAAATGGGTGGGACAATGCTGGCCTGCCCACTGCACCCTTGCCCCCGCCTCTACCCCAGCCAGCTCCTTGGACCCATGTCACAGATGCAGTTACCAGCTCAAGGCATCGGTGCCTGTGTCACTCTGGTGGTACGGCTTGCAGCCCTTTCACTGCCCTTTCCTGCCCTAGAGTGTTGCTGTGGCCGAAGCGCCCCCTTGTGGCCAGGGATGCCTCTGCAGTGTCTTGCCTCTAGCAGCCCCTTATGGGCCCCTTAAGCACTCCAGAGAGTCTTGTACCCAAAGCCGCCAGGTCTCAGCCCTCTGGCTCCTTTGCTTGCCCTCCTGCTCCTTCCTCCCTCTCAGCCAGCCACACACCTGCCACATCCTGCTGCCTCTTATGTTAAATCACCTGCATCCGCTCAGGTGAGGCTCCTCTTGTACTCCGGCCTGGCTTAGCCCAGACTCCAGAACCCAGGCAAGCCGCCCTGTTACATGCCCACAGAGGAGACGCTCAGGTGTGCACCTGTGTGTGGTTTCACAGGTAAGTTTAGGTCTCAGGTTTAGTTGCAGCTCCAAAAAGGCAACTACTCACTCACTGCTTAGAGTGATGCCAACTCTCGAGATGTTTTATCCAGTTTTCGGAATCCAGAGATCGCGAGAGGCTTGGCTTTCATCAAAAATGGTTTTTCGATCTACTGGCTGAGGAGAAAAGCTTGAAAATATAACCCAAGTGCACTGTAGCAGCTCAGAAACCAGACTGACAAATAAAAAGAAACGTGTGTGTGTGTGTGTATATATATATATATATATATATATATATATATTATGATCATAATCTCATGATTGGGGGGACCTGACTCATGACTTTTGAATGACTAAGGTGTGGTTGACAATGCTGATCATGCATCCGTTCCCACTGGTGCTTGGCAAAACACTTTCAGGGGAACCTTTTTTCCATTGGAAAATGCAGTTTTGTCAAAGTCCAACTATTTTGCGGGAATGTGTCAATTCTGACAACATTTTAGATGCATAAAGAACCAAAATGAACCGTTTTGACTTTCTGGTTTTGTTTCGATAATGTTGAAGTGGTTCATATTGATAGAGTCAAAACACAGCGTTTTGAATCTCCTCATTTTCATTTGTTTCGTTTTGACTTTTATATTAAACCATTAATTGTAATGTATTTAAAATTGATGGTTTAATAGTGTGTATTGCTTTGACATTAACTAAACAAAACATTTTAATGGTTCCAAATTTAAAAAAATATTGGAATTTTTTATTTTGCGGGCAATTTCAGCTTTTCAGTCCAATTTGGAACAAAAACCCGTTTCAAAAAGTTGGCACTTCCATGTTTCCTCCAGTTTCCTGGGAACAGCTGTAATTCCTGTTATTCAGTGAGTGTCTTTCCAGAGAGTGGATTGATTTGCTCACCCCACCCCCACCCAAGATGAGGTCTCATTAACTCTCCTGGTCTCTGTTTCTGCAGGCTGGACTCACACCTTGCTAAATTCCGGCACCAGCCACAAGCCTTGGGGGAGCTGAAGGGAATGAAACTGCTGGCTGCCTGCTTCATGTACCTGCTGCTCATCTGTCTGGCCCTGCCCAAAGCCGAATGCCGACTCCACGAGCGATCCATGGAAATCAGGAGTAAGTCCCTGTAACTGCAGCAGCCAGGCCAGCTCCTCAGCTGGTGCAGACTGGCGCAGAGCAACCCCAAATGGCTCTGCTGTCTCCCCACACCCGTTATCTCTGCCCTCCCCAGATAATTGGACCCAGCACAGAAGAGCCTAGGAGGTCGGTGACGGTATCAGTGGGTGGCGTGGCAGGGTCAGTGTTTAATAGAGAGGCTTCTCCTGTCTCTCTCCCATGGTAGCCTATGTTCAGAGCCTGGTTTAGTCACAGGGTGGAGAGTCTCCAGAGCTCCCAGGCGTTGAACAGGGTGTAGTGCAGAGGTGCAGGAGCAGCGCTGTGCGCGTATGAAGCCTGCCCGCACTCAGAGCATCTCAAGCCACTCTGCCTCCTCCCTGTATCTCCCCGTGCACACTAATGCAGGGCACTAGAGATGGTGTTGACCCATGATGACATGTGCGATATTGATGCAAGTGATTTAGGTGATGAACTGAAAGCCCTTTCAAGATATGTTTCAACAGGATCAACTCCAAAGGCTGTTCTGGAACATATGTGCACAAATAAGATGACCACCCTCTTTGCAAATGCTTTTGTTGCTCTGCACATACTTCTAGCACTTCCTGTAACAGTTGCCAGTGGAGAACGCAGCTTCTCCAAGCTGAAGTTAGTAAAAACACGTCTACACTCCACAATGATACAGGAGAGGCTGGTCTGCCTTGCAACCAGCTCAGTAGAACATGAGCTGGCCCAGACTGTGGACCTTCAGGAAGCAGTTCAAATCTTGGCAACCAAGGCACGGAAAGCCCCACTTTGAGTATTCATGCAGAGAAAAATGCCAGTGTGTACTATGCAGACAAGAAACGTTACATTTGCTGTTCAGGCGTGGGAAAGGTCAGTGTCATTTACAATTGCTGAACAAGGCATTTGAAGTTGTTCATCGGCTCAGACAGCAGGGCAGCGCCATGAGAGGAGCAGATTTGAGACTTTTCAAAGTTCAGGCCTATGCTATGCCAAGGCACTTGGGGCCATCAGTGGAGCTCTCACCTCACATGCCAAAATGCTGTGGGGCGGCCCTGGAGTGAGGCAGGGGAGGGGGGGGCGGGATTTGCACCTTTACCGCAGCCTTGTGCCCCCTCTAACGTTACTCGTGCGCGCGGCTAACGGCTCTACCCGCCGCTGGGCGCGCGCTCTGCCAGGCTGCCCTGCCACCGTTCTGGGCGGCTCTACGCGGCAAGCGCAGGTGAAGGGGCGGGGTCAGTTCCCGTCTCGTTGTGAGGCGCTGAGGGCGGGGCTCTTCGCCCGCTCCAAGAAGGAAGCGTTGCCATCACCCTCGCTCCCAGCAGCCCCTGCGGCATCAGCGCGTGCCACAATGAGCCGCGTGATCACCCCGCGCGCGCGTCCTTATCTGTCACGCGCACGCACACACGTCCGCCTCCACGTTCCCATAATTCTGCGCGGTGGGCGGGCTCTCTTCTCGCGTCATTTCCGGCTCATTCCGGTTTCGCCGAGATGGTTCCCCCGGTGCAGGTGTCGCCGCTCATCAAGGTAACGGGGCTGGGGGCGTTGTCCGGGGCTCGAGCCGGCTCCCCCGGCCCCGCCAGCCCCCTGGGGCGGAGCCGCCCCGGGCGTGGGAAGGTGACCCCGGGGGAGGTCAGAGCTGGGCCTGGCGGGGACCGGCCCCACCTCTGCCCCGCTGCCCTAGCTCGTGTCTCTGACCCTGGGACGGTGCTTTTCCCTCCTCCCGGTGGGGGTGGGGGGGCGCCTGGGATCCAGCCGCGGGGGTTACCCAGGCCCCAGGTGCCGCCCAGCTTGTTCCGCTGCCCTGCAGCCTGAAAACCGGCCTCCCGCTCTGTCTGCAAAGTAAAGTGTTTCCTTCCTTCGGCAGTTCACCAGGTATTCGGCCCTGCTGGTGGGGATGCTCTACGGGAAGAAGCGGTATGGTAAGTGCCGACACTGCATGTATGGCTGCAGGAGAAACTAGTCAAGTTAAGTATCAGCGGGGTGGCCATGCTAGTCTGGATCTGTAAAAGCAGCAAAGAGTTGTGATGCATCCGACGAAGTGGGTATTCACCCACGAAAGCTCATGCTCCAATACCTTCATTAGTGTCTAAGGTGCCACAGAACTCTTTGCCGCTATTAAATTTAACTCACTGACCACTAATATCTAAGACCCTGCTACATTCTGGTGGCCTGTGATATGGTAAATGATGTGGTAGTCCCTTCTGGCCTTAAACTCTGTGACAGTCTGTTTTGACTGATCAGTTCCTACTGTAAATAGCAGAATAAGACGCAAGTCTGTGTTTTCATTTCTTTGCAGTGTTGTAATTGTGTTGGTCCCAGATGAGAGACAAGATGGGTGAGACAACTTCTGTTGGTGAAATAGACAAGCTTTTAAGCACATAGCGCTCTTTTTCAGTGACTTGAAGTTGGTCCAATAAAGAGATTACTCCATCTACCTTTTCTTTTCAGCCTGAATGTAAAAAACAGTTTACCATTACTTTTGTTACAATATAAACTTTGAAATGACATAACTTATCAGTTGTAAGTTTATTACAAGCTGCTGTATTTGGGTTCATGTTTGCTAAATCCAGTAAATAGAAAAAGGATTAGGTATAATTAAATATTGGCAATTTGTCTACTTAATTTGATCTCTTGAATAGTAAAGTGATCATAGATGAGGATATACAAAATATTAAGCTTTTAATTGTATATTTTCTGTGGCACCTTAACATTGGTGAGCATGTTGTCTGGCATACACAAAGTTCTTGTTAGTATTAAATTTAGGGTCCAAGATTTGCATTATAAGGTATGCACTGTCATGGCACTCTATGCTGATTTGAGTTTGTGATGTGTACTGCTGAAGAATGACCTGTCTGAAGGTCAGGCAGTATTTCAGGTATTTGAAGCTCATATCAGTCTGCTTTTCTTAAAAGCAAGAATAAGGATTTGTCTACCCGTTGATTTAACTAAATGGGTTTAAGAAAAAACAAAACTAATGCTGGGAAATCTGTACAGTCTCCTGGGATGGGCACAGTTACCCTGGTATGAAAGTGTGTGTATTGGTATAGCTTGTTTTGGTAAAACATCTTTGTATTTTCATAGCGCTTAGTGACAAGATCCAATGACTGGAAGTTGAAGCTAGACAAACCCAGAATAAAAGATGGTTCCTGCCCCTGGGAGCTTACGATTTAAGTATAAAACATTTGACAGCAGATGAATATACACACAGGCAAGGGAGTAGGAGGAAACAATGAGACAGTATTGGCCAGCTTGATGGGCATTGGTTTAAGCATAGCAAGCTTCTTGTAAACATGGCAAAGAAGAGTCTGAAGGAGGAATATAAGGTAGCTTTGAAGATTTTCTTTTTCCCCCTTGAAGCTTCTCCCAAGGGCAGCATAGGAGAATAGCACAAAAAGGTAATTGGAGATATACCAATCTCCTAGAACTGGAAGGGACCTTGAAAGGTCATTGAGTCCAGCCCCCTGCCTTCACTAGCAGGACCAATTTTTGCCCCAGATCCTTAAGTGGCCCCCTCAAGGATTGAACTCACAACCCTGGGTTTAGCAGGCCAATGCTCAAACCACTGAGCTGGTGAGGGAGGCTGTTACCACTGGCCAATCAGAGATTGGCATTTGAGTAACCTGTGCAAAACTGTCTGCAATAGGGGATTGAACCACTTGGACTAAATCAGTTTTTTATCTTGGTTAAGTCACTGTTTACACACACACGCGCGTGCGAAAATGAAAGAGATGAGCCATAAGTCCTCAACAGCACTGTTGAGGCTTTGTGCGCCCTAAGTCAGCGGTTCTCAAACCCTTCTTAATGGGGTTGCCAGGGTTGGAATTAGACTTGCTGGGTCCCTAGGCTGAAGCCCAAGTCTGAGGGCTTCAGCCTGGGCAGCAGGGCTCAGGTTACGGGCCCCCCGCCTGGGACTGAAGCCTTTGGGCACCTCACACCCACCCCACCCCCTGCCTGGGATGGTGGAACTCGGGTGGGCTCAGGCTTTGGTTCCCTTCCTGGGGTTGTATAGTAATTTTTGTCATCAGAAGGGGGTTGCAGTGCAGTGAAGTTGGAAAACCATCACTCCAAGTGTTGAGGTTTGTTGCACTGGTATAGCTGATCTAGTATAAACCTCTAGTGTACATATGCTGCACTGGTGTAAAGAGTTATTGCAGTTTTACACCAGTGTAGTATGTCTACACAAGATTTTTGCACTGTTGCGTTTACACTAGTGCAAAAAAGTATACAAGTTCAAAGTCCTTCAGACTTAGGATGATGAGTCTGCACTAAATGCCTTGGGTAGAACTGAAATACTTCTTAAGCTCTTGTTAATTAGCTTGCAAAAAGAGTTTGCACTTGTGGAAGATGAAATATATTTTTTCTTCACTGACTTGAAGATGCAAAATTCTAAAGTATTCAGTGATAATTAACTTAAAACTGGAGTCAGTTGGCCAGCAGCACTTGGAAAATTTGCTTACAAGTGAGATTTTTTTTCTTCCCGTTGAGCAGGTAGTTTCTAAAAGTCTTATGTGTAGAGTGCCTTGGATAAAAGGTTATGGATACATAACATTTTTGTTCAATGACAGACTACTTAAAGCCTGTTGCTGAAGAGGAAAGGAGAATAGAAAATGAAGAGAAAAAGAAGCGTGAAGAATTGGAACGAATTGCGAAAGAACTGGCAGAAGGTATATGTGTGTGTGTGTGTGTATATATATATATATATTTTTTTTTTTAATATTAGCATACCCATTCTATGCCCTAAAAGTACATAGAAAAACACTGTTTGAAGGTAAATGCTTTCTTAAAAAAAATAAAGCGACGCTGTCAAGTGGCTTACATGAACATGGATGAAAATGTTTTCATGTATGGCTTTTCATTGACATGTCTTTATTAAAACTACTACCAGCATGGTGGAAAACAGACATCATTGTGTTAGTGCATGATTACCAGAAAATAAAACTATAAAAAAACTATTTTAATATAGTTGTCCAAGCTGAAACACAGTATAAACACAGTACAGTCCTAAACTGCAGAAATGGTGACAAACTAGTTATTTTCAAGTACTCAGTAGTAAGTCTTTATATTACAGGCAAATAGTTTTATAAATCCTATTTAATTTATTTAAAGTAAGGAGAATAAAATATTCAAACTTGAGTGTCTTCATTGGAAGAAGAGTCTCTTTGGGAAGTGTGTGGTGTTTTTTTTTTTTTTTTAGAGGACAGGCTGAACTAGATGATGGCAAGATCCTTCTCATTTTGTGTCTGTTTTCATTTCATATTAAGTCTGTACTAATAAGCCCTAGAAATTAAGTATCAGCTGAAATTTTGCCCACAAGACTTAACTGTCTTCTCTCATCTATATTATGCCAGCTCAGAATGGGTGCTAAATATTACGGAGAAGCTGCTAGGTCAGTTTTGACTTATTAGTGCAATAACAAATTACTTCTCAGGTTCTGGATGTAGAGACAGTAATGGAATGGTTACATACAATTATTCTTAACACTTGCAGACGCTGTTGGTTGGCCTTGGCTGTGGAACAGCCTACTTAAAAATTAAATTAATGGGACTTGTATGGAATTTTAGGTACACAAATTAAATTTGGTTAAAGTGTGTTCCTGGGAGCAGCAACGCCTTCAGAGAGACTGAACATGAATCTTGAAACCTCGCACATTTTATTCATACAGAGGTTACCAGACTTTTTTTCTTAGGGGTAGGGTCCTTCATTTTCATACAGTGTATTATGGATTACATAATTGAGAATGGGAAGATAGGTAAACTGCTTGCTTCCCATTAACAATTGCCTAACATCCCTGTGGTAAGTAGAACAGTTACTTGCATTAAATACTTTTCCATATATTATTAGCTTCACTGAATGCAGGTTAGCTACTAGAAGTGAAGAGAGTCAGCAGCATGTGGGCCAATTTGCTAGGCAGACTGCAGTTTGGGAATGTCTGTATTTGAAACTCTGAAATCACTTTAACATTGAAACTTTAAATCAAACAGCTGTAGAATGAACTCAGGGAAAATGCAAAATCATTTGCTAAAAGCTGCTTATGGAGAACTGGCAATTTTCAAAGATTTTTTTTTTTTAGGTCCTCTTTCTTCACAGAGGCTTTGATATATTTGTGAGGTGTTTGCATTGTAGAGCAGTGAGCTAACCTGACTCTCTTTATTCCCTTTCAGCCAGTGAAGACTCTATACTGAAATGAACAAATTGCATTGGACCTCATTTTCATCTTCAGCAAAATCTGAAGCCTTGAATTAGCTATGTTAAGTTCATTTAAGCACTATATTTACTGTTTCCATCAATAAATACTTGTGAACAGTATTAATTCATTGATTTTTGCATATACTATACAAAGTACAAGTAAGAGGTATTGATGTAATGTAGGAAGAAGCAGGTATTCCCTTATGTATCTGGTAATGAATCAATAATATCCCTCATGCTAAAGTGACCCCAACATGTCTAAAAATGCAAAGTCATTAATTGTGGCTCTGACTTGATAGGTAAAAGCCAGTTTAACCATGGTTAAAATCATTGCTACAGCATAAGCCAACAACTGCTGTATTTAACCATGTATTCAAATTCAGAACTGCGTTTCCAGTGTCAAACATCAGACTGGACTGCCTGTTGGGAAGACACAGTTCTCATTACATTACTGAGTGATGGGTGTTTCTAAAACTGTCTTGAAAATTAGTTTTTTCTGAGTAAATCAAAAGAGGCAACATTGTAATGGGCAACAAAGAGTCCTGTGGCACCTTATAGACTAACACGGCTACCCCTCTGATACTTAACATTGTAATGGGCATTCCTTAACGTCTAACTCAGGAAACTTTGTATCTGTAACTGTTATGGACTGAACAGTGTCAACTTGGGGTCTTGTATTCAGTTTCGTTTTACTCTTAATTTTTTCCTAATGGTGGACCTAACTTAACACCTGTAAATGCCCAATGGATTAAATGTTTAGCTTAGTGTATAAAGTGTTTAATATTTTCAAGATCACTACTTTTTTTTTGTACAACTATAAGGATTTGAACTAACTTAGGTAGTTACACTGATAGCCATATCTCTTAAAGTGAACCTCTGATGTTAAACACTTCTCATGTCAAAAGTTCACCCAATAAAAGATTGAGAGGGTGGTGGGGGGCCAGGGAAACAGCTGAAAGTACTTGCCATTTACAGTTCAAATCAATTGACATTTAATACTAACTTACTTTCTGGAAAAGACATAATTCCAGTGCTGCTGTGAACTCTGAAGTGCATTCACTTTTAGTTTAAAGTATCCATTTTGGATAGCCAGCACTCTAGTAATACCCAAGCCCACTTATCCACTGACACTTTAAAAACTCTTGCACCCCAATTTGGGTCTATGCCGGTTATGCAATATGTATGTATCTTTTCATCCTTGCAAACAATATCTGTATCCCCCATAACCCAAGCCTGACCCCAGCTGTACAGTACCTTCCCTCTCAACCTGTGTATATTTCATTTAAAACATTTACTTTAATAAAATTTTTATATCTGTAAGAACAGCCACATAAGGAAATTTGAACATAACTGGAAAATATCAGACTCAATATTGTCTTCAGCACTTTAGCTATCTACTGATGCATATGCATTAATGAATCTGCTAATCACCCGCTTATTCTTGCAGATTCCTGCTTTCTTCACTCCAAGGTGTGGCTAATGTGCTGAGAATGACGCAGCTGAGCAAAACTTTACTTTTGCTGTTAACTCACTGCAGAGAGGCATTCTATTTAGATAACCACTGTAAATGTAGATGAATTCCCTTGCTTTCAATAAACATACATTGAACATATTTAGGCCACAGTGCTGCCTGAATAATCCTATGCTTGTTGAACACAATTTAATAGCAAACTAACACAGAAATAATAGTACAGGATGAGCTCCTGTAAACCCAACACTTGTATGTTAAAGCTGTGCTCAAACCACCTTGCCTCTGGGGGCAGGATGTGTTTCCTCTCTTACATAAGGCTAGGGCAGTGTTCCCCTAACTGGGGGGCATGCTGAGGAATGTTTGGGAGGGGGGAGGTGGCAGGGGCTCCCTCCCCACCCTCTGCTCTGGCCATGGCCCCATCCCCCAGCAGCTCTGGCCCCAGCCTCTGCCCTCTTACCCCTGTCCATCCACACACACTCTCTCATCCAGGAGCCACAGCCCTGGTTCCTGGGGGCGTGTGATGGGAAAAGTTAGGGGACCACTGAGCTAGGGGAAGAGGGATTTCTGTATCCCATTCTTTTTGCTGTAGTAGAGGCCAATACCTCTGAGTATGCATTGGGATGGAGCAGAAAGGTAGTGACAGAGTGGGGGAGGATTTATGGGGGGAAATAAGGGTGATGAGAGAAATGGGAAACACTAATTCTGGGGGGGTGAAAGGGTTACCACTAAATAAAAATGGGAAGATGAGAATAAAGGAATAAATATACAGAGCATGTGTGTTTAAAAAAATAAAATAAAATTGAGAACAGCCAGTCTCCTCCCTCACTGCTGTAAATCAGGCATTACTGACATTCACTGAGAATCAGAGATCATTGTGGACCCAATTCTCCTCTCTCTTCAGTTAGGAGTAGCTATAGATGTAAGTGAGTCACAAGTGTAAAAGCACAGGAGGTGACAAGAGTATCAAGGTGCTGTGTTTATTTATTTTTACAAAAGCTAACAGAGTATGTCTTAACTATAGTAAATCTCTCATAAAACAGTGACTTGTGCAAAAGGGGGTGAGAGGGAAGTGACCTGGAATGAGAGGAGAGCAGGATATCTCCTTACATCCTTCCTCTATCATTTCCTTTGCCGGGTTCTTGCAAGTGTGGCTGCACAGACCAATCTGACGCCACATGTTGGAATCTGTTTCTCTAATTCAGCTCTCAACATTTCAGAGGTGTTGGGGAATGCAGGGGTGTCCCAAAGAAACAAGGTGGGTAAGGTAATATATTTTATTGGACCAACTTCTAGATATTATCTCACCTATCTTGTGTCTCTAATATCCTGGGATCAACCCTGCAAACAACAATGGGGGATATTCCAAAACCAATTGTAGCACCTACCCCAAGCTTGATCATATTCTTTTCCATAACTTTGATCAAAATAGGCCTACTTTTTGGTCATGAAAGTTACATTATGAACAAATTATATTACAATAATATGAATGTTGTAAAGTCAAACACTCAAGGAATGCCAGAATTAAGGCTGCTTTTGCAACTTTAATTTAGCGCCCTTGTGCCTATGCATTGACCCACACTCTAATTACATGATCACATGCTGTGTTTTCCCCAGGATCCCCGCCTCATTCCGTGCACAAAACTGATCATGCTCAGGGAATGAGCAGCTTTTCAATATTCTGTTTTATCCTCCTCCTGCAGTGTGTGGCCCCATGTAGCATTGACTGCATACTGTTCAGACCCTGCTACGGAATGATTCTTGTCCTCATGGGTGTTTCTTTACATTCAGTGGAGTTGCAATTGTTTAGACCAGATCTGAATTTAGCTCAATTCCTTCAAAAGATAAAGTTTACGGATGTGTGAGAAGGACAGATGATTTAACAATTCTATTGCTAACACACTCTTGTGCTCTGATTCACTGTTCTAGATGAAAGCCCACATTCTGAACTCCGCTCTAGGGGCATCAGTCTGATTTCTGTGGAATAACTCCACAGCTGTACCGGAGTAACTGAGAGCAGAATCTCAGCATAAATATTTGGATAAAGGGGATCTTTCTCCCTATGAGATGAATGGATCTGACCCTTTTACATATTGCTGGCTTGTCCATGTGGTCCTGCAAGATGCATTCAAGGAGTTAATTCTGCCTCAATTTACCCACCATGTGACCTCTGGCTGCACGCTAGGTAAATCACAGTTGAATTGGGCACAAAGTCCGTTCACCATCCATCTGGCCCTGTAAATATAGGCATGGGGGTTTGGAGTAGGGAAGGGGGAATTCAGACTTCAGGACATATGCTACAGCCATTAGTCATGCGAGTAGATTCATGGGACCAAATTTTGCCCTGTCTTAAATGGTACAACCCAGTGACTTCAGTGGCATTGCATGGAGTGAGAAAGAGGGCAGAATTTGGTTCACTGTCCTCAGTAAGGGTGCTCACATGGGTCAGGTAAACAAAACTAGGCCCTTCCATGGCTAGGTGACAAGCCCAGTTTAGGTAATTAAAGGGTTACATCAAGAATTTATATTTGTACACTGGAACTTTTTTCTCTTACAAGACCTTTCCAAGGGTGCATAGTTCATACGCCAGCAGAAATAGGTTTAAATGATACAACAGGTTCTAGATGGGGCAGTTGTTCTTCCATTGCAAGTTGCCATCATAGCAGCTGTATGAGAGGAAACAAGTAATTAGAGATACATTCGCAGCTGCTATAAACCCATGTAATTTGAAATCCTTTAGTCTTTAACTGAGTCATTTTACATTTTAACCCTTGGAAGGCTCTCAGTGAGGAAGCTGGTATAAATTCCTAGATATTCTGACGTGCTACCAATGTGCTCAGAGCTGTTTTCTACACAAACCGGTTCTTGCTCCAAAATGCTTCAGGATAATGATCTCCCTGACTTCCTTTCTCAAGAGGTCAGTGCCTTGTCTGAGGTGGAGACAATCTCAGACATGAATGGTCTTGTCTTAACCACAGAAATGTATTAAGAATGAAGGCCTCAGTCCAGTTCCCATTGACTCAAATGGGAATTGGGCTAGGCCCAGGGAAAAAACATTAAAACCAAACAATCGGCATGCATAGAATCTTAGCAATGTAGGGCTAGAAGGGACCTCGAGAAGTCATCAGGTCCAGCCCTCCCATGCTGTGGCAGGACCAAGTAAACCTAGACCATCTCTGGCAGGTGTACTTTGTCCAACTTGTTTTTGAAAGCTTCCAATGATGGGGACTCCACAACCTTCATTGGAAGCTGTAATAACGAGTCTTATTATCAGCAAAAGTTTGGCTAGAAGGGTACACTTGGGAGTAACTGCAGTGCTTCATCTTAGTTCTAGTGAGTTCATCGTTTTTTCCCTTGGCCCATTAGGCAGCATGTTAGCCACAGCTTCTGTATTCTCAAGCACGTGCCCTCCCCCCCATAGACTAACTACACTACAAAGCTGACTCAGTGCGGCCAACAGACGTAGCTGAGCTGCAAGTGCAGACAAGTGTTCAGTACGATTTGCCACACTGTGTGTTGATCTGGTCTTACAGGTGTTAACCAGCCCTTTACCACAGGAGATCTCCTCCACAGAGGAGTTCATGCAGATGGCCTTTCTGGAGGCGTGGAACCGTCTGAGATGTCAATTGTATGTTTTGAAGCCATTCACTATTCTGGACTTGGCCCTTGACAGAGTGAGTCATAGGCCCAACTCAGATTGAGGATTTCCCCTGTATCCAACCCTTTGCTTTAACTACTGGACCAAATTCGCAAGTGTGGGAAGAGCTGGGAGTTTGGATAAGTTAATTTACGCAGGGGGTTGGTGGGGTTGGGGAGTTAGCCACAGGAGTAGATTCTTACCTTGCTTTGCAGCCATTTTTTCCTCCTCTTTTTTCTTCTCTTCTTCCAGCACTTTCATTTTTGCATCATACTCATCACCAAGGGCCTTCCATTCCTTTCTGTTGTTCAGCAGTCTCTCATACATCGGCTGAATTTCCTCGTGGAAACGTGAAAATTCCTGCCCCAAGCACACCCAACAAACAGTACAACAGTGACTTAGCCAGGGCTGCTCATCCAAAATACCTGTGCCACTGGGTGCTAATTCAGGCTGGGACGGGGTTAATTTCCTGACGCAGGGTGCCAGCTACAGGTCTGGCCCTGGAGAGGAGAGCCAGCTAATTAGAGGGTGTGTTAGGCTCTGAACCCAGGTGTAATCAGCAGGGAGAGGGAAGCAGCTTGTTTCAGGAGCTCCTCCTAGCTGGAGTTACTCCCACCCCAAAGCTAGCTGAGGAATCACTGGGGCAGGTGAGTCCTGACAGGCCTGCTAGGAGGTACATACGGTCAGGGCTGAGGGGTAGCCTTCTCCTTCACCACTGCAGTCGTTCCCTCTTCCTCTGTCCCATTGCCTCAGGGCTGAGGCTCAGAGCCTGCTGCTGCAGGCCTCTCCCTCTCTCCCATGCCCGCCAGGGAGCAAAGCGGGTCCTGATGCTGCCCCCACACCCTTGGGTAGGGCTGCCAATGCTGTATTTCAGAAATATGGGACAGCCCTCTAATGTCCCTGGGCTTGACTTCTCCTCCCCATCCCTTCCCCAGGGCCTGCTCCCGCTGTCTCCAGCTCTGCTGCAGAGAACCCAAAGCCCCAGGCACCGGACCAGGCAGTCACTGTGCCTCCTGGAGTGAAGTGGGAGGCTGCAGTTGCTCATCTCCACCTACTATAGAGCTGTGCCCTGCCAGGGGTGAGGGGGTTGGCAGAAGGGGTGTGGATTGGAGAAACGCAGCAGCTGCCGGAGACTTTGCTGGTGGCTGGCTGGGCTAAATTTGAGTGGCATTGTGACCCCCATGTGTCGGGTCACGTTGCCAAAGCCTGACACATTGCAAAGAAAAGTGCCAGAGCACCGCTCCAGCCTAGATTTCAGGTGTCAGAGTGACATGCTGGACCGCCCTGGTTGAAACATGGGATAAAAACCATCCTGTACTGACTTAGTACTGGGCAAGCAATTTTTATTTAAATAAGGAATGTGAGGTCCCTTCTAATACAGGACTCTTGGCACTGGCAACCCTACCCCTGGGCCTCTGAGAGCCTGCCACTGATGCCCCCCGGGAGGACAGCAGCTGGAGCAGAAAGGCAGATGCTCCAGGAAAAGAGCAGGAACCACCTGCCTGTGAAGAGGTGTGGGGGCTGGATTGCAGGGGTTGCTGCAGAGTGAATTGGAGATCCCTGTGTGTTTGCATGGGGTTTTAGAATTGCTGTTTGAACTGACAGAAGTGCTGGTATTTTAGGAGGTAGAGAGGGGCCAGTAGGGAAAAGAAAGATTTCTCTCTCTCCCATCAAAAATCTGCTCCTCTCTGGGGATTTCGCTTCCCTACTTTATAACAGGAAGGAGGGGGAGAGAACACACCTAACCTCACCCATCCCATTTACATTACACACACACAACTGCAGCAAGTGGGGATGGTGAAGGGGCTTCCTGTGCCTCTCCCTGGGTGTGACCAGGGTCCCTGTGGGTATGGGGAGTAGAAGAAGAGCTGGCATGTGCTCCCCACAGCATTGGGACCCCTGCCCACACTGAGAAGGGAGCTGAAAACCCCCCACACTGTGACCAGAGACTCAGATGCACCAAAGGCAAACGTAGGCAGAGTAATACAAATAAGTATTACTGAACTTTTGTCAGACGCTGCCAGGTGTGTGCCGTATTTGCATAGCTGTTACTTAGTGTAAGTTCATTAGCAGAACCCCAAGGTGTATTCCAGTGTCATACTCCTATTCTAGTCTATGTACGTTCTCATCACCGTAGTATCTGAGGGCCTTCCGACAGTGCCTCAGGCAACTGGGTCTAACATCAGTCATATGTTTGTTCTTTCATCCTGCCCCCCAGGGGAGAAGTGTGTTCACTGCAGTCTCTTGGATTTTTTAAAAATAGTAGACACATGCTGCCGTATGTTTGAGAAGTCAAAGAAATATGCCATGCACTCCGCGTGGAAGGTGGGGAGGTTTGTGATGGGCCTTTGTTCCTGGGGGGAGTTCGTTCTATAGTCTTGGGCTGGCCTCTAAGAAACCTCTGTCTTCTGCCCAGACAACCTTTACCCTTAGGGTGGAAAGTTCCATTGTGCCAGAGGAGCAGAGTTGTCCTCCCTGGTTTTCATCCCAGAGCTTTAGAAGATTTTTATAAGACTGGCCATACTAGGTCAGACCGATGGTCTGTTTAGCCCAGTATCCTGTCTGCCGACAGTGGCCAGTCCCAGAGCTTCAAGGGGAGTGTACAGAACAGGACAATTTTACCCTCCTGGTTTCTGGCAGTCAGAGGCTAGGGACACCCGGATCATGGGGTTACATCTCTGACCATCTTGGCTAATAGCCACTGATGGACTTATCCTCCATTAATTTATCCAGTTCTTGTCTTGAACCCAGTTATACTTTTAGCAGTCACATGGTAATGAGTTCCACAGGTTAACTGTACATTAGGTTAAAAAGTACTTCATCTTGTATGTATTAAATCTGCTGCCTATTAATTTCACCGGGTGACTCCCGGTTTTTGTACTGTGGGAAAGGGTAAATAATGCTTCATTTTTTCCACACCATTCATGATTATAAAGACCTCTATCATATCCCCCCTTAGTTGTCTCTTTTCTAAGCTGAACAGCCTTAATCTTCTTAGTGTCTCCTCATATGGAAGCCGTTCCATACCCTTGATCGTCTTTTTTGCCCTTCTCTGAAGCTTTTCTAGTTCCATTATATCCTTTTAGAGATGGGGTGAGCAGAACGGGACACAGTATTCAAGGTGTGGGTGCACCATGGGTTTATATAGTGGCATTATGATATTTTCTGTCCCGTTCCTAATAGTTCCTAACATACTGTTAGCCTTTTTTACCACGCTGTGCATTGGATCGAAGTTCTCAAAGAACTAGCCACGATGACTCTAAAGTCTCTTTCTTGAGTGGCAACAGCTAATTTTGTATGTGTAATTGGGATTATTTTTTCCGTGTTTTGCTTTGCACTTACCAATCTTGATTTCATCTGACATTTTGTTGCCCAGTCACCCAAGATCCCCTTCTAACTCCTCGCAGTCATTTTTGGACTTAACTACCTTGCATAATTTTGCATTGTCAGGAAACACTGCCACTTCACTGTTTACCCTCTTTTCCAGATCATTAATGAATATACTGAACGCCACAGATCTATTTACCCCTCTCCTTTTTGAAAACTGACCATTTATTCCTACCCTTTGTTTCCTATCTTTTTCCTTTGTCCACATGCTTATTGACACCCTCAGAGAATTCTGATAGATTGGTGAGACATAACTTCCCTTTTACAAAAGCTGTTGACTCTTCCCGCTACTTTTGCAGTAAGGACCGATGCAAAGAATTCATTTAGCTTCTCTGCAATGGCCTTGTCTTTCTTGAGTGCTCCTTCAGCGCCTTTGTCATCTAGGGTCTCCACTGCCTATTGGGCAAGCTTCTTGCTGCTGATGTACTTGAAAGAATTCTTACTCTTAGTTCTTGCATCTTTAGCAAGTTCTTTCTTGGCCTGCCTTATTACCCTTAACCTGCCAGAGTTTGTGCACCTTCTGGTTACCCTCACTAGGAATTCACTTCCAAATTTTAAAGGATGCCACGGTGGCGTTCTTTTGTTCCTCTTATTGTCTTTTATGATTTGGGGCATATGTTTAGTCTAGATGGTATTTTTAAGTAGTCCCCATGCTGCTTGCAGGCATTTAACCTATCTGGCAGCTCCTTTTAATTTCCATCTAACAAGTGTCCTCACTTTTGCGCAGTTCCCGTTTTTATAGTTAAATGTTACTGCGGTGGGTTTTCTGGTATTATCCACCTACGAGGATGCTACATTTAATTACAGTAGCGTCACCATTACCGAGCAGTTCAGCTATAGTTGCCTCATGGACCAGATCCTGTGGGCCACTCAAGAGATACCCTGAGCCCACTCTGTGCCCTTCCATTCCAGCAGGAGTGGAATTGTGTATCGTCTCACCCGTCACTCCACTGCCCTATATGGAGTTTGCTGTGGAATCTTGGCTTTTATCTCCTGGGCCCAGTGCAGCTCATGCCTGGAGGTGCAAAGACGGCTCTGTACAATTGACCAGTCCTGGGGTTGTCAGGCACTGTGAGGCTGCTCTGCGTTACACTAGCTGCCCAAGGATCACCGCTTACAGCACACCTGTAGCTCTGGGTTCAAGGCTGCCCTGCACTGCTGTGTGGTGTACAGCTGCTCTGCTGGGCAGGTGATGTGATCCCATGTAGCAAAACTTAAGGTGTATTAAATAATGTATGTAACAATCCTGGACCAGTTACACCTAGTGCATGTTGGCACTGTAATGGTGGGAGTTTTCCTGCTTACAGCGTAGGCTTATCCCAGTTTCCCAATTTATTGCATGCAGTGTCTTTGGTCAGGGGAAAGACGAGCGTGTGTCTTGTTGATTAACATTCTAGGTATTGGTCAAGTCTCACTGATTGGAGAGAAATTTGCTTATATAATTTTTGCTAGAGTAAGTGGTTTTTAAAAACCGTCATTGTTGCTGCATCAGCGAGCTTTCATTCTTTGCTGTGCAAATCACTTACCTTATAAACAAACGTGCACACAAAGTCAATGAAACCGACTTGAAGCTTTGGAAGCTCAGCAGCTTTTTTCCTGTCCATCATAGGCTGGAAGAGAACAGAATTTCTTTGGAGAACACTTCAATGCCACATCTTGGCTGTTTTCCCTTTAGAACTATTCCGCCTTGAGGAGTGTCGCAACTCAGCCTAACACTTCTGCTGTATCATTCTCAAGAGCTTTCCTTTTCCGACCTCTTCCTTCTCCCACACAGACAATGGTATTTTCATCATTTTTCTTTAGCAAGCTACACTCTCTCTTCTCCACTTCTGTCCCTAGATACTGTTTTCTATTATGCCCCTCACCATAGTACCAGATTGATGGATCTTTGTATTCTTAATAAATGCTAAGGGGATCCTAAAGTTCCTTAAATTAACTAAACAAACATTTCACTTTAAAAAAAAATTAATTAGCAGAGCTAGATTTTTGGAACCTGTGACCTGTATTATCACTGCTCTCAGCTTTCATGTCTATTACGGGAGTTCTCCCCCCCCCCCCCCCCAGGGGCTCCCATGTTGTCAAAGCATCCAGCCCTGTTCATGTATTGCTGTCAGTGAAGAGGTTTGCTAGAAGGAAATGAATGAATCTGAGCTCATAGGCTACTTACGATAGGCTGCTGCTGAAGTACACTTATCTCCAAGTCTCCCTGTTCCCAGAATTCAGCTGCTACTAGGAGAGCTACCTACATTGGAATAAGAGCTACAGTCAGTTTGGGGATTTTAATCTGAAACAGTTTGTCTCCATTAACAGGAGAGTTCCAGTCCCTGCTCCTTTACCCAGCGATCTTGTCCGTCAAATCCCAGACTACAGCCAAGTGATCCTGTTAGCACAGTGCATCTGATTCTCTACTCGGTTTGTCTACGCGACGAGTTACTGAATGGCAAACCAGGGTGTGACTCTACAGCATGCCAACTTGCCACACAGTAACGTCCCATGTGGACGCTGCTATTGCTCTGTAGCAATGTTCCAGGTAGGATGCAGGGCCGCCCAGAGGATTCCGGGGCCCCGGGATTTCGGCGGCGGGGGGCCCTTCCGTTCCGGGACCCACCACCGAAGTGCCCCGAAGACCCGCAGCGGGGCCCCCCCGCCGCCGAATTACCGCCGAAGCGGGACCCGCCGCCGAAGTGCAGCTCGGTCTTCGGCGGAGGGGGGCCCCCGGCCGCGGGTCTTCGGGGCACTTTGGCGGCGGGTCCCGGAACGGAAGGGCCCCCCACCGCCAAATTACTGCCGAAGACGGAGCTGAACTTCGGCGGCGGGTCCCGCTCAGTCTTCGGCGGTAATTCGCCAGCGGGGGGTCCTTCCGCCCCCCGGCGAAGACCGGGAGCAGAAGAAGCTCCTGCGCCCGGCCCCGCAAGAGTTTTCTGGGCCCCCCGGAGCGAGTGAAGGACCCCACTCCAGGGGCCCCGAAAAACTCTGGTGGGGGCCCCTGTGGGGCTCGGGGCCTGGGGCAAATTGCCCCTCTTGCCCCCCCCTCTGGGCGGCCCTGGTAGGATGTTGTTGCATGTGGTAGTGGTAGTGCTGTAGATTTGCAGCCTTGCTTGCTGTGTAGTTAACTAATTCACGGCAGGATCGCGCCGCTGAGATCAGTGGAATCATCCTGGGGCTATGAAGTGCAGAATCAAATTCCGTGACTCTGGCAGCAGACTCTTCCGTCTACTGCTCCTTCATGTCAGTCAATGAACAGCTCCCCCGCTGCCCTTAGCAGGACTTTACAATGAGGCTTAGGGTGGGGACCGTCACAGCATTAGAGGATTCTTTGCCACGTTCCCCAAGACACAGTTGTCCTTTCCCAGTATCACCAATCTGAAGCTTTCATGACTCTTCCTCCCCAACCCCTAAAAAGTGAGGTTTTAAAATATGAATGTTGGAGTTTGTCTTATGGTTTTGTGCAGTTGGTTTTTTTTTTTCCCCTAAGCTTTCTGTAAGAATGAGGACTAAATGCTTTTTAAAGTGAAAGTTACTTGAGATTCTCAGCCACATGATTCCAGGAGCGGGGGCTTTAAGAAAAACCCTGAATGTTATGAGACTGGCAATAAAGTCAGAGTTGCCAGCACTGTTTTCCCTGAAGCCTCTCTGTGTGACACTAACTGTGTCCTAGTGGTTCATAGCACTGGGTGCAGTCTCTAGATATATTTGCTTTTACATTTATTTACCTACTTTTACATTCAGCACAGTGACTGTTACTGTGACAGTCCAATGTTAACAACTGTCCAGCTGTGTATAAATGTCTTAAACTTTCTACAATTCCATAAAAACCTTCTATGGAAACACTGGGAGGGAAGAGGTGGTGTTGGTAAACCCTGATGGTTCAGCTCTTACATGATTGCTAATAAAATAACATCAAGCTAAAAGGTCTTGGCTCATCAATCTAAAAATATAATTTCTACCAGCATTACTGGAAAGTTGGCCAGGATAAGTAAGGAGAAGCCTCCTTCATGCAGGCTTCAGACAATAGAGCGGGTTTCAATATATTGGAGTACATTGTGTATCAGGCGTCTGACCTTACTCTGCACTTCCCAGGGTTTAGCGATCGCAGATAAGTCACAGGCAGTCATCATCATGGCCCTGGAGAACAGAACCAGAACCGGAGTTAGTTTCTATTCTGAAGCACTCAGTCTTGTTCCCACTGGATCCAGGGTCTATACTGTAATTTAACAGTACTACACTTTGCCACTTCTCTCCTCTCCCCCGACAAGCATTAAAGATTGAGGAGAACCATTTTGTAAACCAGGGACAGACAGTATGCAGTAGTATCTTGAGTTAAACCTAGTGTATCTGTGTTTCTTGCCTGCCACCAAAACAGTTTTGTGATTACTGTACTTTTCTTTGATCAGATGGGTTTGCTTTTTAGGTCTTACTGCTATGCTAATTCTCAAAAATCTCATGTAACTTCTTAGCAAAGATTTAGTAGCAGAACCTGCAGTGAGGTTTTATGTCTGTGTTTAATTATTCTAAATACTACAGAACATATGCTAGACCACTATCCAGTATCAATTATTAGAACTAGACACTTCTCGGAATTTAATGAACATAGGAACGGTTATACTGGGTCAGACCAGTGTTCCTGTCTGCTGACAGTGGTCGATGCTTCAGAGGGAATGAACAGAACAGGGCATTGAGTGACCCACTCCCAGCTTCTGACAGTCAGAGGCTTATGGACACCCAGAGGATGGGGTTACATCCCTGACCATCTTGGCTAATAGCCATTGATGGACCTGTCCTCCGTGAACTTATCCAATTCTTTTTTTAATCCACTATATATAATTTTGGCCTCCAGAGCATCCCCTGGCAATGAGTTCCACAGCTTGACTGTGTGTTGTGTGAAAAAGTACTTCCTTTTTTTGTTTTTAAACCTGCTGCCTATTAATTTCATTGGTGACCCCTGGTTCTTGTGTTATGTGAAGGGGTAAATAACACTTACTTTCTCCACATCAGTCATGATTTTATAGACCTCTGTCATACCCCCCTTAGTCATCTATTTTCCAAGCTGAATAGTCTCAGTCTTTTTAGTCTCTCATATGTAGGGCTCTACCAAATTCATGGCCTTAAAAAAACACCTCACAGACTGTGAAATCTGGTCTCCCCCATGAAATCTGATCTTTTTTATGCTTTTACCCTGTACTACACAGATTTCACAGGGCAACCAACATTTCTCAAACTGGGGGTCCTGACCCAAAAGGGAGTTCCAGGGGAATCCCAAGGTTATTTTAGGTAGTCACGGTATTGCCACCCTTACTTCTACATTGACTTCAGAGCTGGGCGCCTGGAGCAGCAGCTGTTGGTTGGGTGCCAGCTCTGAAGGCAGTGCTGCAGCAGCTCAGAAGTAAGGGTGGCAATACCATACCGGGCCATCCTTACTTTTGTGCTGCTGACGATGGCAGCGCTGCCTTCAGAGCTGGGCTCCCAGCCAGCAGCTGCCGCTCTCCAGCTGCCCAGCTCTGAAGACAGTGCCAGCAGCAGCACAGAAGTAAGAGTAGCAGCACTGCCACCACCCCCACCCCCTGTCACACACACTATCCTTGCAACTCACACCTGCACAACTTCTTTTGGGGCCAGGACTCCTACAATTACAACACAGTGAAATTTCAGATTTAAATACCTGAAATCATGAAATTTACCATTTTAAAAATCCTATGACAGAAGAATTGACCAAAATGGACGGTGAACTTGGTAGGGCCCTACTATATGGAATCTGTTCCAGATCCTTAATCATTTTTGTTGCCCTTCTCCGTACTTTTTCCAATTCTAATATCTTTTTTGAGAAGGGGCAACCAGAACTGCATGCAGTATTTGAGGTACGAGTCTACCATGGATTTATATAAGAGCATTATGATATGTACTGTCTTCTTATCTATCTCTTTCTTAATGATTCCCAACATTCTGTTCATTTTTTTTGACTGCTGCTGCACACTGAGTGGATGTTTTTCAGAGAACTATCCACGATGACTCCAAGGTCTTTCCTCAGTGGTAACGGCTAATTTAGACCCCATAATTATATATGTATAGTTGGGATTATATTTTCCAATATGCAATACTTTGAATTTATCAACACTGAATTCATCTCCTGTTGTTTTTTGCCCAGTAACCCAGTTTTGTGAGATCCCTTTGTAACTCTTCACAGTCGGCTTTAGATTTAACTATCTTTGCCACCTGACTGTTTACCCCTTTTTCCGGATCATTTCTGAATATGCTGAACACCACTGGTCCCTGTACAGATCCTGGGGCGACCCTGCTATTTACTTCTCTCCATTGTGAAAACGGAGCATTTATTCCCACCTTTTGTTTCCTATCTTTTAACCAGTTACTGAGTCCGTTAAATATTAACTGTTCACTTAACCAGTGCAGGTTACTAAATTAAAAGTATCCCAGTTGTTGGTGCATGTTAAGGTTCTACTGTAATAATATTAAAATAGAAAACGATGTGCAAGGAATGAGTTTCTCACCTAGTACAGCTGTCTTAGCCCCAGATGGGCACCCAACAGCTACTTTAGCCAGCACTCTAGGAGGTGTCTAGGGATAGCACCAGAATACAGTTCTGATTATTTCTATGGCTCACAGCTCCAAAGCGATATGTGTTGCGGCATTAGTCGTAGTCGCTCATGGTTAAATTTCATGTCTGCTCCCGGAGAATACAGAAATGCACCATTTTTAAGTCTCTTTCCCTGTGACTCCCACACCACGAACATCCTAGCTGAGTTGGCAGTTATCAGGCCTGGTTTTTGGCATCACCAGGGCCGGCTCCAGGCACCAGCCCAGCAAGCAGCTGCTTGGGGCGGCACGTCCGGATCTTCGGCGACAATTCGGCAGCGGGGTCTCTCAGTCCCTCTCAGAGCAAAGGACCAGCCGCTGAATTGCCGCCAAATTCTGAAGTGGTGGCGGTAGAGCTGATCACGATCGCGGCTTTTTGTGTGTGGTTTTTTTTGCGCTGCTTGGGGCGGCAAAAACCCTGGAACTGGCCCTGACCAGGGCTTGTAGTCGTAAGTGATGGCAGTGTCTGTGGGGGAGTGAGGGAGGTTAACACAGCCATGGTGCTACCCAAGTACAATGCTGGATGTTGTTTGCTGGCCTGGGGTTAGAGCTTATGGGCAGTGAGGATTACACCCTGGTTATGGCTAAACCACTCTTCCTCCTGTCTGAGGTCAGGGCTCACCTTTGTTCCTGCTGGTGGAGAAGGGGGAGCTTTCATTAAATTGGCTGCACTGACAGTAATGAAACTAGTTGAGTTTCAGAGCTCTGTGGAGGTCAGATTGGGGAGGAAGGGGTGGTATGTCTCAAGCACAACACTAAAGCCGTTATTAGCTGGATGTTTCTGCTAAACTGATAAGCAAGGAAACAGTTATCAATGTTGACTTTAAGTGCTCCTTATGCTTCAGAGTTAACACCTCATTTAAATGACAGGTGGCATTTCTGTCAGTGCTAATGCTACACTCTCCACTCCTAGAACAAAACCACTTATGCAAGGGATCCAAGAAGGATCGGGAGAAAAGGATTCCTCTGCTCCAAACCCAGCACCTTTGTGGAATGAAGAAGCCTATCTAATGCTACTACAGGGAGACCCTGAACTTTGGTAAGTAGGATCCCTGCACATTCTCCTAGCAGGCAATTTAGGTCTGTTGATCAGCATAAGGAACCCATACTTTGCACTGGCCTGTTCTGCCACAAATACAGTTCCTTCACAGGGAATGCCTCTTCCCCACCCTACGTTGAGGGCCTCACGTCTATAGAGGGGGTCAGCATTCAGGTCTCTGAGCTATTGTTTCATTCTGTCTGGTACTGTTAATGCCAAGGGTTCAGAAATCATATCAACTTTAAAATCTTGATTAAAAAAAAATTGGGGTCTTTTTTATTTGTCTTCTAGTGTGAACCTTCAGGGTGTACTTGCTTCATGTTTTCAAGCTTTTACCTCCAGCCATGATGGTTAAATAACTTTTTTTTAAGAATCTAAGAATCTCCTAATCACCTGCCTTCAGAACTGGGGCCCAGATTTTTAAAGGTGGTGCTGTGCTCAGTATTACAACACCTAACTGATTTTGGCACTTTAAAGCCAAGATCTCATTGATACTCTATCTGGGCCTAGGGCTTCAAGAAAAACACCAAACATTGCAAGACTTGTGCTACAAATGTGAAAGTTGCCAACACTGCATTTAAGATGAGTGTGGGTATTTTGGGAAGGGGGCGGGGGGTTAGTGGGTTTTTCTGTTTTGTTTTGTGCAACCATAATAAAAAGGGCTTATTAAATAAAGGCTTAAAATTTGTTAGAAATGGTTTTAGCCAGTGAGAAGAGCCCTGTGGGCTGTCCCAGTCAGACCCCAAAGCTCTATGCCTAAAAATACTAGTCAAACAACAACCCACTCCAGTGATGGACCTGTTTGGATGTTGTAACTGTAGTTTGTTTTCAGCTATTGAGATGGTCGCTCCTAAGTCTTAACTCCAGATTCTGAAGGCTCCCTCTGCACAAGCCTCAGAGGAAGTCTTTGCATGTAAATGGTCTGTACAAAGGGCGTGTGAAGGAAAGAGGAAGCTAGAGGGCTGTCTGCTGAAAGCCATGTTCCGAACATGACCTGTTACAGAACAGAGAATCTTCTAAGTCATATGCTTAGGGCCCTATCAAATTCAGGGTCCATTTTGGCCAATTTCACAGTTATAGGATTTTAAAAATCATAAATGTTCATTATTTCAGCCGTGAATGTGTAGTAAAGGGTAAAAGCACATAAAAGACCAGATTTCAGAGGGGAGACCAGATTTCATAGTTTGTGACACGTTTTTCATGGCTGTGAATTTGATAGGGCCCCACTTATGCTGTGGCTCCGATAGAAGCTTTCCTCTGCACTGTCTCCAGAGCATCCATGCAGTCCCAATGAGTGCATTCTGAATCTGAGCTGTGAAGCAGGGTAAAAGGTTTCTCACTGAGAGGAGTTTTCTGGCTACTTTGCAAGAGTAGCTTACTCAGAGTGTGTCTACACTACAAGTGCTACAGCAGCACAACTGAAGCACTGTATGCTGCTGTGGTGTAGATACTGGCTACAGCAATGGAAGGGGGTTTTCTGTCACTGTAGTAATTCCACCCCCTTGAGAGGTGGTAGCTAGGTCAATGGAAGAAGCAGTGTCTACCACAGGGTTTAGGTCAGCTTAACTACGTCTCTGAGGTGTGAAGTTTTCATACTCCTGAGTGGAGCAGCTATTGTTAGTAAGTTTTAGATGTAGACCAGGCTTCAGATTCATACTGGATGGCACTCGGTTTTCAAGCTCTTATCCTTGATTTCATCAATAGGGAGGCTTTGGCCTCCCTTACCGTTTAAGCCAAAGCAGACTTCTTGCAACTCTTCATCAGTAGGCTCTCTGGTTCTGTGTGGGGCTTGCAATAACTTCAGTTTTTGTCATTGGATGTCTGCTCCCTAAAACTCATAGAATTCTGTTAATCTTGAAAGTTGCCATAAATACATCCAAGCAGAATAAGCAATTTAAATTAGAAATGTGGATACTTGCAATTAGAATTTGAATATAAAGTTTACTTGACACTTATCTAGATTAGGGTGGCAGACAGCAAATGTGAAAAATCGGGACGGGGTGGGGGGTAATAGGAGTCTATATAAGATAAAGACCCAAAAGTCAGGACTGTCCCTATAAAATCGGGACATCTAGTCACCCTAACCTAGATGTGACTTCATCCTATTCACACCTTAAAAAAATTCTGCTATATTTCCATATAATTCTTTAGTACAGAGAAAGTTAAAGAGATTTGGTTTTTGTTTTAATATCTTTTTATATGGCTACCCTTCAAGAATAACCCAGAATGCAAAGCCACTATACTTTTGTCTCCAAGATTCATTAAATACTAAAATGTTGTCTTAATATCCCTTAGAGGAAAATATCGCATGCTGTGCTAAACTATGCAGTCGGTTCTTAGTAAACACTTATTTAATAGAGGCGTAGTTGTCACTTCACCATTTGCCTATCAAGAGGTTTTTATTTACTCACATGACAATCTCTTTTCTTGTGGTCTCCAGAGACAAATATTCAGTCCAGGCATTTTCGTTGTCATACGTCTTGGACTCATCAACAATCTTCTGAAACATAGTTCTCTTTCTTCAAAAAACCCAAAGAGGTAGGGAAATGAATGCATTAAATATGGAGTTAGCAGATCTCATTTTGATTTCCCATGGAAACATTGCACATGAGCAATCCCAGGCTTTACCACAGCCAAGTGCCCACCACAACGACGTATTGTTATCTGAATCTTTTAAATAGGACAGAGTGTTTGAAATAATCGTAAAGCACTTAAATGTTGCAAAAATCGGTTTTAGTCAGGTTGAGGCTTTGTAAATACAGCTTGAAAAGTTGTGCTATTGCAACTTTAGATTAAAACTTACACTGAATTAAATGATAAATGCTACTATTATATAGCCAAGGTACTGACTCTGATCCTCAAGCAGGTACCTAACTTCACTGGGACTGTTCGTGTGCCTAAAGTTCATCATTTCCCCATGTGTTTGCAGCATGAGCAGCTAAAATTGTATTTATTTATTTATTAAGTTTTAACAAGTTTACAAATCCTTGCCATGTAAATATCGGAAACAACACCATCGCTCCAACAGTATTTCTTAGTGGCATAAAATGTTTACTTCTAAATAAAACTGCTTTAGTGCTAACAGTGAAGTTACACTTTCAGTACATTAAAGTTATTGTGAACATTCTTATACACTGTCTGACATTTTCAAAACAGGAGCCTAAAGATAAGCCCATATTTAGGCAATGAAGGACTGTGTTTTCCAAAACAACTAGATGACATTGGAGCAGGGCTGGATTTACACCTTACACGTCCCTAGGCATGGGATCTTCAGCGCCGCCCGCCTCCCCCCTCCCCAACCCCCCGTACAGCTGACCTTCATGTTGCACACAGTTTTAGAGAGGTAAGGTGCCCCTAAAACACCAGTGTCCCATGGCACGTGCCTACTGTGCCAAATTGGAAATCTGGCCTGCTTAGGAGCCCAGGTCTCTGACTTCATACTACAAACCCTGATGGATGAGTATAGCCCGGACATGACTTACGGAAATTACTTATATTGGAAGGTTAGTTGCAAATATAGCATGGGCCATTTGCTTGTCTATGTTCTGTTTGGGGCTATGCTATTCTCAATGGATGTTAACAAGACCAAGGACTGTTCTTTGGCACTGATCAGTATTTTTAGTGTGAAACTTCTTAGTGTAAAATCTAAAGTGTAATGTATTAATAAGGAAACTAACTAAAGAAACCAGGAAAACAAAATCACTGTTAGCAATTTCAAAATCACAAAAATCAATTACGAAAAATATGTATTTAAATCAAAATCAGTGTTTTAAAATTATTTTAATTTAAGTAATATTTGAC
Source organism: Mauremys reevesii (assembly GCF_016161935.1). Classification (NCBI taxonomy): domain Eukaryota; kingdom Metazoa; phylum Chordata; order Testudines; family Geoemydidae; genus Mauremys; species Mauremys reevesii. The sequence continues at coordinate 118,038,041 of NC_052628.1, forward strand.
AGCACCCACATGGTCTCCCAAAGACACAGCTGCTGTTAATAGGAGTTCTGCCCACAGAGAGCCTGGACAATCAGTTGTGATATTTTAGACTAATGTGACCAGCTATTTGCAATGTGTTTGCTGAAATACACAACTCACTTACTTGAAGTAAAGCGCTAAGTCAGTTGCTATGATAGCAATTTCCATCAAATGATTCACATGCTCAAACTGTCTCCTGTTGAGATTCTGGTAGATGTTCAGGGACTAAAGGAAAACAAAGTTTAATACGTGATTCTGGATATCCCGTGGATTGCTCATCTTGGAAGATGGGTGTTAATTCGTTGTGTAACATCTTCAGCTACAGTCAAAATGCAGGCTGAGGGCTCAATCCAATTCCCATGGTCCATGCAAAGACACCCAATGATTTAAATGGGCATTGGATGGGGCCTAGTACCCCGAAGTAGTTACTCAGCGTATAACTGGACTCCCATTGTCTTCAATGGGAGTTTGCCTGAAGTAAAAGTTTAACTGAATGAATTTGTCAGGATTTGGTCCATAGTGGGGGAAGGATGATTAAAGACCGTCAATGGGCATTATGGGTTCCGAGTCCTCTTACTTAAGAAACCTGTAAGCTTTGCTTCAAGGTCTCTCGCTGGTTCTGTCACAGATGCCCTGTTAAAACACGGGCAAGTCACTTAACTTCTGCACCTCCATTTCCCCTTTATCTGTATAACTGGAACAACACTGGCCTACCTCACTAGGCAGTGGTGAGGCAAGGCAGTAAAGTTCCGGGAGAGCCTCAGATGGAGAGTGCTGTGTATGTGAAAGGTATTTTGATGTATATAATGAACATACCAAATTACAGTAGGTAGAGACAGACTAGAGATATGTCTTTCACTGTCCCTAGCTAAAGGATTGAAAGTACACGATAGAGGGAATGTCTGCAGTAAAGGGAAGTATTCACAGGCTTCAGATATTTGGAAGTGTCTGATAAAACATGGGAGTTGAAGATTCTCCTTTACAGGATTAGAGCTGCGTGAACCCCATGGCATCTGGTTTCAGTTTCATCACACGCATGGACTATGTTCCGGGAAGAGGCTCACAAATCTCAAGAGCAATCTCGGGCTGATTTGTTTAGTTCTTATATGGTGGTAGCACAGGGGTAGGCAACCTATGGCATGGGTGCCGAAGGTGGCACACGAGCTGATTTTCAGTGGCACTCACACTGCCCGGGTCCTGGCTGCTGATCCGGGGGGCTCTGCATTTTAATTTAATTTTAAATGAAGTTTCTTAAACATTTTAAAAACCTTATTTACTTTACATACAACAATAGTTTAGTTATATATTATAGACTTATAGAAAGAGACCTTCTAAAAACGTTAAAATGTATTACCGGCACGTGAGACCTTAAATCAGAGTGAAGAAATGAAGACTCGGCACACCGCTTCTGAAAGGTTGCCGACCCCTGTGGTAGCACCTGAAGCCCCATTATGGTAGGCACTGTAAAACAGTTTGTGCACCAGAGTTTTGCAAGGACAGCAGGTGAACTTTTTAGTTCTGCATGTTTTCACCACTAACCCAAGAGAAACTCTGCCATTTTAACCGAATCTCACTTTGACTTTGGAGTTGGTTCATCTGTAAAACTTTAAGTGAACTGGTGGAATAAATTCAAGTCCTCAGAGATCTGAACCCAAGTAAAATGTTGGCACAAACCCCTGCAAAGTGAAACTGCAGAGTGTTGAACAATTAAAATTTAGCTGACAGCAAATCAACCAAATCCCTCCATTAATAATGTACATTACAAACCTCTTCTGAAAGCAAGAACTTTCCAAATTCCAAGTGGTGTCTCTCTAAAATTGATGAACCATGAAGTTTTGCTAACGGATGTTGAGATCTAATTGTGTAAATTAAAAATTCAAAAGTTAGTACAACACTAATGCACAAGGGAGTTTTACAGAGTGTCTTATTTTAATATTTCAGTTTATCACGCTTTATATCTAGGTTTAACTAGTGGATAAAGGGTTAATAGATAATATTTTAAATAAATGGCTTGTCAATTGATCAAACAATTCTTCTGGCCTTTACCCAGCTGTAACATTTTTCACTGCAGTACTTATAAACCATCTAAACACCTACTCAAGTCTAACATGCTTATATCTTTGAATCATTTATTAACCCTTAATAAATGGCCCTTATTATAATGTGTGAGCAGGTTTATTCTACTTTAGGAACTCAACGTATTTTATTGATTTAAAACAACAGGAAAAGCAGTAGCCCTCGCACAGTTTCCTAGATTGTACAGCACATCTGTGAAATCCCAGTGCAAGGCCCTGACAGTGAAATCCTTGCACACAGCTAAATCCTGTACAGGGAGTGGGAACAGAGAGGCCCCCCAGCTCATGAGAGCACTAGAGCAATAAAGCCAGCAAGCACCATGGCAGGCGGGTGCATTACTTGTGGAGGAGGGGCATGACTAGCCCCCGAAGTCGTGAGGTGGTGTTAGCTGTACGTGTGAGGGCAGGACCAGGGCAGTGTGAGTGTTAGCTGCTGTTAGCTGTACGTTTTCCCCTACACCAGGGGTGGGCAAACTTTTTGGCCTGAAGGCAGGGGTGAAAGTAACTTACAGGACTTATCGGTACTGCCGGAGTCCTGAGAGGGGCGTGGCCTCTCAAGATTTAAAGGCCCTGGGCAGGGGCGGCTCTACAAATTTGGCCGCCCCAAGCAATCATGCCCGGGAGGCGCCCCCGAGCCGCGGGAGCAGTGGACCTGCCGCGGGCTTGACTGCGGAGGGTCTGCTGATCGCGCGGCTCAGCTAGACCTCCCGCGGCTGCGGACTGGTCGCTGGTCCGGCGGCTCCGGTTAAGCTGCCGCAGTCATGCCTGCGGGAGGTCCAGCCGAGCCGCGGGACCAGCGAACCGGGGCTCCGGTGGACCTCCCGCAGGCATGACTGCGGCAGCTCAACCGGCCCAGCCTGCCGCCCCCCTGGGAAAGGGCCGCCCCAGGCGGGTGCTTGCCCCGCTGGGCTCTAGAGCCGCCCCTGGCCCTGGGGCACCGGCTGTGGCTGGGAGCCCCAGGGCCTTTAAATCAACCAGGGGCTCCCAGCTGAAGAGGTGGCTGGGAGCCCCCCAGGGTTCAGGGGCAAATTAAAGGGCCCAGGGCTCCAGCTGCCGCGGGGAACCCTGAGCTTTGCCAGGCTGGGGCTGGGATTTAAAGGGCCCGGAGCTCCTGCCGCTGTGGGGAGCCCAGAGCCCTTTAAATCCCAGCCCCAGCCTGGCCGCCTGAGCTGTGGCTGAGATTTAAAGGGCTCTGGGCTGCCCACAGCCGCGAGGAGCTCTGAGCCCTTTACATCCCGGCCCCAGCCTGGCCGCCGGAGCTCAGAGCCCTTTAAATCCCTGCCGCGGAAGCCAGTGCGGTCCGGTCCGGCTTGGCGTACTGGCTCTTGCCGGTACACCGTGCCGTACCGTACCAGCTTACTTTCACCTTTGCCTGAGGGCCACATCGGGGTTCTGAAACTGTATGGAGGGCTGGGTAGGGAAGGCTGTGCCTCCCCAAACAGCCTGGCCACGCCCCCATCCATCCCCTCCCACTTCTAGCCCGCTGACTGCCCCCCTCAAAACCCCCCACTCATCCAACCCCCCCTGCTCCTTGTCCCCTGACCGCCCCCTCCTGGGACCTCCCACCCCTAATTGGCCCCCCCAGGACCCAACCCCTATCCAACCCCCCCTGCTCCCTGTCCCGACTGCCTCGACTCCTATCCACACCCTCACCATCTGACTGTCCCCCGGGACCCCCTGCCCTTTATCTGACCCCTCTGCTCCCCACCCCCTTACCATGCTGCTCAGACCAGAGCCAGCCAGGCCCCCGCGCAGTCTAGAGCACCGGGGCAGGCCAGCGGCCCTCCTAGACACGCTGCCCGGCAGGAGCTCGCAGCCCTGCCACCCAGAGCGCTGGTGACATGGCAAGCTGAGGCTGTGGGGGAGGGGGGACACCAGGGGAGGGGCCGGGGGCTAGCCTCCCCGGCCGGGAGCTCAAGGGCCGGGCAGGATGGTCCCACGGGCCAGATGTGGCCCGTGGGCCATAATTTGCCCACCTCTGCCCTAGACTATAACCATGAGCAGAATGTCTGACGTAATAGCGAAGAGTAACCACCCCTGACACGCTGACCCAGCTTGCTGCTTAGAAACCCAGCAGGGTTTGTGACCAGGTCACTCCTGGCTCCCCCTTTGAAGCTCAAGTTTTGGGGGTCATGCATAGCATTTTCCCCCTACCTCCAGTATCTCTCTAGCTTAATGTTCCATCTTAAAAAACGCACTGCTGCTTTGGCCAAACACCGATTGCTACAATAGCCTATCAAACTACAGCTTCCGCAGCTGTCAGAGTGTCAGTGGGAACAGGGCGTGGTGTGAATTCGGTTAGATCCCACTCCACCACTACACGCGCACAATGACTGGAATCATTTAGAGCAATAGAAAGGTGCCTACTTCATCTGATAAAGGTTGTTGGTGCCCCTGTGATCAATATCATGAACCAAAGCTGCAGTTACCATAGCAAGGGCTTCAAGGTCTGTGTAGTAACGCTTCAGTTTGCCAGTCTAGGGGGAGAGAATCACATGCTTTCATTAGTATTTCCGATAGAAAATAAAACCGAGTGAGTCTGCTAGGTGAGTAGGAGTCTCTTACGCTGAACATAATTAAAGAACTAAGCATGGACTTTGTGAAGCCACATGCAAGACACACTCTAGAATCAGCACAAGAATTGCAGAAAGGAAAGGGGAAAAACATTTCAAGATCAGAGCATGTGTGTGTCTTAGTTACGTATATGAGAGATCCTTATGTGTCGGTGTTACTTATCACCGTAGCATCTGAGTGCTGTACTGACCTTAACTCATATATCCTCCCCCACCCCGTCCTGAGATGGAGTCAGAGGACAAGCACCTCCCAAAGGTGGTCTGAATCCAGCTGGGCACAGCTCTCTGACGCAGTAGGGAGTGGGGTGCATTGACCTGGGAATGTCTGCATGGGGGAGGGGAGAGCAGGGGGTGACTTTAGGTAAGGGACAGTACCTGAGCCTGTAACCTGAGCCAGGAAGGGGGTGGGGCGAGTTGACACCTTTGCCCGGGAAACTGGACAAAGGGACAGGGGGAGAGAGCCTGCTGGAGGGGGTTTTGGTTTCAGTTTGGGGCTGGCTGGGAAGAGGCAGAGAACCCCAAGTCTGGGGTCTAAGATCCTTGCTCCCCGGAGGGACCTGGCTGAGGGGTCCTGGTTGTACCTACAAGCCCTGCTTGGGACTGTGTTCCTGTCGTCTAATAAACCTTCTGTGTTACTGGCTGGCTGAGAGTCACGGTGAATTGCAGGAAGTGGGGGGTGCAGGACCCTGACTCCCCCACACTCCGTGACAAGCTCCCTAGCACTTCAGAAAGTGAGCTGGTCCTGCTACGTCTTAGGAGCACGCACCAGGCCTCAGAGTGGCTGGGCTTGTTTTCTCCTCCATTTAAGACCGCTCCAGTTGGGCTGTTATTGTTCATAAAATGTTAACTCCTTGAAGGGAAAGGTTCTGCTATAAACAGCTGTTCTTGGGTTTGAACTTGGGGGCTGCAGTATCAGAGCTCTGCTGTACAGTAATCCTTTAGCTCTAACATTCATCAGCTAGAAGTAACATTCATCAGCTAGTAGTCATTTTTGTGGACTAGCCACTAGAGGGGGACTGAGACCCACTTGCCTTGTGTGAATTACCCTCTAGATTAACTTTTGTATTTTTTATTAACAAGACTTTTTCAAAAAAGGAAAAAGATACTTGTAAGAAAACACATAAGATTTCTACTCACTGCATAAGAGTCCCTGTAAATAAAACCATGCTTTGCAGTTAAGAGGGAAAAGATAGTAGTCGTACATAAGATATACCATTAAAAGTGTGAACATGGTCTGTGCCACATTGAAGCCATGCCGCCAGTTGTGATAAGTGATCTTCCTGTAACCCTTGCTGACAGAATACATGAATCTCACCAGCACCTGCACAAATAGGAGAGCCGTGAGTAGAATGTTAACAGATTTGCCTCAGAAGCAAACTAGTTTATAGTGCTTGGGAGCGACCAGGGAACAAATGTATGAGAATAAAGAATTAGTAAAAAACAGTTCTTGAAGCAAAAGCAATCAGCTACAAATCACAGAATCATAGAATCTCAGGGTTGGAAGGGACCTCAGGAGGTCATCTAGTCCCACCCCCTGCTCAAAGCAGGACCAAACCCAACTAAATCATCCCAGCCAGGGCTTTGTCAAGCCTGACCTTAAAAACCTCTAAGGAAGGAGATTCCACCACCTCCCTAGGTAACCCATTCCAGTGCTTCACCACTCTAAATTATAGAGTTGCTTTTATGATCTTGTAGCCTGTAACAGAACAAGTGGTCACTAAAAATTAGGAAAGACCCTCAAGGTTTTTTGTTGTTTTTTGTTTAAAGAGAGACTTTTCAACAAACTGTGTTTATTTTCCTTGAGCCCTCTGGGGGGAAAAAAGGAATCAAGGTTTTTCCTTAGTAGTACAAAACTAAGATAATATAGCTTCAGATAAGAACTACAGAAAAAGGCAGTGGCAAAACTTGTTCAAAGATGATAAAAAAGTACTAGCTTTTCTTATGCCAAGTTAAGGAGGGGGAGCCTCCCTCTCAGTCTTCTAGCAAAGCATGCTGGGAAGGGGAGGAGTCTGGGGCCCTTTAAAATGTAGGTGCTCTGTTTTCTTAGTTAGTGTTAGGGAGAAAGCTGTCTGACAGAAGTATGGAAAGAATGAGGGGAGATAACACTTTGGGGAAAACATCAGGTCAGGGTTGGTGGTGCTCTGCTATTTGAGAGAATCTACTTGTATAATAGAAAAGGGTTGGATACTTTGGTGGCATTGGTTTCTATGTGTAGTCTAGTGTTTAATGGGGATAACTATTGTTTCTTAATCCCACCCCAGAGCTCCATTTTCTGTTATCTTTTCTCCTACATTTCAGTGGTGTGATTAAGAACCTAGATTCTTCTTTTGAAAGATGTGTATGGTTCCATAGCAAGCTAGAAGTTACAGCTGACAAAAGCAATTGCCTAGCCTAGTGATTGTAATCTAATGCACTTAGAAATAAACTTTTAAAATTTTGTTTTATTTTCTCTTTATAGACCCCATATTTTATAACCGTAGTATCTTGTTTAAAAAGTGAAAGAATCCACGTATGATTGTTATTAACTCTTTACTGTAAGGTGGGATTCAACACTAATGTGAAGAATTAAGATTTTCAGACAATGCACTGGATGCTTCAGAAGGCTCTTCTGTCTGGCAGTAGAGTAGCAAAGTAATATGTTAAGTACAGGCATGACCCCTGTTCAGAACCAGTCTTTCTTTCTCTCTTTTCCAGGCTCTGTCCCAAAGGCATGGGAGGTGAATTGTGCACATGTGTAGTAAAAAGGCAGTGATTCTTGTGATAGCTCAGAGCAAGTTAGCTCTGAAAATGTAGCCAGTACAGCTGCAGTTCTTGCAGGGGCGGCTCTAGACATTTTGCCGCCCCAAGCAGGGCAGCATGCCACGGGGCGCGCTCTGCCTATCGCCGGGAGGGTGGCAGGCGGCTCCGGTGGACCTCCCGCAGGCGTGCCTGCGGAGGGTCCGCTGGTCCTGCGGCTTTGGTGGACCTCCGGAGCCGCGGGACCAGCGGACCCTCCGCAGGCATGTCTGCGGGAGGTCCACCGGAGCCGCCTGTCACCCTCCCGGTGACCGGCAGAGCGCCCCCCGCGGCATGCCGCCCCAAGCACGTGCTTGGCGTGCTGGGGCCTGGAGCCACCCCTGAGTTCTTGGCCCAAGTAGGAAGCCTACTTTTTAGTATCAAGTTGTAATGTTAATAAGAAAGATCAGATGAGTGGTCCCTTCTTGTCTGCTATCCTGTGTCTGACAGTGACTGGTAGCAGATGCTTCTGGTGAAGGGCCAAGAAGCCCTAAGTGGGTATCCCAAGTGCTCACAAGAAGAGTTTCTTCCCAACCCCCTTAGTTAGAGGTGAGCTAATACCCAGAATAAAGATTTACATCTCTTCTAAACGTCAGGGGTGCTATTTTTTAAAAGCAACCCTGCAAGTTTGTCTGAGCCTCATTAAGCACCGATCTCGGTGAGGTGATGAGCACCACCTCTGTGATATCAAGCATCCTCAGTTCTCACTGACGTCAATGGGCGGGAGTGGGAAGTGCTCTCAGACTTGAGTTCAGAGACCTTGAAAACTCTAGTGCCTACCAGACAGTCACTGCCCTATTCTGGTTTTCGGGAAGTGCTGAGTCTAAACTCTCTGGCAGTTTGTTTTATTAAGATAGACGCCAAAATATTAGGGATGACAACGTTCATTGTCTCACTTAGCGCTAAGCGGGCTAAGGGCCTAATTCTCCCTTGCCTGGTACATTCTGTAGTCACTTCCCTCTGATGCACCTGGCATTGGCCACTGTCAGAAGACAGGATACTGGGCTAGATGGACCTTTGGTCTATCCCAGTATGGCTGTTTTTATGTTCACGTACCTTGGGCAAAATTGTACCAAATCAGAATCCTCCATTCACTTCAAATGGTGGTTGCCGTAAAGGTGGTTGCCGTTTGTACAGGTGTAAAGGCAGGCTTTTTTGCCACCCCAAGCAAAAAAAAAAAAAAAAAGCAGGAAAAAAACCTGCGGGGCAGCCGGAGCCAGGGTGCAGGGGTCTCCCTGTGCTGCAGACGTGCCCTGACTAGCGGAGGGGAGGCGGAGAGGAGGCAGGGGGAGAGAGAGAAGGGGGGAAGCCAGGGCTTCAATGGGGCGCTCGCCACGCAGCCCTGACTGCTGCACCGCCTGCCGGGTGGGCTCCATGCCGCTCCGATCGGCGGGGAGGGAAGGACGCGGGCTGCCGGGCTTGCTGCAGATTTGGCACCAGCTGGAGCAGATGGAGCATGCAGCTGGCTCCTAGCAGGGCTCTCCCCTCCTCCGCGCCGCCACCTCCTACAGGGCGGCCGGATCGGCAACCCCCCCCCCCCCCAAAAAAAAAGGCGTCCGTGCCACCCTAGGATTGGGCGGAATGCCACCCCGTAGATTCTGCCACCCCAAGCACGAGATTGCTCGGCTGGTGCCTGGAGCCGGCCCTGTGTAAAGGACTGCCCAAGGTGCAGGGCAGTGGAGAATCTCCGGCCTGCCTGCGAGTTTGCAGAACTGTTACAGCCAGTTTACACGAGATGGCAATAAACTTCACTTGCCAGGCTGCAACAGCATTCTGTTAGCACCACTGCTTCGAGTACGAGCTACCCTTTGCAAAGTAAGATAATTCTAAAGATGTATTTTATAGTACCTGCAACTGTACTGCTCTTGTGAGACAGTGGCTTTCAACCTCTTCCTTACGGGGCCCCCTTCCACTTAGCACTATGGGGGGAAAAATGGGTGTTTGTAACTCCATCTTCAGAGCACCCGCCCTAGTGATTATGTAGCAGAAAGCTAACTGTAAATCAATAGCCACTGTTCCCTCCCAGGGGGATCTAACGAGGTTGGGAGTCCCCAGGCATCATTCGGTAACATCTCACCAGAGACCGACACCTACCTCTTGTGGAATCTGGAACTTTTTCACCACCCCAAGCTCGTAGTACATCTGAATTCCACACTTCACAAGCTCTAGTTCAGTGCACTTGAAATCGGAGAAGTGGAACTCATAGATCTCAGACTGAATGGGGTCTGGCAGTTCTTCTTTCTGAAAAAGAAACAGTTTGGCTTGTTTCCATGCTGGGTGTGCCATTCCCCAGAAAGCCACACATGGGTCATCTCAAAAATGCCACCAGATTATTGCTGCTGCATTCTTTCAGATTACTCAAATATCAGTACTGTAACGTGCTTTTTAGGTAACAATAAAGGCAAAAGTGCTTCTTCCAGTGACAGTCCGTTTTGGTTTCTCTGCTGGGATTTAGCAGAAGAGAGCTGCCTCCCCAAGTGGATTTCATATGTGGTCAAAAGTGGTCATGGACTGGTGAAAGAGGCCAGTGGTGGCCCTAGGTCTGTATTGGCTCTGGGTAGCGAAATGAGTGGAGGATCCTAGCGGTTGAGCTGGTTCTCAGTAGGGTTTGTCCTGTAGGGGCTCAATTGTGCTGGTTAGGTAATGCCTTGTGCCAGGGGTAGTGCAAAGCAGCCTGTTCCCAAGATCTCTGGAAGGCATGGCCTCTAATGATACTATCCTAGGCTATGCCACATGCCTGTATGGTTGGGAAGGAGGGAGTTCTGTTCTTTCTATTCGGAGGTGACCAGATACCATGCTGAGGGGGTGTCACTATAAGTAGTGTTCTCCTACTTCTGCCAAATTCTTATTTGTCTTTACTGTCAAGTCAACGGTGCATGGGGCACTCACCAGTAGTACTGTCAATTCATCATCTTCACATTCCATTAGTTCTTTCCCCAGCCTCTCTCGTGTTGGCTACAGAGATCACATACATGTTAATTTTACCAGCAACTCGACAATCAGCACTAAAGCTGTATATGTTTGGAGTGGTATCTAGTCCAACTTCCAAACACATGTTCTCTTCTGAACCTTACTTACATTTCTGATCTTAAGGGTCAGTTCTGACTTATAAAGTGACTCTGACAGTGGTGGAGGTGGGTTTCCATATGCAGTGCATCTCTCTGATCATAGAATCAGGGTTGGAAGGGACCTCAGGAGGTCATCTAGTCCAACCCCCTGCTCAAAGCAAGACCAATCCCCAGACAGATCTTTGCCCCAGATCCCTAAATGGCCCCCTCAAGGATTGAACTCACAGCCCTGGGTTTAGCAGGCCAATGCTCAAACCACTGAGTTATCCCTCCCCTCATTGCTTCATTGTCAAGTGGAAAAACTGTTTGTCCTCTAAACTCACTCTGGGGACTGACACTCAAGCTGGGTTCTCTGTCTCAAGCATCATCACAAGGAGTAGAGGTCCTGTAGACTCTGCTACGCCCATTCAACGTCACTGTCATCAGACTATGCTTTTGGTGAAATCTGTGGAAACTATCTGTGGAAGCCATTTCACTATGGCTAATGGAGTTGCACAGATGTAGTGAGGACTTGATAATGCCCAAGAAGGAAAGAACCCATCTTAACTCTCAGAGCCTATAGTGAGTTTGCAGGGCTAGCATTGAAATACATTTTTAATACTAAGCATTGACCATTTGCTTTTCCTTAGCTAAGGTCTTGCCTCCCGGCCCAACCATTGTCCACCTGGCAGCTGTCCTCCCACCCCAGAGGTGACTGCATCTCAATGGTAAAGTGTACCTGTATGTACAAAGCTTGTTTAAAATTAATTGCAGAAGTTCTTCAGCAATGCAATTCTTTCTGGTCAGCTCTGGTTGAGCTGAAGCATTACCACCTTCAAGGCACATATCACGAGCCATCCCTCTGTGCAGGCCTTAGGTAAATGGAGCTCTGGAAGCTCCCAGGAAGTAGCTACGTGGATCTGTCCCTATTGAAGGTGGTATCACAGCTCTGACAAGGGTGGGGCAGGAGAGAATATGGCCCATTTACTAGGATGTTGATGGGCCATTGTGTAATGGAAACTCACTCTGTGGTGATGGGTGCCTTAGAAATGCATGTAGTAAAATACAACACTTTGGAACAAAACATGCTACATAAATGCAAGTTCTCTCAGGCACAGTTGCTATTTAAGCATGCAACATCTGTATGCTGATTACAGTATAAATTGAAAAGCAGTACCAGGATTTCCTGAATTTCATCCTTATCACACTTCACATGGTACAGCACCATGTCCTGAGCAATGTCCTTACGATTCTCCAGCTTGTTTATCTTATCGTAAGTATCCGTGTTGAGGACAGACCAGCCCAGGAACTGGGTCAAAGACTTAAAAAAAGAAAAGAAACCATGAAACCGCGGAGCCCTCCTTATGCATGTTAAAGTATCTCATTGATTGCTATTGGTTTATTTCTAGGGAAAACATCCTCATAGTCTAACACATCTTATTACCAATAGGTCTATAGATGGATGTGAACAAAATGTCCTGCCTCCCAGAGCTTACCACAAAACACAGCACACTCTGGCTTAGTATATATGGCCCAAAACCTTTAAATAGCCAGTCAGGTGGTTTTAGCCTGAGACTGGAAATTGACATTCTGCCATTAAAGGCATTGGCGTTCCAAGTTGCTCTCTGACAAATGAGAACCTTTCCACTTGCTGAAGTAGGAACAGAGGGCCTGTTCTTGCAAACTCTGAGTGAGTAATACCTTGGTAGCCTTTGTGACTAATCATGTGAGTAATGATTACTTGTGAGTAAGAGTGACAGGATCAGGCTTAAAACTTTAACAGTAACATTCATGTTTTTTCTAGGGAGACATTAGCACTGCAAGACAAGTCATTCAGCAGAGATACTGGGACACAGACTGAGAACCTAACAAGTTGTTTAACAAAGTTAAGTCTAGACTTTACTGGAATTACGTCTCTCTCTTGACTTCTCTTTTGTTATGATTGTCTAAGCAGCCAAAGGCCTCATCCTTTAAGGGAACAATTGTTACACTGGTTGGCTGCAAATAAACAAACAGGCCTCAATATAAAAGGGGTTTCTCTTGGCCTGAAACTCCTTGAAACTGTGCTCGGCCCCCAAAACCGAGGCAGCTGCACAGGCGCTCTGCAGCTGCCCAAAGAGCCGTTTACTCTCAGGATACACTAACTTCTTAGCCGAGATGTCTGGCCAGGCTGCACAATGTGTCTGCACTGTAGAGGTCAAGGGGCCAGGATTTGGCCCCCAATCGAAAGTGAATCTGGTGTGGATATGGATTGGTGATAACACTGTGCAGCTGGAAAGGGAAATACTGAGAACTGTGAGAACAAGACTGGGCCCTTCACGATTTGGAAAAGGATGCAAAGGTATTCACTGCCTTCTTGGTCCCTGGTTCAGATCTGTGCCATGCTGCTAGGGTATGTCTACATTACAATAAAACACCCGTTCCTGGCCCAGGACAGCTGAGCAGGGAGCATCCCAGAGCCCAGGCTCCAGCCCGAGCCCAAACGTCTGCATTGCAGTTGTGTAGCCCCGCAGTGCAAGGCCAAGTCAGCTAACGCGGGCCAGCTGCCCGTGTTTTATTACAGCATAGCCATACCCCAAGTGACCCAAAGACTTTTGCCTTCAGCTGTTCAATGGCTTATGTGAAATGAATTGGTCATCTGTCTACTTCCAAAAAGTTTGCCCACCCCTGGCCTAGATGGTGATATTTCAAATGATTTTGCTAGTTCTGTTTGAGTGTACAGGATCTAGAACTTGAAAATGCATGTCAGGTGTTGTGCAATTCCCTTCAGAAGCTGGGCATGTTACCACTAAATCTTCAACTGCCTAAAATCTCTCTATCAATCAATTTCTTAGACCTAGAGCTACTGAGTTACACCTCCACAATCAAAGAAAAGATTGGGGGCTGCAAAACATTGGAGACCACATGTACTGCTAAGAATTATTGGGTCTTAGGCAGGGTTCCCATTTAACACCTAAGCTACTTCCAGAGCGGGTAAGCACTTGTACCTCCATGAGAGTCTCATCCTGTTCATCAAATGGCTTCCCGTCTTTTCTGTTGTAAAATGTGGCAACACCAACAATTTCTTCTTTTTTATTTACTATTGGCATAGACAATACATTTTTGATAGTCCATCCTGAGTCATCTAGAGGACCTTCCTTAAAGCAACAGCAAGCAGAAAGATGTTGAATATATAAAATGTATTTTCTAAATGCATCAGTGCTTTTCTTAAGTGAACTCAGTAATGAAACAAGTTACAGGAATTTGTACATATAAAAATTAATCTATATTACATTTATGTTGACAATTCTGTCTAACAGCTATGACAGCTTTCACAGTACCTGAAATTTAAACATCTCATCTGCAGCAGCATTCATAATATTGCAGATCTAGAAGATCACAAAAATATTTCGTTTTACAAACAGGTAGCATAAAGTCCAATAACCTCCTTTCTAAAATACTTAATTTTAAATCTAGTTAAAGCAGCTAAATTGATCAGTCTTCCATAGTTGAAAGTAAACATGAATTTGACTTTCTGATACTCAATGAAGCTCTCGTCAAATACTTACAAAGCCACTTTCAGCTACATAGGTTGGGAGTCCAGTAGCAAGTGCCCAGTGATCTGCTGTGGGATTTCTGAATGAAACAAAAGTGTGTGTATAATACAAATTAAAGATGGAGGTTACATATATTTCCTGGAGATTTTTGTAGAGCTGGAACATATATGGTTATCCATATCATGCAGCACGCATGTACACGGCTATTCCTTAGTCAGCCAGGTAGTCCTGTTGATTTCAAAGGATCTTCTTGTGTGAACAAGGATTACTCACATGAGTTAAAATTCATAGGATCAGACTCTCATTATCAACAGACAGGGCAGTAGATGAGTTAGAGGATTCAAAGGGTTCAGTATTGCATGGTGTATTCCAGTCAATTCCCAGTTTTTCATCTTGAGTGTAACTAGATACAAAATGGGACTGGGAATGTATTTAATGGTTCTAAACTTCAATATGCAAAAGAAAAAAAGAAAGAAAGAAAAATGGGGCAGTTGGAAGAAGGGAAATGTAACAGGCCCAATCTTGCAGACCCTTGTGGAAGAGCTCACCGTCAAAATTAAACTGATACAAAGCAATAAATGACCAAGAGGTAGTCAAGACTTACAACCCTAGATTTTTTAAAAACCAAGCTAGGTGACGTACTCCCTGTTGCACACTGGTGCACTAGCATTTCACTAAGGTGGGATTTGCACAAGGAGAGGCAGCTATCTTGAAGAACTGAGAGTGTGGGGACATGCCATGTGTAGGGGACTGCATGGAGGAGGGCAGAGACCAAAGTGGAAGGAGGTGACCAAGGGCTGATAAGGCAGGCAGCATGGTACATGGGCAGGCATCTCAAAGGGTGGTGTGCAGTCAATGAGGGCAGCTCTACGGGAATTATGAGAGGGAAAACAAACATTGAATTTGAAGTGGGAGGCCAGGGGATGCTAGTGATGGGTTCAGGGAAGGGACTGACCTGGTTCAAACTTCTCGGCAGCAATAATTTGGAGGGTGAGGAAAGTTCACAGGGCAAGCTAAAGCAGGAGGCTGTTACAGGCATCAAGTCAAGAGATGACAAAGGCCGACATGAAAGATCTCATGGCAAGAATAGAGGGTGGTTTCTAGACATGTCAAAGCAACAGGAATTACTGTGCCTGGATGTAGGGCATGGGAGGAAGAGGCGTGAAAGTTGGCTTTGAGGCGGAATCTATGCGACAGGGTGGACAGAGGACCAGGCAGTGAAAAAGAAAGGCAGGAGAGAGGACGTTTGAATGGGAGGATTGGACAGCTGGTGATGAAGGACTGGGCAGAAGGGGCTAGGAATGGAAAGGTGGACTTGTGTATCTACAGAAGTGGTGACTTTACCTGTGAGTGGGTGCTACCACAGTGATACAGTGGCCTGCTTGTTACATTCTAATCTGAATTCCTGATGAATAGAAGCAACCAACAATTCCATGTTCCATTGTTCCTTCAGCTGTTCATTAGCTCATGGGAGACCTTCATTTTCAGATACATATCCTATCAGTCTGTGCTACACAGAGGCAATGGAAATAGCTCTAGACGTGGTACTAAAGCTTTGCTTACTCACGGGATAACTTTAATATCTTCCTTTCCATGTAGGATATAATCGACAACTTTGTAAAAGACTATTTCCTACAAAGAAAAAAATCCTGGTTCAAGCTTGTGGTGAGAATAAACAGTTGTGGGATGGGGAGGATACTAGGTCATCCACTTACTCTGCCATCTGGAGTCCGGGGCCCGGAATAAGGTGGAACTTCACCCATTAGAACTGGCCACAAGTCAAAAAATTCCTGTTTTAAAAAAACCCCCAAAACTTTTAATTTTAATACATATAAATACGTGTACCCATGGTAGGATATAGAAACAGGCAGGGTTCTACTACCAGTATTATAATTTGCCATGCACCTCTATGATGCTCTCTAAATTAAACCAAAATGTATGTTAAAAACAAGACCTATAGCTGAGCTGTCCAGGAGAGGGCTGGACAGCGCTAAACACGGGTTTTGAGGGAAAATCCAGGACTGTGTTGGGGTCGCCCTGCAAGTAAGAACTAAAGCTGGTGGAAGCCAGAGGCTGGCTGGTGTGTGCTGACAGGCTGCTGGGGTCAGAGCTTCTGGACCAGGGCTGTGGTTACACACAGACACTCAGGGTGTGACCAGCATGCTGACAGGCTGTCTGTGAGCTGTCCATGCTGGAAGCTACAACAACAAAGTATTTGTGAGGTGCCCCAGGTTGCAGGGCAGGGGTGATACTGCCCCCCACTGGTCTGGACTGCACCCTGGAATTTCATACACTGTTAGGACAGAAGTTAATGCCAGAAATTGCCCAATTCACGTTTAGCAAGTAACCTAAAGACCCTGTGTTATCTTGCCATGCACATGAATGCTTACCTTCTGTTTGGTCCTATCCAGAAGGCCCACTGAATATCTATCACAGTTCAAATATGCTCTCACTGTGTAAAAAGCTTTGTGGAACTGCCTTTCGATGTCCGTCAGCTCCTCAAATACCTTATTAGCTGACCACAACAGCACCTGAAGAATAAAACCAAATCTGTAGACCGCTCCTTTTGGAAAGCTAACTATACGTGAGACAGTATGTGAATAATATTTAGATATCGCAGATTCCTAGAAATGCAACAGTACAGTATTTTAGAGTCTGCTAACTCTGCTTGTTCCGGCTCGGTTAGTAGGGTGCGACTTTTTTCATTGACTTCATTGAGAGCAGCGTTAAGCCAACATTCAGCATTTTGTAAAATCCCACGTTCGAGCTGCGTAATGCAAAATTGAATAGTCTGAAATTAAAGAAATTACCTACTGTTTTAAAATTCACTTAGCAGTGGCAATTGTCTGTTCTGTAAGTAAAATATTTATTACATCCCCCAAACTATATATTAAACTAACATTAAACATTGCAAAGTTTTCAATTAGAAGGGGGGAATGCTAGAATTAATGTTGCCTGCACAACCCATAATTTGGCATATGCACAAGGAGGCCAAATTAGGGTTGCACAGGCAATGTTAATTCTAGCATTTTCAAACTTGAAGACTTTGCAACCTTAAAGTTCTTTTAGGCTAGGAAGTTGCATCCCAAAAACAACTCTTACTCAAAAACCAAAACCCAAGTTCCATCAGGTGGAACCATACCCAACTTGGGTCATCAGCAGAGTTTGGACCTTCAGATTCATAGCACAGACTTCTATGACTTGCCTTAATGGCATAACTAGTAGCAGTAGTAGCCTGTCTTTCTTTCCTCTGTTAACCGGTGTCAGAAGGGTGGAGGGGAAGGAGAATGACTCACCCAGTCTTGAGGTGGGGATGACTTTGCCTACAGTAGCACAGCTATTTGCTGACAATAGAGGAGTGTAGAAGAGACTCATGATTCCTGGGTTCAGTTGCAGGTTTTCAAAGGGACTATACTAGGATATATTCCCCTCCGCCCTTCTCTGTTCTTGCTCCCCTGCTCCTATTAGGGTGACCAGATGTCCCGATTTTATAGGAACAGTCCTGATATTTGGGACTTTTTCTTATATAGGCTGCTATTACCCCCCACTTCTGTCCCGATTTTTCACATTTGCTGTCTGGTCACCCTAGCTCCTATCAATCCCCACTGCTACAGCTAAACCTCCAATATTAATGCATATTAGTTAATCATTAACTGGATAACTTAGCATTACTAAGTACTTCAGTTTCTTAGTAATTATGTGTAATTAACATTTTTGTTCAGCTGAATTAGAGAGTGAGTAATGCTAATACTGAGTAATCTCATCAATAAGAATTACTACTAGAATGGACAAATGGTTCTACCACTCAGAAAAATGAATCCCTAATTCTGCCCTCAGCTGCGCACTCAGACGCTTGTGGAGCCTAGTGAATCTGAGAGGGTGGCTAGGCTGGGGCCTTTATCCCTATTTCTCCAGTCAATGAGATATTCGGCCCGGCTGATGGCACAGGAGAAATAGCTCTGAACCTAGACAATGAAACAGTTACTGGGATCTGCCTCTTCATCTTACCTGGCCTCTTCGAGTCTCACAATTGTGAAGATAACTCAAATGATAAATTTTCAGGTTTAAGGACGCAAAATTCAGATACTTCAGGAAAAGCTGAAATGGAAAACAGTCAGTGTTGAATCAAACAGTGGCCCTGGGGGTACTGGATTTCATAGCACCACTGCAACTACGTTAGTCTGTCACTCAAACTCACACCAACCAACCCGTGTCAATACTTTGCTTTGTGCTGATATAAGGGGAGGCTTGTTACCAGTGTGACTTGCCCTGGTAATTTATTGAGGTAAGCTGCACCCATGTAAGCCCATTTTACAACATAGCAGTGTCGACAGCAGTGGTTGTCAAACTTGTTTCATTTGCAGACCCCAAACAAATTTTGAATGGAGGGTGTGGACCCCTTTGGACATTCAACCGGTGGTCCGTGGATCCCTACTATAGAAGTTTTAGACTGAAAAGTGACTGAACAGAATTCAGTTATAAATGTTGCATGTGCTTGGCACAGCATTCGACACAGTGTGAGAAAGTATCAGAGGGGTAGCCGTGTTAGTCTGGATCTGTAAAAGCAGCAAAGAGTCCTGTGGCACCTTATAGACTAACAGACGTATTGGAGCATGAGCTTTCGTGGGTGAATGCCCACTTTGTCGGATGCATGCATGAGAAAGCGCGCTAAACTGTGGGCTTCTGAGGTAATGACAACACTTACAGGTTTAGACCTGTAGGTGGGGCTATACATATGCTTTTGATTGATCAGAAAAACAGAATGCCTTTTCTGGGATCTGAAACTTTATTTTCACAGTCACCTTCCACAGACCCCTAAACATAGTCTGTGGGCTCCCAGGGGTCCACAGACCACAGCTTGAAAACCACTGGTCTACAGTAAGGGAATTGGCACCAGTGTAGCTATGCTATTGCAAACAACCCTAGTCTAGATGAGCCTATATATTATGCATAGTAATATTAGGGTGACCAGATGTCCTGATTTTATAGGGACAGTCCCGATATTTGGGGATTTTTCTTATATAGGTGCCTATTGCAGTCCTGATTTTTCATACTTGCTATCTGGTCACCCTAAGAAAGATACATGCACAATAGAAACTGACCTACACTGGATCTTTTGGACACTTACACTTTCATCGGAGCTGGTGAAGAATGGGCCATTCAGCTTATTAATGGCCATGATCACAGCAACTAGATCTTTTCCATTCATGATGGGAGTTGCAAGGATGTTCCTTGTAGTGTATTGGGTGAGTTCATCAACAAATCTGCTGAACTGAGTGCACTGTTTAAACGAGGGAAAAATGAAAAACAAAGCATAGTCCAAAATGTGAGCAGTCTTAAAGTCAGAAAATCTCCTTGGTGAAGCCACCTAAAGGAAGCTTGGTCTAAAGTATATTTTGAGGCATAGGGAATAGCGTCACGTTAACAAGAATAGAGGTGGTTGAACATGCATTCAGAGTTTATTAAACTCCAATGTTTATTTTCCTACAGTTCTCATGTAACTTGTTTTGGAAAGACCTCACATATTTGAGAGATTTTAGCAGTGTTCCCTATCTAAAAGACTAAGGACCAGGAAATTCTCTCCAGAAAAACTCATAAATTGCAATCATGGTAGGTTCATTTTGACTCCAGTTTTAGTCTCCTGCCACCTGACCCACCCCACCCCACCCCCCAAGCTGCTGAGTACCCACAGCTCCCAGGTGCGGGTCTGTGATCTCCTTTGTCATTTGGACAACCTCCCTGTGAGAACCCCTTTACGTGTCTGTGTGGTCGTCTTGCTCACCAGGAGCAGAAGGGTTAAGGAGTGCTATGCCCCCTTCCCTGGGTGCCTGTGGGCAGGGTGGGGAGTGAGCTGAGCCTTCACTCCACTGCCAGTGTGCTGGCTGGAAAAGCCAAGCTGCTGAAGATGGAGAAGTGCTCCTGTTTATAACTCAGCAGTAACTTAGTTACTATGCTCTGGGGAGCAGAGAATTGTGTGTTGGGATGAAGCAGCATCATGCTGGGCTCTCATAAACAGGGCCGGCTCCAGACCCCAGCGCGCCAAGCGTCCCGCGGGAGGGCGGGAGGGCAGCAGGCGGCTCTGGTGGACCTCCCGCAGGCATGCCTCCGGAGGGTCCGCTGGTCCCGCGGCTCCGGTGGACCTCCCACAGACATGCCTGCGGGAGGTCCACCGGAGCCGCGGGACCAGCGGACCCTCCGCAGGCACGTCTGTGGGAGGTCCACCGGAGCCACGGGACCCACGACCACCAGAGCGCCCCCCGCGGCGTGCCGCCCTGCTTGGGGCACCGCAAATCCTAGAGCCGCCCCTGCTCATAAATATGGGGCCAGATTGTGTGCCAAGAAAAGAAGCTATTCAGACAGCCCAGGATCACCAGAGTGCTCTGCCAAGCCCCATAAAGGCCACACCCAGTTTCACCTCTGAAACATGGTGGCTGGGGCATGTGTGCTGGGAGTGGATAGCACAGAGCTGGCTCTGCACCACCCAGGGATTCTACTGGAGGAGAATCCCCAGCTGCCCCTAGAGGGCAGGGCAGCCCCAAGTCCCCTTGGCACTGCTCCAGCAGCACTGCCCAGGAATGCCCTATATTCATGTTACTGTCTCCCAGCGTCTAAGGCAGGGATACTCAGCCAGAGGCTCGCAAGCCACAGGTGGCTCTTTCATGTGTCGCCTGCGGCTCTTTGCAGCACGTGATATTAAGCCACCGTGTGATTTAAGTATTAACCAATCTAAGTTATTAACCAATCAGGAGGCTTTTACAATATTGTTAACCAATTGTAGTTGATAAAATAATAATACTTGGTCAGTCATTTTGCTATGAGAATAAGTACATATATAAAAACAATATTTCCCCTGTCATACTATTTACATTTGAATATATAGTACCGTAGTAAATGAAACAATTAATTCACACTACTGTGGCTCTCTTGGGGATCGCTAATTTTGGCTCCTGAACCACTGAGGTCTGGGTATCACTGGTCTAAAATAAAACTGTCTTCTGGACAAAGAAAGGATGCTGGCACGAAGGGATGTGAGGGTGGGGGGGAGGGGAGAGAAAAGATGAAAAAACGTTATGAAGAGCTAGCCAGTGAGATAGCATCTTCTGTTGGAGCTGTGTTCCCCAGTCATCTAGACCAGTGTTTCTCAACGACCGGTCTGTGGACTGGCACCAGTCCCTGACATCTCCCAGAAACAGTTCAGGAAGGCAACAAGCCAGTCCCTGATATCAAAAAGCATGAGAAATACTGATCTAGACAACCTTCTTGAGTCCTCCCAGCCTTCCCTGTGCTACCAGGTAGATAGATGGCATTTCTGCCTGTTGTGTCTACTTCCTTCAGCTGACCTGGTGGCTCTCTCAGCAATGCACTGTAGTTAGGACTGAAAGCAGGAGCCTTGAAGCCCAAATTGTTTCAATAGGCTGCAGTCTGCATTGTAAGCAGCAGTGACCTACACAAACATATTACCCCCAAGCATCAACCCCTACGCTGGCCTTCCACATGATGCTCTTCACCCTCCATGACGAGGACCTACCATGAGTGCACACATTGGGTACAAGGAATGACAATAGTTAAGGTGAAACTTGCCAGAGATGGCGGTTTCTCAGAGGGCTCCCTGCTCTGAAACGCAGAATAGAGAATGATGGCAAATGTGACTGTTAAAATATTACTTTCCTCTGATTTGCTCTTAGTGCAGTGAATGGTTACAACTCCCCGCCCCAGCACTTAACATGCTACCCTGTAAGACAGGGAAACTTTGCTAAGGCATTTGGATATCAGAGTGATGCGCTTTGGCTGAATGGATAGACAGATGGCTGAGTTGTTATGAGAGAACTATATATGAAGTAATCCCAGCTATCATATTTGGGTCACATGGATTATAACTCAGATTAGCCTGCTTCAGTTTGGATTCAGATGCTTCAACTAGGGTATATAATGCTCATATATGAATATATAAGGCTATAAAAATAAAACTCCTTGGCTACAGGTCCCTTAAGAATAGTGAGATGTGTGAACAAAATTAATATCTCACTGCTTCTGATGAGAGTTCACATATCAGTGCTAAGGATGGCTCAAATCCTTGGCTCACAAAAATATCTCTGAAGAGCAGTAGCCTACACTGGATGGAAGAAACTTGAGCCAGAAAAAATTCCTGGGGTGGTAAAATATTCCTGGACTCTCTCTAAGGGCTTGCAGTTTCTGTGCAGTGCCTCAGGGTGTAGTCAGCACAGGGTTAGACTGTAGCAAGTGTCTGAGTTGCTGCTCTAAAATGACTTTTTTTTTTACTAGATGAGTTTTCCATTTTGAGCCAATATAAAACGTGACACAAGGCATTGTTCTCAGAGCACACTAACAGTCTGACAATTCAATTATTCATTTATACCTGTGAAATATTTCACACAATACATTGGAAAGTTTTTTTTTAAAAAAGGTAACCATCCCAACCATGTCTTTGGTTTCCAGCCATACCGCTGGTACAGTAAATGAGACTTCTACTGCACTGATTTCTCTTATGCCTGTTCATCATTTTCCTTAACTCTACAAACCCTGATAGAAAGTCTAGTTCTTATGAATCTTCCATTAACAGAGCAAACCAATGGAAAACCTACCTCATTGACATCCTTGATGTTCATAGTTCTCTTGGTTTGAGCCACATGCCCCACGATGCCCATGTCCAAAGGATAGACAATTTCACAATCTGGTGCCACCAAGCATTCGTCCAGTGTGCTGTCTTTCTCGATATTGAAAAGCCTGGTAGCTAGCTCTGGTGTGCCATTCCTTTGCCTGTACATAAAAAGGCTGCAGCGGTCTGCATGGATGAGACCGCTGATTCTTCTTAGAGTCTTGAAAACAACCTTCTCCATGTTAATACTTTCCTGCATGTCTTGGATCAATTCAAAAAGTATCTCGCTCTCCTCTGATGCCTGATTGCTGCTCAATGGCTCTGGTCTCAGTTTCTTATCAAAGTATTGCTTGGCAAAAGCAGGGTTACCATCGAGAAACTTCTCCACATCATCTTCCTTGATACTCATGGTGAACCTTTTAGATTCCCAGATCTTGGGATATGTTATCCCAGGAATACTGTCTGTTTGAAAAATGTTCCTCCTTCTGGTGTGCTCCCCAAACAAGGAGATCTAATGCTCTGCAATGCTGCCCCTGGGATGGCCAGGGGTTGAGGGCATTTTTGAAGAGTGAATGTCATTAGGAAAGTTATTCCTTAATAATGTTGAAGGTGAGTCCGTGGGAGGACAGGTCTTAAGCAAACAGATTAAATGACCCATACTAAATCTGCAGGTCAATTTTCCCCTTTACCTTACATGCAAACAGAGCTATGTTTTTAGAATATTTAAGAACACCCTCACTTTTCCCTGGATGGCACAGATGTATCCATTTTCCTGAAATGGTTATGTTGGTTTTTCTCTTTCTGGTAGACCTCTCTAACACTGAAATAAGCTCTTTAGATTCTAATTAAATATACACTGCTCAGGTCTAATCCCTGGCTAACAAGGTGCATATCTTATTATTCCTGTGCTCGTAGAAGATCTGAGGGAAACAGACTTCAGTGAACGTTCAATCTGTCAGTGAATCTGTTTAGCCTGAATATAAAAGGCTTGGCATAACATGTTGACAAGACCCCTATGTTTACTGGCCACTGGCTTTTTTTTTTTCTCTACTGAGACTAGAGATAAGTGATCCTAAAAACAACTGGAGGTTTGATTCTGATCAGATAAGAGCCTGGATGCCCTAGCAAATTGGATCCCAACTACACCAGCCATTTGTCACTGAAAGTGAGTGGCAAATTGGGCCAACTCTCTTTGTAGGAAACACAGACTGTTCTGCTGCTGGCTGAGACAGAAATGACTCCTGTGTAGAGCTGTGTAATCTGCGTGTTGATAGGCTTGTGGATCTTCGTCTCTTACGAAATCAGGGGTGCTGTTTTTCTTCTATAGCAACAGTCTAGCTGCACTATTACTAAGCCAGTAGTGTAGAGCAGGCTTTATAACATCGGAAAGGTGCCTGAGCCCTGTCTACACTAGGACTCACATCATCATTGCCATGCATGCAGATGCCTTGTTAATGACAATGGATGTAATGTGGGTAGGGCAGATCTTGAATTGGAACCTATATTAAATGGGGAGCCACTACAGAGCGTGGAGAACCAGAGTGACATGCTCACAATGGCCTCTTGCTGAACAGGAGGACCACCATGTTTTGGAGCAGATGGAGCATTTCAGGTTGTGCAGTATCATTTTTATGGGAGTTGAACTATTTAAGCCTGGATGTCAGGACTGCATGGTTGCTTCAACCAGGTCTCTGCCAGATGGAGCCAAATCTTTCAGCCAGTTAGAAAGGGAAACTTTTTAATTTTTTGTTGCCATGACTATTTGCCTACAGTGGTACCAAGGAATCAAAAAGATCCAGAGGCTGTAGACCAGCTTAATTTGAGGTCAAATGCTATCCCCAGTGGGGAATGTCACCAAAAGCAAATTAATCAAAGCACTCCCCTCTTCCTACCAATGTCCGCTCGGTCCTGCCTGGTTCAGCTTCAGCCTGGCGCTCTTCAGGCCAGTGCCAGTTTTAGCTGGACATTGAGAAGGCTGTGAGATGGGCTGTTAGGTTTAAACTAAGGTAAAGTTAGAGCTTGGTTTATTAAGGGGGGGCTGTTGTTTCATCGCCCCTCCTAAGGGTGTCACTTAAACGTTTGACTAGCTCTAGTTGGATGTCAGAGGGTAAATAAGTCTATAGGCTGAGTGGTGAGTGTGAGCAAGATACATGGACAAATGGAAATATTTTATCCAGCAAATCTTTGTTACTTATTAAACCAATGATATTGATCTTGACTCTCTTGAGTCTCTGGATTTTCTTCTCTTCAAAGATCATAAAATCAAATATGAGGGACAGAGAAACTCTTGCCGTAAGTAATAGTTTTGATATTGGGATTCTCAGCTTACATATATTAAGAAGACATTTAGCAGTGGAATTGATTCTGTTGTGTTTGTACAGTTACTGGTTCATGACTGAGGTTTCTAGGTATGACTGCAATACCACTAATAAATGAAGCAGGGATACTGAAATTTCCATTAGAAACTCGATCCAATTGGCATTCCAATGTGATCTCATTATGGGCGCCCTGGCTGAGATGTGTCTGGGCCAGACACGATGTACACTGTTTTGTCTTGTGTGACTTCTCTAATACTTTCTATTGGCTACTATCAGAGGGGTAGCCGTGTTAGTCTGGATTTGTAAAAGCAGCAAAGAATCCTGTGGCACCTTATAGACTAACAGACGTTTTGCAGCATGAGCTTTCGTGGGTGAATACCCACTTCGTCGGATGCAAGTAGTGGAAATTTCCAGGGGCAGGTATATATATGCAAGCAAGAAGCAAGCTAGAGATAACGAGGTAGATCAATCAGGGAGGATGAGGCCCTGTTCTAGCAGTAGAGGTGTGAAAACCAAGGGAGGAGAAACTGGTTTTGTAGTTGGCAAGCCATTCACAGTCTTTGTTTAATCCTGAGCTGATGGTGTCAAATTTGCAGATGAACTGAAGCTCAGCAGTTTCTCTTTGAAGTCTGGTCCTGAAGTTTTTTTGCTGCAGGATGGCCACCTTAAGATCTGCTATTGTGTGGCCAGGGAGGTTGAAGTGTTCTCCTACAGGTTTTTGTATATTGCCATTCCTAATATCTGATTTGTGTCCATTTATCCTTTTCCGTAGAGACTGTCCAGTTTGGCTGATGTACATAGCAGAGGGGCATTGCTGGCATATGATGGCATATATTACATTGGTGGACGTGCAGGTGAATGAACCGGTGATGGTGTGGCTGATCTGGTTAGGTCCTGTGATGGTGTCGCTGGTGTAGATATGTGGGCAGAGTTGGCATCGAGGTTTGTTGCATGGATTGGTTCCTGAGCTAGAGTTACTATGGTGCGGTGTGCAGTTACTGGTGAGAATATGCTTCAGGTTGGCAGGTTGTCTGTGGGCGAGGACTGGCCTGCCACCCAAGGCCTGTGAAAGTGTGGGATCATTGTCCTGGATGGGTTGTAGATCCCTGATGATGCGTTGGAGGGGTTTTAGCTGGGGACTGTATGTGATGGCCAGTGGTGTCCTGTTGGTTTCTTTCTTGGGTTTGTCTTGCAGTAGGAGGCTTCTGGGTACACGTCTGGCTCTGTTGATCTGTTTCCTTATTTCCTTGTGTGGGTACTGTAGTTTTGAGAATGCTTGGTGGAGATTTTGTAGGTGTTGGTCTCTGTCTGAGGGGTTAGAGCAGATGCGGTTGTACCTCAGTGCTTGGCTGTAGACAATGGATCTTGTGGTGTGCCCGGGATGGAAGCTGGAGGCATGAAGGTAGGCATAGCGGTCGGTAGGTTTTCGGTATAGGGTGGTGTTAATGTGACCATCACTTATTTGCACCGTGGTGTCTAGGAAGTGGACCTCCCGTGTAGATTGGTCCAGGCTGAGGTTGATGGTGGGGTGGAAGCTGTTGAAATCGTGGTGGAATTTTTCCAGAGTCTCCTTCCCATGGGTCCAGATGATGAAGATGTCATCAATGTAGCATAGGTAGAGAAGGAGCGTGAGTGGACAGGAGCTGAGGAAGCGTTGTTCCAGGTCGGCCATAAAAATATTGGCATATTGTGGGGCCATGCGGGTGCCCATAGCGGTGCCACTGATCTGGAGATATACATTGTCATCAAATTTGAAATAGTTGTGTGTGAGGATAAAGGCACAGAGCTCAGCAACCAGTTGTGCTGTGGCATCATCAGGGATACTGTTACTGACAGCTTGTATTCCATCTGTGTGTGGGATGTTTGTGTAGAGAGCCTCTACATCCATGGTGGCTAGGATGGTGTTTTCTGGAAGGTCATCAATGCATTGTAGTTTCCTCAGGAAATCAGTGGTGTCACGGAGATAGCTGGGAGTGCTGGTGGCATAGGGTCTGAGTAGAGTCCACATATCCAGACAGTCCTTCAGTGAGAGTGCCAATGCCCGAGATGATGGGGCGTCCAGGATTTCCGGGTTTGTGGATCTTGGGTAGTAGATAGAATAACCCTGGTCGGGGCTCTAAGGGTATGTTGATTTGTTCCGGTGTTAGTGTAGGGAGTGTCCTGAGTAGATGGTGCAGTTTCTTCATGTATTCCTCAGTGGGATCTGAGGGAAGTGGCCTGTAGAATTTGGTATTGGAGAGTTGTCTGGCGGCCTCCTTTTGGTAGTCAGACCTGTTCATGATGACTACAGCACCTCCTTTATCAGCCTCTTTGATTATAATGTCAGGATGGTTTCTGAGGCTGTGGATGGCATTGCGTTCTGCACGACTTAGGTTATGAGGCAAGCAATGTTATTTTTCCACAATTTCTGCCTGTGCACGTCGGCGGAAGCATTCAATGTATAGGTCCAGACTGTCATTTCAACCCTCAGGAGGAGTCCATGTGGAGTTCTTCTTCTTGTGCTATTGGTGGGAGGGTAACTGTGTATCAGTGCGCTGTTCAGTGTTGTCCTGAAAGTATTCTTTGAGTCGGAGACGGCGAAAGTAGGCTTCCAGATCGTCGCAGAACTGTATCATGTTGGTGGGAGTGGCAGGGCAGAAAGAGAGTCCCTGAGATAGGACAGACTTTTCTTCTGGGCTGAGTGTGTGGTTGGATAGATTGACGATATTGCTGGGTGGGTTAGGGGTGCCACGGTTGTGGCCCCATGTAGCAGGTAGGAGTTTAGACAGCTTACAGTCCTTTTTCCTTTGTAGAGAGGTGAAGTGAGTAATGTAGATCTCCCGTCTTATTTTAGTGAAGTCCGTTTGTATGGAAGTTTGGTCCATCCATTTGCATTTGGAAAGGAAGATGATATCTGTCTGTATTTGTGCAAGTTTCTTCATGAGGTTGATGGATTTCCACTCCATACGGCTAAATGCAGTGCCTTGCATGGTGTCAAGTATCAGAGGGGTAGCTGTGCTAGTCTGGATTTGAAATCCACTGCTATCTACATACTATACAGACCACAGTGAGAGATTATGCCATACTCTATCAAAGAAACTGAGGAACCACCTGATCAGCATCCTATACAGCAAACAGGAAAACATAAAAAAAGAGCTCTCCAACCTGGAGACTCTCACTAATAACCAAACTTCCATACAGCCTGGACCAATCTACATGGGAGGTCCACTTCCTAGACACCACGGTGCAAATAAGTGATGGTCACATTAACACCACCCTATACCGAAAACCTACCGACCGCTATGCCTACCTTCATGCCTCCAGCTTCCATCCCGGGCACACCACAAGATCCATTGTCTACAGCCAAGCACTGAAGTACAACCGCATCTGCTCTAACCCCTCAGACAGAGACCAACACCTACAAAATCTCCACCAAGCATTCTCAAAACTACAGTACCCGCACAAGGAAATAAGGAAACAGATCAACAGAGCCAGACGTGTACCCAGAAGCCTCCTACTGCAAGACAAACCCAAGAAAGAAACCAACAGGACACCACTGGCCATCACATACAGTCCCCAGCTAAAACCCCTCCAACGCATCATCAGGGATCTACAACCCATCCAGGACAATGATCCCACATTTTCACAGGCCTTGGGTGGCAGGCCAGTCCTCGCCCACAGACAACCTGCCAACCTGAAGCATATTCTCACCAGTAACTGCACACCGCACCATAGTAACTCTAGCTCAGGAACCAATCCATGCAACAAACCTCGATGCCAACTCTGCCCACATATCTACACCAGCGACACCATCACAGGACCTAACCAGATCAGCCACACCATCACCGGTTCATTCACCTGCACGTCCACCAATGTTATATATGCCATCATATGCCAGCAATGCCCCTCTGCTATGTACATCGGCCAAACTGGACAGTCTCTACGGAAAAGGATAAATAGACACAAGTCGAGCACAAGTCCATGGGGCCGGATGCGCTGCATCCGAGGGTGCTAAAGGAGTTGGCTGATGAGATTGCAGAGCCATTGGCCATTATCTTTGAAAAATCATGGCGATCGGGGGAGGTCCCGGATGACTGGAAAAAAGCTAATGTAGTGCCCATCTTTAAAAAAGGGAAGAAGGAAGATCCCGGGAACTACAGGCCAGTCAGTCTCACCTCAGTCCCTGGAAAAATCATGGAACAGGTCCTCAAGGAATCAATTCTGAACCACTTAAAGGAGGGGGAAGTGATCAGGAACAGTCAGCATGCATTCACCAAGGGCAAGTCATGCCTGACTAACCTAATTGCCTTCTATGATGAGATAACCGGCTCTGTGGATGAGGGGAAAGCAGTGGATGTGCTATTTATGGACTTTAGCAAAGCTTTTGATACAGTCTCCCACAGTATTCTTGCCAGCAAGTTAAAGAAGTCTGGACTGGATGAATGGACGGTAAGGTGGATAGAAAACTGGCTAGATGGTCGGGCTCAACGGGTAGTGATCAATGGTTCCATGTCTAGTTGGTAGCCGGTATCAAGTGGAGTGCCCCAAGGGTCGGTGCTGGGGCCGGTTTTGTTCAATATCTTCATTAACGATCTGGAGGATGGTGTGGACTGCACCCTTAGCAAGTTTGCAGATGACACTAAACTGGGAGGAGTGGTTGATACGCTGGAGGGTAGGGATAGGATACAGAGGGACCTAGACAAATTAGAGGATTGGGCCAAAAGAAATACGATGAGGTTCAACAAGGACAAGTGCAGAGTCCTGCACTTAGGACGGAAGAATCCCATGCACTGCTATAGACTAGGGACCGAATGGCTGGGCAGCAGTTCTGCAGAAAGGGACCTAGGGGTTACAGTGGACGAAAAGCTGAATATGAGTCAACAGTGTGCCCTTGTTGCCAAGAAGGCTAATGGCATTTTGGGTTGTATAAGTAGGGGCATTTCCAGCAGATCGAGGGATGTGATCATTCCCCTCTATTCAGCACTGGTGAGGCCTCATTTGGAGTACTGTGTCCAGTTTTGGGCCCCACACTACAAGAAGGATGTGGATAAATTGGAGAGAGTCCAGCGGAGGGCAACAAAAATGATTAGGGGGCTGGAGCACATGACTTACGAGGAGAGGCTGAGGGAACTAAGATTGTTTAGCCTGCAGAAGAGAAGAATGAGGGGGGATTTGATAGCTGCTTTCAACTACCTGAAAGGGGGTTCCAAAGAGGATGGATCTAGACTGTTCTCAGTGGTAGAAGATGACAGAACAAGGAGTAATGGTCTCAAGTTGCAGAGGGGGAGGTTTAGGTTGGACATTAGGAAAAACTTTTTCACTAGTAGGGTGGTGAAGCACTGGAATGGGTTACCTAGGGAGGTGGTGGAATCTCCTTCCTTAGAGGTTTTTAAGGTCAGGCTTGACAAAGCCCTGGCTGGGATGATTTAGTTGGGTTTGATCCTGCTTTGAGCAGGGGGTTGGACTAGATGACCTCCTGAGGTCCCTTCCAACCCTGAGATTCTATGATTCTATGACACAAATCAGATATTAGGAATGGCAATATACAAAAACCTGTAGGAGAACACTTCAACCTCCCTGGCCACACAATAGCAGATCTTAAGGTGGCCATCCTGCAGCAAAAAAAACTTCAGGACCAGACTTCAAAGAGAAACTGCTGAGCTTCAGTTCATCTGCAAATTTGACACCATCAGCTCAGGATTAAACAAAGACTGTGAATGGCTTGCCAACTACAGAACCAGTTTCTCCTCCCTTGGTTTTCACACCTCAACTGCTAGAACAGGGCCTCATCCTCCCTGATTGAACTAATCTCGTTATCTGTAGCTTGCTTCTTGCTTGCATATATATACCTGCCCCTGGAAATTTCCACTACTTGCATCCGATGAAGTGGGTATTCACCCACGAAAGCTCATGCTGCAAAACGTCTGTTAGTCTATTGGCTACTGTGTGTTAAACTTTATGCAGCTTATCCTTAAAACAAAGCAGCCTACACCATGTGTGTGAGGGGAGACTAAAGGAACCACGTCAGGGCCGGATTAACCTTTTTTGGGCCTGGCGCCAAACATATTTGTGGCTCCCATGGGGGCAATGGAGCATGGCGTGGTGGTGGGGGGTCGGTTCCTGGAGTGAGGGGCCAGCCAGGAGCATGGCATGGCAGGGACAGCCCGGCTCTGCCCAGCCCAGTGAAAGGGCACTATTTACAAACCGGCAGTTGCCAGATGCACAGTGGCCTGCCCAGCCCTGCGCTGCCAGCATGTCCCTTCCCCTCAGGGATGGGCCAGTGCCGCCCCACACAGCCCCCTCACCCAACACCAGAACACACACACACACACGATTTCCTGTGGCCAGAGGCCCACCCCCCACGACCTGCTATGCCCAGCGCCCCACCCAGACTGGGCCACAAATGTACAGCGCCCTGCTCACCACCACCACTGCCCACCGTCTCCCTGCCCAGAGCCCCCCACACAGAACCCCCACTCCCTAGTGCCCCAACACACAGAGATCTTCCCCGCCCCCTCACAGCCCAGCACACACCCCCCAGGCCCTCCAGAGACCCACTCCCCCACGCCCTGCCTCCCGGCCGCATTCCCCAGCCCTGCTGGGAGGTGACTGTGGCTGCCAGGCTGAGCCGGCAGCGCCGGGGAATTGCTCCGGCCCCTTGGGAGTGGCGCGATCAGCCAGGCCAGGGCCTGCCCTGGCCAGGTTCCCTCAGGACCAACTTGCCTGGAGCAGCCCAGCAAAGGCCCCACTCCAAACTGACCGAGACTGGCCAGGCTTCTGCACCAGTCCCAGGCGGCTCAGCTCTGGGGAGACAGGCGGGGCCCCACAGGTGGTGGGAAGCAGAGACTGCCTGGAGCCGGAGGTGCACTGGTGTCTGGCCAGGGGGCAGAGAGAAGCCAGCGGATGGGGCCAGAGAGTGGAGAGGAGCCCCCGGCTGGTGGGCAGGCTGAGAGGAGCAAGTGGGGCGGGGGGGAGCCAGCAGGCTGACGGGGTCTCAGGGCGCAGCGCAAGCAGAGCAGGCCGGAGCCCCTTCTGAGCATGGGCCTGGCACCATTGTAAACCTGGCACTGAACCACATTACTTCCATGCAAAGGGGACAGAAATGGTGAAGCAGAAGACTCTTCAGAAACAAGTACATTAAGATGAGTCAGACTTCCAGAACGGAATTATCAGGAACATCCGTGAACGCTCTGGAAAGAAACACTGGTCGAACTGGGTTAGGGTGGGGGGTCTGGAGAGGAAGCAGAGAGGCTGCCTGAGTAAACCCATTGGGGGCAGCATGAGGAGGAATGAGAGAGTTGCACACAAGATACTGATCATGGAGTTAAGGCGGCAAGCAGAGGTGTACAAAATTTTTCAGTAAATACTAAATTCACAAAAAATGCATTTTTGTGAATTTGGGTAAAATTTTGCTGAAAAAAATGGAGGAAAACATTTGAAAAGTCCATATTTTGTTTTGGCCATCTCCATTTTTTTTTTTTTATTTAAAAGCTTTTGGCAAGAAATGAAAAAACCCAAACCAAACTGAATGTTTTTCAGATTTTTCTTTTTGATTTTGCCCCTGAACAAAAAAAATCATTTATTCACTTAGCTCTACTTGCAAGTGCTTCTCATGTCCTTGCAGGAAACAAATTGCAGAAATTCTAACGTTAGAAACCAGGAGATGTGGAGCCAGATACATGTGAGAATGCCGGTATCCGCATAAAAGCATTAGACTGAAATTTTATCAACTGATCTCTTGGAGGGTGGGGCCTGTAATGTGAAACGGTAGGGGGCAGTTACCCCACCCCTAGGGGAAAAGGGAGGCTGACTGGGGAGGCAGCCAGAGCTGTGGCCACACCCAATCAGACCACAGCTGGCCCTGATATGAGGGCTAAGGGAGGTTCTGTGTCAGTATCACTCCAGCCTTGGAGTGGGAAGGGCTTAGCTGCCTGGGAGCACAGGGTACCGGAAGCAGAGCCGTGCTGGGGAAGGGCAAGAGGCCCTGGGGAACTCCAGCCTGGCAACTCCCCAGGCTGAGGCCTTGTTAAGGCCTAGGGAGGTACAGCCTGGGGATAGGCTAGAGTGACCAGATGTCTTGATTTTATAGGGACAGTCCTGATATTTGGAGCTTTTTCTTATATAGACACTGATAGGGGTGGGGGTGTCTTATATAGACACTCCCACCCCTGTCCTGATTTTTCACACTTGCTATCTGCTCACTCTAGGATAAGCAGAGGCAGCTGGTCCAACCCCCTTGCCAGTGGTGAGTGGCCATTACAGACTGCAGTCTGCCCCAGTGAGCGGGGGCCAGATGACGACTGGCAGTAGCCACTGAGGCAAGGTGGGGATAGGGGGTTGGGGGTTCCCCTGGGAGGGGAGACCCAGAGTGTGGGGGTACTGCTGTGGGCAGAACCCCAAAGTAAAGGGCACTGGGGTCTGGGAAGGGCATGGGGGGCTTGAGCCAGGAGAGACACTGGCCAGCGGGAGATGCTCTGAGTGCTGGATTTGAGCTAATTCACAGATGACCAGCAGGAGGTGCCGTGGCGGTAAGTGCTTGATCTGCTACAGAGACCCTCTTGAGAAAATGTCAAATTTGAATTGCAAACTCTAGCCTGGGACCTCAACTGGCACAGCAATTTTTGAACAGATCTGATTATACTTTAAGTGCCTTAAAAATGAATTTCAACTGAGCAGCCATAATTATGGTGTGGCTAGCTGCTCCCCCATGAATGTGCCATGAGATAAAAATGGAAGGTGCTTGAGCTATTTTGGAGGTTTACTTGTGCACATGTGGGGGATCACAAAGTGAAATGCCTGGGAACAATAGCCCCACTGGCTCAGAGAACTGAATCCCTCCAGTTCTAACACTGCCACTTTTAAAAGGTTGTCCCCTGCCAAAGCAAACCTGTTGCAAGGCATGATGACAATGCAGGTAATGCCACAGTGAGATGCATTTTCAGGTCAATCTGTGGCCCTTGGTCCAAGAGAAGCTACAAATCCCCACCCTTTCTACAGGAAGGTTCATGGCAGGTACTTGCTCCAACCTCTGCCAGCTCTGAGAGTGCTTTTGCTTCCCCCGCTTTCACGGGATCGGCACCTTCCCTGTCCTTTTCTTAATCAAGAGATTGAGGCAAGAAATGACGAACCTGATTAGGCATAATCTTCAAACTATGCTGCATTGATACCTCCAGCTCAGTCATACGCTAGCTACATTGACATAACAGAACTGCAGCTTATCCACCACTGTTACTTGGTAAGTCATACAACTTGCCTTATCCAAGCATAATACTGCTAGGTTCTCATGTCTTGTGTGGACCTGTGCATATTCAGTGGACTTCTATGTTCTATCCTTGCTGTGCCCTGACAATCTTATACCTCCTGACTTTGGCATCTCCTAATTTACTGGTAACCCAGTTGATGCTTTTGTAGCCTTCTGCATTTTTTGTTATTTTAAATGGAGGATCAGTCATTAAAAGTTAGGTTCTCCATTCAGTGGCCTCAGACAGTACCCTATAGGCTGATGTTCCCTCCATTTCCTCATCAGAACCTTTAGATGGCGCAATAACATAAATCTCTTGAAATCCTGTCTTAATCTCATTTGCTAAGGAACTTTCACTCAAAGTTCCTGAGTCCTGCAGTATTAGGCTCTCTGGCATTGCTTTTGCAACTCACAAAGAATGCAGCCATCCTGAATGCAACTTGCTGAAGGTGTCAGGGTGACTCTCATTCCAACATCACAATTGCAGAGATCAGCTGAGGACTCTTAGCTGTGACAGTCCCTGCTTGTGGATGCTAAAAACCTGGAAAAAGTAAGTTTCCAGTGGAAGGTCCTTAATTGTAGGACTTCCAGACCCCACGTTCATTGATGTTTGGAGTACAATGCAGGGAATAGCTCTTTTGGCAGGCTTTTTTTTCACCGCAGATTATTGCTGGCAAGATTTCTCTGAGGGATTGGAGTATTTTAGATGACAGCTTGCCTACTGTGGGCATTATATTATTTGTTATGTACCCAGTGGCCAGAAACTTTCCATACGGTGGATCTCTTCTGAAGAGACCCTCATGGACTAGTGCACCTCCCAACCCAGGCTATACACCTTCCTCACTGCAACCGTATTGTTCAGTCGTATGCAGGGTCCAATGTGTTCTGCCATGAGGCAGTCGCGGAATTGGCTGAGGAATCCACCTCTTGCTGTGACAAGCAGAATAGTGCTTGCAGGAGTTGTTGATCAGGTCAACACTATAGTAAGCCGAAATCTCTTGGCATAATACATCTGATTTCAACAGAGTTACCTCAGCAGAGAATTTGACCGAAGGCTCAGTTTTGTTTGGAATATACCTTATTCAGATTTGTTTCTATCAATGGTAACATTGTACTCACGAGGCTAGCCCTCCAAGCCCTGCTCTATGGCACTTGAGCAAAAAAATTACGTAAACTTCCATCTCTGATTCTGGCAGTACTGAAGTGTCTGCTATTGATTTCTATCTTCTTTTCACTGAGCCATACAACTACAGTTCTCCAAGTCTAAAGGTTGTAATCACCTTAACAACTTCCTACTTGCTGCTCCAGTCACTAATAGCAAATGTCTTCCTAATGCCCAATGGCTGAATGAGCTGACATGTTGCAGCTCAAGAGCACACCTTTGACCAATTAGTATCAAAATCCTCACAGGTACGCTATACCCAAGTAAGAGCGATTTTCTCTGAGCGAGAGTGGTTTGAAGGTTCCTCCTCGCATCAGCAGTAGGTGGCCACAAGCTCTTAATTTTGGCAGGGATGCTGCTAGTTTTTAATTATTACAGTGGAGTGGCCCACGTGTGGTAATATCTGCAAGTCTGACAGGAAGAGCATGCTGCTCTTTCACTTGGCTATCTCAAGTGCTCTTAGCTACACAGACCTCAACTCTCCAACTGAAATTATTCAGAAAGGTAAATACGCAGCCAAGTTAAAAAATGAGAAGGGGAACCAGAAACATTGGTTGAAACAGGTGCCATCTCCTCCTGAAAGTACTGATCTGGGCCCGAAAAAGTGCAGGGGAACCGTTATCTAAAAAACGACATGAAAAGAACATTATGTCAAGCTAAGGAGAGCCAGAACTGACGTTGCCCATGCAAGTTTAACTTGTCCCCTTTGTGAATATGCAGCATGAGACAATATTTCTCCCCACAGGCCCCCTGCCTCATTCAGTGCACAGGATGCTCATGGGCTCACTGCAGGGGTACCTAGTCACTATTTTTATCTTCATTCAGTGTGGTCGCCCATGCAATATTTACTGTACAACATCCAAATCCTGCACCGAGTGGCGAATTGCTCATTTCCCCGGCCTCCTCTTTGCTGCTCATCACAAAACCTCTTAAATTCACTAGGAAGCACTATCGTCACAATGCCCCTGTGAGGGGGCTTTATCCCAACATTGCCAATTCTTGCAACCTTCTTTCACGAGTGACAGGATTTTGGCTGGGGTGAGGAGTCTGTATCTCTGGGCAAAGCACCAGCCCACAAGTAAATATGAGGGGTGGGGGAGGAGAGAGAGTGTGTGTGTGTGACCGTGACCGTGACCGACCTCCTGGATTGGCCGCCTGCCTCATTTGCCTGCCTCCTCCTGGGGCAGAGCAACAAATCAGAGCTTCTGTAGGAAGAACTCTGTATCCACCCCTCCTCCGCCCCTGCCCATCTCCCTCAGACAAAAGCCCTCTCAAGAGGGATGGGGGGGGGAATGGAAAGAGTCAGCAGCTCGGGTGCTCCGCCCCCTCTTCCCCTACCCTCCTATGAGTAATGGGCTGGCTCCTCCCCTGCCCCCTTTTAGGCTAAGTGTTGCAAAGGGGTGGGGGGAGCCCTGGGAGATGCCCATCCCAGCATGGAAGGGGGGGAGGGGACCCTGCTGCATCCCCCCCAGCCCTGGGAGAGGTGGGTGAAGAGCTCCAGGAGGAGCAGAGGTGAGGGTGGGGGACTGGATTAATTTGGAGGTTGGGGGGCAAAATTAATTGCTGATCTGGGGGCAAGAATACCTGCAGCAGGGGCTTAAATAGCTTTGCCCAATAAATTTGGGTGAGTGGGCAACACTAATTGTCATACAAATAGTGAAGGTGGGCGGGGGGAGTTAAACAGCAAAAGGCAGATAAAAAAGGTATGTTTCGGGGGGGGGTCCAACTCATGATTTTTGATCCCTTGAGGTTGGCCATACTGTTGCCCCCATTATACATACAGGGAACTGAGGCAGAGACAGTAAGGCCGGCTTGAGAAGCCAGGGGCCTGACTTGTTCCGTTTTACAGGCCGTAGCGTTTTCTAGCACTCTGCGTGTGCAGAGTAGAGCTCCAGCTCCTTGGACCACAGGGGCAGTTGAGTGTTCAGTCTTAGCAAATCAGACCCCAAATTGGGTCCTTGGGAAAAGGAGGAGCACAGTCAACTGTGTACTTTAAGTGACTTGCCCAGCATCACCTAGGAACTCTGTGGCAGAAGCAGAGAGAATCGGGTTCTCCAGGCTGGATTTAAATTGGCTTAACCGTGAGACCCTCCCTTCTTCTTGCAGTCTCTGGCCTCACTCACTAGCCACCTACTGTATGCAATAAAAGAGGCAGGAAATCCTGTGGCAGGGTGGGGAATAGTATTTGATGTAATTAAAGACGGTATCATAATGGATATATGGGCAAAGGGGTTGAATTAAGGTTGCAGAAGCAAATTCTGGTACTTCCTAATTCCTGAGTGCTTGACTTGGCGATCTTAATAATCCTAATGCCGTGGGGAGGGGGGGGGAGCATGTGTGTGTATAATTTGCTAGCATTTTTAAAAGGAAATTCCAGCATGTGGACTATACTAACCTCCCCATGGGTCACCAGCACAATTATAGCCACAGCCCAGACCAGCACCACTTGATCTGAGTAACTTGCAGCAATAGCAGGCTGTTATCCATGTCCTGCCAGTAGAGCGGGATGAGAACACTCTGCTTTCAGTAGATCTCACAGCTATTTCATAGACAGCAAAAGAAGGTTGAGACTTGGAATCCTGGGTTCTAGACCACATTCTGGAGGGGAGTGTTCTCTAGTGGTTATGGACCCATCTGCCCCATGCCCTTTTACCACCATTCCCTGCTCATCACTCTTCTGTATTCAAATCAGGCAGCTTCCTCCTCCTCCCACATCCTGCCTGGCTGCCAGCAGCAGGAGCATTGAGAGGAAGAAAAGCGATGGTGCTCTCAGTTTCAGGGCCTGGCAGCAGATTGAGGAACAGTCCTTTTCAGCCTCTGTCCCCTCGAGATGGAGCATGCACAATGCAGATGGAACCTTCGGAGAATTTAGTTGCCACACTCAAACCTCCACTGAGCATGTGCAAACTGCAAGTTCTCAGAGGCTTAACTTAATTCAGTCTAAGTGAATTTTCACAGGATCAGCAAAAAGCACATCCCTGACACTAGGTGTAATGTGTGCAAAATGCTTTATATCCTGGGCAAATCACATTTTTCCCTAACGTTCTCTGAAATGTCTACACTGTTTTAGGTGATTCTTTCCATAAAACGTTACCTGTTTGGGCTGAAAATTCCCATGCTGAGGGCCTGCCTCAGGACGAAGCTTTCAAAGATAAAAGCCACTTGAAGCAAGGTCTTTATAATGGGAAGTGTGGGGTAACCTTATCTATAGGCATCACTACCAGCTCTGCATACAATACAGGCTGCTACCAAACACATACCTTGTGGTAAAATGGGTGCCAGGGTAGGTGGCTTTCAGGCTGAAATCAGGAAGGCAAATGCTTAGAGGTATGAAGTTGAAGGGATAGTTTGTGTAGGACCAAGCTCTAGGAAACAGCTAACATCCTGGCGAAAGGGGTGCAGTGTCTGTCTGGTGTAGGTATTTCTAGGACGTTTATCACAGTGCTCAGGGCCAAAACCAAGATAGCATCACTGTCTCCCAGCCACAAGGGCTCTCACTACTATGTTGTAAACAACTGCTTGCTTCTGGGTACCGGGCAGGCTTTTGCAAAAAGGTGCATCTTGAAATGTGCTCTGAACTCACCCAGGCTCGGTCTTCGCGTCTCTCTATTGGAGGCCCTCTGCTGGGAGTGCCTCATTTCTCACTGCAGAGTGCTTCACCCAGGGCACTGCTGGCTGCTTTGCCCAGAGGAGCGCAACTGTTACAATGGGTCATGAAAAAATGTAAGGCCTTGTGGTGGGGTGTCCACTCCACACAGGAGTGGGTGGAGTTAAGGTGGCTAGGTAGGCCTGTTGACTCCACAGGCTGTACCTGGAGGAAGAGCGAGGGAGCAGGGAATTGATGGCAAGCAGGTTCACCCAGGGAGGAACAGGAGGGGCCTATAAAGCCAGGAAGCTGGGAACAGACAGGAGCAGCTGCTGGGAAGGGACAGTCACTCCCTGGGGAAAGGGAGGCGGGTTTGGAGCTGGTGCGCCCAGGGAAAGGGGTGGGGGAACCCGGTGTGGGAGGAATCAGTCCAGGGGAGGAGCAGTGAGGGCTGGGAGAGTAAAACCCAGCACTGCTGGGCTGAGGGTCCCTAGACTGGACCCCAGAGTAGAGAGCGGGCCTGGCTCCCCTACCAGCTGCTGAAGGAGTGGCACCTGAGGCAGCGAATGGGAAGACTGCCTAGGACTGCTGGGGGAAAGACTTTGGTATACCCCAGAAGGGGGGGGAACGCTGAGTGAGGGCTGAGTCATGGAGAGAAGCTGCAGTTCCTGGAGTGACAGAGGGGCTGCAGACCAGAAAGACGCAGTGGCGGCATGCAACTGTGAGAAGGGGCGTTGACCTCACGGAGCTAATACCCAGAGTGACCAGGAGGAGGTGCCAGACAAGTGGTGAGTGGAGCATCCTCTGACAAACCAGTTTTGTTTTGTTTCTCCCCTGCACGCTGCACTTTGTGTTGTCACTTCCTCTTGTACAAAGTGTGTAAAAACGCTGCCAAGTCAAGGTGTGAGGAGGTGCAAGACCAGGTCATGGGGTTGGATGTCAGTGGAGAACCTTGAGGGTTCTGTTGCAGGCCTGGCAGTGGAAGCCAATTAGTGTGACCAGATGTCCCGATTTTATAGGGACAGTCCTGATATTTGAGGATTTTTCTCGTATACGTGCCTGTTAACCCCCCCCCCCCCCATCTCCTGTCCTGATTTTTCACACTTGCTATCTGGTCACCCTAAAGCCAATAGACGGTATGGCACACTAGAGTGATGCATCCTGTGCCTTCCTTCTAATGGGTGCATTGCTCCTGCTGCCTTTTGTACAAGCTGCCATTTCTTTGTTGCATCCGTACTGCACTGCTACACACTCCTTCACGGCACTGCCAAGGGCTCGGAGCGTGGCTTCGGCTGGAAGAAGCCATAGAGGAAATTGGGCTCACGAAACAACCACGCCTCTCTGAGTCAATCTGCTAATTGCTAACTACTCTGATAAGCAGCTGCCCGGGTTTGAAAGCAACTGAGCACTGTTACTGCAAATCAAGCAGCATTCATGCCAGCCCTATTGCTTTATGGCAACTTAGATCTAGGGGTTGATAGGTTATGGAGATTGGGACTAACTTGCTATTTGCATCTGAGTCAACTGGAAATCGCCAGATATTAACACATCTGTTATCTGAGGTGCTTATCGTTGCATGTACTTTAACAGCAATGTTAGTCAGTAACACCCATCCATGCAAATTAATGCCGATTGCCTACACTGGAACTCAAGGGAATTACCAGGGCATAGGTTAAGGGCATATCTACACATCCAGGGCTGCAGCGGCACATCTGGAGAAAACAATCTCTGCCGATGGGAGAGAGCTCTCCTGACGGCATAAAAAACCCACCCCCGCAGCGGCATCAGCCAGCGTAGCGCTGTGCACACGGGTACTTATGTCGGTGTAACTATGTCACTCAGGGGGGTGGGATATTCACCCCCCTGAGTGACAGAAGTGTTGCCAACAGAAGGGGAGTGTAGACGTAGCCTCAGTGTTGCATCTCAAAAGATGTTCACGTGCCAAGTGTCTGGGATAGCTGCTTGCCTTCCTCCAGCCTGGGGATGGATAAAAGTTGCTAATGGGGGTGTGGTGGGGTACACCCCCATACCACTCAGAAGAAAGCCAACCAACTCCTCTGCGCTCAACTGCTGCCAAATAGGCACAGCTGCAGAGATTTCACTGGCTGGGAGACCTTTCACAGGAAGGGGCGGCAAGCAGGAGGAAATCTGCTGTGCCCCAGCAGTGGCTGACTCTTGCTGCAGAGCAGATGAGAGGGAAACAGTCACCAAGCTCTCTCACCCCCACCCCTCAAGAACTACGAGACCCAGGAGAAGCTGAGCACCATGGGGTAGAGCTTGAAGGTGAACTCTGACCTGAGGTCCCGTTGTACCAGCCCACCATATACAAAGCAGGCCTCTCAGAAGGAAACTCCGAGACTGACCATCCTGAGCAGGAGACACAGCAGAGAATCCAGACAGGCTGGAGTAAAGCTCTCAGGCAGGAGAGAACTTGGAAGGAGACGAGACTGTGAAATTGCCTGAGCGTGACCCCAGAGACAGGCCCAGCCTATCACAAAACTGTACAGAGTGCGGCTATCACCCCCCATTCCTGTTAGAAGGGTGTTCTTTTTTAAAAAAACCCACTACCTAGAGAATAGAAATGCAGGGGCTCTGAGTGAGATGAAACCACAGCTCTGGCGTCCGTGGTTGGAGCAGCTGCTGCCGCAGTGGACTACACAGCAGCAGATGCAAGCGTCCCAGCACAGCAGCTGTTGAGAGAGACGCTAACCTGTCAAAGTGTTACAGAAGGACCTGGTTCGACAATTAATGCTAGTCTTGCTCCCACGGGGCCCCCAGCAGGGCCCCTCTCCACACGATAACCCTCCCGTGGGCCCCAGTGAAGTTAAGCAAGATGGGATCAGGTGATGACCCTGAGGCGTTTTTGACCACCTTTGAGAGGGTAGCACTAGCCTCTCAGTACCCTCCTACCCCTGAACTCTGGGCTTTGATATTGGCACTGTGTTTGATGGGACAGGCACAGTCGACCTATTGCAACCTAGGCCGAGAACAGGCCAATGACTACAGGCAAGTGAAAGCTGCTATTCTAGACTATTTAGATATTAATTAAGAGACACATTGCCAGTGATTTAGGTCAGAAACATGCCCCATTGGCACCAGCTCTTGCATTGGCACCAGCCCATCTTCTGTTACCCTCTGCATTGAGTCGTGGACCCACACTGTCCCCGATCTATCTTTTTTTAACCTGACATAGTTGTAGAAAGAGCGTGGCTTGTTTAGTCTAACCAAAAGAAGGTTGAGGAGAGATACGATTGCTCTTTATAAATATATCAGAGGGATAAATATTAGGGAGGGAGAGGAATTATTTAAGCTTAGTACCAATGTGGACACAAGAACAAATGGATATAAACTGGACACTAGGAAGTTTAGACTTGAAATTAGATGAAGGTTTCTAACCATTAGAGGAGTGAAGTTCTGGAACAGCCTTCCAAGGGGAGTAGTGGGGGCAAAAGACATATCTGGCTTTAAGACTAAGCTTGATAAGTTTATGGAGGGGATGGTATGATGGGATAGCCTAATTTTGGCAATTAATTTGGCAACTGATCTTTGATTATCAGCAGGTAAGTATGCCCAGTGATCTGTAATGGGATGTTAGATGGGGTGGGATCTGAGTTACTACAGAGAATTCTTTCCTGGGTGCTGGTTGGTGAGTCTTGCCCACATGCTCAGGGTTTAACTGATCGCCATATTTGGGGTCAGGAAGGAATTTTCCTCCAGGGCAGATTGGCAGAAGCCCTGGAGGTTTTTTGCCTTCCTCTGCAGCGTGGGGCACGGGTCACTTGCTGGAGGATTCTCTGCAGCTTGAGGTCTTCAAACCACGATTTGAGGACTTCAATAACTCAGACATAGGTTAGGGGTTTGTTACAGGAGTGGGTGGGTGAGATTCTGTGGCCTGCGTTGTGCAGGAGGTCAGACTAGATGATCATAATGGTCCCTTCTGACCTTAAAGTCTATGAGTCTATGAGTACCCCCTTTTGTTGTCTCAAACATTTCTAGCTGTAACTCATTCTATCCCTTGGCTTTCCTGATTTTTGTCCCTACACGTTCATGATCACAAGAGCCTACCCCAGCTGGCGGCTACAACTGACAGTGGATGCACACAGTGGCTGGAGAATCGGCATACCCAATAATAATGACGAGACTAGCCTTTTAATAGAAGATGCGGGCCTAACATGACTTGAAGAACCAGGAGACCCAGGGAAGGAGAGCTCAAGAACACCCCTAACCAAGGTCAGAGGTGGAGAAGGAAAAGAGATCCTCCCTCCACCCCCAGACTTAGGGCCCTACTGCAAGCTGGAAACTTTTTGCTCAGAACAAAAGGACGATCCCAGGTTAAGCTGCAGCTATGAGCAACTGGTCTCCATAAATAAAGAAGTGACAGAACCTTAGCGCCTGAAGCAATATTGCCATTTTCTGGTGGTTATGGAGCACTTGTACCACATGGAGTTAAACCAACAGTCTGAGGAGATAAGGCCACACCTACTAGTGCCAGGCATATCTGCCATCAACCAGTGATGCAACTCACGCACGATATCTCTTGTGCTTGCCATTTGGGGCAGGAGAAGATGCTGTTGTGGGTACTGGCCTGCTTCTATTGGCCTCTGTCAAGGTTTCCTCCCCCACTCTGAACTTTAGGGTACAGATGTGGGGACCTGCATGGACCCTTCTAAGCTTAATTCCTAGCTTAGATCTGGTAACACTGCCACCAGCCAGAAATCAGTGTATGGCACACTTTCTGTCCCCCAAAAACCTTCCCTGGGGAACACAGATCCAAACCCCTTAGATCTTAACACAAGGAGAAATTAACCATTTTCCCCCTCCTTTCCCCCCACCAACTCCTGGTGAGTCCAGACCCAATTCCCTGGATCTTACAACAAAGAAAAATCAATCAGGTTCTTAAAAAAGCAAGTTTTTAATTAAAGAAAAAAAAAGGTAAAAATCATCTCTGTAAAATCAGGATGGAAAATACTTTACAGGGTACTTAAATTTATATAGCCCAGAGAAAACCCCCTCTAGCCTCGGGTTCAAAGTTACAACAAACAGAGGTAAAATCCTCTCAGCAAAAGAAACATTTACAGGTTGAGAAAACAAACATAAGACTAACACGCCTTGCCTGTGCTACTTACAAGTTTGAACATGAGAGACTGATTCAGAAAGATTTGGAGAGCCTGGATTGACGTCTGGTCCCTCTCAGTCCCGAGAACGAACAACCCCCAAAACAAAGAGCACAAAACAAAGAACTCCCTCCACCAAGATTTGAAAGTATCTTATCCCCCTATTGGTCCTCTGGTCAGGTGTC
Organism: Mauremys reevesii; assembly: GCF_016161935.1. NCBI lineage: Eukaryota > Metazoa > Chordata > Testudines > Geoemydidae > Mauremys > Mauremys reevesii. The sequence goes on from NC_052628.1 coordinate 118,082,267, forward strand.
AGCCAGGTTTACTGAGCTTCTTAACCCTTTACAGGTAAAAGAGACATTAACCCTTAACTATCTGTTTATGACAGCCTCAGATCCACCAGGAAGTGAGGGAATATTGCTCCTCCTGCCTGGAATGCCAACTGTTCACCACCAGGGGTGCCCCGAAAGCTCTCCTTGTTCCTTTGCCACTGATTTGTGACGCCCTTTGAAAGAATAGGGATGGACGTGGTCAGAACCTTAGGGCATAGTGCCTCCAGATGCCAGTACATCTTGGTGGTCGTTGACTACATGACCTGGTAACAGGAGGCTGATCCCCTTGGCATGGCAAAGACAAGTGCAATTACACCAGAACTTATGAAACTTTTTTGCTCACGGGGTTCCCTCACAAGATATTCGCCTTGTGGGAGATGAAGGAGTTGTGTACCGTTTTGAAGGTTAAATTCTTGAGAACTTCTATATACTGTCCACAGACAAAAGGTCTGAGAGAGAAATTTAATGAACCCTACAAGAAATGCTGAAGTACTTCATCAGATCTGACCCCAAGCACTGGGATGAACTGCTTCTATTGTTCTTATTCATCATAAGGGAGGTCCCATAGGCCTGTACAGGATTCTCTCCCTTTAACTATTCTATGGCCGTCAGCCTCTGGGGATTTTAGATTTGCTGCATGAACGTTGGGAGGAACCGGATGTGAGTACCATTGTCGTGTCCCAGTATATTGGTTTGAGTGGGACCCCAGACAGGCCCAGCCTATCATAAAGGAGTAGTTGGGAAGTGACAGCAACTTAACACCCCCCTCATCCAGGGGCGGCTCTAGCCATTTCGCCACCCCAAGCACAGCGGCACGCTGTGGGGAGCGCTCTGCCGGTTGCCGGTCCCGCGGCTCCGGTGGACCTCCCGGGAGGTCCACCGGAGCCGTGGGACCAGCGGACCCTCCACAGGCACGTCTGCGAGAGGCCCACCGGAGCCACCTGCCACCCTCGTGGCGCCGGCAGAGCGCCCCCCCGCGGTATGCCGCCCCAAGCACATGCTTGGCGTGCTGGGGCCTGGAGCCACCCCTGCCCTCATCCCCAAATAATGAAGAAAGGAGTGACAGTGCATCACTCATTGACACAGAGCTCCATCAGGACACAATAGGCCAGATCATTAGGAAAAGTCACATGCAACTGTGCATCTCCGTGCCTGTCTTGCTGATAGAATTGCTATTGGCACACACAGGAATGCGGTTGTGAAGGCTCTTCCTGAACACTGGCCATTGTCATGGATTTGAGCAATACCTGGTCAGGTCTTAATGATCCTTTTTTATCCTGAAAGACCTGGTGGCTGACTGGCATGCTGGAGGTCATATTAATTACGTATATTAAGACATGGCCTGAACCTGTTTGCCATTAAGACAAAGGACCTATGGCTAAGTTAAGGCCTATCATTCAGTGAACCAAACCCCCTGTGTAACCTTTAATAAGAGTGGAAAATGTAGTTGGCTAATGTTTAGCATAATTTCCTGTTAGAACAAATGTCCTAAACTGTTAGAGTGTGTCTTAACTAACAGCTAAGGGAAACAGGTGTTTGCTAACTATCAAATGCCAGGATGCTCGAGAAGGACCAAGTGCCTCACGCCCAAAATGTCAGGGATAAGAACAAGATGCAAAGGTCGATGTTGAGAAAAATAAGAAACGTTTGACTAGGGTGAGATGCTGTTGCGAATGATTTGCATGTGATTGATATGAAGTGCTTTGGTATAAAAATGCAGCATGTACATAGCATGAAATGTATCAAACATGGACAATGGGAATGAGTGGCGAGACATGGGCATGCACGAATCTATGGGTCATGGAAGTGTAAAAGGTAGGAAAGGTTTTGAACTGTTAAAAATAATCAGAGCAATGCAGGATTCTGCCCCCCCCACCGCAAAAATCAAACCAGTATAGATTTGGTGATGAAAGAAACAGCCCATCTGTACCCCAGGACAGGTAACTGATCATTATTCTTTCCTACTTCATCGGTTTTACTTATGCACTTGTCATCTTAATTAAAGCACAAAATACGGTATATTGTCCTAAATGGATTAATCTTGTTAAATTGGTGTGGACCATGTTTTTTCACCCTACAGGAATGCCAAAGAGAGTATCACATTAGAGACGTCCTCATTCAGTTAATCAGGTTCTGGCCTCACAAAGTGAGTTTTGTTCTAGCTGTTGATGATAGCTAGAAGCTAATAGTGCTGTGAAAGATGTGGGTCTGCTCTGTATTTGATGAATAATTGTCTGGTTGCTATAGCAATGTTTTCTGTCTCTTAAGAATTAAGTCAAAAGGCATCTCTAGGGAAAAACAACAAGCAGGGAACAAAACAATGACTAGAGATGATATGCCTCTGGGTAAAACACTGTGGAGTCGGTATTTTCTTAATGACTAGACTATTAATTGAAAAGAGCCTACCTGCCTCGGTCCAGCAACATCAAGATGTAGGGTATGTCTGCGCTACAGTGGCACAGCTCCAGCGCTGCAGCTATGCCTCTGTAGCACTGTAGTGTAGATACTTCCTACGTCGTTGGAAGGGATTTTTCTGTCACTGGAGTTAATCCACCTCTCTGAGAGGTGGTAGCCAGGTGGACAAAATAATTCTTCCATCGATCTAGCTGTGTTTCCAGTGGTTGACCTAACTATGTCTTAGTGTGCGGAAACTTTTCACAGCCCTGAGCACTGTAGCTAGGTCAACTTAGTTGTTAGGTGTAGGCCAGGCCTCTGAAGAAGATGGGCCTTCCTAGCTAACATTGGGCAACGGGAAGCTCTAGGTACATAATCTGCATATAGAGGCTTTAATTTCTAAAATCCTTCTTCTCTTGTACTATGAACACAAAATCTTGTGTTTTGGAAAGGCTGCATTGAACACTCCTGTAAATACCACTAGTCACAGTTCCTGAAGGGCAGAACTACAGATACTGAACCTAGGTAGGACTTGCTGAAGTAATCGCGGTGGGTCCGCAGAGGTCTGAATGGGAGACTCTCTCGGTGGAATTATGTGAGGGGTGAAATCTTGATGCTTGTTGCTTGTTGGGATGTATTCAGACCCACGGAGGGGACAGCAGCTCAGCTAGCCCTGTGATAATGCAAATAACCAGTCTGTACGTGTGTAAATCAGTATTACTCTTCTCTGCGTCCTTGTGTTCTGTGCTCTTCTACTCCTGCCACTTGTTTGGTTACATCCACCTCACACACGTTGTCTTACGCTGAATTGCAACCTCTCTGGGTCACGAGCATCCATGCTGTGAGTTTGCACAGCACTTAGTGCAGTGGGGCTCCAGTAAATGATAGTGGCTTGTGGGCCTCAGCGTAATGCAAATCAATTTGCAAGGTGCGTTCTTGAACTTGGAGGAAAAGATGCCTTTAAAAGAGACCCAGGCTCTCCACCTCTACCCACATCTCAGACATGGAACCAGGGACAAGTACATATCTGAGGCTAAGGCAAAAAAATACAGCTCAAGAAAAAAGATCTTGATAGGGTATCAAGGACCCACATCTAACCTTTCTTTGCAGATACGCTTCAAAAGCAAAGGTATGTAGTGAGCCCCTGAAATGCATTCAGGGAGCTGGCGTTTCAACAAGCTGTTTGTGTTACTCCTTAAATCTCCCGTTCAAAACTGCTCTCTGCTTGTAAGGCACTGACACTGACCCAACCCTCCTGACTTATCTGCTTCTGCCTTCTGTTGCAGGTTGAAGTGGAGTTCATTAACGCTTATCAGAATGAGATGTCTGGCCCAGGGTATTTAGCTGATGCACGCACATGTGGAATTCCTTTCTCTCTGGCAGTTTGTCTCTGATCATAGTTTTAGTTCTTTTAAATCCAACCTCAGGACATGCATGTGCATCCTGGCTTATCCATAACTACTCAAGCTGCTAAAAATACCATTTTGTAAAGCACGTGGAGGACAAGGAGCTATATGTCATGCTGGAATAGCTCAGAGGAAGCAGTTAAAGTAGACCATGTTTAGATACCATCATATATTGCAGATATTCCTAACTTTTAGAGCATGCTTTGCAGTAATTGAAATGCCTGTGGCTTTACTCCTGTATGGAAGACGACTAACTCCTAAAGTTCCATGAACAGAAAAGCAACTAACCACAAAATATATAAACAAAGCCTCAAGCACATTGAACATATGGCCTGTCGTCAGACATTGGCTGCGTGTGTTTTCTCTCTGTGTGCTGTCCCAGCTCTGCACAGATGGCACAGCAGACCTCGACTGAACCACCCAATGAGACCACAAGACCCGTCAGTAGCAAAGGTGCTCAGCCAGGTTTCTTGCTGATGAAGCCCGGCCCTAGCTCCCCGGATCAATGTCTATTGTTACACTAGCATGTGTGCCCGTGACAATGGATGAAGCTCAGTCAGTGGTGGGACTTTCCACTGCCCCCGAGGCTGGTCAGAGACACTCCCTCTGAGCCTCCATTTTATACATCGATACAAACAAGTTATGTATCGCCCCTCGGATGTGGTTAGTTACTGCCCTCCGGACGTGGGTTGTTACCACCCATACCTTGTACATGTTGGTTCGATCAAAACGTCTCTATCCATCGCACTGTCATCCTGACCTTATCTTTAAGAGAAGCTACTGTGTCCCTGTTATCTCTGAGGAATGTGTTTGTACCGTCTTGGTGTCAGGGTGTTCTGGTACCACCCTTCTGGAATGTGTTCACGCCAGTGTCCTGTGCCCAGCATTTCTCAGGAATGTGTGTGTTTTTGCAATACCAGCCCTGTTCTTGCCAGATTCTGTGAGCCTGCTCACAGCCTGTCTCTTGCTAACTTTGTTTTATATTAGCAGGGCTTGACCACTACTTTAGTTCAGGCCTCAGACCTCATATCAGGCCTCTGATACGACGGCGTATGTCTCAGGCTTTCTTTGCTACATGGCCCACACATAATACATTTTGAAGGCTCCATGTGGTAAATGAAGAGAATTTAATACTCTGATCTGTTATACCAGAGTACGCAGCACTGTCCATCCCAAGGCTTAAAATGAGATTCTCATGTAATCATTGCCTCAGTTTCTGGAGTCCATTTAAAACAAAAAAACCTGAACGAAAGGACTGCCTGCGTGCTGTCTGACCCCCCCCCCCCCTTGTTCCAGGAGGAGTGTTTGTGTGAATAAAACAAGTTATACATAGCATATCCAGAACTATGGCAGTGTGATCTCTGGTTTTTTGGAAACTTCTCCTTCAAGGCAGTGTCTGACAATTCTTTTAATCTGTTCTCAGTAAACTGGAAGTGCTAAGTTCTCCATTTTCTGCATATTAAAAAATGTAATACTTTAACCCTAGGGGTAGAAGACGTACAGAGACAGAGCTCTCTGGTTAGGGGAGAAGGTGAAAAGCCAGCGTTGTCCAGCTAAATATACATGAATTATGGTGCAATGCTTACCTATACTTCAACCTCCTGAGTTTGGTTGCTTTTGTTGGAATTTGTGTGTGTAAATGACAATATATTTTGACTTCTAGACTCAGCAAAGGCCATAAGAATTGTCAGGACATGTCCTTGAGTGGGTGAGACACCCTGAGTTCTCATGAAGTGGACATTGGCTTGGTGATGAAACTCAAGCTCAACAGGAGGTGAGGAGAAGCACTCTGTTCTAGAGACCAGGAGTTGTTTCCTAAGGAAGAGGGACTCAAACAATCCTATTTTGCTCTGTTTTTTCTCCCTGGACTCTCTGTGCCCTCTGCAGAGCAACTGTGTAGGAGAGGACCCGACCAACAGCAGCAGAGCTGATTCTGCAGTAAGCCCTAATCAGGCCAGTAGCAGTGGAGTGGTCTCTCTGGATTGGAGCAGACCAGCAGAGGAGAGCCATCCCTTGACTATCACAGACTCTGAGGGTATGTCTACATTGCAGTTAGACACCCGTGGCTGGCCCATGCCAGCTGACTCAGGCTCGCAGGGCTCAGCCTAAAGGACTGTTTAATTGTGGTGTAGATGTTTGTGCTTGGGCTGCAGCCCAAGTTCTGAGACCCTCCAACCTCACAGGGTCCTAGATCCTGGACTCCAGCCTGAGCCTAAATGTCTGCACAATATTAAACAGACCCTTAGCCCAAGCCCCATGAGCCCAAGTCATCCAGCATGGGCCAGTTATGGGTTTTTAGTTGCAGTGTAGACAGAGTTTAAATGAACATGAGGGTGGAATTTGTGGTGGAGGCTGGAAGATCTGGATCTTCTGAAGTCAGACAACTCCTATTTGGAATTGTAGGGTTGATTAAAGTGATGCACTGATTGGTGTTGGTCATTTTCTTATGTAAATATATATATGAAGGAGTTTGATGTTTCTTTTGACCATTTTTCATTTCCCCAAATAAGGGGAATGGAGGGACTGGGGTGGAAACCACCTGCAAAAATGACTTGGGAGACTTCATTTTATTTTCCAGAACTGGGTCAATGACAAAAGTTGATTTCTTTTTTTTTTAGCTTAAATACATTTTTCTTTTTAATAAACTTGTTTAGGCCTTAACAGAGGTTGTCAATTTTAAACTTACTATAATCTATTTTTTGTTCATTTAGTTTAAATGATTTTAAGCGGTACATGTTTGCTGCTGCATTTTTAAAGAAAATCAAACCACTGAACTGCTGCATGTCATTGGTATAGCAGCAGAAACTGGAAATAGCTGAAGTGCGAACCAGCTTTTTAACAGCGGTAGCCTCTTCTGCAGGTGCAGAGGGAATATTTCCTTCTTTTTAGTTTATTCAACTCGATTCGTTCAATGACTATCTCACTCAAAGTTAAGAAACTGCTGGGGGGCTGAAAAATCAGGAAATTTTGTTGTCTTATTCCGCTCTATGAATTAAACTAGGTGTGAGAGGATGAGATCTAATAGCCCTACAATTATGACCAGAAACTTTGATTCACTAACTATAGATTCTGTTTTTAAAGAACAAAATGCAAAACATGTTTTGATAAACTTTTCTTATAGACTCAGCACTTTTAAATTAGTTTTATTTAAGTAACCAAAGCTCTCCCCCCCAAAAAATAATGCTGTTTTAGAGCATTTGTGTTGAATTCCAAGTTTCCATACAAATAGAGCATGACACAAATAAATATTTAATCTTCTAGTAAATATGAAATGCATCATTCACCAGTTCTAACATGATGATGTAAAAATTAAAATTATGAATAAATGTAAGTCAAGCTATATAATTGCTTTAATAGCTGTAGATATGCTATATCTGCCAGGTTAGCAAAAAAATACCAAATTTAGTGTGAAATTTAGTTACAAATCAATAGATTAATGGTTACCAACCAATGAAAATCAACGTTTCTTTTGGAAAATAAAAAATACAAAAGCAAAACAAGCTTTAAATCAAGGTTTCCTACTTGCTAATTTTAAATTCTGATTAAATTTTGTGCCTTAACTTTCTCTGACTTTAAATCAATCCACCTGTCCCAGAACCACAAACAGGAGCATTGTCTATGTCTGAGCTCAAGTCATAGGTTCCTTTGTCTTAGTAGAAGGACAGTACCTGGTCCTTGTGACTTCAAATGTACATAGAGTTCCTTACTTAGTCTGTTTTTAGCCACTTTCTGTATTATGGTAATTTTTTTATTGTATTCGTGGTGGGTTAACTTTCTTTAGCTTCTTCCAAGATTTTGAATCAATTTTACTCCAGGTCCTAATTAAACATTGGGTAGACTCAAAGAACCACTAAAGTGCCCTGCACTCTGCTCAGTGCCAGCAGGTTAAATTCCCCCTCCAAATAAGGAACAAGTTGCAGCAGTTGCTTTGAAGTTTAAAAAATGGGCTTTTGAAATGCAAAGTATATACCTGCCCCTAACAACAATGGAGACAGGAAAGGGAGGCTAAAATGAAGCACAGCAAGCAGCTCTATTGTGCTCTCTGGCCTCTTCCTCAGCTTGAAATCGACACTGTTCATGTTGTTTATGCTTAAATACGTCTTTTACACCACTGGAACCGTTTGCAGGTTTCAAAAGCAGTAACGACTTATCAGAAAAAGCAAATGACAGACCCTAGAACTCACCTGTACAGTGGCTTTGCAGTGTCTGATCCTGACCTTGGGTGTATGGGTGTAACTGCCGCTGGACTCATTAACACGTAAATGTGAGGGGATGAGGTAATGCAGAGGAGGGGTTATGGGCTGTGGAACCTTTTACATCACTGCTTCAAGACTAGGGCAGGGCAGTCAGGCTTGGAAGTCCTTTCTTAGCTGTTATATGGCAGGGAGGAAGTGAACCGGTGGTTGAGGTCCAGGTCCTGATAACCAGACATCCACTGCACCATGGTAATTGGCAGTTTTGGCTAGGGTGACCAGACAGCAACTGTGAAAAATTGGGACTTGGGGTGGGGGGTAATAGGCACCTATATAAGACAAAGCCCCAAATATCGGGATTGTCCCTATAAAATTGGGGCATCTGGTCACCCTAGTCTTGGCAGAGAAGCCATAGCAGAATGGATGTGTTATATAGAGACACTGTCTCTGCACAAGGACACGTTGGTAGGTTACAGCTAAGAAACTGGCATTGCCTCTATTCAAGCCGTATCTGGTCTTCAGGCAAACACCGGGATTTAGCCTTCAGCACTGTCACTCAGGGCACTTTGCAAGAGCTACAGTCATTTATTGGGGATGGAGAAGCATTTCAGTGCATGTAATTACAACTGTAATGTTTTGAATGTCTCCTTGCGAGTGCCAGGGCAGTGAACTAGATGTGCTTCATCTGAAGGCCTAACAAGTCCACAAATCCTACGCACAAACCAAATGTGAACAACTTTCTAATGACTTACTGTCTGTATTAATTCCATCCCTTCTTTCACTGGGAAAACGGAGTAAGTGAGCTATAAGCAAAATCTTCAGCGCTCCTCATCCCATGATCAACAAGCACTTCACAGTGGGTGAGCACCATAAGTTTTGTTGGGGGGAGTGGAACATAGTTCCAGTGGGTCAGGCCTTGGCATAGACCCCAGGTCTCCTGATGCCCAGGCCTGGTGTCTTAACTGCAGCCTTTATTCCAGTCTCTTTAAGAATATGAATTAGATCTAGATAAGCTAAAGCTGAGGAAGGAAATCCTCTCATCCCAATGTACAATAACCGCCACAATATTTGTCAAGGGCAACTCAAAATGCTCCTATATTGAGTTGCTTTCACAGACCCGTGCAAACAAATGCACCACCTGATGGCTAGCCAGGGGGCTGGTGGGGGCGGGAGGGGGGGAAGGGAGTTCAGTGCCTGACAGAGGAGCCGATTTAGGGACCCCATACTGTGCCTTCCACTGCTGACCTAGTACATGTTGCTAAATCTGAGCAGGCAGAACAATCCCAGTAAATCCTAGAGCAGTTTATCTAACACTTGTTCTAATAAAGGCATATGCAGGGGTCTACATTAGCCCCCTCTCCCCTGGCCCCACATGCTCTGGGTTCTGCAGTCACGTCCTTCATTCAGCTCCTTTTGCCGGGACTCTTTTGTACTGATCCTATTCAGGATTAAACTGGACAGCAGTGGTTGGCGCATTGGTGAGTTAGAAACATTTATCTTGACACTTTTCTGGATTCCTTTCTTTTTCTGAACCACCTTGATGTGGTTGGAAGACAATATACCAACAAAACACATGTCCTTGCTGCAAACTGTACACAGTGCAGTGACAGATGTTACTGCAACAGACCAAAAGCTTGTGTTATAATTAGCTATTAGTAGCATGTCTCTAAACCCAATGGGATTACATGACACATAAGTATGGCTTCACGTGTCACCAGTGTCTGGCAGGGACCTATACTAATTGGTTTGGGTGGAAAACACAGCCTAAGTGGTACGTTCTTTACAAATGCTTCTAATTTACAGAAAATACTCCAGACCCACTTGTCCTTAAATAGCCACTTTATTTGTATTAGAAGAAAACATAATTATTGGGTTGTGCATTTGTTTCAGGTGACTGTCCTTTTATTGCTAAATAACATTCTGGTTACATAATACTTTTGTGTTGCAAAGAACAGTTAACTGCTCCAATTGATTAAAAGCCTTTTTTTTTAAGAAGCCCCATGTTACCATATATATACACACCTCTACCACGATATAACGTGACCCAATATAACACGAATTTGGATGGAACGCGGTAAAGCAGTGCTTGGGGAGGGGGGGCGCTACACACTCTGGTGGATCAAAGCAACTTCGACATAACGCTTATAACGTGGTAAGATTTTTTGGCTCCCGAGGACAGCGTTATATCGAGGTAGAGGTGTATATATATGGACACTTATTGACTTAACATTTCCTTTCCACTACATATAAATGTTTCATATCCCCAGGAAGTTGACCAAATAGCTGGGAGCAGGGATTTGTTCATGGTGTCTTAGATAATGCCTTGTGCCTGAATTAACAGAGCTTGTTATCTTGACACTGTCTGGCGTGGAAGAAGTAGCTGTGTGTGTTCTCTCCAGGGTCACTGCTGATCTCCAAGATCTGGTACCCACGGTGACCTTTTATCCCTAAGCATAATGGCTGAAGGATTAGCTCAGAGAACAACCATTTGGTCTCTTTCTAGAAAACAGGCGAAGGTTTAGAACAATGCTCGAATTAAAGTGGTGCCTTTAAGGTCCCAAATAAGGGGGGGTCACGGGGTGCTCGCTGTGGGAGGTGCTGTACAATCAGTAAGATAGTCCCTGCCCAACAGCGATTACAAAGGACAATAAGGGAAATACAGGCGTGGAAGGGAAGGAGCTTGCCCAAGGTTACCTAGCTCATCTGTGTCAGAGCTACAGGACTTCTGACTCCTAGTCTAATGCATTTTCCATTAGACCACCTTGCCTACTGAAGAACATGCCCCAGTGAAGGGGCTCCGTATGCCTGGTCTCTGCTTTGATGCAAATGGAGATGGTGTGGCAGGCACAGGAATTTTACACAGCAGCTGGACACAACTAGTATCTGTGCACCCCACGTCCAGGGGCTGCTCCTTTGACGTGCCCCATGGGCAAAAGCCCTGCTGAAGGGTGCAGAGTGGAGGCAGGACTAGCACTGAAGAACCCTAAAAGGTTGAAGTAGGCAGTCCTCCCACTGGCCTCTGTGGAGCTCTGGGAGCCGTTGTACTCCCCCAAACTCGCTAACGTGGGCTAGTGTTTAAGTGCCACCATCTCTCCCAAGCGACTTGTTACCAGTGCGTGCAGAGCTCTGTGGAAACAGGGCAAAGACTGCAGAGGCACCTGCCTTTCCTCCAGGGAGAGCTCTGGGATGAGTTGTCCTGCAGCAAGGTACAGCAGAATGCCGCCGCATGCAGCTCATTGAATTGTGGCTTCGGAGGTAAACTGTGCCCTCGTCTCTGCAGTCAGTCGCTCTGCTGGCTGCACAGGGCTGAACCCCTGTGTGTTCCCTGGCGCCTTTAAGGTGCCTTGCAGTAGCGAGGGTGCGGGGAGAGAGCAATCTTTGTGCTCAAAAGAGCAAGGGCTGCAGTTGTGCCCCCCACGTAAGTGTGCAGTACTGGGCACAGACCTCGAGGCCAGACATCCGCAGTTGCAATGTACAGCTAGGGAAGGTCCACAGGCTTGTTCTCTTTACTTCAGTACATAAAGGGGCACCTGTTCATTGCTCTAGGTGCCGCTAACAAACTACCAAAGCCAAAGCTCCCTCCCCCACAGCTCCAAACCCCTGAAAAGCCCATCTCTGCAGCAGCCCATGAAAATGCGGAGAGGCCCACATCAGTGCTGACCCATGGAAGGGTGTAATATCCTCCACCTGAAATCAGCATCCACCTATGGGAAGCAGCAGGTCACCCATGATACGCAGGTGGGAACTGCAAGAGGCTACAAGAGAGAATAAGGCTGAGGAGGACACAAATGGTACAAATCATTTTTTTTCAAGCATCTTCTGACTTAATCTTAGTTTGAGTTGCTGTGAAGCATAGCGCCAACAGGTGAAAGGTTTTAATAGGGACACGGAGTGAGGAGAAAAGAGAGGTGGAATTGGCTCCATTGCAAATTCACTGGGGTCTTGGTGCGACAACCTGGGAATAGTGTGTGTTTGGGGTTTTTCCATGTGGAGGAAAACTGGGGGACTCCAGGACTTGGACACAGACATGGTGAGTCTCCTGGGGCAAAGTCTTCATTTTTATACTCGGCGTTTTGGGTCTTAGCTGATGACACATCACATCTATTAGAAAAATTAGTGCTATTATATTCACCCCAGGTGAGTGAGTGACTATAACTGGGGGCATGTGCATATTCGCATGAGTTTCTGATTAACTAACTGTCCATGTTCCCCCCCAACACATGTTAAAGAGGCAGGCAGTGGAATGTGACAGAGGTGTCCTTACTCTTGCTTCACTAGACCTATTAGCCCTCTGGCCTTCTTTTTCCATTATGGAAAAGCTGGGTTGGTATTAGTGAAGCAGGCAGACACACCACTGTGAGGATTACACTTGGTTTTTACATAATGGATTATCCAAGATTAAGGGTCTTATTCAGTCACGCCAGCGAAAATAACCAATTAGTGACTTTGCAGATTCATTATTTAAAGGCAGCCAGAGGGCAGTTCACACAACACTCCCCAGCTGACCACTGAGTAAGGGACTGACTTGGAGTAAGCTCGAAGGGCTCCAGCTACAATATCCCAGCAGGTAGGTCTCTCTCAATAAAGAAGCAGGTTAGCAGCTCAGGAAACAGCTTCTCCTGCCACGCGTTTCAGCCTACTGTACTTGGCATCTTATGTGAAATATTCCTCAGAAAACTGCAAGTAGCATTTGCTGATATGTTAGTCTAGGTGTAACTTGAGCTGGAAAATAGTTAACTGTGCATGTCTTTGGGACCATCTGGATGATTTAGTTGGGGTTGGTCCTGCTTTGAGCAGGGGGTTGGACTAGATGACCTCCTGAGGTCCCTTCCAACCCTGAGATTCTATGATTCTATGGAAGCTTAGGCTCCACAGGGATAAGATTATGAAGTTTAAAAGATCTAAATGACTCACTGTTTGATGTGACAACAGAATATAAGGGTTGAATATCCTGCAAAAAGTTGTAATAATAATAAAAGGATAGTATCAGAGGGGTAGCCGTGTTAGTCTGGATCTGTAAAAGCAGCAAAGAATCCTGTGGCACCTTATAGACTAACAAGACGTTTTGGAGCATGAGCTTTCACCCACGAAAGCTCATGCTCCAAAACGTCTGTTAGTCTATAAGGTGCCACAGGATTCTTTGCTGCTTTAATAAAAGGATAATCACTAAATATTTTTTTTCCTGTAAGCATTTAAGTTTAATGTGGGTGAGTGGGGATATGCTAAGCGGTTAATGCAAATGGGGATTACTTTGGCAAATTTGTGGTAATACTCTAAAGGCAGGTCAGTAATCCAGCGTTTGAATATTGTCTCAGATGTGAGGTGATGAGAGGGATTAGTATAAAAGTTAAATGCATTTCATGTTTTAATAAGCCACTAGAAAACATTTGGTTAGGTTGTGAGACTCTCATATGAAAAGTAATAACCTTGCTGGACATAGAGATGTCCCAGGGATCAACGATGGTAAATACTTGAAATCAATTTAATTCTGACAAATGAGGCTTCACTAGAGCTCACTGGAACACTGTCATCAAAACAAAATGTTAATGGAAAAGCAGAAAATGTGATCAACTCTATCCATTTTCCAGCTAGATTCATATCAATAAAATATAGCTGGAATAAATGCCAGTATTTGTGGCAAGCAAAATACTAATTTAGCAACCCAAAAATGAGTGTAGGTGCTCTGATGTGCTAATCAGACTTGTTTTAGGTATTTTAACTTGACCAGATTTCTTAAAGAAGGATTTGTTCAATACTGTACTTAGAGTAACTTGAAAGGAAACAAGTTTAAAAATGTAAAGCCTGTAATCTATTTATAGCACTCGCTTTCCCAGTTGTTGCATGCAGAAGCAGGCATTTTACTTTAAACTTGTGCTTACATTTAATAACTTCCGTTGTTTCCATCTTAGTGAATATCGTAATAGAGATAGAAAACTCACAATTTGCTGATAAAAGTGAGATTGATTGTTGTCCTCATCCTCACCCTAAATGCAATTGATAAGAACGTGGTTGGTAGTACCATTAATCACACAAAGGTATAAACCACTCAGCTGTTTAAATTAAAAGACCATTGGCTCTGCTCCCCCAGAAGTTGGTATATTTCAAATGCTATCTGGATTGTTCTTTGGCCTTCGATCGAAAACCTTCTTCAGATTTGTGAATCTGCATCCGTATGAAACTCTTCATGTTTGCTTTTGTCTTCCAGAATGAAATATGCACAGTATGTCTTCCTGGCAACACTCCTCTCCGGTATTGAACACTACCTGGCTCAAAGTTGTACAGTGGATTCTTTCTCTGTGAAAGACAACTTCGACCCAAAGAGGGTAATTATCACAGCTTCATCTGCTGTGCACAGTGCAACAGTAGAAGCTACGCAGTTTACATCACTGCTTTAATTTGCATAATATACTAATTCAGTGCAACATGAGCTGGGAAATTAACCTTTTCGTTTTAGAGGTAAAATATATTCTCTCAAACACTGTTTCCTTAGTTTGCTGTTGACTCACCAGATTAATCCCCTGTTGCCTTCTGCTCAGTAAGATCTTCAGCCCAAAAAATCCAAAATGATGGTTAATTTTCTCTCATAAGGAAACATCTGCTGAATTGCTGGAGGTCCCAAAGCTCCGACTCCTAATGTGCTGCCATTAATGGCTCATCCTGACTCTAAATACACAGGACAGTCATTTTCCTCAAGTTAACGGTATTGCAGACTTGCCTCCTTTGAATCTAGAATATGCTAGTGAGCTGCAAATCCTCACTCAGGAGTGGCCCTTGGGAGCTGGAGCTGCCTCACCGCGAATCAAAGGGAGATAAATTGGGCCTTAGAGTAGCCCCATTGACATCAGCCATCAATCAGCTGCTCAAGATTGGTTCTGAGACTCTGGCTGAATTATAGGACCCCCCTATAGATAACCATTCATTGGGACAGGAAACAAACAGAATCTGGGTTTGGATGTGGCCAGGGCACCAGCCTGGGACTTTGGAGGATGCAATTTCCCTGCTCTGCCACAGACTTCCTATGTGACCTTGGGCCTCTGTGCCTCATTGCCCTGTCTTTAAAATAGGGATAATTTGACAGAACAAGGAGTAATGGTCTCAAGTTGCAGTGGGGGAGGTTTAGGTTGGACATTAGGAAAAAACTTTTTCACTAGTAGGGTGGTGAAGCACTGGAATGGGTTACCTAGGGAGGTGGTGGAATCTCCTTCCTTGGAGGTTTTTAAGGTCAGGCTTGACAAAGCCCTGGCTGGGATGATTTAGTTGGGTTTGGTCCTGCTTTGAGCAGGGGGTTGGACTAGATGACCTCCTGAGGTCCCTTCCAACCCTGAGATTCTATGATAATAGCAGGGGTGGCAGAATTGGAGGGAGGGCAGAGGTGAGAGCAGGACTTGGAGAGGCTGCCATGGGGCCTGGAACTGCTGGGACCCTCCTTCCCAGTCTGGAGCTGGCTCCCCCAACCCCACACTGAATCTACTTCAATCTACCTCCTAGGAGTGGTGAGAGAATCAATCCATTGCAGGTGCTCAGACACTACAATCACCGGGGTCACAGAAGTACCCCAGACTGTAGACTATTACGCTGATGATAACGTTCCTGCTCTGCTCCAGTGTATGTGGCTCTGTTTCAGTCATTAATCTCATGTTTTGGCTCCCTAGGACAGCAAAAGATTAAGGCAGGATCAAACATCTCGACTAATCCGCCCTCCCCTAGTCCAAAAGCTCTTTGCAGCCCCCCTAGGTAGAACCTCTTCCAGAAGGGGCCTTTGGTGGCCCATGGAAGGGTCAAGTAAGGCTGAGCAGGAGTTGTTCCCTCCCCATTTCACTGCTAGAGCCCCACCTTGGGGTGGGCTGTGAGAGGCAATGCAAAGTCTTATAAGTGTACAAGTACATAAACTCTGGAGGGTTTGGGGGGAACCCGTGCTCTGACTAAAGGCTGAGCATCCCCCTGATTTATCTGTTCCTGAGTTACAGCCTCCATTTCAGTCTGTAACAGGCATGGGATTTCCCAGATCACCTGGCCTCTTAACTCCATACGTTCCTTTATAGACACAAACCCTCCACATATGTCCCAATTTTCATAAGCGCCAGAGCAGGGGTGCAAGACATTGCGGCGTAGGCAGATGTTCACCTTCTGTTTGTGTTCAGCCTTGTGCATTACTCCAGTTAGTCCTCTATGGCTAACACTTGGTGGGTCTGACACTGCTGGCTTAGCTTCCCTTTCCTTTTCAAGACATACGCTGCTAGGTCTTCAGGAATGCTTTTCCTGGGCATTTTCTTCTTTCTCAATCAAATGTACGAACACCAGCACCCCCACCAAACTGGCCTCCTTTCCTCTGTTTCTAATGAGTACACTTAATGTTTCTTGCCTCTCTGCATAGGAACTTTAACAAGGGTGCGGACCTCCCCTACAGGATCAAATTCAGTCCCTTTCAGTAGTGACACGTGTCACCATCTAATGGTTATTTAGTGGAACTGTGAAAAGAGATGGCAGTTCCCACCAATTTATGAATGGCAAAGTGGCTCCCAAAACCCTCATGCAATTTGCTCTAACTGGTTCACGTGTTGCGAAGAGGCCAAGGACTGAGCAGAGAATGTGCTACGGTTTGATTTACAGCCGTGGTTCGTCTGGGATATGGCTGAGACATGTAAGCAGAGCAGTGTAGGGAAGCTTACGCTGCTGCTGCCTGCACTGGGACTGGGACTTCAGCACCCAGGGCTACCAACCCAGCTCCTGTCACAAGGTCAAAGGTGCAAATGCACAGCGGAATCATTCCTCCAAGCACCTAACAAATGCACGCACAGGCCTTTCCCTGTTTTTTATAGCACCTACCTACTGAACTACAAGCTTGCTGCAGTACGGGTGGTTACAGATGCCTGATGTTCATGCCATTCAATGAAAATTAATTGGGATATTTTCCTTTCCTTTCAGTATGCAGGGAAATGGTATGCCCTAGCAAAGAAGGACCCAGAAGGCCTCTTCCTTCAGGATAACATCTCTGCTGAATACACCATCGAGGAGGATGGCACAATGATTGCATCTTCCAAAGGCAGAGTGAAGCTCTTTGGGTAAGTGCTTGGCGAACCCGCCACTGGCACGCCGGATCGAATGCACTAGTATTTGTGACTGGGAACGTATCTGAGGCACATGATGTGACCTGGTTACCTTGTTCAGGAAGGAAAAGCTAATAAAGCTCAGTACGTTAAAACATCAAACCTTCTGCATCTAGGGCCCTGGCTTTATTTTCTATTTAGGCCACCAGTGACGATGAGTTCAAAGCCAGCCTGGTCTCTTTCGTGCCTGTCACAAAATCACCATGTGTCTGACAGTCTGTGTTCAGAGGCCCAGGACTTGCAAAGCCAAGTTTTCAATAATGGTAACAAGTCAGTAGGCCCAGATGGAGTTTCTGAGTTTTAAGGAACCTAATGAACAAAAGAGCTGAGCTATTAACAAAAAAAACCCTAAAAACAATTACTGTATTGAAGGGTTGACAGCGTTCGACCTGTTTATTCAAACGGAGGTCCTAGGAATTATACCTCAGGCGTAGCTTCTTTACAGAGACGCATGGCTAAGAAAATCATTAAACGTAGAGTGGCAAAGCAGTCCGGTGAGGGTAACCTCAAATAAACCAATGTAGCTTTTGGAAAGGCAAGCTGCTTCTAATTGGTTAGATTTCCCTGAAAGATTTGGTGGTTGAAGGGGCCAAGTGGGTTTTATGTTAGTGGATTTTTCCACTTGACACTGGTTAGTCTTCTGTGGAAGACTCAAAAAGCCCTCAAATAATATGGGTGGACACTGGATAGACAGATGGAAACAAATAAAGATTTTTGCCCATTGCCTGTGGCTACTGTAAGGGATTACAGCTTGGTTGAGAGACTAAACTGAGTAGGAATAAATAGCTTTCTCAATGTAGAAAGGAAAAAAACCCCAAGACCTTCCATAGATAAATACTAACTCCAGTGCTGTTCAACATTAGCTAACAATATGGACAATGGGTGCACTGAGGTTCATGGAGGTTAAGTCCATAAATGGCTATTAGCCAGGATGGGTAAGGAATGGTGTCCCTAGCCTCTGTTTGTCAGAGGGTGGAGATGGATGGCAGGAGAGAGATCACTTGATCGTTGCCTGTTAGGTTCACTCCCTCTGGGGCACCTGGCCTCCCTAGAGGCTGCTGTGACTTGCAGCCAGTGCTGAGCTAGTCCCAGACGAGTGTGCTACCCGTGACCTGCTCCTCCTGCGCAACTCAGGCCTCTGAGCTCCTCCTCCCGTACCCCACATCCTGCTGCTCTTCCCTCTAACTCACAGAATCTGACTGTCCACGCGGCTGAAACTCGTTTCCTCCCCTGCGTATGGCAACAGCCAGCTCCCGCCAGGCTCTGCGAGGTGTAGCAGACAAGAGCGCGCCCGCTGGCCAAAGCTCCCCCCACCTGAGCTCAGTGTGGAAAATGGGGAGCCAGAGGCGAAATGCAGCTGCCGGTCATTTTCAATGGCCCTGTCTACCTATGAGATCCCATCTCTGGTGCCTGCTCTGCCGGCTACACCAGCCTTCACTGTACAGGAATCCATTCCTCCTGTCGCCCACAGGGATTGTTTTCATGGTTCTCCTTATATAGGGAATTCCTGCCTTAAACTAGTCCATAAGGCTGCTACCCTCCCCACCCTCAAATTCCTCAGGAGACGCTAGTTATGACGCTCAACGGAAACCAAGCCGCCGGTGATATCCCTTTGAATGATCGAGAGCCTTTAAGAGCTGTCTGCAGCCTGTACCATGCCATTTACTGCCATTCTCCCTTGTCCTCTGCCTGCTTGAACCCTGTGTGAACAACAGAAGTGGAGCAGAGACTCTTACTCCTATTTTTCTGGGTGGCATGTAGCGCAGTGGGAGTCTGATTTTGTCTGAGCCATACTCCAATACACTGAATGCATTTCCTGCCGTTTCTGGGTGCACACGACTTACTCTGTGGTGTGGAGGTGGGTAGCAGATCCACCATCTCTCTGCACTCCCAGTGCCACTCTCAAAATCTGTGTAGCCCACGATTCGTTCCTGCGTAGCGACTGGGAAAGGAGCACTGTGCAAGGATGTGGAGTGGCTTTTACTTAATGACGAACTATTTTGAAATGCGAACAGTGCACATGGCCCTGCTAAGTCTGTCAGAATTAAGTCAGGCACCTGTATGAGTCCTGAACAGGGCTGTTATTTTGTGCATTGAAACATACACACTGTAGAGTCTCATCCTCAGTATCTCTGCTCCTGTTTCAGATTCTGGGTGATCTGTGCTGATATGGCTGCTCAGTACACAGTCCCGGACCCCACCACTCCAGCGAAGATGTACATGAGTTACCAAGGTCTGGCTAGCTACTTGTCCAGTGGAGGTGAGTGAATTTCATCCCCTGGGGGTAGCTGTGTTGGCTTGGAGCTCGTTGGTGTTGAGGCCTACGTGTTTCAGTGGATGAGCTGTCCAGACCGTTGCATTCATGTGGGACATTGCAGGTCGCACAGGTTAGAGCGAAGTGCGTGAGAGCTGGGGACCCAGCATTGTTGAACGGGGGGGATCTGGCTGTGGAATCTACTTTGGGAGACAACTCCAGAGGCTGATCTTTGGAAAACACTGCAAATCCTTGCTCCCCATAGCTTCTCTACCCTAACCAACCCCTCCTCCCCAAAACATGATGGGGAAGCCTACTCCAAGAAAAAGAGAGCTCTCTACCTCCCAAAAAGAGACGAGCCAGAGACTCCCTTAAGCACCAAGCTATTACCAATCTATTTTGCAAAGGTGGGTCACAGCACAAAGCTGTAAAGTAGATGGGTATCAATACAGTTCTGGGCTGTCTGGACTTGGGAAATGATGTTTTTCAGGAGTCTGAGGTGTGCTTGCTCCTGTTAGCCTCTGCAGGCCTTCCCCACGCACAGCCTGCTAACTTGAGCTGTGCAGGGGCGGAGGGATTTGACACTTACCTCCATATCCTCCTACTAGCAGCTGCCCAAAGCAGCTGGGCAGGTGGTGATGGGAGGAAAATCATATGGTTGTCCCTTAGCTGCCCTCAGGATTGAAGCCCCACTCCCCAGGAACTCTTTGTGCCATGACAGGTGTACGCACCTGCCTAATTCCCACATGCACCTCCCATATCGCTTCCCCTGCCCAAGGAGACTCTGCAGCTGTGATGGCTGGACAGGATTCCCCATTAGTGAGGGCTGAAGGAATATCTTTCTAGTGCACCGGTAAATAAATGACATCATAACATACTGGATGGAAGAACAAAGCTGTAAAAACAGGGGCAACGTCTTAGGAAAATGAAAAACCTAGAAAGTGTTAGGCAACATTAATATAGTCATTACTGCTGGTATATTCCCAGACACACCCCAGGATGAAATGGAGTTAAGGCTAGAGGACATATCACTAATTTCGGTTAAACTGAATTGCAGGGATATTGTACTGATCCCAAGACCAAGTGTTATCGACTCAGGAAATTCAGATAAGGTTGAGTTGTTAAGAAATCCAGACGGGTATGTCCATATCTGTACTGCATGGGCATCTAAACGCCCTGCACTCTACCAACAGACCCTTCAAACTTCCCATAGAGTTAAAGCTCCCTTACTTTCCTACCTAGGTTACGTTTCTTTTCTTTTCTGCTAGGATTAATTGTCCCTTCTTCCCTGTTACTCTCCATAACTGGAAGTCTTCCCCTCAGCAGAAATGCTCGTGTGCTGTAGTGACACCGTACCAAACTTATTTAGCCTTAACTGTGGTTGTGGGCCCAGATTAAACTGATTATTTTTTCTAGATAATTTACTCTGTTTCATTATTGCCCCCTTGCGGTGTCACACCCAGGCAGGGATAAGGTTATTTGGGTGCCCTAACTGTGCACTTCCATACCCAAAAATGTTGGGATTTCTTTTTTGAGTGTTAACTTTGTGGGGTGATAACACTTGGTTTGGAGCCCAGCAATGCAGTTTTCCTAAACTGATGAGAAGTACTAAACCTTAACTACATTTTTATGTTGCTCATCTGGGAATCTCCTTGCTTTTTAAACTGAAAATGTTACCTCTTGCACTCCACTCTCTCTGTTATCCTATACGCACACTAATTTCCCTCCCTTCACTCTCCCTGCCCCCCACCCCCCCGATGCACCTGTGGAGTTGCTCTGGTGCAACAGGTACCTTTTGTAGAGATTTTTTGTTATTACTGCAAAATTTGTCAAATTGCCCCTTTCAAAATGGCCACCATTTCCCATTTTTCTTCACATGAGTGAAGCAATAGCTGCCTGAAAGGAAAATGGTGTCCCCTATTCTGTAAGAAGGCAGAGACGCTGTCTCATTGACATGCAGAGCTGAGCACAAATTAGAATTTCAACCACACAGGAAATTGATATTTTGCATTTGGTTTTTGTCCCTACTAGAGTGAAAAGCCCAAGTATTAGAATGTCTTGCAGAACGTGAAGTTCTGATATTTCAATATGGAAATATTAAAATGTTATATTTGGTTCCAAACAAGTTCAACATTAAGCTAAGGTGTCACATTGCCTCATGGAAGTTGTCGTTTGGGTGACTTGTGCTCTCATTGCTCCCTGCCTGAACTGCATCTTCCTTGATGCCTTGACGCCAACGGAGCACCATGTGGTTCATCTTGGTTCATCATGGGAGATGTGATTAGTCAGTGAGCCCCAGCCCGTAGGGAATGGGGGACATGAATCACTCTAACAACAACTCTCATGAGGCACCACCGCACTTTACACAGATACGCCATAGTGACAAGATGATTTGAAACCAATATTACAGCTTGGTTCAACAAACAGAAAAGTTTGTATTCAGCTCAAATCAACCAAGAACTAAATGTTTAACATTTTCCCACTAGAAAACTTCAAAACTCTGACAGCATCTAAATTTTCCCACAGGAAACTTCAATTTGGCAGGAACTGCATTTTCCATCAAATTCCTTTTAATGGAAAACTGCCAACCATCTCTGAGGAGATGGCAGCCATTTTGATAGTTCTTCATTGAATTCTCTATGCCTACCATTGTTCTCTTCAGTCTCTGCTTTAGGAGAAACTTTCACTGAGAACAGAAAAAAATTACTATGGAATCTAAAAATAAATATAACTCTATATCAGGGGTCAACAACCTTTCAGAAGTGGTGTGCCGAGTCTTCATTTATTCACTCTGATTTAAGGTTTCGCGTGCCAGTAATACATTTTAACGTTTTTAGAAGGTTTCTTTCTCTAAGTCTATAATATGTAACTAAACTATTGTTGTATGTAAAGTAAATAAGGTTTTTAAAATGTTTAAGAAGCTTCATTTAAAATTAAATTAAAACGCAGAGCCCCCCGGACCCGTAGCCAGGACCCAGGCAGTGTGAGTGCTGCTGAAAATCAGCTCGTGTGCCGCCTTTGGCACACGTGCCATAGGTTGCCTACCCCTGCTCTATATCCTCAAGATTCCAGTACATTTTAACTGAAAAGTTTTTTTAAATGGACTAGTCTGACACTGGATTTTAAATTTCTTAAAGGGCCCATTTTAACTGGTAAATTTCCAGAAAATTCTGTGCTCAGCCAATTGCTGTAATTTAGGGGAAGATATAGCTTCTTCTTCGATGCTGAACCTCCTCTTCAAGTGCAAAACTCAACTCATGCTAATTACAGAATCACCGCTGCCACATCAATAGTTAGTGGACCTGCAGTGGAACTGCACAGAGAATTCCAAGAGCTGGCCTAATCCATAGAAGGAGAAACCAAATCCCTTCTTGGACTAATTTGTTTTAATGGGGCAGTCTTATAAATCTTTACTACTTCTATGCAAATTCTTGGACTAGAATTCTTGCTGGTTCAGGCCCTGTGTACATGCTAAAGACAGACTTGTGTCACAGGCTGTATCTGCAGCTTGCTGCTGTTCCTAATTTAAACAAAACACTTTGACTTTTCTATACTGTCAAATGGTAGAAGTGAGAGTATTACAACGGCATCCTTCTCAAAATGGCCACAAACTGAGGGCAACTTTTCCTCTATCCTGGAGAACAATGGGTGATGGCTGTCATTTGGAGAGAGGGCAGTTCTTCATGGAATTCTGGAATTGATCATTGTATCATTCGGCTTCTGCTGAGCTAGAGGATTTTACGACAAATGTGAAAAAATGACCAAGCTCTCCATTTCATCTGAACTCATTGAAATCTTGTGCCTGGTCTCCATTTAAACTCCTCTTTTAGGATTAATGAAAGAGGCTGGTTTGATCTGTTAATTAGATTAGAGACAAAGTCTCACACTGGATGCTAAATTTCATAAAGGACCCGTTTTAAATTTGAATTGCTAAACTAACAGATGTACTAGTAAATACATAATTTTTCTGGGCCATTGGTAAATGCTGTAATTTGAGAAGATACTAGATCAACTCCATTATACTTTTCATATGTAAGTGAGTTTTGCACTTATAGCAGGGATTCAACCTCTTAACTATAGAGTATCAACCAATGTTTCCATAACATATGGAAGAACCTCACTAATTTCAGTTGCATAGTCCACAATGAATTACTGGATTCAGGAGGTATCAATTAAGGGCTCATTTCTGCATTTGCACAAAATTACTACTGAAATCAGTTCTGTGTGTGCTAAACCATGGAGAATCAGGACCTAAATAATTTAAAAAAATACTAATTGTAAAAAAGCCCTTTACTTAGGACAATTAATTTTGTTTTTAATATCTGATATCTAGCCACGTTAATGAAAACCTAGGGAAAAAAACATCATGACAACATATAGTATTGTAATAAACCCTTTTTTGACATGAACAATAAGGTGTGCAGATTAGGAAGGCTCAACTGTGTTTCATCAAACAAAGCTATCTTTCAGTTACCCCATGGTCCAAGAATAGGCCTGTGACCTACTGGTGCCAAAAGATAGTTCCATGAGGTGTCAGTGAATCTTCTATACCCTAAGCCCCAGCTTTGCTCCCAGTGGTGTTTCGGACAGACTTCAGTGCAGCAGGTCCATAAAGGGGCCAAGAAAAAAGTTTGATGGTGAAAACCACTGAAATTCTTCCCATTCCAGGTAGCAGTTGAAAAGGGATTTTATAGTCGAAGGTCAGGAAAGGATCATTATCATCTGGTCTGACCACCTGTGTACCACAGCTAATCACGGGGTGGACTGCATCAAGCTCGACTCATGGCTGAACGGGAGCGTTTCTCACAGAAAGATGTTCCATGCAGATGTCAGGACTCTGAGTGGTAGAATCCTTCATCCCTTAGGAATCTGTTCCAGTCGTTTCACTCACACTCACACATGCTCGCACACTTTGAAATCTGCTGACTTGCCTTCCCACCACTGATTCTTGTAAAGCCTAAGTTGGACAGACTGGAGTGCTCAGACATCTTCACCTACATAGCTACCTACAGCCCAGGACTAACAAGCTCTTCTCATATTTCAGGGGACAACTACTGGGTGATTGACACCGATTATGACAACTATGCCATTACTTACGCCTGCCGCAGCCTGAAAGAGGATGGCACTTGTGATGATGGATACTCCCTTATCTTCTCACGCAACCCTCGTGGGCTCCCACCAGCCATCCAGCGCATTGTGCGTCAGAAGCAGGAAGAGATTTGCATGTCTGGCCAGTTCCAGCCAGTGCTGCAGACAGGTACGCTAAGATACTAACAGACTCCTACTGTAAGAGTCAGCTGCATATTTCCTAACGCAACAAAGTCGTTGCAACCTAATTAACCGTTCTTTTGTATGCAATATTAAGTAAGAGTGTGGCTGCAAAGTGAAATACTTAGAAGTTAAAAATGCCAGATTTATGGTTGATGTGCAAACTTAATTCTGCCCCTCGTCCCCATCCTATGCCGTAATGAGGCTGATATCCTGTGGAAAAACAGGATGTCATGGCATTAGATCATCCTAATGGATACATACAAAAGGGCAGATTTAAGGTTGCCTGGGCAACAGGAAGTTTGGCGTTTCCTAACTTTCAAGTGTTTGACTTGGCACCTAAATGAAGTCCTTCTAATTTAGCTGCGACTCCCTGCCTGTACAAAGGGAAAAACAGATTCCAGTACTTAACAGCCTCTCCCCATCGTGAGGCGCCAGCAGGGTTTGAAGCCTGACTGCTACAATTGGAGCTGCGCTTCCAACTGCATTAGCTGGCAGGAGGAGATGTGGCTGTTTCTCCGGGTGTGTTAATGAGTCACGTGCTGGATCTTGAGGGCGCCTGGGGAGCAGCCGAGCCTAATTTCCTGCCCTGTGAGCTGGGGACATTCTAGCCCCACATAGTGCCTGTGGGGTGGAGGAACTGGCCCTTTGATGCCATGTGCTGGAAGCAGGGGGACTTCTTGGCAGGGAAGCCTGGCTTGGTTACCTGCCCTCCACCAGAGGTGTGGGACTTACTAACCCATGTGTGGTGCATGGGCTACTGAGTGGGGAGGAAGCCCAGCTCTGTGCACTTCCCTCCTCCCAGCCCCACAAAGTCCGGCTCTGGCAGGTCTTGGCCCTTCCCAGCGCAGTGTGGGCTGCAGACCGGGCTCTCCAGAATATTGGGTTGGGCTATTCAGGCTTGCTGTCAGAAACTGCAAAGGAGAGGGAAAGGTGGCGAGCAGTTCATCTGCCCAAAATGCTGAATGGATTGAAGACAAGGCACTTAAGTAGCCAGAGGGCTATTCCCCTCCTGCTTTTCAAAGGTCTGCTGCACACAAGGAAGTGGGTGAGAGCTTTCCAGTCAGAAGGGTGCAAGAATCTCTTAAAATGGAAAGTGATAAATAACCTGAATATAGGGGGACTAACCAGGTCCCTCTTAAAAACAGGTGCTTCATTGAGAGTACAGGTCCCAGCATGCAATGCTTCATTAACTGACAGTCACAGGACTCATTCAGTCACAAAGTAAGGTGCTATCTTTGGGCCTGATCTTGACTTGCTCAGGCAAAACTCTTATTGAAGTCAATGGGAATTTTGCTTGGGTAAAGTCTGTAGGTTCAAACTTTGTAACAGTGTTAAACTGCCCAGGTGTGAGTCGAGGAACAAACAGAAACAAGCTGTGGCAACGCAGCAGGGAAGTGTAAGCTGGATTTACCCAAAGAGCTGACCCACAGGCTTCTGGCTACATACTCTTATTGCAGGTTGTGGCTGAGAAAGGGGCACTGGTTACTGGGCAGGGCGTCTGGTGTTAAATTGATATACTAGGTTGAGGTTATGGCCCTTTGTGGCTAGTGATGGCTGAAGTAACTTAGAGCAGCCTAAGGACTGCTCTAACACATTATGTGGTAGAGGCATGCACAGAGCAGGATCCAGACAGTACAAGTGCGAGTTTTGGGCACTAACCCTGAACTCTGTTTTCTGAGTACCCCCAAATTTCTGCAGCTGTAGCTGAACTGAGGATTAGAACATTGCGATGACTCTACAAATTCATTTGCATGGAATGGAAAAAATGAACTAAAGTTTTTCTTTCTTTCTTTCTTTTTCTTTCTTTCTTTTCTTCCTTCCTTTTGCAGGTGCCTGCTAAGGAATTACACTTGTGATTCGATTTATAAGACCAAAAACTAGATCTCTGTGTCTTGAAGTTGTTAGTCTCTTAAAAATCAAATAGTTTGGACCAATGTTTTTTTCTTGAAAAAACATGTTAAAATGTTGTTTTTTTGTAACCCGAGTGCAATTTTCAAAGGAATAACGTTAATGTGATATGTTTTTTAAAAAACCTCTAAACATGGATTTTGCTATCTACTGCCTGTCTCATTTAACCTAGCCTCATATTTTAATTTTTAAGTAACAAAGCCTGGTGGGACAAGAAGCCTGATGCGAGATTGATAAAGTGTGAGCCTCTCATTCCAAGTTAATATGGTAGAACATTTACTGCTAGTAACTATTAGTGCTGAAATGCCCCAATTGGGATAGGGGCCCCACTGTGATGGCTGTTTCTAGTCAGACAACTGGCATCAAACAACTTCAGACTAAGAACACAATATGGGATCACACAAGAGGCTGGCTTTCTAAAAGCCTGGAATACTGAATCCCTGGTTCCTCTTAAGGGTTGAACAAGCTCAGCCTCATCAAAGCCCTGTGCAGCTGCTTGATCCAAGCTCCTGGCTACTAGTCCTAACAATAGGTATCAAAATTCTTCCCACCACCTTCCTCCACCCTCCTGTCTCATCATCTGGGGAACAATAGGTTTTTTGCTTTTGTCTGTGCAGAGAGTCAGAGAAGTAATGGGTAGTAGACCGTTCCTCTTAGGAAGATGTGGGGGACCTGAAAAGGCATTTCTCAGTCACACAATTCCCTTTCCATGGGACATGACTGATCCTCAGATGTTAGTGGTTTTCTGTAAGAAAGCTAAACCCACTGACTTGATATACCGCGTTATGCTATATCACCCTTGATATACCACCCTGTAGCAAGGGCATCTTTCTGTGACTAGTAATTACTTGGGATAAGACTGCAGCCAAACCAAAGTGCATGATAAGACACTGGCACTGCCGAGCGCTTGGCAAATGACTGACTTTTCAGTTTGCTGGCAGTTGGGAACAATTGGGGAAAAGCTTGGTTGTAAATAGCATATAAATGCCTTTGTTAAAGGCTCTTCTAGCTTGAGTGTGGACAGTGCACCAGGAATGTGGTGAGCTCTCCCTAAAGGATAAGTGGTTTGTTCTCCCCAAGCCCCTAGTCTGCATTGCCCCTGGTATTTAGCTGTAACAGAAGTATGCTAGTTGAGGCTAGCACAGTCTGCTCACTGCCCTTCCAAGAGAGTCTTCAATTGTCAGGAAGGGGAGAAAGATTGCTAAAGCCATGGGCAGAACCTAAACCGGAGTAGGAAATGCATAGATACTCCCGACCGGAAAACAATTTAGATACACACTAGTAACCTGTATGTAAACTACTGTCGCGTGTTCTGAATAAACGTACGCAGTCCGTCTGGTCATACTGGACTAATGCAGTAGTCAGTGGAATGATTTAACGCCTTACTAATCGCCTCTCTGTCCTTTAAGGTAGTATCAGGGATGAGTTGGGTCAACTTAGGACTCCATCTCAATTGATTAGAGAAGCTAAAGTCTTAACTTTAGCCTTTGATGAAGACCCTTGGACCAATATGCCACCTTCTGGAAAACTGGGATCTTTAATGCTCATACATAATTAGGACCTGGGTGTAGCCCAATTGGTGTATTGAGTATTGATTAATTTCTTAGACTCCAGTGGTTGGTAAGAGTTCAGTCTCCTAAACAGCTACAGCACCTGGGAAATTATTACCAATGGTATTAGAATAAGAGACCCAAGGGGCACTGGAGAAACAACTGCAATTTATCACAAGTCCCTTTATTAACAAATCTGCTAAACAGATAAACAATCCCGCCAACACTGAACAACCTCAGCAGACAGGGAGAGAGTACAAAGTGTTTAGCCCCGTGCCTGGCATTACTTACATCTCCTAGCTCCATGACAGCAACTGAGCCCCAACGCTCCACTGCACCGGTGTGCCCTGCAGACCCGCTATGCCAGGGGCCAGGACTTGAGGACACCAGGGGCCCATTGCAGCCAGAAGCAAGGGCTGTCACTGTCCCAGCAAGGGACACCCACCCTTCACATCCAGCTACGCCTGGGGTGTGGGGGGAGACTGGGAGCATGTGCATTATTGTTAGTGGGCATGTTTCAGAGTGCAGTGCGATGGGTCAGTTATTTGACATCCTGGAGCCAATTCCCTTTCTAGTCTTTTAATTTATCCCCATCCTTTACAAGAATCAAACATTGTTTATTGTTCTCTATTGTCTTTGATATCCCCTCACAATAATCCGGGATGTCCTAGAAATCACAGTGGTTGTCTGTCATAGGTGAAGGCTCTGTGCACAAAGAACCTCAGACCCACCGCTCTTATGGTGAGTCACTGAATAAGGGTGCCACCATCCTGGGGGCTCAGGGCTTTCCCAGCAGGGGCCTAGATAATGAAAAGCATTACAGGAAGAGTGGGTAGCGATGCCTGTGGTGAAGGTTGCTGGACACTGCCCATTATAATAGCCTGTTTTCAGTGCTTTTAGATTTTAGCCACTTAGGCTGAAATTTTCCATGCAGCAAAAGCTACACCAGTATGTTTGACATATGGTAACCCCAAACCTGAGCTTTCAGAGCTGCTAAACACCTGCAACTCCCATGTAGGGCTGTGGATGCTCAGCACTCCTGGAATCCCCCATGTCTATAAGCCAGGAAGCACTGGGGGAGAGGAAATTCACTATAGCTCATAGCAGTGTATAGGAGGGAGGAAATATACTAGAGTAACAGTTCAGGATAGAATTTCAACGAGTGGGAGCCGGTGATGGATCCTTACGGGAACATCATAATAGTTTCATTAATACAGAACTTATAAAGAAAAAACCACCCTATGGAATTCACTGGCTAAGCCAGCCTTCCTATAAACACTGAACCAGCCTATGGCATTATTCGCCTGCAGTGGCATTTAGCTAAGGATTTGAAAGACACTTGCCCGTTGAAGTAGAGTAGTCTGAGGAGTGTTAGCTGCTCCATCTGTGGATTAGAGCCAAGCTCCTAGAATTCTATTTCTTGGTCAGCAGAGGCTGAGAGATACGAGAGTGAACTGCCCTCTTTCCAAGTGCTGCCATTTCATCAGCACGGAGCTGCCAACCTGCCACCACAAAGGCCCTCCCCACGCCCCCACCTCCCTCAAGGCAGATGTTGCTTTGCTCATGCTGAGAACAATGAATGGCCATTCAGAAAGTGGGCCTTTCTTCATGACAAACTTTCAGTTATGGAAAATAATGGCATCTTATCATTATGTACCTTTTCAAAAGCTTCTCATTGCACCAGAGCTCCTAAAGTGGTCATGCAGGCAGGAGGTGGGTATTCGGGTGTACATATGTATAGCTAGAGGTGCAGGAGAGGGAGGGATTTGGGTAGTATGCACACAGAGGTGTATGGCAAGAAGGAAGAGGCAGGAGTATTTTAAGGTATGGAAGTGCATAGTTAGGACAACCACTCAACTTTAATTTTGCCCTGTTAGACTCTTCTAGCGTCCCATGGCATTAACTCACTGAACTCTTGGGCGTGAGCTACACTTGAATATTTTGAGTGTCAGCTCCCCCCCGTATTCTTAACTTAAATTCTCCTTCAGCAGAAACCATGGCAAATACCTACCCCTGATTAGATCATTTATTTTGAAAGCTAAAAGTTTCCCCCTCCGCAAGGTCTCACTTCAGGATGCAGCATTAAGGGGCCTTAGCTCTGCATTTCTAGGCATTAACATTGTTGGATGTCTTTTAAGTTAAACGGTAACTGTCTTTTCTGGTTTTGACGATCTGTACGGGAACATGTACAACATATCTATAGTGTATTTTCCTCTGAATTACTGAGCTCTACGGCGATGGAGTGTTTACACGGTATTATAATGTTCAGCCACTAGGTGGTCTCCTGTGTAACCTGCCTTTCTTGAGCTGGGAACAGCCAGACCTGGCAGTGCATTGTATACTTAAGAGAACACATCTCTAGTATCTCTCTCCACAGTGAAAGTGATATAGCTAGTCCATATCTTGTACAGGAGTAGCAGCCCTGCAACCTACTGTGTACAAGGAGTACATGACCGCTGCTCTCAACCATCTTAACTTCATCTTGGGGGTTGTTCCCTAGGCCTATAATCAACAAGGTAGCGGAACAAAACACATGGTGGTGGTGGTGGTGGTGGTGGGGAATTGCTGATGGCAGTGACACAATCCTGACACTCAAATGTGGAGGTGGACCAGTCGCCTTTGAATCCACAATGCCAAATGCTTCCTCCATCTTACTATACAGCTGATTTCATATTGCAATTCAAGTATGCATGCTTTGTTATACCGGTGAGGTATTTTATATCATCACAGAGAATATGTTCATAACAGAGGCTTGTTCCTCCATTGTAAAATAGCCTAGCTATTTCCACTGCAGTGATCTTTCCCTCTCTGAGTACTTTAAAAACACAATACAAAGTGCTCCAATTCTGAGGGACCCGATTAAACCCACAAAGCGCTTTGAGTTATAAAATAGTCATTAGCAAGTGCACAGAGGTCTCATCTAGAACTGTGCAAAGTAGCAGATTTTTCAGTTTGGGGGCCACAGTCTTTCAGATCAAGGTCAAACTACACTTTGTTTTGTTGGAGTTTTTACCTTTTTAAATAAAACTGAAGCAAAATTCAGAACAAAGTTGCTTTGAATCCGAGTCAAAATGTTTTGTTTTGAAATAGGGTCAGTTTGTTTGTTTCTTTTTTTGTTTTCTTTTCCGACCAAAACAATCTGGCAAATTTGACACGAATTCATGCGATGTTTTGTTCGCCCCAAATACCCATTTTTGGTGAAAAAATTTAATCTGACAAATATTGCCCAGCTGTGCATTCATATGAGCTCAATATTCATTACTCCTTTGTTTTGTGTGAGGCTATAATCTGCTGTAAAATACTGCAAAATACACCATTCCCAAGTGTAGATTTTCTAGTTTAAAAACATGTCCATTACCAGCCATCTGTCACATACAAAAGCATGTAATGCCCAAATCTGATAAATTTATAAAAGCCTCTAACTGGAGCCTCTCTAACAAACATTTTGCTGGCCATGAGGGTAGCCATGGCCCAGGATTTCTGTCATAAGGCCTCGGTTCGTTTAAGACAAGGCACACTGGGGGTTGTAGTCCGCAGCATGAGCATGTGACTGGGAGGAAGCAAGGCCTGCTGGGAAGAGGGAAGTAGGATTTAAAAGTGCAGTGTAAAGGAAGGTGAGGTGAGAACAGCCGCTGGCTGGGGATACTCTCCAGAGACCCAGCTCTGAGCTGGCGCTATGGGGCTCCCTGCTGCGAGGGACCGAGATGAGGCCTGAGAAGACCAGTGGGGGTGAACAGCCAGCGAGGGAAGGTGGCTTGAACCTTCTGAGCAGAAGGGAGAATGAAAGAGGCCAGGGTCTGTGCTGGTGACGCCTGGCTGGGCGGGGGGGAAGGTACCCGCAGCCCCCTGAGGCGGAAGGACTTTGCTCATGCAGGCGAGGGCCCAAGGGTGAGCAAATGGCTGCCTGGAAGCTGCTGCACAAAGGGGTGAGGAACGTTGTACTCCCTGCTATAGAGGGACAACAGACTGCACTGAAATCCCAGAATCCCCCGGGGCAAGGAACTGTACTAATCCCTGGGAGCCGGGGAGAAGAGGAGGGCAGAAGAGGCTGTTCTGTTCACTCATTGGGCCCAGCAGCAGCAGCCCAGCCAGCCAGTATCCCACGTCCAACCAGCACTGCAGCTCTGGTGAGGAAATTCAGTCCCAGCCGTACCTCCCCTCACAGGAGAACACTGTCCTCCGGGCCCAGGGCGTGAGTTGCTGGCTCTGACTCCATACATCGACACCAGGCTCCTGTTACCCCAGCATTCGGGCGGACTAGCTCTATTGCAACCACTTGAGTTCCACCGGCATGTAAGAGGCCAGGCCAAGGCACAGTTATTTCTTCTTCACTTTCAAATACTGTTTGGGACGATACTTGTCTTCAAGCTCCAAAGAGTTCGCAGCGAGAACAGGAGTAGAGTGTTGTAGGCTAACCCGCTAATTCCCTTACTAGTGAGGCTGGAGTTGCACCAGAGGGTTATCGTTTGCAGCAGCATAATCCCACTCTGCTGCGCGCTGGAGACAGATGCAGATTTCTCTTCTGGCTGTTGGACGGTTTTGCACTCATGCGAGAGCTTCAGTGTACTGCACAGGAATGGAGAAGAGGCCTGGCTTGCTCCAGTAGTCGACGGCACGCACTCTGTAAAAGCCTGAGACCGTGGTTCCTGCCAACAAAAAAGTTAAAGCGCGGTCACTGCAAAAGACCAACATCTGCTGGGTGCTCAGAGAGGCTGGGACCATCCCTATTCCTGTGAGAGACGTATTGGTGGGATGGGACTGGGGGCTGGCTTCTAACAGGAGTACTTGGTAAGTGTGGCCCATTTGTTCCCAGCCCATGTACCTGGCCAGCTCTACTGCCAGCTGTAATGATAATCCTGAGGAAGTTAAATGTAATACTCTCCCCAGCAGCTCCAAATATCTCCCCTCTCCTAAGGCAGATATGTGGGAGGATCCAGTTTTACACGGGATGAAGTGAATAGCTGGGGATTGTCTTTAAAAAACACGAGAAAAGTTAAATGCAAAAAGCTGGCAGTGATAAGCCAGGTAAGGCATAAGCCAACATTCCAGCAACATAAAAGGTAGCTAGGCCATTCAGAGGGGAATTATTCCTGTCAAAATGCAGAGTTTACTGGATTAAGCTACACATCCTGTGGGTAACTGTGATACAGCATGGCCAGAGGGCAGCAGGAGAGGGTTAGAAGGGAGCCTTATTCCCTGTAGAGGGAAGAAAGTTTGCTATAGATTAATTAGAGCACCTGAAGCCAATCAGTGCACCTGAAGTCAGTCACATGATACAACCCCCCTGCTTCAATCAGACAGGGGAAAGTGTTGGAGCAGAGAGGATTGGTGTTGGCACAGAGAACAGTTTGAAAGAGTAGAAACAGAGTGGATTGGAGTTGGAGCAGAGAGCAGTTTGGAGGGAAGCAGAGGACAGTTTGGAGAAGTGCTGCGGTGGGCTAAGAAGACCAAGACCCTAGGTAAGGGACACCTGGCTTGTGCAGAGGGAGGGCAGGAAGCGCCCACAAGCTGAAGGGCAGGAGAAGGAAGTAGCCCAGGGGAAGGAACCACTAGTTCAAGTGGTTTACCGCTATCCCTAGGGCCCCTGGGCTGGGACCCGGAGTAGAGGGCAGGTCCGGGTCCCTCCCTCTCCGCTCCCCTCCTCTAGGACACTAGTGGGGCAGTTAATATCCCAGTTCAGGGACAAGAAACAGTGCCCTGACCCCCCCCCCCCCCCCCACCAGAAGAGAAAGCGCGAGACCCATCATAGTAGTGCTGGCAATTTGCCACAGTAACATTATATGCAACAGTTCATATTGCCCTTGGGGTCTTCACTAAGGCACTACCTTTCTTTGTGCTTATCTGTGCAACTTTAACACTGCACGAACACAGCCTTTTGAATTTGAAAAAGCACCTGATTTTAGTGTGTCATACTCAGGGGCGTGCTGTGATGTTTTCAGCAAGGCATGCAATTCTGCACTGGCATGCAAAGCGTGACCGCTTGCATGTGTGTTCCGGGGGCCAGAGAGACTCGTCCCCCAAGCACAGCTAGTCCTGGGGCACGCAGAGCATGCACAGCATACACCGCTGGCATGCCACTGGTTGTACTAGATGACGTCGGGCTGTTTCCAGTTGATGGCTCTGTATCTCATTAGAGCACATCACTCAGAAGCCAAGTTCTCCTCTATTCCATACAAACCGGATCAGTTTTTATTAATGTAACTAAGAACATGCAGTTGAGTCGAGAAACTTGTCTGGAGCGCTCTGTATTATAGATACTCATCCCGCATTGTTTTCAGCTTCTTTCTCTGAGCCAGTTGCTGGAGCACTTATCCCTTACTTTGGCCAAATACTTGTTGACTTCAACAGCCATGTTCCCTGATTCGCAGGGAGCAGCCCTGATGTCGTTAGGGCTGTATGTGGTCTCACGTTTGGCCATGGGAAGGCTGAGGCTATTTTGTGTTCAGCCCTCTGCCAGTCACCGGCAGCACACGTAGACCTGAGCCCGCACCCAGTTTTCCAGCTGGTTATTCAGACCCTGTGGGGTTGGCTTGCTGTTTGGTGGAAGTGCAGAATCATGGAATTAAGACAAGTTTGTGAAAAAAAATCACGGTGGATTGCACCACCTGACTGTCCAGGGTCAGAATCTGCCACCTGTGCTGCTCCGGTCATGCCACCTGTGTGGCACAAAGGGAGGACGTTTGGCTGGGAGGGCAGCCCCAGCCTAATAGCAGGTATAGAGCTGATGTGGCTGGCTCCCATGCCCAGGGAGGGGCAGTGTGCTCTGGCGATCCCTCCAGGAGCCTTTGCCAGCTGGTGCAAATAAACAGCAGCTCCCAAGATGTTCTAACTTCAACCACAGCAGAAAATCAGGGACCCATACCCTGCTCCTGCAAGACCTCTTCCCCTCGCCCACGCTGCGGTTCACCTTGTGGCCCTAAGAATCCCTCTCAGTGCCAACCGGCAAAGGGTCCACTGTTCTGTAACAGCCACTCTCAGGCCTGACAAACTCACTACACCTGTCACACTGCTTTCATAGTACTTACTCCAAAAGGCTTGCGTGAGGTGTCTAATGGGAGCTTACGTCACACTGAGCCTCACAGGCACTGGGTGATGTACGTACGGGTGACATTTAAGAAGCTGTGCGTATGAACTGAAAATAGGT
This sequence comes from Mauremys reevesii, assembly GCF_016161935.1. Lineage (NCBI taxonomy): Eukaryota > Metazoa > Chordata > Testudines > Geoemydidae > Mauremys > Mauremys reevesii. The sequence continues at coordinate 118,117,512 of NC_052628.1, forward strand.
GGATTTAGACTGTCTCCCAGGCAGGGTTGGTAAGTTGGTTTTGCCAGACAAAAGGATGTGAAATCCCCTGCCCTCCGTTCATATGTTCATCAAGCACTGTAAAGCCAGCACAAAGGCCGTCCCATTTACACCTGCGAGGCAACAGGTCGACGGGGGATGGGAAAGAAAGAGTAGCTGGCACCCCTGGAAGGAAACCACAGGGAAGTCACCCTGAGTCTGGGGACAAAACCAATGGGCTCAGGGGGGTGTAAGAGGAAAGCACAAGGACTCCTCTTTTATCCTGCACTTGGCGGGTGACCGGGCAGTGCAGTTACACCACAAAAACAGGATCTCAGCCAACCTTGGCTGAAACGCTGCAAGACAGGGCTGAGGTGAGAAATCGCTTTAGACAAGGTTAACCTCCTGTTAACGTTAAGTCTGAGTCTAGTGCAAGCAGGTGATATTTCGGTGTTATTTGTAACCTGTTGTTGTGGTTACCCGTGGTCACAATCTCATTTCCCTTGGTTAAGAAACAGATTTGTTTTCTCGATCAATAGATTACAGTGCTGTGTTGTTCTGCTGCAGCTCATACTCAGCTGAATCAAACAAGTGTGTACTATTCCCTTGGGTGTATCGAACCTGGTCATGGCTGTGAGTGTCCAGCAACACGGGCTGCACGTTACGGGGGATGGCTCGGGGGCCTATTAAGGTGCAGAGCAAAGGACGGGCTGGCAGAGCCCTGAGGAGAGTGCTTGAGTGGCTGGAGGGGTCCGGGAGCTGACATCCAGCTTCCACAAGCAAAACTCCCTCACACAGGAGGTGGGGGACAAGGTGACTCACAGGCCTGGGCACCCCAAGAGAGTATCACACACCTACACCTTGAATTGAAGCACAGCAGCTGATCTGGCCACTGATGTCATCTGTCTAAAATGAGATTCTGCCCTGCTTCTGATGAAGTCACTGGCAAAACTCCCATTGCCAATAGCAGAGTCAGGATCAGGCCTGTGGCGGGTAAGCGCCCGGGGCATGGACCATATCCTCCGGTGCTGTAAAGAACCACGTCCACACACGGCACGTAGTGACAGGAATATTACTGTGAATAACTGTGTGGATAACTCAGTACAGCAACATTTGGCGTGAGCTTTCCTTGGGTGTCCTGTCCGTCCTGCCCGTGTGCTGTGGCAATGGAACACAGGGGCCAAGGATGGAGGTGCTTCTAGCATTCGAGCCACAGTGGGAGTTTGCTTCAGTGAAAACTGAGCAAGGACCTCAGGATCGTGTGCTTTGGGACAGATGGTACAACCACTGTCCATGGTGACCAGGACTTACTCACAATAAGGGCTGCATCCGCTAGCCCTAAGGGTATGATCCCCGGGAGAGGAACCTGGTCTCATTTTTGGCAATGAAGCACTTTGAACACATCGGGCTCTATATTCCCTAAACTCAATGACAAACATAACTTAGTACACTTTCAACCGAGTGAGAATGCCGAGGGGACAGATGAAGCTGAGTGTGAGTGCTGACTTTACCTGGACTGTAGATCCAGAGAGTGAAGATCGTGTCTCTGGCATTAATCCGTCGGTATGCTTTTCCGTCCGATGAAAACTCAACTTCGAATGTTTTCAGACATCTAGGAAATAAACCAAACACCTCAACAGGCTGCTGGTGACCACGGGATGGCCACATCTCCCCGTCCCCGTCTCGTCTGTGCAGGAGGGTGAGGAACAGAAATGCCTGGCATTGCACACAACTGACCAGGGAAGTCCTGTGCTGCAGCAGACACCCCAAATACAAAGAGCAGGGGTCATGGCTCGAAAAGGCCACAACACAGCACCAGAACCAGCTGACCTGCGAGGTGGTGAGAGCCTTTGACAAACTGGTGAGCCCCTTCAGCTTCCCCAGATGCCAAGGGGGGAGACAAGGCTAAGCACCTCAGTGGAGACATTCAGCATCTCACAGGCGTAGGCCCAATATGCAGGAAAGCCAGCACTTCCTGAGGGGCACTAACCAACCCCAAAGGATGCACTGAGTTGGCTGTCCTGTGTCCCCAGTCTGCACATTAGTCTATATTGGTTGGTTTCTGGGGTAGCATGTCTACAGACAGACGGCTACGTCTTCTGACCTGGACACAATCCTCCCCCTTTATCTCCGCATTGCTCGTTACTCACATCTGGCAGGGGCAACTTGGACAGGATTGGATAAAGCAGCATCTTTTAGTACAGGGGCTTTGTGGAGCCTCCCATCTCCTCCAGGGGAGCAAGACACCCTGAATTGCCATCAAAAACAATGCAGAGTCCTTGTGGCACCTTAGAGACTAACACATTTATTTGAGCATAACTTTCGTGGGCTAAAACCTGCTTCACAGATGAATTGCCATTGTGTGTCAGTGAGGCTGCAAGCTCGGCTCACGCTGAACGGGCAGGGTAGCCAAGGACCTGCTCAAGATTTCCTCCCGAAGATATCGCACATGGGTTCGAACAGTCGTTTTGATGTTTAAAGCTACTGTGCTTTGGAAAAAAATTGACAAAGTGCCAGGGATAATGCCTATCACTTCACTGAGAGAGTAAACATTGCTTAGCTATTTAATACCTAGGCCTGATAAGATTACATCTGTGTCCTGGTCTTACCTCTACCTCTGTCTTAAAAACGCACTTACTTCGAATCCACGCAGTCATCGTCCCAAAGTACTGCAACCTGCCCCTTTGTCAGAGGGATCAAGTGGACGCCTGTCACCTGAGAGCAGAGAGAGGCCCACGTTAATATAGAGGGAAGAGGTGCGTTGCTATGATAACACACTGATGATGCAGCAGCATCGGATCATATTTCACCCCTTTAATACGTAGTCTTGGCTTAACTATTTTGAAGTAAAGGGGTAGCTAAAATTCCGGTGCCTCAATATGGACTTCAAATGAAGTAGCCTGGTTTTCCCAAGTCGGGAGTAACAAGGAGCTCCCTTTGATTTCAGTGGGAACCTTGAAAAAAAATCATTCCACTTATTTTGATGTCTCAATCTGGACTTAAACTCAGTTTTAGATCCTTTTGCTCCAACTTCTTGGCCCCACAGTTCTGTGGCCCAATGCTCTCAACTCCCCATATGTCCCCTGGCAGTTAAGGGTACTCAGCACCTCATGCTTACCAGGCTAACAGGTGTCATCTCAGCTATGACTGCGTCTTATGTGTGGTTATAAACCATTTAAACAGGCCCTTAGCTGAAATGTTATTTTTAATGTTTGGCTTTTAAAGCATCTGACCCATCTTCAAGACTAGGAAATGTTGTACTTCCCATCATTTCATTAATGATTTTTTCCAGCAATGGGTAGGTTTGACTTTTAGCTCAGCTAGTTGCTCACACCATCTGCTGTGGGGATGTTAATCCTGGAAGGTGAGTCATGGAATCACTTTGTCACAGGAAAATTTGGCTCCTTGCTTAAATAATTCTCCTATGCTACCTTTTAACAGTGAGCAGACTCAGGCATTGCTGCCTTCATTAATTGAAGTCTGATAGCCCAACAGGGTATGTCTATACTACAATCACACACCTGCGGTTGGCCCGTGCCAGCTGACTTGGGCTATGGGGCTGTTTAATTGCAGTGTAGCTGATCTAGCCTGGGCGCAGCCCAAGGGCTGAGACCTTCCCCCCATGCAGGGTCCGAGAGCCCAGGCTCCAGCCTGAGCCCGAACGTCTACACTGCAGTTAAACAGCCCCTTTGCCTGAGCCCCATAAGCCCAAGTCAGCTGGCCCAGGCCAGACCCTTCAGTGTAGACATGGCCGTAGACAGGCTGTACGGGAACAGTTACAAACTCAGTCCCCTGACACCAGGGGGGCTCTAGGCACCAGCAAAGCAAGCAGCTGCTTGGGGCGGCCCATTTGCAGGGGCGGCAGCTGGCAGGGATCCAGCCTGGGAGCTGAGAACCAACAGGGGGCCCTGGGAGCTGTAGTTCCTTGGTTAGCTCCCTGCCTATAGAGCCAGCCCTGGAGCAGGGAAAGAACTACACTTCCCAGCATTCCCTTGGCCGCTATCAACAGGAAAGGGAGGGGGAGGGAGTATGGTAGCTGAAACCTCATGCTGCAACTTGCTGTGAATGGAGAGCTCACTGCTAGAGCGGGGTGGCACTGTGAATGGGGAACAAATGTGCCCAAGGAGTAGAAGGATTTGGCCCAGATATCCCCTTCGGAAAACATCCCCAGACTGGATTAGGGTTACTCCTTGCAGCCCCCAAAGAAGGAATTGGGTGGACTAAATGGACAGTGCACCTCTCTGTCTGAAGCCTGGCAAGGGAGGTATGTGGATCCCACTAGAATTTAAAATGAAAAGTAAGGGAGGGGAGGCTCTGGACCTGGGCAGCTTTAGATACAGTACCAGGCACGTAGGAGGATTTCCACTTCTGAGCCATGGAAGCAGAAATTGACTTTTCCTTTCCAGATTTAGCTAATATTCAGAAAGGGAATCTAGCACCTGCCTTCCAGAATTGAACACATAGAATCATAGAATCATAGAACTTGAGATCAGAAGGGACCATTATGATCATCTAGTCTGACCTCCCGCAAAATGCAGGCCACAAAAGCTGACCCACCCACTCTTGAAATAATTCTCTCCCTTGACTCAGCTGTTGAAGTCCCCAAATCCTGGTTTAAAGACTTCAAGTAGCAGGTAATCCTCCAGCAAGCGACCCCTGCCCCATGCTGCGGAGGAAGGCGAAAAACCTCCAGGGCCACTGCCAATCTACCCTGGAGGAAAATTCCTTCCCGACCCCAAATATGGTGATCAGCTGAACCCCGAGCATGCGGGCAAGACTCTCCAGCCAGACACTCAGGAAAAAGACTTTCAATATCCCAACATTGACTCTCGGTACTAATTACCAGTGGCAGCACGTTATTGACCTATTGACTAAATAGTGTTATCCTATCAAACCATTCCCTCCATAAACTTATCAAGCTTAATCTTAAAGCCAGAGAGGTCCTTCGCCCCCACTGTTTCCCTCGGTAGGCTGTTCCAGAATTTCACTCCCCTGATGGTTAGAAACCTTCGTCTAATTTCAAGCCTAAACTTCCCGACTGCCAATTTATATCCATTTGTTCTCGTGTCCACATTAGTACTGAGCTGAAATAATTCCTCTCCGTCCCTGGTATTTATCCCTCTGATATATTTAAAGAGAGCAATCATATCTCCTCTCAACCTTCTTTTGGTTATGGAAAACAAACCGAGCTCCTCAAATCTCTTTTCATACGACAGGCTTTCCATTCCTCGGATCATTCTAGTGGCCCTTCTTTGTACCCGTTCCAGTTTGAATTCATCCTTCTTAAACATGGGAGACCAAAACTGCACACAGTACTCCAAATGAGGTCTCACCAACGCCTTGTATAACGGGACTAGCACCTCCTTATCTCTACTAGAAATACCTCGCCTAATGCATCCCAAGACCGCATTAGCTTTTTTAACGGCCACATCACATTGCCTACTCATAGTCATCCTGCGATCAACCAGGACTCCGAGGTCCTTCTCCTCTTCCGTTACTTCCAACTGGTGCGTCCCCAGCTTATAACTAAAATTCCTGTTAGTCATCCCTAAATGCATAACCTTACACTTCTCACTATTGAATTTCATCCTATTACTAATACTCCAGTTTACAAGGTCATCCAAATCTCCCTGGAGGATATCCCGATCCTTCTCCGAATTGGCAATACCTCCCAACTTCGTGTCATCCTCAAACTTTATCAGTCCACTCCTACTTTTGGTTCCAAGGTCAGTGATAAATAGATTGAATAAGATCGGTCCCAAAACCGAACCTTGAGGAACTCCGCTGGTAACCTCCCTCCAACCCGACAGATCACCTTTCAATATGACCCGCTGCAGTCTCCCCTTTAACCAGTTCCTTATCCACCTCTGGATTTTCATTTCTATCCCCATCTTTTCCAATTTAACCAGTAATTCTTCATGCGGTACCATATCAAACGCCTTACTGAAATCAAGATATATTAGATCCACCGCATTTCCCTTGTCTAAAAAATCCGTTACTTTCTCAAAGAAGGAGATCAGGTTGGTTTGGCAAGGTCTACCTTTCGTAAAACCATGTTGTAATTTGTCCCAATTGCCATTGACCTCAAGGTCCGTAACTACTCTCTCCTTTAATATTTTTTCCATGACTTTGCATACTACAGATGTTAAACTAACAGGCCTGTAGTTACCCGGGTCACTTTTTTTCCCCTTCTTGAAAATAGGAACTATATTAGCTAATCTCCAGTCAAACGGTACAACCCCCGAGTTCAGAGATTCATTAAAAATTATCGCTAACGGGCTTGCAATTTCATTCGCCAATTCCTTTAATATTCTAGGATGAAGATTATCCGGGCCGCCTGTTTTACTACCGTTAAGCTGTTCAAGTTTGGCTTCTACCTCGGATACTGTAATTTCCAACCCCGTACCTTCCTTCCCATCAGTCACTCTGTCACTATTCCTAAGCCCTTCATTATCCTTATTAAAGACCGAGGCAAAATATTCGTTTAGATATTGTGCCATGCCTAGCTTATCCTTGATCTCCACTCCGTTTACAGTTTTAAGCAGTCCCACTTCTTCATTCTTAGTTTTCTTCCTATTTATATGGCTAAAAAACCTCTTACTATTGGTTTTAATTCCCTTCGCAAGGTCCATCTCAACCCGGCTTTTGGCCTTTCTCACTGCATCCCTACACCCTCTGACCTCAATAAGGTAGGTTTCTTTGCTGATCCCTCCCATTTTCCAGTCCTTGTACGCTTTCTGTTTTTTCTTAATCACCCCTCTGAGACGCTTGCTCATCCAGCTCGGTCTAAAACTGCTACCTATGAACCGTTTTCCCTTTCTCGGGATACAGGCCTCTGACAGCTCCTGCAACTTCAACCTGAAATAATCCCAGGCGTCTTCCGCCTTTAGATCCCTAAATATGTTAGTCCAATCCACTTCCCTAACTAGTCACCTTAATTTCGTAAAGTTAGCCCTTTTGAAATCGTAAACCTTAGTCTCAGATGCAATTGTGTTTATCCTTCCATTTATTTTGAACCGAATTAGCTCATGATCACTCGAGCCAAGGTTGTCCCCTACAATCATTTCCTCAACAAGGTCCTCACTACTCACCAAAACCAAATCTAAAATGGCATCCCCCCCTTGTCGGTTCAGTAATTACTTGATGAAGGAATTCATCAGCTATCATGTCTAGGAAAAGCTGAGCCCTATTATTATTACTAGCATTTGTTCCCCAATCTATATCCGGGAAGTTAAAGTCTCCCATGATCATACAGTTCCTATTAGTATTTACCTCCTTAAAAACATTAAAGAGTTCTCTATCCATATCCAGGCTAGATCCCGGCGGTCTATAGCACACCCCAATCACTATCCCAGGAGAGGCTCTAGTAGTTTTCTTCCCTAATGTGACCATTGCCCAAACAGACTCCTCAACATTCAGGAGTGCTCAGGCTCAGTTTGGGCAGTTCTTACTTCATTTCTCCCAAATCAAATATACGGATCCACTGTAATTTGCTGTAGAAAAAGTAGGATAAAATTGAGCAAGAGATGCTTCCCAGTGGTTTTTAGGACTGGAACTGCTATTTTCAACAGCCACTGCCTTTTTTTTTTTTTTAAAGTTTTATTTGTTTAAAAGGAAGACAGTGACCTGCATTGGCAAATTCCCCATAGAAACAAAGAGTGGAACAAAAGAATAATAAAGGCACCTCAACTTTTCTTCATTTATAGAGGACAGTCTTATAATATACATCCAGATATCCTCCAATCACACAAGCTGAAAATTGTTCCACTTTATTGCAGTTCTGTAACCATATGGGAACCAATACTGTCTGTGTTCTGTGCACATCCAAAATTCCTTCTGAATGACCCGCCCTGGGAGCAAGTTATCAGTGACCCAGGGCTGGGGCGGAAAGAGGGTGCAGGTGGGGTGGGGGGAGTCCAGGGCTGGGGCAGCAGGGGCGTGCGGGGGGGACTCCAGTGCTGGGTTGGGGTCAGCCAAATTTTTTTTTGCTTTGGGTGGCAAAAAACCAAAGCCAGCCCTGCCTGACACTGAATCATGGTACCTACTTGATTGGGAACAGAGTGAGGTCTTGCACAGACATGGATGAGGAAGACCGATGGAAGTGGGAGTTCCTGTTTCAAGATCAGGCGGCCATCCCCAGGAAATGGGAATGGTCCGGTCACCACCGGGTCCTGCAAAACCAAAGCCGAATGGAGGCGGTGTGTAAAGAAATCAATATTCACCATTCTTTCTACACTCATTTTATAGCTGTGCTGATTCCGCAGAGTAATGTTGCTGTACCTCTAAATTAGCACTGCCAGTTTTAATGGCATTTAAAAAGTTTACAGCCCGCTAGATCATAACTTGCAGCATTTCTCAGTGAAACAGGAGACTAATATCTATTCCTCTCCTTTATCTAACTGTTCAGTGATTGTAGGGCCTGTTTGCCTGACTAATTAGTTAGGACCCAGATGCCCCAAATGTGGGTTGTGACCTCGGAGAGGGGGAGTCAAAGCAGGTCATACAAGATGCCCAGGTTTGCAAATTTGGTAATGTTGAAAACAGGGAAAAAAGGACAAGCGAGAGCTGTGTAATGTGTTCCATATGGCCAGCCCATTGCTGGGACCTCCGTTCAGTGTAGATTAGTGCAGGATGTGAGGGGGTGCAGCAGGCGGCTAAGAGTATTAGACCTCTTCCCGTGTGTGTGTGTGTCTGATACAGGACAAGTCCCACGAAGAGCCCTTAGGATGACATGAAGTGCAAGACGCCATGCACGAACCCCACGGCAGGACTGGAGCAGAGGAGCAGTTGGCCAAGCCTGAGAGCATGGCTGAGCCTCGCATGGACTGGCCGTTGTTTGGTCTTCGCCGGAGCTCAGTTCCGGTCGAGGGATGACTGGGGGAAAGGGCGGTGTCAGGCTGTTCCCATGCCAATGTGGAACTGGGATGGACACGTATGATATATAGTTTATTAGCTTTGTGAGTGACGTGTGCAGTTTGTTCCAAAGGGCTGCATCGGAGTATGAAGCCTGCAGAGTCACTGTGATCTTTAGAAGCCAAACATCCATCACTGAAAGGAGTCTGAGGTTTTAAGGAGGGAGCCTGAAAACCAAGGCCACTTGCATGCCAGTTTGAGTAATGACACAGTAACGCCCTTCTGATTAGCTATCTTTGCAAAGCTCACCACAGTGCATGGTGTGCAAAAGAGGCACCTTCCCCGTGCAGTGCAAATGACTAAGTTTGAGTAATGACACAGTAACGCCCTTCTGATTAGCTATCTTTGCAAAGCTCACCACAGTGCATGGTGTGCAAAAGAGGCACCTTCCCCGTGCAGTGCAAATGACTAAGTTTGAGTAATGACACAGTAACGCCCTTCTGATTAGCTATCTTTGCAAAGCTCACCACAGTGCATGGTGTGCAAAAGAGGCACCTTCCCCGTGCAGTGCAAATGACTAAGTTTGAGTAATGACACAGTAACGCCCTTCTGATTAGCTATCTTTGCAAAGCTCACCACAGTGCATGGTGTGCAAAAGACGCACCTTCCCCGTGCAGTGCAAATGACTAAGTTATAGGAACAGCTACTCGCTTGAAACCAGCGTCAGACCCTTTCATGCCAGTGAGGGCGTTTACAAGCTGCCAACTGGGCAGTTGAGGAATAGGTTAAGTGTCTGGCCTGCAGACAGAGCCTGTAGTTAGCTCTGTCCCTCAACATCTGCCAGGTAATTCAAGCCTGGGGGTGTCCTCTGCAGCTGGAGGGAATAAGTGGGAGAAAGCAGGTTTCAGAGAGCTGGTAGAGCAAGGATCTCATGGACGCCTGAGCGATAGGTAAAGCAGACTGGGGGGAGGAGACGGGAGAGTGCTGGATACCCAAACCAGGGGAAGTTCCTATCTCCTTCGGACTGAGAAGGGGGAGTTGCATTGCCCCACATCACCCTTACCTTAGTCCCTAGACCTGAAAGTGCAGAAGGAAGCCAGCAGGCTTTCCCTGAGGGGAAGGAAAGTGCGGGCTACAGACTGTTCATTCACACAGTCAGTGGGCAGATGGGGCCGGCTGTCCTCAGTCCCCCAGCCCGCTGAATTTAAGGCACCGGCTCTTTAAATGCCCAGTGAATGAGGGCAACTCCAGACCCCTCTAAGGGAGAAGGGACTCACAGAATCATAGAATATCAGGGTTGGAAGGGACCTCAGGAGGTCATCTAGTCCAACCCCCTGCTCAAAGCAGGACCAATCCTGGGAGAGGGAAGGGAGGCTGGGAGAGACCTACAGATACATTGATTTTTGTCCCTCTGGATCTGACCCCAGCTGTTGACATCCAGCACAAGATGCTGGTTTTGTTATGGAAGGGTTCTCTCTACCTCTCCACGCGGGGCTTTTCTGTCTAGTTCTACTGCGGCCAGTCAGCTCTCTCCCACTGGCTCCTTGGTAAAGCTGGCCCAGGACATACAGGGTGCTTATTTGAGACTTTCCATGAAGCAGCCGCAGAGCTCTGCTTTCCGTGTGAGTGGCGTATTGCAGTCTGTGGGGACAGAGCCCAGCTGATGACAGTTAAAAGCAACCTCATCATATGGATCCTAAACATCCAACCCAGTGCCTCACACTTTCATACGCTGTGTGCCTGCAAACCTGAGCCGGCCCTTCATCAAGCTCTGCACTAGTGACCTTCCCAGAAAGCTGTTCAGTGAATGTAGAGCTTTTGCATTGCCCTAGTTTGCAATAGCGAGGTGGCTTTCATGCAGCAAAGTTCCCGTTCTCCTCTTGATTTTAAGGACAGAGGTGCAGGTTTTCCTGCATGATCAGCATTCTCCCCTTGCTGACGCCTTGACCAGTTCATCCTTAGTTTAATTTACTGAGGTACGTGGGCACGTCATCGAACTTCACTCTTCTCTCCAGCCGGGAATATCTATGTTCTGTCCAGGCGCAACAAGGCAGAGGCACTTAATGTAGAAAACACCTGGAAGCTGATAATCAAGTGGAGTTGTTTCCTCTTGTTTCAGACTCTATTGAAGAAACTGAGCAGCTGATAACTCAGCATTTGCAGGGAATTTCAGACAAACCCTTTGTCCCCCTTTTAAGATGCTGCAGCACTTGGCAGCAAGATTCATGCCAGGCTCTCAGCCAGCTTTGGATAGCTCTAAAGGAGGAGAATGACTAAGGTGTCAGATCTCATCCCACTTTTCTCCTTGTAGTTCAGCCAGTCAAGTGCCTAAGATGGTGGTGATAAGTGTAGAATTGCCGTAAACTGTCAATCAAGGTTCCTTAAGCCTGTTTAGCCAATCCAGTCTGCACAGTCTTCCACAGCCAGACAGGTTTCTCCACTGTACCGAGTACAATGTTTCTCTTTCATGAATTTTGCTAGTTAGAGCATGGGTAGTTACACGCCTTTCACCTAGTCATGGTTAGGGATCAGAAGTCTTGAGGGAGGGTTTGCAGATATTCTTTAATCTGTAAAATTAGTATCAGCTCCAGAAACTTGAGAAACTCTGTAATAGGGCATTAAAAAACCACAAAGGTGAAGCCCAGCCCGTATTAAAGTCAATGAGAGTTTTGCCACTGGCTTCAGTGGTGCCAGGATTTCACCCAAGTGTCACGTTCACTTTCTGGTTTGGATTTATCTTCAGAGGAATGAGAGAGGAGATGTTACTGCTTGACCAAGGCAGGGCAGTCACTTCCTAAAGGGCGAGACAATCGGTAAGGCAGGTGGGTGATCTGCATTCAGTCCTTTTGGCTGAATGATTAGTAAAAGCTGCTACAATGCCAAAGGTGTTTGAATTGCCCATCTCTAGTGGTTGGAGGGCTGCATGTGCTAACTGACTTACAGCCACCTGTCTGAGACTTGTCCTACACTTTGTTTCGCCTGGTCAGTACCACTATGGTCTTAGATTTAAAATCTCATGAGAAAAGCAAAGAGCAGCCACAAACAAGAGGGTTCCCACTCATCACTGCAGTCCCTGAGCAGTCTGAAAGCTTTCGAGCAAGCTGTAATGCAGCTCCCTGTCTAGGCTTCTCCTGCTAATCAAGGAGGAAGGAGGTGATAACCACATGACTCAGTCCATGCTAAACTCAGTATCTAAATAATCCTCCAGAAACAGTGGTTCTCAAACTTTAGCAACCTGAGGACCCCCATATTGTTTTAAAATTTTTCAGGGACACTCCCCGCAAGCCCTCCGGATCAGCCTCAGGCCCCGCCCCAACTCCACCCATTCCCCCCAGGCCCCATCCCCACCCCACCTCTTCCTGCCCACACTCACTCCATCCCCTCTCCCTCCATCACTCGCTCTCCCCCACCCTCACTCACTTCCACTAGGCTGGGGCAGGGGGTTGGGCTCTGGGAGGGGGTGCAGGCTCTGGGAGGGAGTTTGGGTGCAGGGTGTGGGTTCTGGGATGGGGGCAGAAGGTTGGGGTGTAGGAGGGGGTACGGGCTCTGGGAGGGAGTTTGGGTGCGGGGTGTGGGTTCTGGGATGGGGCAGGGGTTGGGGTGTAGGAGGGTACGGGCTCTGGGAGGGAGTTTGGAGTGCGGGGTGTGGGTTCTGGGATGGGGCAGGGGTTGGGGTGTAGGAGGGTACGGGCTCTGGGAGGGAGTTTGGGTGCGGGGTGTGGGTTCTAGGATGGGGCAGGTGGTTGGGGTGTTGGTGGGGGTACGGGCTCTGGGAGGGAGTTTGGGTGCGGGGTGTGGGTTCTGGGATGGGGCAGGGGGTTGGGGTGTAGGAGGGGTTACGGGCTCTGGGAGGGAGTTTGGAGTGCGGGGTGTGGGTTCTTGGATGGGGCAGGGGGTTGGGGTGTAGGAGGGGGTGCGGGCTCTGGGAGGGAGTTTGGGTGCGGGGTGTGGGTTCTAGGATGGGGCAGGGGGTTGGGGTGTAGGAGGGGTACGGGCTCTGGGAGGGAGTTTGGGTGGGGGTGTGGGTTCTGGGATGGGGCAGGGGTTGGGGTGTAGGAGGTGCGGGCTCTGGGAGGGAGTTTGGAGTGCGGGGTGTGGGTTCTGGGATGGGGCAGGGGTTGGGGTGTAGGAGGGGTGCGGGCTCTGGGAGGGAGTTTGGAGTGCGGGGTGTGGGTTCTGGGATGGGGCAGGGGTTGGGGTGTAGGAGGGTGCGGGCTCTGGGAGGGAGTTTGGAGTGCGGGGTGTGGGTTCTAGGATGGGGCAGGGGTTGGGGTGTAGGAGGGGTGCGGGCTCTGGGAGGGAGTTTGGGTGCGGGGTGTGGGTTCTAGGATGGGGCAGAGGGTTGGGGTGTAGGAGGGTACGGGCTCTGGGAGGGAGTTTGGGTGCGGGGTGTGGGTTCTGGGATGGGGCAGGGGGTTGGGGTGTAGGAGGGGGTGCGGGCTCTGGGAGGGAGTTTGGGTGCGGGGTGTGGGTTCTGGGATGGGGCAGGGGGTTGGGGTGTAGGAGGGTGCGGGCTCTGGGAGGAGTTGGGGTGGGGGTGGGGGTTCTAGGATGGGGCAGGGGGTTGGGGTGTAGGAGGGGGTGCGGGCTCTGGGAGGGAGTTTGGGTGCGGGGTGTGGGTTCTGGGATGGGGCAGAGGGTTGGGGTGTAGGAGGGGGTCTGGGTTCTGGGATGGGGCAGAGGGTTGGGGTGTGGGTTCCGGCTGGGTGGTGCTTACCCTGGACGGCTCCCGAAAGCAATGGCTCCTAGGCGGGGGACGGAGGGAGCAGGGGGTCTCTGTGCGCTGCCCCTGCCCACAGGCACTGCTCCCACAGCTCCCATTGGCCACAGTTCCCAGCCACTGGGAGCTGTGGAATCAGCACTCGGGGCGGGGGCAGCATGCGGAGACCCACTGCCACACCGCCCCCTCTGGGGTCGCAGGGACATGCCGGCTGCTTCTGGGAGCAGTGTGGTGCCAAGGCAGGCAGGGAACCTGCCCTACCTCCGCTATTCCGCTGGACTTTTAGCGCCTACAATCTCCCGGCGTGCAGGAGGCGCTGGGAAGGAAGGGGAGCAGTTGAGGAAAGGCAGGGGAGGAGTTGATCAGTGGGGCACACGGACCCCCTCGAGTACCTTTGAGGACCCCCAGTTCTGCGGACCCAATTTTTAGAAACACTGCTCCAGAACATAAACCAGTCATCAGGTTCCCTCGCCATAATGTCACCAGTTCATGAACAGTGTGTTGACACTGACAATTTTTACCGCATATGCATCATACCTCGGCATCCCTTATTTGTTGGAATTGCTTTACAGAAGGAAAATCGGGGCTTCCTACTTTCTTCCACTCCAAATAGGGATTGGTTAGGTTGTTGTCCAGGTAGTATGTCACATACACAAGGTCTTTGGAAACACAAAGGAAACATGTAAAGCTCCTGATCTGGGTTTAAAGACGAAGGGTAAAACTTTCAAAAGTGCTTAAATGACTTAGGAGCCAAAGTCCCATTTTCAAAAGTGACTTCAGAGCCTGAATCTCACTGAAATGGGACTCAGGGTAAAATTTTCACAAGTGCCTAAGACTAAATATTTTCAAGCCTTGGTCCTTAATGTTATTCTCTTAAATTCCTATCTAGGCTCCTAAATAGAAGTGCCCTGACTGCCACAGGTGCTGAACCCCGTAGTAACTGTTGAAGACAACACCAGTAAATCCTACACACTGAGCAATGTTCAATATCTGGATTACATTGTGATCAATCCCAGAGGGAGCTCTTTGCTCAGCGAGACCTGGCTCAGGGGCAGCTGGGCTGAATCGTTTCTGAAAGGACAGAATTCACTGTATCCCTTAAAGGCCAGAGGCAGGCCCAGCTCTGGGATCAGGATCCACAATCTTTCCTAATACAGTGCTCCTAGTCCCCAGAAAATCGGGGGCTGCCAGGTAAGGAGAGATCTCTAGCTTGGTAATATACAAATTCTAGATGTGACCTCAGTTATGAAATGAACGCTTTGGAAATGTTTAACGTGAACCTTTTCCTGGGGCTCCAGTACCCAAATCCCCCCCCACCCCCAGCCCATTTACCTGCATGCCTGGGGAAATGGGTAACGTTCACTGTCACAGCACTGATGTTAGAGGATGTCCGGTTGTCATCACTAGCGTAGATCAGTACGGTGGCCTGCCAGCTGTCTGACGGCTGTAGCTCAGCAGGACTGTGCACCGTGGCTAGTACTCCAACAGTGTCGGTGTTGGCACTTTCGTCTTTGCTGATAATATCTGCAAAAACTTGGTTTTCCCCTGAAAGTAAAAATACATTTTTGACACAAAAAGGAACTAGACCAGCGGTAGACCTGTGACGAGGTGAAACACAGAACTGTCTATACGCAGGGCTGAGCTATAGATTACTTGGTTATACCAGGATGAATTGGGAGGAGCACTGGTGAAGTCACTGGATTTACCCTGGCATAACTGAAACTGCCCCTGGTGGTCAGCTCTGGAAATACAGCCCTGGTTCTGCAAAGCACTTCAGCATGTGCATAAATCTCATTTACGACGTTTGTACAGCATCCAGCACAGTGGGTCGCCAGCCTATTTGGCCTTTAG
Source organism: Mauremys reevesii (assembly GCF_016161935.1). Classification (NCBI taxonomy): domain Eukaryota; kingdom Metazoa; phylum Chordata; order Testudines; family Geoemydidae; genus Mauremys; species Mauremys reevesii. The sequence goes on from NC_052628.1 coordinate 118,132,933, forward strand.
GTACTACATGCCTAATAACAGTTTTAAGTCAATAAGACTTAAGTGTGTGTCTAAGAGAACCAGGGCCTAGATTAACACCTTGGCGGGAGCTCAGAGGGATTGAGAGGCCGGAGAGCTTATTAAAGAGAAATATAGCTTGAATGGACCTGGCCCGGGGGGATACCAGTCCACAAATATAAACAGAAAGGTACTGACCGAGGTGGCATATGGGGGTATAAACAGAAGCAATAGGATCAATTTAGAGCAGAGGTGGCCAACCTGAGCCTGAGAAGGAGCCAGAATTTACCATTGTACATTGCCAAAGTGCCACAGTAATACGTCAGCAGCCCCCCATCAGCTCCCCACCCCGCTCCCAGGGCCTCCTGCCCACTGGCAGCCCCACCTATCAGCGCCTCCCTCTCCCTCCCAACACCTCCCAATCACCTGTTTCATGGCGTGCAGGAGGCTCGGGGAGGGGGACAAGCGAGGGCACTGCAGGCTATGGGGAGGGGGCAGGAAGGGGTGGAGTTGGGGGCAGGGCCTGTGGCAGAGCCAGGGCTTGAGCAGTGAGCACCCCCCGGCACACTGGAAAGTCGGTGCCTATACAAGGAGCCACATATTAACTTCTGAAGAGCTGCATGTGGCTCCGGAGCCACAGGTCGGCCACCCCTGATTTAGAGGATAACAGGCTGTCAGGAAAACAGCCTGACACCAAGACTGCTCATCTCCCAGGGGGAGGGGTGGAAGCACCATTCCTTGTGACACATCCAACTGGACTGGACAAACTGCTAGTAAATGTGGAGGAGGGACTGACCCCGCATTAGCAGGAAGAGGGAGTAGATGACCTGTTGATAGATTTTAAGCATGTAACTTGCATGTGACTGGAGATTGGCATTTAGCGACTTAAAACAAACATTTACCATACCTAGCAGTGCCAGCAATCCCATTACGGTCAGCACAGGCTTCCTCACCATCTGGACATGAGGTGGCTTTGTGTTGTTCATCTGGAATCGGGCAGTCAGCGTTCTCTGGGTGAAGTAATGGGGATGGTAGTTCATGAAGGCATTGTCGTTACTCAGTAAAGTGTAGTTGATGGTGTTGTTGGCTTTGGAAATGAGCAGGTTTTGATGTTGGATGATTACCTGTAAAGTAACGGGAAAACTGGCCGTCATGCTGGGGGAAAAAACACTTCTTGCTGACACTCTAACGAATAGATTCCTGTTTTAAAACCAACAGTCTTATTTCTGTTGAACTGCATATTCAGCCTACATGATCCTGCAGCAGTTCTACATGATGGGCTGCTTCTGCCTGGGGCCACTTTAACTCGTTTCCGTGCATTCGCTTACCCGCTGGAAACAGCAGAGTAGAGCACTCTTGCTTCATTTGGATACTGTAGTGAAGCTACTGAACTAGTTTCATCCCTACATCCTGCACACACGTGTGGCAGTGAAGATCTGTACATGCAATGAAAGCAAATGCATGCAACGTTTTGGCTTCAAAATTCATGAAGATCATCTCAGCGTGGCTTTAGTTCACATAAGCTCTCAGGTTGGCTAAAATCAGGGCATCAGTAGGACTGCGGCAGTGCGTTGACTCAGATGTGAAGGATTAATCCTACCTGTGGGGATGCACGGGGAGCAGCGGGCTCTCTGTGAGAATGCCAGGTGCTGCACAAAGAAGAGTTCTAGACACGCTGTGTAAGCAGGCGGTGAAGGGGCTCAAGCCATGTTAGCTGGACACTGGGATTACAGTCAATGGAGATAGCTCTACTAGCTTTATGAAGAGAGTTCTGCAGTCCTTTCGGAAAATCTGGAGACTTCACACCATCCCTGAGCGGCTCTTTCATGAATAGTGAAGGTTGATACACACTTCCTCAGGAAGTGAAGTCTTACGTGTCCAGAGGATGGAATTACTAGCTTGGTTTAGAACTTATGTAAAGAGCTCGTATGAGAGATGTGATTTCCATCCACATTTTTGTCAAAATAATGTTTCATTAGTGACCTCATTGTACTTCATTTATAAGAACTTCGCAGCGTTCGGCCGTGTTGGTCCAGTATCTTTTCGTGGCCCAACTTCTGTTGGTGAGAGAGACAAGCTTTCGAGCTTACACAGAGCTCTTCTTCAGGGCTGGGAGATGTACTCAGTGACACTGCTAAATACAAGGTGGAACAGATTGAAACTACTTACGCTAAACAACCTTTCCCAGACTTGAAGAAGGGCTCTGTGTAAGCCTGAAAGCTTGTCTCTGTCCATCACAAGTATACTACAGACAGGAAGTATTTGAGAAATGAGATGCGCCAGCTCACACTTAGAGGCTTGTGCACATCCAAGTGTGCAAACCCAGTCGATTTTTTGGGTCAATACTCCCATGGGCTTTCCAGGGATCCATCTAATTGCTCACATCTCCTCTCCACATGCAAGGGTTCGGTTCAGCAGAGACCACAGGGAATATTCACAGGTTGGTACAACTGGCATGCTCCCAAGAGCAGGGGCAGTCTCTTCCCCAGCATTGCAGTTGCCTCCATGGTTATGTAGTTCTGCACTGCCCCCCTAACTCATGGCCATATGCCCATTGCATGGCCTGCCCCTTGGTGCGGGCAGTAATAATGAGGTCATGTCAGCCCTCTGTGCAGAGACCTCACCCAAAATCCAAGAACTACTGCATTAAGCAGTCAAGAAGGATGGTAGTGGTGCTTAGGGCTTTCTGGGAAAGGGTGATTTTGTACAGTTGTGGGTGTATAATGCACCACAAGAAGATAGTGGCGAGCCTATTACAGGGAATGAGGGAAAGTGAGTTTAGCCAATCATGCAGAAGGTTTCACGGTAACAGTGTCCCCAGCACATTCTCCAGTTCTCCTAGGAGGAGGAGGAGTTTTCATAGAGTTGTTTTCTACAGGGACATTCGGGAAAGGGCAGATGAATTAACTACAGCTGTGAAGTTAAAGCACCTGACACCCTGGTGGGAGAGCATTCAAACCTCAGGATTTGGCTTGTAATTTTTTCCTGAAGTCCATTCAGAAACCTAATAAAACATTCTTTTGGCAACACACTTGCTCTGCAGATTAGCGTATTAGGTGAGGACACTAAGTGAGCGTTGAGTTACCTTCACCACCATGGCTGCATAGGTCACATCAGCTCTCCACGTTTGTGGAACTGACCATCCAACCAGTGGGTCTGCTTCATCATTGTATACAGGAACCGAGGTGAAATTTGGGAACAACTTCTGAATTTGCTCCATTGCTTCTGTTTCTTGCTCTAAGATGTGAAGAGAACTTCCAGCTCCCTGTAACAATGGGAATCGCATTTCATGCAAAGTGAGGAAGCAAAGTGTCATGTACGGTACTTTGAACAGTGGTTCTCAAACTTATTGGTTAGGCCTCCCATCTTTGTGTCTGTAGTAGTTTCTTGCCCCCAAGTACATATATTGATTTAAAAAAATCAACATGCAACTCTCACTAAATATTAAAAACAGTGAAACACTGAGTCAAACAAAGCCAACGATTCATTGTAATAAGAACAAAAGCAAAACTGTGATTGTGGTCGATTTGTTTACCATTAAATATGCCCACCGTGGCATAGCAAACGGATTAACGTGCAGATGGCACCGACTTTGTATAATGCTAGGCATGCTTAACAGGAATACACCAAAATGCACAGCACCATCTAAGGACCTGGTATGGCTGGAGGAGTCAGCGTTGCTAATTATTCATTGCTGTGGGTAAAACGTGTGCAGTGAAGTTTTTCCCCCTAAAGCTTCTCATGCTCCCCCTACCCTCGAATACATTCCGTGCCCCCTCAGGAGGGCCCGGCACCCAGTTTGAGAGCCTCTGCTATGAAAGACAGAGCACAAGCACCTATGTCCCTGTCAGATTTGTGTGCAGTGTTGTAGCTGTGTTGGTCCCAGGCTATTAGAGAGACAAAGTGAGTGAGGTAATATCTTTGATTGGAACTGAAGAAGAGCTCTGCGTGGCTCAAAAGTTTGTCTCTCTCACCAACAGAAGTTGGTCCAATAAAAGATATCACCTTGCTCAACTTGCCTGTCAAATTTAACATTTCTACCCTATCTGCTCAGGCACTAGAACTGTTGACAGGCAGTCAGGGTCAGGACTATTGTTTTAAAGGGGAAATGTGTATATTTTCCCCCTCTCCACGTGTGAAAGTGGCAGAAAAGTTGTTTTCAGGTGGAGACTATACATGGAAGCATTCCGCTTGGAAGGAAGTTTGTCTGTTAGAACATCTTTAAAAGGCCCTCTGGAATTGTAATGGTTATGTACCCCAGCACAGGCAGAGCACAATTCTGAAAGTGAACTTCATAAACCAGAGGGGCTGCACAGTCAACCTTAGCAATAAATTGGATTAAGAAATATTTTCCCATACACTTTTCTTTATTAAACAGCTAGAAGCCTTGGACTGACCTTCTTATGTAGGGCTATGTAGTCCAACCTCACACCAGTCGCTCCAGTGAAGAAGTTGGTTCCATTGTAGCAGTGATGTAGAAGACGCCAGCAGATGGGCGACTTTGGGAATGGATGGAAAGAATCTCCCGGGCCTCCAAATTTCAGTAAAGAACTAGCTTCTCTTAACCCTTCTGAGCATGCGTCGTAATAATTGAGAAACCCTAGAGTCAGAACAATAATGTATACTGGAGATGGTTACAGCTTAAAATTATAATGATGTCTTGATTCAAGTTACCGAAGAGTACGGTCAGTCCTCATATTGCTGCAGCAGGCTGTGAGCAATTAGAAAGTGCGCACAACTAACAGCATACAATGTGTCTGAAGCCACCTTTTTCCACTTCCTCTCTCCATTATTGATCACAACAGGAATCTCGAAGTCCCCCCCTTGGTTTCATACAGTCTCAGCAACAGGAAGCTCCTTTAAAGGATTTTGTCTGGGCAAGCTACCAAGACACACATCTATTAAAACACATGGCTTTAAAGCAGAAAAAAAACCCTTCATAGCACAACTTTAGTTTATAACCCAACAGTGAAAAACGCGATTGTATTGTAGTCACCCTTACTTCCCATTCCCCACCCTCATTTCTGTTTTTGCTCATGTTAAAGTCTAACCTGAGACTTTATGAAAATCAGGGCAGGAATGCTATTAATGGAAGTTACATGGATCACACCCAGGGCCAATCCCTTATAAAACAGAATATACCTGTATATACCCTATTATTTATCACCCACCTACCCCTACCCTACTCCACCCCCACACAAATTAAATCAAGGTCAAAAGAAACAAACTTACCTTTGACACTCATTGACACATTATCGAAGTCATGGTGATCTGGCTCGTTCCAAGTTTCAAAATTCCATTTGGCAACATGTTCCAATCCATATCTATCTGCAGACGAAACTACCCTTCATTACTGCACGGTAGGCTTCCATGTGGCAACGAATAATTCATACTTCAGGGGTAGAGCGCAGGACCAACCCGCAGCCTTCCAAACGTAGTGGATTAAATTCTGCCCTTTGAGGTGTCTATGCAGCTCCCATGGATTTCAATGGCTGTGGTATGTCTGGCTCAAATGGCTGAATTTGAGCCTCTGTGACTAAAAAGTAGCTTATCTTTTGCTCATTCTCTGTGGCTATCAACGCCAGCTTTCTTCCTGTCCATCACTGTTGTCTATCTTGCCCTTTACACAACCAGCGTAAGGCCACGGTGGGATCCAAATGATCATGTTCATAACATATGTACAACATGCAGCGCCTACCTACCTATAAACACACGGCTGCCCTGGCACAGCTCTGGTGGCTCCCGAAACAAAGACAGAGAGGGCTACTAAAGGCCTCGAACTATTCAAAGGTTTGCTATCTAATTGCTTTAAACTACAACCACAATTGCAGCCTTGTTCTCTTCGACGCCCCTCTTCTTTTCTCCTGACCAGGACTTTGCTAAATCATGTCACTTTTTGGTCAGTCTTCAAAATCCATCCCTTCTTCAAGTCTCATTCCTGACATTGTCATTGACTTCCTGTGCGACCCTGGCCATATCACTTCACTTGTCACTACCTCAGTTGACCCATCTGGAAAATGGGGGTATTGGTATTTATTTTATCTATTTCCCAGGGATGTGAGAGACTTAAGAGGTTCATTAGTTGTACAGGGCTTTTAGCTGTGGTTGAACAGCTAATCCCCATAGAATCATAGAATATCAGGGCTGGAAGGGACCTCAGGAGATCATCTAGTCCAACCCCCTGCTCAAAGCAGGACCAATCCCCAACTAAATCATCCCAGCTTTGTCAAGCCTGATCTTAAAAACCTCTAAGGAGATTCCACCACCTCCCTCATGATTTCAGCCTACATAGTTTGGCTTAGCCTAATTTTTTATTGGGCTACGCACTGTATTTGTTGTTTTTAGTGTTGTATTGTCTAATGTTGAGTGGTGAAAATGAAACTAAAAAAAGACAAGAAGTGGCGTTGGGCAGATAATTCTCAGCCTCAATTAGAACTCCTCACTCCATGGGCAAGAAACGTAAATGTACTGAGCTCCATGACTTGTTTCAAGTGGCTTCAGTCTCTCACCCTTCTATGAAGCTTTTTCCAAAATTGAGTTCAAGAATTAGTGTTGCTTAAATGAACCCACTCAAACCTCTCCCATTCACCCAATTGCTGTTATGCATCCTGAAATCAAGTATAAACCACACAACTGTGGAAGAATAAAGGACTGATGATTAAACAATGATTACTTAATGACTCACCTATGTATCTCTTGGCCAGAAGTGCAATTAGGCTCCTCCATTTTATAACCTGTTTTTTGTCTTCAAAATCTGTAAAGTATCCTGAAGGGCTTCCCATCAATTCAAATCCTTAAATAAACACAAGAAGTCTAACTCCCATTTTCATGAACTGGTTTACTTTTGATTAGCTAAGGAAGTCATTGAGTCTTATTGACACTTAAGAATCTGAAACTACATAAGACACAGGAAATTAGTTACATTAAATGGGCTCCCTTTCCTGATGCCACACGCTAATTCCACACCAATAGTTACTTTGGTCTTGAGGTCGTTCAAACTCATTGCTTGTCAATGAAATCAACAGTATAGGAGTTACCACTTCAGCTTCTGAACTGGCGTGTGACTTAGAGGCATGGGAGGTGTGTATAGCTGTATATGGGTAGTGAAAGCAAGATGAGTTTAGGAACGTGTCCTCTTTGGTCCCTTCTTGAGCGTATTTCAGCGAGGAGAGAGTTGATCACAGCTTCCAGTTCAGAGTCTCAGATTAATGCCAAAGCTCTTACAAGTAAAGCACTAATGTGCTGCTTTACATTATTCCCAGGGTTCTGTGTGCAGAATTTCCATTTACATTAATGGGAGTCAAATGTAAGTAGAAGCGAACTAATTTTGGACCAAAATCTGCTCTGGCAAAAGCTGTTTAGTCTGATGACTGTACATTTGATCCGACATGTTTAACTGACCAGGAAAAAGCTGTCCTTACCTGGAATGAGTTTGTTTTTCCAGAGAAGATCCATCAAGTTATCCAGACTGGTAAAGTTGTAGTGAAGTTTTCCATCTGTCACTCTAAAGAATATAGGCAATTTAAAGATACAAAACAAAGAAAATAGCTAAAGTAAGCAAGAGAGACTGAAATATGAACATGACAAAGCAGGTCCCTAACTAAGTTTTGATTGTAAGTTCTTCTGGCCAGGGACTGTATTACTGTTCATATAGCATGTGACACAATGGTGCAGGGCGCTGTTTTTGGTTGACCCCTAGGTGCTACTGTAAAACAAACAATAGCATTTGTTAAATAATGAAACTATCACTGTTATGCTTAATATAAACGAAACCTGTGTCTCAAATAGATCAACTGCTTTAGTTCTATAATTCACAGCAGCATTTCAGTTGTTTAGAAATACATACGTTATTCTTTATTCTGATTTTAAAACAGTTTTGTCATAATGTGATCATTCTAACAAAGCCAGCATGTGGCTCCAGTAGAAAGAAGGCTGTATTACGTCCGGGTAAGCTGCCCATTCTCTTTTAGCACACAGGACCAGTATGGTACTTCTAAAGGAGTGACATATGAGATTTTTTTCTTTTAAAGTGATAGATGTCTATAGCATCTAAGCACAGGCTTTTCCTTGCCCAGCCCATGGCGTTTTCATCTCCCAAAGGCAAGAACATAAGCAACATAGCAGATCTGATGAGAGAGCAGGGGCTTTTTACCCATGCTATCATTTGGACCCTGTGTTATTTGAATCTCCAATTTCTTACCCACGCACAAAGCAGCTTTACCAAGATTTTCTCCACTCCATTTGCTTTCTTGCAGCCACCAACTGGTTGCCTAGTACACCCCTGGTCCAAAATGAAAATATGCCTGACTGTTTAATTCTCATGATTTTAATTCTTACTCTGGTTGTTTAGCTGGATTCTTCATTGCTTTTGGCACAGCTGAGGATTAATAAGTGTATTTGCTGGGTAAATAAAAAGGTCTTTCCTGCACCTGTGGAAGCACACACCTACAGTAACTGTGTTCCAATTTTAACAGCCTTTAATATTTTCCACATACAGTGTGGGTGTAAGACTGCCATAAAAGCCATTCCCAGCTTACATCTAGGGCCAAATTTTTGGATGAGTTTCCTTCTAACCTCCTGTAGCGAGGGGGTGTGGCCTCCCTCAGAGACAGATGGAGGGACAGCCGCGAGCCCTCCCTGGTGGGCAGAGCTGGGACACCCAAACCCGCAAGGCCGGAAGCAGAGGGGCGGGACAGAAACCAGAAATATAAAAGGCCAGTCCTTCAGCTCAGTTAGAGAGGAGCCGTCAGAGGAGAAAGACATCTCTCACCCACTGCTGGGGCTGCCATTAGCCATTTACCCCAGTGAGATGGATGACGACCCTGGGACTCAGGTACCCCCCCTCAAATGGGAGTGTAGGAAGTAGCCCTGAGGAGCTGAATATAGTTCGGCTGTGTTACTGACTGACGGCTGGCTAGCGTGTTGCAGCTGGATTTCCCCGCTGACCTGGGGTGGGACGCAGTGGAGTTGGGTGGGCCTGCATCCCCCTAACCCCTGCCACCCCACCTCTGGGGTGGCAGCCTCCCCACCACAGGCCAAAAAGACTGTTTGTCAGTGGTCCCCCAGAGCCAGGATCCCTGTCTGTTTGCTGCCCCGCCCTATTTGAGGACTTGGGCTTAGAGACTTATTATTGCTTGGTCCTGAGAACAAGCCTGAGCATCCTGACTTTGCTGCCCAGTCCTGTACGAGGGCCTGGGGGAATAGACTGGTTACTGCGCTGTCCCGAGTACAGGCCACAACTTCCTGACTTTGCTGCCTGCCCTGTTCGAGGGCCTGGGGGAATAGATTCCTTAGCTGCTCTGTCCTGAATACTGGCCAGGGCCACCTAATTGCTTGCTGCTTTGCCCTGCCGGAGGCTTGTGGACACTCCTGCTCTACCCTGACTGTAGGCTAGAGCCCTCTAATCGTTTGGTGCCCTGTCCAGTCGGGGGCCAGGGCCCCTAGACTCAGCACTGGATTACCCCGCCGAGTGGCAGAGAACCCGATGCTAATTCCACCCCAAATTGTGCTCATCCAGAGGACTTGTAGCGAGAGGGCTTAGCCTCCCTCCCAGATAGATGGAGGAATAGCCGTGACCGCCCTACACCTCCTTATATGTGCATAACGCTCGGCAAGCAGTGGCAGGTGCCAGCACCCCAATCTGAACACTTGCACATAAGGATTAGAATTTGCCCCACAAAATCCATTTATGCCAATTAATTTTGCAGGTGTAAATTAACACTCGCTAACAGCATTTTTCATGTTCATCTGCAAAATGTGCCCAGGCATATGTGTGCATTGGTAATTTTTTATTTTGTTTTGCTTGGAGGTTGAATATTTAGTCCTGAAATTTGTCCTTGGTAAAGTTGAAACTTGATTTTTAAATTTGTGGAAGTTTTTAATAACAATATCTCCACTTGGTTGTTCTGGCACATACCAATTGTCCAAATAAAGAATCACTATAATCCTATGTAACAATATTCTGAAAATGTAATTTATTGTTGCCTTGGCATAAAACCTGTGCATGTGTAAAAACTGATTCACACCATATTCAGAGTAACTAGTTAATTAACCATTTAGGGATTGATCATAGTGCAAGAGATGAGTGTAGTGCATAGAAATCCAGTGTTGGACACTTTAAATCATGTAGCAGGGGAAATTGTGAGATGGAACTTCTGCCTCTTCTTTAACTGCTCTCCTTTATGGGGCAGATTTGAACGGAGAGCCTGGAAGTTAGTGATCCTGGAGCAATGCATGAGCTAAGAGGATTTATAAACTACCTAGAGAAGAAAGACCGGAATGTTGGTGACCTGAAGAGGAACCAAGACTGTCAGTGTAGAATCACAGACATAGAGCGCTAGATGGGACCTAGTGCAGTCCCCCACACTGAGGCAGGACCACGTATAGCTAGACCTCACCAATCTATTAGAGTTCTGTGAGGGAGCCAACAAGCATGTAGACAAGGGGGATCCAGTGGATATAGAGTACTTAGATTTTCAGAAAGCTTTTGACAAGGTCCCTCACCAAAGGCTCTTATGCAACGTAAGCTGCCACGGGATCATAGAAGATTAGGGCTGGAAGATTAGGGCTCAGGAGGTCATCTAGTCCAACCCCCTGCTCAGAGCAGGACCAACTCAACAAAATCATCCCAGCCAGGGTTTTGTCAAGCTGGGCCTTAAAAACCTCTAAGGATGGAGATTCTAGCACCTGCCTAGGTAACCCATTCCAGAGCTTCACCACCCTCCTAGTCAAATAGTTTTTCCTAATATCCAACCTAGACCTCCCCCACTGCAACCTGAGACCATTGTGCCTTGTTCTGTCATCTGCCACCGCTGAGAACAGTCTAGCTCCATCCTCTTTGGACCCCCGCCTTCAGGTAGTTGAAGACTGCTATCAAATCCCCCCTCACTCCTCTCTTCTGCAGACTAAATAAACCCAGTTCCCTCAGCCCCTCCTCATAAGTCATGTGCCCCAGCCCCCTAATAATTTTTGTTGCCCTCCACTGGACTCTCTCCAATCTGTCCACATTGGGATAAGAGGGAAGGTCCTCTCACAGATCAGTAACTAGTTGAAAGATAGGAATAAATAGTCAGCTTTCCTAACGGAGAGAAATGAACAGTGCCCCCCCCCCCCAAGTATCTGTACTTGAACCTGTGCCATTCAACATATTCATTAATGATCTGGAAAAGGGGGTGAACAGGGAAGTGGCAAAGTTTGCAGACGATACAAAAATTATTCAAGATAGTTAAGTCCAAAGCTGACTGCGAGTAGTTACAGGGGAACTTTCTAAAACTGGGTGACTCAGCAACAAAATGGCAGGTGAACTTCAATGGTGATAAGTGTAAAATAATGCACATTGGAAAAAATAATCCCAACTATACATATACAGTAGTGGGTTCTAAATTAGCTATTACCACGCAAGAAAGAGATCCTGAAATCAGCATGGATACTTCTTTGAAAACTTCATTGCGGATGCACAGCAGTGGTCAAAAAGACTAACAAAATGTTAGGAACTATTAGGAAAGGGATAGAAAATAAGACAGAAAATATCATAATGCCACTATGTAAATCCATGATATGCCCGCACCTTGTATATTGTGTCCCGTTCTGGTAACCCCATCTCAAAAAGGACATAGTGAAACTGGAAAAGTTTCAGAGAAGGGCAACATAGATCACCAAAGGTATGGAATGGCTTCCGTATGAGGAAGACTAAAAAGATTAGGGCTGTTCAGCTTAGAAAAGAGATGAATAAGAGGGGACATGACAGAGGTCGATAAAATCATGAATGGTGTGGAAAAAAGTGAATACAGACGTTTTATTTTCTCTTTCACGCAATACAAAAAACTGAGGGTCGCCTGATGAAATTAATAGCAGGTTTAATACAAACAAGAGGAAGTACCTTTTCACACAACCCCAAGTTAACCTGTGGAACTCATTGCCATGGAATCTTGTGACAGCCAAGAGCATAACTGGGTTCAAAAACGAACTGGACAAATTCCTAGCAGATCAGTCTATCAGTGGCTATTGGCCAAGATGGGCAGGGACACAACCCCATGCTCGGGGCGACCCTAAACCTCTGACTGCTGGGGGGGAAACACTACATACTTGCCCTGTTCTGTACATTCCCCCTGAAGCTTTGGCATGGGCCACTGCTGGAGATAGGATACCGGGCAAGATGGATGACCCAGTATGGCAGCTCTTATGTTCTTATATTCTCAGTCTTCTTTTCTCAAGACTAAACAGAACCAATTTTTTTTAAACCTTTCCTCCTAGGTCAGGTTTTCTAACCCTTTTATCATTTTTGTTGCTCTCCTCTAGACTCTCTCCAGTTTGTCCACATCTCTCCTAACGTGTGGTGCCCCAAACCAGACACAGTCCTCCAGCTGAGGCCTCACCAGTGCAGGACCACCTTTGACTTACATTCAGGTAAAAAAAAAAAATTAAGTCTGACAGTCAAGGTCCAAAGCTGAATTCGATTGTTGCAAAGAGCAGTTCTGCTCACTCAGATCCATTAACGATATTTCCAGTTTCGCCTTGCGTCCCACTGAAATATTTGCTTACACGCAGTCAGCAAGTATAACAATGATTAACTTTACTTTCATGCAAAAAACCTGACAACACAGTTCAAACAATAAAACAGAAGTGTGTCCTTCTGACTTCAGGGGTCTAATTCAAACAGTATACATTGTAAAAAAAACAAGGCCCTGTTTCCTTTGCAGGCACATTAGAGATTCCAGGAATATGAATGTGTTGCCAAAACATCCCCTTGTCTTCCCTCTTAAGCAGATTGCCTGCTGCCATCCAAGAGAAGCAGCTGCATTTCAGTGATGCTGCATGCGTATAGACAGAAGCCTTTCTGTGTTTATTTCTGCCAGTAAACCGCATTAACAGAACCCTGACTGGGAGGCAAATTAGGGTCACCCACTCCCATTAATAAGCAGTTACCTGTCAGTGAGAGTACTTCATCCTCACAATCTGGCCCTTTAAGTGTCAACACTTGTTGTGTGGTTGTGCAGAAACGACACCTGCTTCTCACCTTTTTTGTCCCATTTGTCATGGTACTATGGCTTGAGCTGTATCTTCCTCACCCTCAATGAAATAACACTACTGTCCTCAAACACAGGGACACTTTGCAATGGCTGCAGTTTTGATAAAACATTAATATGTAGGTTAATAAATGCTCTGTCAGAGAAGTGAACACCTGCCGCTGTAGGTGGTCTTGAAGAACATCATTGTAGCTACAAAAACAACAAGGAGGCCGGTGGCACCTTAAAGACTAACAGATTTATTTGGGCATAAGCTTGAAAGTGAGGTTTTTAACCACGAAAGCTTATGCCCAAATAAATCTGTTAGTCTTTAAGGTGCCACTGGACTCCTTGTTGTTTTTGTAGCTACAGACTAACATGGCTACCCCCTAATACTTGACATCATTGTAGCTGGCATCCCAAGGAATTGATCAGTTCTTTGTCAAGTCATGATGCTTTTGTGGAAACTGAAGGAATCCCAAACAGTGTCTATTCCACTGGGGGTGAGACACCTAATATTATATCTCCAAACAACCTGGAGACTAGCAGAAGGTGACAGGTTATGAGTCCACGTCTTTGCAGAATTGTTGGAGTGTACTTCTTGGAGTGTTCACTGAAAAGATTTGAGAGCATAATATCCCATTCCCGCTCAATCTCTTCTGTTGCTGAGTTTGCCAGTCTCGGTCCCCTTAGCAGAGAAAGCACATTATCCAAGTCTGGAGGGAGTTACCAGAGGCATGAGGGATCGGAAAACCCTGGGTGCTCGCTCTATCTGCTGAATTTCAGGAGGAAGGCCAAGAACTCTGCAGAGACTGAGTTAATATGTTTATTTTTTCCATTAGGGCTGCTGATTGCCTTCCAAGTCCCTAACTCTTTTTGGTTGCTATTAGCAGTGAACTTGGGCAGGTTTAAAGTTCAAGCTATTACTAATCTCTTATTGGCTCCGAGAGGGCCCTGTTCTGCTGAACACTCAAAGCTCTCGTTGACGGTAAATCCCAAGGAACTGGTTCCCAGAGCCTGGAATGGGCGCAGCATCTTATCAATGCCCACTCTTTGGAGAGCTGTTTCTTCAGCCCTTGCTGGGCGGGTTTTGTTCCATGTGCCTTGTAAGTCAACAACTCCTCCAGCTCTGGGTGGGCACGAAAAACTGCTGCAGAGTAGATATAAGGAAGAGCTGGTATTAATGAGTAACAGTATGCAATGAAAGGGGCAAAGGGTTTATTTAATGGGTAAAGGATTCCATTCTGAACCGCTGACCGCAAGCGCGGCTCCTCTGAACTCAACGGAGTTGCACTGGCTGCACATGTTGCTTGTCATCTCTGCTGCTACATGCAGTACAGCCAGTTATTCTGGGCACCAGCTGACACTGTTTGAGCAGCAGCAGATCCTCAGGCCTTGCCGCTCCTCCAAAATCCCCATGAATCGTGGCACCTGGGTTTGCCTGTGGAGCAGTGCAGAGCCCTTGTGTGGGCTCCTGAGTCCTGCCCCTTCCTCAGTGCACAGAGGAACTTTTGTAAAGGGATAAAAAATAACAAAAATAACACTCTACTCAGATTCCCAGGCCAGAAGGGACCACGGTGACCACCTAGTCTGGCCTCCTGTACTTCCTCAAAGTAATTCCTAGAGCAGATTTTTTAGAAAAACACCCAATCTTAATTGTTGGTGATGAAGAATTTACCGCAACTCTTGGTAAACTGTTCCAGTGGTTAACTACTCGCATCGTGAAAAATGCACATCGTATTTCCAGACTGAACTTGTCTAACTTCAACTTCCAGCCATATGGGTCACGTTATACCTGTCTCTGCTAGACTGAAGAGCCCATTGTTACATACCGTATTTGTTCCCCGTGTAGATTCTTATGTACTCTGATCAAGACACCACTTAACCTTCTCTTTGTTAAGCTAAATAGATTGAGCTCTTTGAGTCTATCACTACAAGGCATGTTTTCTAATTCTTTAATCATTCCTGTGACATTTCTCTGAACCCCATCCACTTTATCAACTCATAGGACTGCAGGCTGGGAACTTCCTGCTTTATCCAGATGCATCACAAACAGTAGCGTAGCTAGACGGGGAGCAGCCGCTCCCCCACCGAGCACAAGTGACGCTTTTTAAATTTTACTCACCTAAGAGCGAAAAAAAAAAAGGCGCCACCCACTGCAGCACTTCAGCGGCGGGACCTTCACTCGCTTCGGGTGTCTTCGGTGGCACTGACGCTTCATAGCCGAAATGCCGCCGAAGACCCATGGAGCGAGTGAAGGTCCTGCCACCGAGGTGCCGCTGAAGACCCGGAGCACCACCCCGTCAGTAAAAGCGCCGCAATGGGTGGCACCTTTTTTTTTCTGATCCCCCTCTTCCCTCCACCTGGCTACACCACTGATCACAATGTGTGTGTGTGTGTGTGTGTGTGTGTGTGTAGGGTGGGGGAGTGTGGAAATTCCCCCTGACAAAATCTGAAATAGGGAGGGGTAAGAGCATGTGTCCATCCCCTAGTACTCTGGGTAACTCAGTTAACCCCATGATGACCACTTGGCTACAGGAACTCGACAGGTTGTGCTGTTTCTCGGTTCTTCTGCAGATAGGATTTTCCCTTAACCCGTCGTCTTAAATATAATCACAAGCCTAAGCAGCGGCGTATTTATCGCCTAGGCGAACAAGGCCTAGGCCTAGGGTGGCAAATTTGCGGGGGCGGCACTTGCGCTCTCGGAAGTTGTTTTTTCTTCTTCTCTTTTGCTTCAGCACTTCGGCTCTCGGAGGGTTTTTTTGTTTGTTTGTTTGTTTTTTGCTTCAGCGCTCGCAATCTTGGGGTGGCAAAAATCTGTGGTCCTAGGGGCGGCAAAATCATTAATCCGCCACTGAGCCTAAGAAGCACTGTACTTGTACCCAACCCCAGTAAATCATTTTCTGATTTTTTTCCATTAACACTAAGTATGGATCAGGTTCCGAGGAAGTAATTTCAGTTGTCAACTGAAGACTTAACACCTTCATTCACTTGAATTTGGAAGAAAAAGTCAGATGTTTAACACCCAGCAGAACCTTTGGTGCTCAGATATACAGGCACCCTGCCACACACATCAGTGGGAGCTGTGCCTGTATCAGAGGGCAGAATGGGGCCTTGGCTGCATATAACTAGGCCCCGTTACTGACAGAATGAGCTAATGCAGTGATGAACAAGGGACATGATGTGGATGGTAGGTGCATGACATGCTATCCGATGATCCTTAGCCTCCCTGTTGTGATGGCTTGTCACAGTTCATCTATCCATACAAATGACCTGCATGATATGTGTGAAACAAAGGAGCAGAACAAATCTTTTGCATTTTAGAAACAAGTGAGGGTGCACCTTAAAAAAGTAGAACTACTACTCCTTCAAAGCTCCTGCGTTTTCCATAAACCATCTGAAAGTTGGGCATTGAGCCAAGGTCTTTCTTAATAAGCTAAAACATTTGAAGCCAATGTTCATTAACCTATCGCATGTCACACAGTTTATTCCCCTTTGAAATCAGCATTATTGACCTTTACTATGCCCCTCAAGTCATAAATCACCATGATATGGGTACATTTAGCAGGATACAGGAGAGATACAGAAATGTGAGCAAACAATGCAAGCTTTCAAGCAGATAAGATATGGCCTATGATTCACCACTTTTCACTCAGCCTGCTTCTGTCTCCTCCGTCCTTTCCTCAGCAATGATGCTCTGTGGCAGGAGGGAGGCAGAGACAAAGCATCAGTAGCTCCCTGTGCTGAGGTGAGTTTCTTTGCCAGAAAAATGTTGTTAGTCATTTTTTACAGAGAGCGTACAAAGCAAATTCAAGATTTGGAAGGGGAAACAGGCTAAGAAAATAAGCAGTTTAGTCTACAGTATAAGGTCTTTTAATAACCGGACACATTCACATTTCAAATCAGGCCATTTAAGCACGGATCATTTGAATCTAAGCATGTCACAAAGAGAGT
Organism: Mauremys reevesii; assembly: GCF_016161935.1. Taxonomy (NCBI): domain Eukaryota; kingdom Metazoa; phylum Chordata; order Testudines; family Geoemydidae; genus Mauremys; species Mauremys reevesii. The sequence goes on from NC_052628.1 coordinate 118,149,888, forward strand.
CATGATTTCGTCCCTCTTTTACAAAGACATATGATAGGAGGAGCGATTTCATGGCAACAAATGCTTCTGACAGTTTTTCACTACAAATCTAGGGTAGCATTTCAAGCTATGCACATTCACTGTCCTCTCGCTGCATTTACTGAGCTGACACTTTTCCCGTATCAGATTTGATTTAGGGAATACAATGCCTAACTACATCTCTACAATGCATGATTACAAGAAAATCCTAAATGTGATTTTTATGCTAACCTTGCCAATAACATTCTGATGTAACATATGATTTCTGCATGAATACACACCCTGGAAAACAATACATCCTCGACAAAAGACTAAGAGGGAGATTTTTTTCAAAGGCACAGATGGTAGCTAGGGTGCCCAACTACAGCTGCCAGACTGAGCTGGATGTCTAACTGCCTTTGTGCTATTGAACGTCTCCATTTAGCTTAGCATTTTTAAACATGCCCATGAAAATGGTTATTGAAATTCCCTTTTAAAGTGGCTACTGAACTGAGTATATACAGCATTAAATGAAACAGCCTAGATTCTCGTTTTCTGGGTAATGACTCTGAATGGTACTGTATAAACTTATTTCTTTTTGTTTTATTAACATATGAGACTATGTAGTATTGCATTTAATAACTTCTATATGTTTCATATATTTTTTTCCTTTTGTAATTGATAGTTTTATAATTATTTGACCTGTCAATTTTAGCTGAAATCAATGTATAATTCCAAAATGTATGTTTTGTTGAGAAGCTTACTAACTCTTAGAAACCTAGAGATCTTTAAAAGGTGTTTTTGCCATATGCAATGTAACGGCCTAATCCTGCAAACATCTACTTAGGCAGATCCTTGCATCCAACAGGACTTCAAATGGATATACGGTTTTTCTCCCGTAGAACCCTTTGAAAGATCGGATCTTAAGTTTTCACTGATTGCTTCATTTTTAATTTCAGATTATTAACTACTTTGCATCTTATTTTTTCAAAGTGTATGGAGAAACATACAAACTTCTCAGTGAGAAACATACTTAGGAATCTCTCAAGGGACAACTGACAATCTAACAATATTATGAAATATTAACAGCCTAGCTCACACGTGAATGAGTAAAGATTTACGGTAACGTGGCTAAGTTTCCCAGTTCTACTGTTTCCATAATGCCTACTTTGCATATACCTATCTACTTGACATTCCTGCACCTGTCTGGAGTCTGTTTTATACCTTCAACTTTTTCCTTTTACCATGACCTGTACAGGTAACCTTTACCTACAGGTAACCTTTACATGGCCGCTCACATTTGAGTTGCCAATGTTGTTTGAAAAAACAAACAGAACCTCACTAATTCACATTAATGCCTGAGGTCTACTGCAACTTACTGAAGTTTGGCAATTAGCAGTAACAAAAAGGTAAAGAATAAATGCCCTAGGGTAATTTGTAAAGTGTATGCCTTAGTGATATGGCAGCTCAGTACAGCCTCTTAGCTGAGAGGTGAGGGGGGCTGTTTTTGTGCAGATTATGAAGTGTTTAGTGAGGTTCTACTATAAATGTAAAAACAGCAGAAGCCTCTTAAAAATCAGAGCTATAATACAAATATGTTGCATTATGTTCCACATTCTATAAAACACAGATTTGAAGTGAGAGGACTTCACTTCAAACCAAACCTTCAACACGGGGTCATTATTTTCATTCTGAATCCATTCTTGGCATTTCCGTCCTGCAGATTCGGCTAGTGACTCTGTCATTACAGTGGAGATAGCACTTTCACTCCAAACTTTGGTTCCCATGTAGTATTTCACAGCAGCTACCGTTGGTGCTAAAAAGGGCCCCAATTCTTCATTTTATCTAATCTAATCTATCTATCTAATTTGCCTTTTTCAATTGCTAAGATCCTGAGAAAACTAATTAATTAGCTGATGAACAAAATATTTAGATAACTTTCTTGCGCTCAGCTCAAAAATGGGATTCAGTTGTTCCAACTTATTATGTACGTGGATCACAGAGAGGAATGGGTGCTTCGCTATGTTTTTAAAAGGCTGAACGTTTTATATGTATAAGTAAGAAGTTCAGATTCCTGTGCATTCACTAATATCTTAGTAGTTGAAGAATACAGCAGTATTGCTAATGCTACACATGTACGTTGTGCAGCTCTTGCCGAAGGCAATGAGAGTAGGTTCACACCAAGCTACGTCTGTTAGGGAGGCTGTCAGGCCAACTAGCATATGCTCCCTCAGGCCTTGTGATCCCCATCAAAAACTCATCTTAAAACAACCTAATTCAAGTAAGAGTTTAAATACTTTAATCTCTGTGTCAGTTCATTTACCTCACAAGTACCCCATACAGTTTTCAATTTAACATGTCTTGCAAACTAGATGAAAAACTGCACAATATTAATATTGGGTCCCTGTACATAAGTCAATCATACGACAAAAAGCAATCAGTAAACAAGTATATTTGATTAGTACTTAATGGTCAAGATTAGCATTTCTTTACTGACTAATCCTTGTCTAACTTTGCTTCTTAAAGCTGAGTGCTGGATTGTACCACATAATTTTCTATTACTTATTCCAATTACTATTGCTTCTCTGACATCCTCAAATACCGACACAGGAAAGCAGTTCACTCAGACCTCAATCCTGCAATCAGTCAGCCCCTGCCCCTGTGTCAAGCCTCACTGATGTTAGTGGTGCAATGAAAGTACAGGGACCTACCCACTCAAAACCCATTACAGGACTGGGACCCTAGCTGACGACTTCATGTTGTGGAGGTGGCCAGTGACACCGCAGTTAAGGTCCCAGCTGGCTTTCCGTTATGAGTTGATCTAAGGTTAAATACTCTCAGTTTTTAATTTACTAGGACGACATGCTAGCCGTGGGGCAAACCTCAAAACAAGCTGCCCATCAGAAGGAAGTCTCCATACTTGTCTATTTTTTTTAGCAGTTTAGAAATAACATGGGGGTTCTCACTAGGAGGTCTTGAAAAAAATATTTCACAGTGAGCCTTGGGTAGCTTTGCCCTCTCACGTTGTCTAGTGACTGACAAAGATTCTTCCTCTGAAATGTTTGAGATATCACCTGCTCTTTGAAGTCTTCCATAGGATCCCCATCTGTTTTATGGGTAGGGCCCTACCAAATTCACCGTCGATTTTGATCAATTTCATGGCCAGAGAGTTTTTCAATTGGTCAATATCACGTTTTCAGATGTTTACATCTGAAATTTCACAGTGTTCTAACTGTGGGGGTCCCTCTTCTGGCAGCGGGGACTCGCAGCTAGGAGCCCCCCCAGCTGGGTTGTTCCCAGCAGCAGGGGGAGGTCGATGCATGTCCACAAGCCTCCTCCAGCTGCAGGAACCTTCGGAGCACAGTTGCCAACTTTCACACGGTAAATAAGCTCCCCGACTTTCACAATAAACCCAAAATCAAGCTAGTCCCATTTCAAAACAAGGCTAAAATGAGCCAATCCCTAAGAACCCCAACACTCTCTGTGACTAGACCCCCCCGGTATGCAGTCAGGGACTGTGGTGGGCCCACTGTGCACCCTGACTCTCTCCCCACCCCCTTGCCCCTGCTTGCCGGGAGCTGATAAACAAAGAAGAAGCAACAAGCTATAAGCCACAAACTAGCCAACAAGCAACTCACAAGCCAATTAAGCCAAAGCCAAGTAGAATTTCTGCATTTTTTTCCGCGGGTTTGGCATGTCTGCTTCAGAGCTTCCTGCAGCAGGGAGGCACTCAGAGGTGGATCTGATCTCCCCACCCGCTGGGGCGCTCCCAGCAGCAGGGGGAGATCAGACCCACATCCACAAGCCTTCTCCCGCTGCAGAAACCGTCTGCACCAGAGCTTCCTGTAGCAGGGGGAGGCACCCGGAGGTGGGTCTGATCTTTCCCTCCCCCTGTCCCTCTCCAGCCCAGCGGGGACTCACAGCTAACAGCAACAAGGGGGAGATTGGATTTCACTGGGAAGGGCTTATTTCACGGTCTGTGACACGTTTTTCATGGCTGTGAAATTGGTAGAGCCCTATGTATGGGATTTAAATTTCTTGTCATCACCCTGAAACTCTATCCTCTATCTATCTTTCCTTGTTGAGCCTTGCTCCATGGCCAGGCCCCAACAATATTGTCTCTCTGCCAGTGTCTCACTCAATCACCTCTATGCCTTCTATTCAGCCCTCCTGTGCTCTGCGCAACCTAAGTGTTCACCCCTGTCCACTTTAAGTCCTTCTTTAAAGGCCCACTGATGCTGTGCTGCTTAGTTTTTCTAGCCAGCTTTTATATCAGTGTTGTAGTTTGTTTCCCTTCATCTAACTGCTTTCTACTGGGCTGCCCCCCCAATTTTCAGCTCCTTGGACTGTCTCTTCTTGGATATCTGGAAAACACCTAGCATAGCGTGGGTGCCACCATAAACAGATACTGAAGTTCTACCAGAAGCTCGAGACTTCAGATTCTGTGACTCTGTTTGGCTCAGTTGTTGACTAGAGCCTTTACCCGTGAGATGCTCAGGAAAGACCACTCTTGCCACAGTGACTCTGGCAGTGCGGAGAAGTCGGTCACTTTTCACAGTGCACTTTAGTGTCTCTTGATTTGATGGACCCTCTTGACACCGAAGCAGGAAAGTGGTGCATTTTTGGAGGCTGTGCTCGGTAAGGGAAAAATACTTTCAGAAGAGCTGCCTCTGACCGTTAACAAGGAGCAGGCCTTTCCATCTAGGACCCCAGGATGGAGAACATTTCATATATGAACTTTAATTAGGGGAGTCAATATTTCAGGTGGCTGAGATACACAAACATAAGTATATGGGGGGAGGGATAGCTCAGTGGTTTGAGCATTGGCCTGCTAAACCCAGGGTTGTGAGTTCAATCCTTGAGGGGGCCACTTAGGGATCTATGGCAAAAATTGGTCCTGCTAGTGAAGGCAGGGGGCTGGACTCAATGACCTTTCAAGGTCCCTTCCAGTTCTAGGAGATTGGTATATCTCCAATTTAAAAAAAAAAAAAGTACTTGTAAGCTTCTTAAAGCCATCACAGCTGACATTTAACTGAAGGAAGCTGATACTAAACCATATGTTTCCTTGCACATGAGAGGTAGAGACAGAGTGAACAAGGAAAGTCATTAAAGTTATGTATCGCTGAGTATCATCAACATAAATATTATAGTTAATAACTAGTGCACATAATATGTTTGCTTGAATGTGAAATGTGACTTAAATAGCGGTTAATGTGTTTCTATGAATGCCTGACTGCTCCACTGCACATTTAAATAATTCAGTGCACTTGAATGTTCCAGGTATGGCGTTTACAGGTGCATATATCAGAGCACTGTATCTTGGTACACTGTAAACACTATATTGACTAGTAGTGTATTGCCCACGAACTGTAAGCTTGTAATTCCCCTTTGTGCAGAGGCTAATGCACTTCTGAAGTCCTGAGTGCTCTGTCACAGATGTGCCTGAAGTAGTGCCTGGCCTAGACCTCTGCTAGCCTTCTGCACAAGGGGAAATATTGCCTCGAGTGACTACTGAGCACCTTGGTTGTTGTGCAGTTTAAGCATTTAACATTTCAGCCAGGTCTCTGAAGACTGCATGCCCACCAAGTTAGAACGGTTAAAAATTAAGCAGGTTTCGAAATACCTGATGGTCAAGAAAAAGTTGGAGCAATTTTCTGTGCATAGGAAACCTTTTATTCATGCTCTGATAGTTCAGATATGGATGAACTGACTTCTCCCCTCCACCCCCCAACAGTAAGAAATACCATTTTGGGCTTGGAAGAATGAGAAGTTTCAGAACAGTGTAAGCTTCTGAGAACGGGATCTTGGAACGAAGCCCTGATGTTTCAACTTAATAGCACTCAGGTGAAACCACTCATCTTGGAACTGGATTTTCCCAGTTTGAGTTGTCTTTCTTTGGCCCCCTTCAGCTCCCCTCTTCCATACTTTCATGTTGTAGAGCCCTGGAGCCGCTTGGCATCCCTTCCCCATTCCTCCGCAGCACTTCCAAACCCTGCTACCCTAGTGAACGAGGACTTGAGTTAGTCTCAGACGTCACATGGATGACTACATAAGAATTTTGATCACATTCATCTAACTTTCAAAATCCAAAGCCATCCTCGCCCAAAGCAGCCGACAGCTCAAATTCAAATTGGGAAAGTGATTTTAAATTCAACAATATTCTGACTCAGCTCAATATAATTTTGAGGTTGCCAGCAGTTAATGTTTAGCCATTATTTATACCAAGATCATACTGAAATATAGCAGGCAAGAATGTCTATGATCAAGGTTATCTAATACTTTCCATCATCAGACTGTTTTCAATGGCTAACTTTTCCAAACTTTAACTATTTGAGATGAACTTTTCCCTGCTTGCCCTTTGCCTCAGGCTGAATTTTGGCATATTTCAGCAAAAACAGCCAAGCTGTTTCCAAGAATGAGGCTCCATCATGCACATGTCGGGTGTGGGGTAGCTTCTCCTTAAAAGTCAAACTAAAAGGAAAATTAAACCAAGTTTGTTTTAGAATCATGGTTTATGAAATCATAATGTTTTGCAAACAAACTCCTGCAATTAAGGTTGTCCTGCAATTTTAATTTTCTCTCCTTGTGCATACACTTAATGTGTTAAACTAATGTCCTCAGCTACGTAATGACATGCTATTTATTGTACAGGACCTCTGCTCCACTGAGTACACAAGATGGATAGTGAATGAGGTGCATTATTGTAGGAAGAAATGGGATGTTCTTTTGTGTTTGAGACCCTGGACTGGGAGCCAGGAGCACAGAGCTCCATTTTTGGTTCTGCCACACACTGATCTGGTCCTGACGATTAATATATATGTTCGTGGGGGGAGGGGGGGGGTAAATGAAGGATTTATGGATAACCTTAATTCTGGCATTTCCTATTTGTGAGTGCTTGGCTTTGCAACCTTAGTTTTTAATGTTGTTTTTAATGTAACCTGCTTATGTTTTCTGAAGCTAAACAATTATTTGTAGCCCAAAAAAGCAGAACTTTGAATATTCAGTTACAATTAACTGTAAGTTTTCTAGTTATTAAATATTACTATAAAACAGGGTAAAACTTCACTGACATTTATTGCAATACACACTAACCACAGTCAATACAGTGAACACTCTATTCAGGTTGAAACAACCCTCAGGTGAGAGTTAGTGAAAGCCCGGAGCTCTGAGCCCCAGTGTCCCTGCAGGGCTGAAAGCCTGGAGCTCCGAGCCCCGGCGCCCCCCGCGGGACTGAAGGCCAGAGCCTGGAGCTGCGGTGCCCTCACGAGGCTGAAACCTGGAGTCACGGGGCTGAAACCCAGAGCCACAAGCCCTAGTGCCCCTGCGGGGCAGAAGCCGCAAGCCCCTTGCCATGTGGGACTAAAGCCAGAAGCCCTGAGCCCTGGCACTCTGCAAGGCAGAAGCCCTGAGCCCGGTGGCTGAAGCACCAAGGCCACCCCCCGACCTGGCCTGGTGGCTGAAGTCCGGAGCCCCAAGCTCCCCACTCTGTGGCTGAAGCCCCAAGCTCCAGCCTCGCAGGGCCCTGGAGCTTTTACAGCATGTTGGGGGTGCCTCAAAGAAAAGGGTTGAGAACCCGTGACTTATACCACAATAAAACAGTCCTCAGATAAGTACATTTGGTTAGCAGTTATTGGTCAAATAGGCCTGTCTCGATGGACTTGAAAAAGTACTGCTGAGTTAAATGTGTATTGTTAGTAAAAGCTGGGAAGAACTTAGGCTGCGATGATGATGAGAAGTTTATTACCTACTACAAACAGAAATCTGAATACAGTGAAGAACGTAAATCCATCAGTTAAAGTACTCCCACTCCCGAGCTGCACAAGTGCCCTTATCAGAGTAAAACTAAGTGATAGTTCAGAACATACGGGCATTAGTACAGCAATAAATCAGTACTATAAAAGTCAAGCGATGACGTAAGCATACGGTCATATGCAGTTTCAGACTGAAATCAATATTTGCAATGAACGTTTGAGAGCCGTGCAGTTTGACTAGAAACAGTTCAAAGAAGTTCCACTTGCGGATTAAAATGTTCTGTTTCAGGTTAGTCCACACTAACTGGATGTGCGATAGCTGACCCGGTACTGAGGATGGCTTCTACATGGCAGAAGTGCCCTAAGGACTGTGCCCAAAGGCACACCATCAAGGTATTTATATGCTCATGCCTTGTGCACGCTGGAGACTCAGCACAGGCTCACTTCTGTAGCACTCATCCAGTGTACCTTTCCATCTCTCCACTACTCACCTGGTGGCAGAGGATCTTACTAAATAACCCAGACCAGACCACTGTTGGACACTGGTGGCCATTTGCTACGTAGGCTCCCTGTACGCATGTTTGAATCCATTTAGCTAGAATAATTTTCTGAGTTCTAAACCCCTCCTTGCCACTTATGCAAGCCAGATGAAGAGCTTTTCCCCCACCGTCAAGTCTGTGTTAAACTGAAATTTTAGAAGTTAATGTTCTGAACTTCGGTAGTACATCCAAGGGTCTCGAAGGACTTTACAAACAAGCCTCCAAACACCCCTGTGATATAGGTGGCATTCCCATTTTATAGATGGGGAACCTGACAGAGAAAGGCCAATTGACTTGCTCAGTGTTGTACCAAGTCAGCAGGACAGCCATTAACTCTTTTGGATTTGTCCAGATTTCAAGTAGTGGTGCCTAGTCTCTGAGCCATTAAGGTCTTTCCTCTACAAACACCGTGCCCAGCAAGGAGAACAGATCAGATGGGCATAAAATATGATGTATGCAGGATATAGCTTCCTAAGATAGCCAGAACGTCAAGGATGGCCTAGCTGAGCTCTCAGCCATAGATAGTTTGATTTCTAAAAACAGAGCATGAGACTGATGAGCCTATATCCGCCAAGGCCTCAGATGGCTGCTAGAGCTGGCTGCATTGCACACATCCCAGGCTGAACACTTGCGTGGATCCTTTACTGCCTTTTTCTAATTTGTGTCACCTTGCTGAAAAACTAGATCCTACTGACTACAGTATTACTGGCCAGACAGTCAAGAGACATCTGCTTCCACTTAGACATTTACGTGGCCAGATTTTCAAAATGGGGCTCAGCACATTGTGTCCAAAGCACTTTTGAGAATCGGGCCTTAGTGTCACAACTGGAGTTTCTGGGTGCTGGACACTTGAAAAATCTGGCCTCCTTCAGCAGTTCTCCAGCTGTTAGTCCATGGAGTGGCTGGGGGTGGCTTGCAGAGAGCTGTCTGTCCGCATTGCTGGCTCTCCTCTGTGTTTCTGTCACATGGCGGCTGGCCCTTTTTAAGGGGACGTGGGCCTAACCCCAACGGTGACTAATCAGCTGCCTCCACTGAGCCTAATCAGCTGCCTCCCAAGTGATAACATGAAGATCACCTGGTCCTCAGAACAGCCAGCAAGTAGCTCAGTCATGTGGAGAGCTGCAGGAAGCAGACAGGCCCCTTCAGGAAGCCCTGCGGCAAGGGAAAGAAGTTCATACGAGACTGCCAGGCAGATGCCTGCAGAGTGTCATCCTGCGGAAGCAGATCAGACCCTAGAGCAGAGGTCTTGAGTTGCACAGTTTTATTTTGAAGAAATAAAACCAAAAGGCCTAAAGAAAAGGACTGAAATCCTGTGGCTGGAGCACATGCTTCTATGGTGCATGGGCTAGTGAGAGAACCCACCTGCTCACAGTTTCCAACTGGCAAAAAAGCATTAAAGAGCAGCTAACGTATCAATACTTTCCTATTATTCAGATAATCAATGGCTGTCGTTACCTCAGGAATACTGCGATGGCAAGGGGGCGAGAAGATGACCTAATCAATGTTACTAACATGTAGTCCACCCTGTGAGCTAGTCCAAGGGGTTGGAGAGCTCTAGCTTGACCTTACTGTTCTAGAGGAAAAGAGCAGGAGAAAAGGGTATTATTCCAATGTCGACAAGCCCATTAACTTTTGGACTGAAAATAAGCATGAGAAATGTCACAAGGGGTAATTATCAAGTGCCTGGTAATAGCTGAATGGTTTTATCTCCGCTCCGCATCCTCATTTACGTAAAAAAAAACCAAACCCTTCTTGACCTGGGCTGTCTGAGGACAGGCGGACTTGGCTGCATTTAGTGCTCACTAATGTTACTTCCATCCCCCAGTGATTCTGCAGGCCTAGGGAGGGAGGCACGACCTTTGACTAGGCAATGAGATGGCTTTTAGTCTTACTGCTTTGTACCTACCAGCTGAGATCCTTCTCGCAAGGCATAAACATTAAAAACCAAATATCGCCTCGCTGTGATGGGGTGTACAAATCCCACACTGGAAAGGAAGGGGTTAAAGAGCTGCTCTAGGTCCCACACACCTGCACGACAGGCAGGGGCTGGAGAAGGAGCTTGAAAAGGGAGCAGAGGAACTGGCAGACAGTGGAGGCGAAGGCACCTACACCCTGAACTCCTGAGCCCCGGCAATAGCGGCTTGGTCAAGCCAACCAAGGAGAGACTTGCGACAAACCTTTACCTCTGGGTGCAGTTATTTACTGGCTTTATCTGCTGGGAAGTGAGGCGACAGGTAGGAAGTGATCCAGGGAGGCAGCATTATAGCACTTAGGCGTGCAGGACATAGCTGCTTACCCCCAGGCCCTGGATCGGAATTCTGTGCAGAGGGTGGGTCCGGGTTCCCCTGCCAACCCCTGGCGAAGGCTGAAGACAGCACACTACACTGGTGTGGGGAATCCGGTTGAGGGAAGGCCTAGAAGACAGAAAGGTCCAGACCATGAGGCCCCAACCCAAGGGGAAACCCACAACCCCTCGCCTAACCCAGAGGGCTACCCCTTTGCTGGATTCTTCATGTACCCCAAAAGAGGCAGACAAAGCGAGTGACCTGGCTGGAGGGCTGAGTCATGACAAAGACAGACCACTGCAGGACGGGAGCAGCTGCCATAAGGGGGTGCCCAGAAAGGAAAGGACAATTTCATGCCCCCATCTGACCAGCAGGTGGCGACAGTGATAAGCAAACGCCTTCACACACACCCATTAGTAAATTAGTCTTATTATTTGAACTGTGGTAGCACCTAAGAGCCCAGTCACGGACCGGAACGCCACTGTGCTAGGCTCTGCACACACAGAACAAAAAGGCAGCCCCCGCCCCAAAGAGCTTGCAATCTAAGTCTTACAATCCTCATTTTATAAATGAGGCGATTGAGGCAATGTCCATCACACACAGGCAGTCTACGGCAAAGCCACTAATGGAACCCAGACCTCCTTGAATCCCATCCTGCACCTGAATCAGCAAGTCATCCCTACTCCCCTTCTAAATGCTAACAAGCTGTATCTGCTCTTGGAGTAGCCTCGCACTTCATTCCCATTCATCCAATATACAAAATCAAAAGCCACCCTTCAGCCAAGGACACGCAAAGCAGAAAAAATCTGAACTAGGAAGAGGAAGCAAAGTTCATTGATATTCCAACTGATGCTCAGCATAATTCTCAGATCACCAGCAGTTAATCAATAATCTTAGCCATTATTTAAACTCCGCTGCTTTGAGTGAACAGCACTTATTCGTAAACTTTCACTAAGGCACACAGGACTCTTTATAGCCTGAATGACGAGAGATTGATGATTCACGAATGCATAGTTATGACATTTAATGACTAGGCACATAGAGTAAAGCTTTGCTGAAGACTTTACTGAAGGTACAAGTTATAACCAGTAAGCTGAAAATGCGCCTCATGATACAATTCAGGTAAGAGTTATTTTTTTTCTGAATAAAACGTTTCATGGCGTGGTTTTCAAGGCAGCAGTTCTGCTCCTGTCAGCTTCTATGGAAGCAGGGGGGTTTGTTACTTTTGAAAAAACAGGCCATTCATCTGGGTAACTTTGTATGCTACTGATACTCGTCAATAAAGCATGGCTGGAAAATGGGCAACAGTCGTGGTAAAATATTGTCAATGTGCTGGGATCTATAGATAAACCATCTGCACCTTGAATGAAGGTATTGGCTGGTAGATATTGCTGAAAAGTAGCCTATTCACATAGCGGCTTATGAGCCACAAGTGGCTCTTTCATGTGTCTCCTGCAGCTCTTTGCAGCATATGATTTAAAACACCGTGTGATTTAATTATTAACCAATCTAAGCTAATAACCAATCAGGATGCTTTTACTATGCTGTTAACCAATTAAGTTATAATTTTGCACTAAGTTATTAACTTATTTGCTGTGAGAATATATATATAGTTTATATATATAAACTAAATATTTCCCATCATACTGTTTCAAAATGAATAGTACTGTAGTAAATGAAACAATGAATTTATACAACTGTGGCTCTTTTGGGTAATGTTGATCACTGATTTGGCTCCTGGACCACTGAGGTCTGATGATCACTGCAACAGACTCACCTGACTCTCAAATGTGTCACATTAAAGCTGGGTGTTTGATTCAGTGATGTGCTGACACTATTTATAAGATCTCCTTAAAAATATTCCTCATAATCATTTCTGGAGTGCCCGTTTTCAATGAGAAGAGGGGGAATGGAAAATCTACTTTGTTTTCTCCACAACTATTTAAGGAGGCAGCACAGTTATGCAAACAAACACCTAATACGAGCATGTACTAGGAAACTATCCACAGCACATTGTTTAGTTTGTGAGACTGGGTATGAAGACCCTGTAAGGGTGTCAACCTCTGGGATTTTTTTTCAAATACCTAATATTTGGGATAACCTGGTCTTTTGCTCTTAGGAATGTTTTTATGAGCACAATAGAGACCTCTTTGGCCGGGTTGGTTTAAGCAGTATCCTGAGAGGACTGGATATCCAAAGCACAGAAAGCATCCCAACCTTGCCTTCAGGTGCATGGCAAACTTTTGACAGGTGATTCCTGGGAGCTTTCTGTAATAACTGTCTGCCTCTTTTTAGTATTGCAGAACCATCCTGACTAGTCACAGCACCTCCACAGGGACCTCAGATAGAAACAGAAACTCAGACTGGAAATAAGGTGCAAATTCTCCACAGTGAGAATTCTCCGTCACTAGAAATGTTTAAATCAAGATTTGGATGTTTCTCTAAAATATATGCTCTAATCAAACAGGAATTAATTCAGGCTAGTCCTGTCTCTGGCCTGTGTTATACAGATCAGACTAGGTGATCAGAGGTTCCTTCTGGCCTTAAAAATCTATGAATACTATGGTAATGGGCATGAGAAAATAACCAGAACAGCTAACGGGAGAGTTAACCGGATTCTTTTCTGGCTCGCCCATCATCCCTGTAGTTGTTAAGCAACTACCAATGCAGAATCTGCACCCTGAAGAGTACGCTTCAACTAGACTAACTACACTTTTAGTAAAACATTAGCTGAGTCATGGCTACTGCTGATGAGGTGCGTGCCAGAAAAATCCAACTTGACTTCCACGTCCCAGGCTAAGTTTTTAGAGTCCATATTAGTAAAGAGAAAAACTGGTTTACTTGTAAACATTTTAATTAGAATGAAACATAGATCATGGCAATCTCGCTTTACTCTGAAAATGACTCTGGACTACTAATGTGTGGTTTTAGTTTGTAGGGGATTTTACCAACCTTGGTCCATGTAGGCTTATGACCTATGAGGTTCACTTTGACTTAAAATTCAAATTATCCTGAAGCTCAAAGTAAAATTTATTGAAGCTACCATGTTTTGCTTGAATAGGAATAAAAAAACAAGCGAATATATGGTTTCCAACCAAAAAAACCAAGTCAGCACAGGTTCATTCAAAACTCTGCCTGCGCTCATTCAAAACTTTGCTCAGTCAATGTTCTGACAAATGAGTTTGGTCACAAAAATTTTACTCAACTCTAGTACCAAGTGCATTTAGATCCTGAGGGCCTGGAGCTGACCACACAATACTGTTTGCAAGGTACATATGGTCACTAATTTAAGAGATTTAAGGAATGGTGTCCCCAGCCTCTGTTTGTCAGAAGGTGGTGATGGACGACAGGAGAGAGATCACTTGATCATTACCTGTTAGGTTCACTCCCTGACCTGGCATTGGCCACTGTCAGAAGACAGGCTACTGGGCTGGATGGTCCTTTGGTCTGACCCAGTACGGCCATTATTATGTTATTTCTGACAGATACTTCCAAAACCTCATGGAGAACAGAGGAGCGCAGCTACATCGAGATAGCAACAGCAAAGCTGAAAGATAGTTTATGTGATAGAACAACTAATGGCCATGATTCAGCAAAGCACTTAAACGTGTGCTTAAAATTAAGGACCTGCTTACGTGCTTTGCTGAACTGGAGCCAGGATCGCTGTTGTGTCTCTTGCTCTTTACTGAACAAAAATACGAAGAAACCACATGGTCATAATTTGGGTCCCAAATCACAGCATTTACTAAATATACTCAAACATGCCAGGTCTAGCTACACACTGCTGCTCTGGTTGGTTTCTGGCAGCTCCTAAAACAGAACGCAGTGGGCACCACTAGAGGGCTCAACGTATTTACAGTAAAAGGATTCTACCCTGTTCCTGTCCACTACAATCACCCAATCGCAATAAGGATTCTGTAGACCGAATTCAGAGGCTGGTGCAGAGAGGTGTAAATTGTCTGTCTATCAGCACAACCATAGCACAGACAGAGAGGAGACTGTGGTTGCTTTGCACAGCCACAGGCCCCCCCTCCGCCCCATTTCCATCACAGGGATTGTCTGTCAGGATTTCAGTCAGTGGAAACCCAGCTGAACATGGCCTTGTGAATGTCTCCCTTTTTCCAAAGTGTTTTTGTCAATTCAGTGGCTTGGTAAAGAGACAGGAAGGAAAGTCGGATTGAGGCCACTGAGAAGGTGGGCCAGCTTGTTGGCCTGAATGGTCTTGTATTGCTACCTAAGTTCCTAGCCATTTCCTTATCCCACAACATAAACTAGCGTAGTCACTGCAATTGAAAGGAGTAATGAGCAATGGAAGGGTAAAAGAGCAGCAGTGCCACCAACTCTCACGGTATTTGGAGCCTTCCTTAAAATAACTGCTTCTGGAATCACGAGAATCTCAACTTTTATTTTAAAAATTAAGTTTCTTGCCCTCCTGACTATGGAGAAAAGTTCTAAAAATTAGAACCCAAGTTATTTATCATTGTTAATTATATGTATAACAGATTAGACATCTATTAATGCTAATGTATAGTTGTATAAATGTTGGGTTTTTTAGGTAATTGTAATTTTGGGCTTGACATTTTTAAATACTTGGGATTAATGCAGCAGCAGGGTCCAAATATCTTGGTTAGAATATTCAACCAGGAAATACAATATACCATATCCTGATCTTTTCTGTATTGGTTTAAGTCTGGAGTGACTCTTGTGCAGTCACTGCTTCACTGTGCATTTACATCAGTATAACTGAGATCAGGGCCATGGCTACACTTGCAAATTTGCAGCGCTGCAGCAGGGTGTGAAAACACACCCTCTCCAGCGCTGCAAATTGCGGCGCTGCAAAGCGCCAGTGTGGTCAAAGCCCCAGCGCTGGGCGGCTCCCAGCGCTGTACATTATTCCCCACATTATTCTCCCAGCGCTGGCGCTTTGACTACACTTAGCGCTTCAAAGCGCTGCCACGGCAGCGCTTTGAAGTGCAAGTGTAGCCATAGCCCAGCATTTGGACACTAAGCATGTAAGCAGAAACTTATAAGGCCATCAGAATTGCATGTTGCCTTTAACAATGGCTGCTTCAGCTGTGTGCCCTCTCTACAAAATGGCTCTTTAAGCAAGAGACCTGAAGCTTTCCCTTGAATAAAAGGCAGATCTTACTTCCAGGGAAATCTGTGAAAAAATATCTAGTGATTTAAATGGGAGCAGGATTGAGCCATAATACACAATATCAGCAGAGCAGTACTTTGTGTTTCAGACACAGCTTTTAGAGCAGATAGCAAAGATGGGACTCCTTTTATTATAGGTTACATGATCAGAGTGATATTTTGCTGGGGATTTAGCACATCTTTATTTGGACTGGGTTTGTTACATCCTAAAAACAAGAATTCAATCTTTAAAGTGAGCAGAAACATTTTGATTATGTCAAGTATCAGAGGGGTAGCCGTGTTAGTCTGGTTCTGTAGAAGCAGCAAAGAATCCTGTGGCACCTTATAGACTAACAGACGTTTTGCAGCATGAGCTTTTGTGGGTGAATACCCACTTCTTGCATCCAAAGAAGTGGGTATTCACCCACGAAAGCTCATTTTGATTATGCAACATGTAAGAGATGCCTAATACAAACTGAAACCACTAGCTCAAAACATCACAGCAAGTGAATTACAACCAGCATATTTACTTTACCCGACTCTTCAAGATGTATAAAGTCTAGCAGAAATTATGGGAGATTTTATTTTTTTATAAACAGTAACTAATAGTCAATAATAAAGTAAATTGAACAAAGTGATCTAATCAACACATGCCTCAATTTTATACAATATAATGGCCTCATTCCTCCAATTTAAATACAAAGCCACTGCTTGTTAGTGATACTATTTAAACCAGCACTGTTTATTGTTTATTCAGTTATTGCTGCTTTTTGCAAATAGTGACACCTCCAATTTTCCAACAACAATACTAAGTCACTATCTATACTCAAGATAGCTTAATAGATTCTCAGATAAATTAACTTCCAACAGCCATACCAACTGCCAACACTGTAATTATCCTTCAGTCTGATAATCGTACATACTGCACTTAGGTGATCATTACCTATTTTTTTTGTTTTTTGGAACTGTAACATTTTAAAGTAAACAGCTGGCTTGTTAGCTTAGACCAGCAATAACAGTGTGCTGACAAGTCAGTCTACTTTACGGATCCCAGTTCAGTCTTTCTAAGTAAGCTTATCAAAAGTGTCAGTTTGATAACGGAACTGCCCACTCGTTTGTGATTAGAGCCATGGTGCTCCTTGTTGCCTGGCTGCCTGCACAAACTGGGCTGTGAGAAGACAGTGGAATTCTAATGGGACTTGCATTCTTTGGGTACAATCCTTGCATTTTCAGAACTCGTTCAGGTAAGAAAGCATACGAAAGTATTCCTTTTCCTCCGTGTTTTAAAAACTGAACTTTGCTATTAGTCAACTACTTTGTTTCATTCTTTCGTTATGGGTAAACTTTGATCATATGATCTTAAATATGAAATTGTCTGGTATTATTTTGTTCTCATTCTTCCATTCAAATGTATCTTTTTTACTCCAAGGAATTTCTGACCAGGGACATTCTGCTTAGTGTAAACAGCTCAGACGGTTGCAGCCCCGATTTAGGACTGGTAGTACTAGAAGCAAAAATAAACATTGGCTTTGCTAAATTACATCATCTTGCACAGCTGAAATAAAGATTACTCAAAAGCATCTACAGTAGAGGTGCGCAAACTATGGCCCACGGGCCACATCCGGACCCGTGGGACAGTCCTACCCGGCCCCTGAGCTCCTGGCCGGGGAGAGTAGCCCCCCTCCCCTGCAGCCTCAGCTCACCGCGCCACCAGCGCTCTGGGCACTGGGGCTGCGAGCTCCTGCCGGGCAGCGCGGTGGCGGGGTTGGCTCCAGCCAGGCAGCGCGGCTGCCAGTCCTGGTGCTCTGAGCGGCATGGTAAGGGGCCGGGGAGCGGAGGGGTTGGATAAGGGGCAGGGAGTCCTTGGGGGAAGTCAGGGGACAGGGAACACAGGGCAGTTGGATGGGGCAGAGCTGTCAGGGGACAGGGAGCGGGGGGGCTTGGATAGGCATGGGAGTCCCGGGGGGCTTGTCAGGGAGCAGGGGTGTGAATAGGGGTGGGGGCAGTCAGGGGACAAGGAGCAGGGGTTGGATAGGAGGTAGGGTCCTGGGGGAGTTAGGGGCGGGGGGTCCCAGGAGGGGGCGGTGAGGGGACAAGGAGCAGGGGGGTTGGATGGGTTGGGGGTTCTGAGGGGGGGCAGACAGGGAGCGGGAAGTGGGAGGAGGCAGATAAGGGGCGGGGGCCAGGCTGTTTGGGGAGGCACAGCCTTCCCTACCCGGCCCTCCATACAGTTTTGGAACCCCGATGTGGCCCTCGGGCCAAAAAGTTTGCCCACCCCTGATCTACAGAGTTATATTAGTAGAAGTTAACGATTATTCAATACAACCAATTTACGCTCTCCCTAGGCTGCAACAGTGCCAGACATCATGCCTTCAAACACGTTAGTTTCCATCTTTAACAAGTGTTATGAGGATTTTTGTCCCAATTGTGCTTTGCTGACTGAACTGAGTTGACAACTGAATAACATACCCTGTTTGGCCCATCAAGACATGGCCTTGAAGAGGTAATGCACATGTTAGAACTAGGGCTATCAGTTAATCGCAGTTAATGCAAGTGATTAATGCAAAACAAATTAACTAGATTAAAAATTAGTTGTGATTAATTGCAGTTTTAGTTGCACTGTTTAAAATAATAGAATACCAATTTAAATTTATTATAAATATTTTTGGATGTTTTTCTATATTTTCAAAAATATTGATTTCAGTTACAACACAGAATACAAAATACTTGCACTGTAAAAAAGATAAACAAAATGGTCCTGCTTCTTGTTCAGCCAATGGCTAAGAAAAACAAATTTGTTTACTTTTGCAGGAGATAATGCTACCGGCTTCTTATTTACAATGTTGCCTGAACGTGAGAACAGGCGTTCGCATGGCACTGCTGTAGCCAGTGTTGCAAGGGATTTATGTGCAGACAGGCTAAACATTTGTATGCCCCTTCGTGCTTTGACCTGTAGGCTCTGACGTTTTAGTGCAGTTATGTTAAAAAAATATTTCTCCATTTTTAGGCTGCACTTTCAGGCTAAAGAGATTGCACTACAGTACTTGTATGAGGTTGTGATGGGGGCATCTGCCCCACACTGGTCCATAAGGGGTTTATAGAGCCCTAGGGAGGCTGCACAGGAGGCAGCCAATTAGAGAGGGGCTGCAAGAAGCAGCCAATCAGTGCCGGGCTGGCCCATATAAGATGGGCTGCGGAATAGAGCAGTGTCAGTCACCCCCTGGAGCTTGAGGAGGGAGGACAGGCTGCCTTACAGGCTGAAGGCAGCAAGCACCCTGGACAGAGCAGTGCTGCAAGCAGAGACCCAGGGAGCTAAAGGCAGCTCCTGGCTGGCTGCAGGGATCTGTCGGCTGAGGCTCTGAGCCACAAGCAAAGAGGGTGCTGGGGCTGCAGGGAAGTGGCCCAGGGAGATCTACAGAGGAGTCGGAGGGGGCTCTGCAAGCAGCGGCCATCTACAGGGTCCCTGAGCCGGGACCCAGAGTAGTGAGTGGGCCCAGGTTCCCCTCCCCCCACCCCCACTCGCCACTGAGGAAGCGGATGGACCATCGGACTGCAACATTCCCCCGGAAGGAGGGAGCACACAGTGCGGCACGGACGGAGGGCTGTGTCACTGAAGAGGACGCTGCGATCCTGGGAGTGACATGGGTCCCAGAGCAGAAGTGATGGTGGCGAGGCACCACCAGAAGAAGGTATACTGGTGGGCAGAGCTAATTCCCATGACAACCAGCAGGAGGCACCAGAGTGCTGAGTCCCACCCTGTCACAGAGGTGAATTGAAAAATGCTATTTCTTTTGTTTAGCTTTTTTACAGTGCAAATATTTGTAATAAAAATAATAATATAAAGAGAGCACTGTACACTTTGTATTCTGTGTTGTAACTGAAATCAATATATTTGAAAATGTAGAAAAAACATCCACAAATGTTTATAATAAATGTCAACTGGTTTTCTATGATTGTTTAACAGTGGAATTAAAACTGTGATTAAGAATGACTGTTTTTTTTAAATCTTGTGATTAATTGCAATTTTTTTTTGATCGTTAGAACATTAGCAAGCCCTAAAGTGCTGCAGAGATTTTAGCCTGCGTCTTGTGATGCGGGTGAAGAGCTAGACTCAGAAAATCATTTGCAGTGCGCAGCAACACTGCTGAACCTGCCGACTTATGAACAACCTATTCTTGAGGCCAATAGATCGTACACGGAACGAGCACCATCTGCAGACACAGATATATATTGCTTTTCATATGAGTCTCTCGGAATTCCTTACTACCCCTTGCAAATGTATGCATTAGAGGACAGGATTTGCCATAACTCTGCAAACATAGCTTGGCTCAGACTGGAATGGAACTTGGCATAAACTGCTGGGTATTTTCCACCCTCCTTATCCTTTTTTTGACTGTCCATCTGTCTTGATGTTTGCCCTTTGCAGCATAGCCGAGGCTGGGGAGACTACAGGTTCTAAACTTAAAAAGTTTAAGACTTCAGAACTCACACCCTGGCACTGCATGCTTGTGAACACACGGACTTGCTCTAATGCTGAAAATGCTTTCTTAACTGAACCCTCTTGCTGTAGACAGAGAACATCTGGAAGTTATGGATAACCAAAAGGCATGTTGTTTCCAAAGCAAGGGTCAAATGCTTTCTTAGGAACAGAATGCCCCTCCCACTGCATTGGGAGCATTCAGCATATCAAGCTGTAAGTTTCTATTGAATTACAG
Source organism: Mauremys reevesii (assembly GCF_016161935.1). Taxonomy (NCBI): domain Eukaryota; kingdom Metazoa; phylum Chordata; order Testudines; family Geoemydidae; genus Mauremys; species Mauremys reevesii. The sequence goes on from NC_052628.1 coordinate 118,170,311, forward strand.
CATTCAAGTAAGTGGCTTTTCTGCAGGGAGGCACATACTGTGCTGCATTATTCAGACAAGCAGACTGAATTGTTTATCATCAAAAAGGGTTATTAATTCAGTTCTGTTTTTGCTTAATGAGCCAAAGCTGATTCAAGTGAATTTATTGTTAAATATTTGCCAGATAACTTTAAGCTGTTGGTTCTTTACAAGCTTTGTTTTTCAGATTTCTTAACTAGTCTTGTGTGGTTGATCACTCAATAAGTTGTATGGTAATGTTTATAGTAGCTGATTGAATTAGACTTTATTAAAAGCATAATGAATAGTAAGCAATGAACTTCCATAGTCAATATTTAGAGTTAGAAATATTTGTGCTGAAATACTCAACGTTTAGGCCTCTTGGACTGTAAAGCACAAATCCTGCCATCATTAACAACATGCTGAGAAGGAACCTAACCAGCACTTTCTTTACATCTTAGGAACTGATGTATTAAGTGGACGCACAGAAAATGGAAAGCCAAACAGAAACTATCAAGATGGATATTGGCCCCTCTCTGTCATTTCCAATGGAAAGAAAGGTTCACATCCAGATAAGTGGGAGACAGCTCATCAAAACCAAACTGAGGAAGAGCTGTTCCTGCACCACTAAGAGACTGAAGAACGTAGTCATGGACTTCTTCCCTGTGTTACGATGGCTTCCCAAGTACCGCTGCAGAGAATACATATGGGGGGACGTTATGTCTGGGGTGGTGATTGGGATCATTTTGGTACCCCAAGCCATAGCGTATTCTCTGCTAGCCGGTCTGAAGCCTATTTATAGCCTTTACACGTCATTCTTTGCCAACATAATTTATTTCCTGATGGGCACCTCTCGCCATGTGTCTGTTGGCATTTTCAGCCTGTTAAGTTTAATGGTAGGGCAAGTTGTGGACAGAGAGCTACTCTTGGCAGGGTTTGACCTGAACGATGAGGATGACGCCAACAGCAACAGCTATGAATGGAACGGCAACAATTCTAATGGAACCGCCTTCAACCTTACCCTGGGGGGGTTGAGCACTGAGTGCGGGAAAGACTGTTATGCTATTGGCGTCGCTACAGCCTTGACTTTTCTGGCTGGAGTTTATCAGGTAAGTTGCTGCCTCGCCTATGGTGAGGATATGAAGCTCTTAGAGTGCCTTTGCAGGCTTCTGACTTCCACTGTAAGGAATTTTAACACATCAGCTCAATCAGATGCTCACTGAAATTTATCTTCCACCGAGACTCCTGGCAGCACGTTATAAGGTTTATTTTAAAAGTGTTTGACCAATAGGGTTTATTAGCTAATTACTTGGAACACAATCCTATTGGCCGCAATGGAAGGGCTACTTACACTGGGTGCAATTCTCCATTGCATTGTTGGCCCTTTATGCTGCTCTGTGGTCACAAAGAGGCCTGGTCATGGGGGAATTTCCAGGTACCACAGACACAGTGTAACAGCTCTAACAACTTCACTTCACTGTCCCTTTTGTGGCACATGACACAATCCCAGTCTTCCCCTGCATCAAGGTAAGGAGAGCTGCTCCCCCTCCCTTTCCCAGCCCCCTGCTCGGCACCCCACAACCCCCTTGCTATTGCTGCCCCAACTTTGCCCGCTCCCAGCAGCCCCAGCTGGCTAGGAGTTGGAGAGTGAGCCTCATCCTGCAGCAGTGGCTTCTGTCCCATGGCACTGGACCCAGCCGGCTCCCTGCTCCAGACAGTGCGTCCTGGTGCATTGGGTTGCAGTGCCACTCAGGTTTGGCCTGGCTGCCCCTTCATCATGAGTGGGACTGCAGCCCCATGCACCAGGTCACAATGCCACTTGGTTTGGGGACCCTCTCAAATGGGGGATCCAGGGCAAACTTCTCCCCCCATGGGCATGCACGGGGTGGGGAGTGATGGAGGGTGGGAGGTAGCAGGCAACCCATCTAGACCTGTCCAGCAACTTATTGGTTTGGGAAACACTGGGTTAGGGCACTAGCCTAGAACTTAGGAGACCTGGAGTCAAATCCCTCCTCTGCCACAGACTCCAGGTGTGTGGCCTTGGTCAAGTCACTTAGGCCTAGTCTACACTATGGGGGGGATCGATCTAAGTTACGCAACTTCTGCTATGTGAATAGCATAGCTGAAGTCAACGTACTTAGATCGACTTACCGTGTGTCTTCACTGCGGTGAGTTGACTGCTGCCGCTCCCCCGTCGACTCCACCTGCGCCTCTCGCAGCGCTGGAGTACAGGAGTCGATGGGAGAGCGCTTGGGGTCGATTTATTGCATCTAGACTAGATACGATAAATCGACCCCCGCTGGATCGATCGCTGCCTGCCGATCCGGCCGGTAGTGAAGACATACCCTTAGTCTCTCTGTGTCTCAGTCCTCCATCTGCAAAATGAGGTTAACACCATTACCTCGGTGGCCTGCTGAAGATAAATGCACTGAAGGCTGTGAGGCTCTCAGCTGCTATGCTGATGGGATATGGATAGAAAGTTATCTCAGGTGCCCAGTGCAGGTTACCTTCAAGGGCCTTGATTTGCCGAGGAAAGATGCTCAGCACTTTCTGCACGTCAGGCTTCTTTACTGCATCTCAAAATGGCCACCCAAGCCCTGAGGCACCCAAAGTCACTACTGTCTGCTGAATATGTAAGGCACGGTGCCCAGGCTGGAAAGCAATCCCACTTCAGTCTGCAACAGCCTGAACTCCAGAAATGAGCTTGTTCATTAAAAAATGAAAAAGGAGCCATCTTTCCCCTTACTACTGAAGCAGTAATCGCCATTGTCCTCACTGGGAGTTCTGCTGACAAAGGGATGGCAAGCAGGGCCCCAAGCTGTTCTACTCCCTTTAGCGGAGCTGAGAGGAACATTCAGCTCTCAGGACAATAAAAGCGCTGGACTAAATTCTCCACTGACTTACACCGGCAACAACGCAGTCAGGTGGCAGATCACTTCAGTGTGGAGTTCATTTGAATTGATGCTGGGGTACCAGTTCCAGTTAGTCCACTTCAAAAACCTGCTCATTTACCTCTGGAGCTCATGGTCTAGCAAGACAAATCCATCAATTGTAAAAACAGGCCTGAAATAACAAGTTAACAGCTCTTTTCAGAATTACAACTTTCAGGGATCTGTCCGCAACTGATGCTTTCTCCGTTTTTTGCAGTACCCTTTAGTTCTTACCCTCTTGCTTTTCTTTCAGGTTCTGATGGGAGTCTTTCGTCTAGGCTTTGTCTCTGTGTATCTTTCAGAGTCTGTGCTGGATGGATTTGCAACTGGTGCTTCTTTAACCATTTTAACAGCCCAAGTTAAGTACCTTATTGGAATAAAAATCCCACGCAGCCAAGGCCATGGGATCTTCTTAACGACCTGGATTAATATTTTTCAAAACATTTCTCAGGCTAACGTATGCGATGTAATCACGAGCGTGGTTTGCATTGCTGTGCTAGTCGCTGCGAAAGAACTGGGAGATCGGTACAAGCAGAAGCTGAAAATCCCACTGCCCACAGAGCTGGTGGTTATTGTTGTGGCTACGCTGGTTTCACACTATGGGAAGCTGAATGAAGTTTATGCATCCAGTGTTTCGGGGGCAATTCCAACTGGATTTATTCCCCCTCAGCTGCCAAATTTTAACATGATGCATCGCGTGGCTCTAGATGCTGTTCCTCTTGCCATAGTTGGCTTTGCATTTACAATCTCCCTCTCAGAAATGTTTGCCAAGAAATATGCCTACACTGTCAGAGCGAATCAGGAAATGTTTGCCATAGGATTCTGTAACATTATCCCATCCTTTTTCCATTGTTTTGCAACCAGTGCAGCTCTTGCAAAAACGCTTGTGAAATCTTCTACGGGCTGCCAGACGCAGGTCTCTAGTGTTATCAGCGCAGCGGTAGTGCTGCTGGTGCTGCTCTTCCTCGCTCCGCTGTTTTATTCTTTGCAAAAATGTGTTTTGGCTTGCATCATAATAGTCAGTCTCCGAGGAGCCCTTCGGAAGTTTAGAGACGTGCCCCAGCGATATCACATGAACAAGATGGACACTCTGGTGTGGTGCGTTACTGTGTTCTCATCTGCCCTGATCAGCACAGAAATGGGGCTTTTGATTGGGGTCCTCTTTTCCATGCTGTGCATCGTTGTTCGTACGCAGCGACCCCGTACTGCCCTGCTTGGTCAGATCCAGAGCACTGCCTTCTATGAAGATGACTGGGAATATGAAAGTCTCTGTCCTGTTCCAAATGCCAAAATATTTCGTTTTGAGGCACCACTTTACTATGCAAATAAAGACTTTTTTCTGAAGTCTCTCTACAGAATGACTGGGTTAGATCCTACTCTGGAAGCTGCTAAAAGGAAAAAGAATGAGAAGAAGCAAAAAGAGCATTTGAAAGAGGGAAATAGAGGCACGATTGTTAAGGGATTGGATCAGGCAGATACAGCCTTACACCTGGTCCCTAAACAAGTAGATTTCCAGACTATCATCATAGACTGTTCCTCAATCACTTTTCTGGACACAGCTGGTATAATCACATTAAAGGAAATAGTGAAAGATTACAACGAGCAAAAAATCACTGTTCTTCTGGCTTGCTGCAACCCCTCAGTGATTGACTCTCTGAAAAGAGGGGGCTACTTTGGGAAGGATTGCAAAAAGATGCACAAATTGCTGTTCTATAGCATTCACGGTGCTGTGCAGTTTGCCAGAGATAGAAAGTTTTTGGCAGATGGGTCTGCTGTTTAGTTTCAAAGGCCCATTTATTTCCCTCTGCTGTGCTGCACAAAGGGGAACAGGGTGCAGTCACTTAGAAGTAGGCAGACACCGCACTTGCTGCGCAGGAGCCACCTGCCTACAGGACATTCTCCCAGGAGAAGGTGTGCAGTGCTGGACCGCCGCATCCCATCTGCAGATGGGGCAAACAGGGGTGAGTGCACCCAGTTACCACCTGACCTGCCACTTCAAAATGCAGATGTTGGACTGTAAAAGAGCTTGTGAGTTACTTCTCCACTGTACTGTAGTAACTTACATGCATCAAACTTACGCACCACCGGTCTGGTGTATCTGCAAGTCTGTCTAGTGCCTGAGCAGAAAAGGCTAGCTGTCCCCCTTGAATGTGCTGGTTTATGGGTACAGGAGAGCAGTCTCCGAGAAACCACTTGTGGTCTGGTTCCTTGGCCACACCACAGTGCTATCTTTTAAACTCTGGCCTGTAAGGTCTTTTCCCTTATCATATCACTACTACAGGCATGCTCTTGTTTCAACGGGCTTTTAGACAACCCTGCTGTTTGCTACACACTTGTTAGGAGCATCAGCTGGGATGATGTAGCACCTCCTTCCCACATGCCCATGAGCCATAACAAATGTGTTCCCCTCAGTTTCATTATTCCTTAGCAAAACCTCCCTCAAAGCTACCATGGAATCATCCATATTAAAAAGAGCCTATTGAGGGCATATTTCTGTTCTTAAAGATGCAGGAAGAAGTGTGACCATTAAACTCAGATTTGCTGTAGCTAGTGAAATTAATTAAAGTGATGTTAAGAAAAGGGAAGTGCGTTCATTAGAAATCTTATAGCTACACTAGTTTAACTGTGAGGCAAATCTGACTTTCTGGAATTTAGCTATCTCAAGCTTAAACCCTAGAATTCAGGCCAAGCACATCATCTTTGTAATGTAACTGTCAGACTGGGTGCAGGGCAGTGGGGAGACATGGGAGTGAAAGAGACAGGGGAGGGAAAAAGATGCAAGAAGGGAAGCGTGAGATATGGACGGGAATGGGAGAAACGGACTGGGTCTGAATCTGGAGTAACTCCACTGAAGTTTTACGCTGGTGTATCTGGGATCAGAATGTAGCCTAATGGCTGAAGCAGAACTTTTTTAAGTCATTCATTTCATTATGTTGTCGGAGTACCCCCACGATCCGTATACATTTCAGGCCATAACTTTAATTTGTAACTCTGGTTTCTAATGACAGCTAAGAGATGTCTGGGATGTTATGCAGAGTCGGGATATGTTATTTTTATATTAATTTCTATGACTAATTATTCCCTGTAATATCAAATGGCAATTTAAAATACAGCACACTGCACATCAGATGTGTGCGTATATATCACACCTATTTGTGCAGTATCTGTACAAAAATACACGTAGAATAGGGCTAGAGCAGAAGTCAGTTTAAAGACGGCGCTGGATTGCAGCCAGAAGTTCTGACGCTTGGCTTTGGCAGTGTGGCTTCTCCAATGCTCAAACTGAAGAGCTAGACCAAGGCACCGTTTCGGCTCATTCAGCAGCTGCTTCTCCCTCCTTTCTCATGTCCCATCCCACAGGCCAGGTGCTGGGCAGTGTAAGGAAGCTCAGTTTCTGGTCCTGGAGCCTTTTTTCCTTTCTCGTTTTGGCCATTTTGTGTGACCCTCCACCCCCATTTCAATGGCAGAACCTTCCCCCTTCCCAGTAGCTCTCACTGTCTTTCCTCTCCCATCCTCTTCCCTGGGACTAGCCACTCCTTCCATCCATGAGTGAAACGTGGGGAAAATGCAGGTTTGAGGAATGCTTATAGGGCTACATTTAGTCTAACTCCATTGAAGCCAACAGAGACGCACTTAAACATACTCAGTGCGATAACTCTGCTCTGTAGTCCCTAAAGAGACTACTGGTCTCATGCTACTTTTCAAGCAAGCCCTTTGCCACGATACACAACATTTTGTTTCAGAGCACTACACAACAGTACCGCAGCACCAAGCAACTTATTTCCACTCTCTAGATCAACAAGTGCAAGGATACTCTAAGCAAAGGTCTCCAGATTTTCCCATGTCCCCTCCCTATTTAGGAACACCACAACAAATAAAGGAAGGGCAACTCATTTCCAAATAGCAAAATTCTGGTGATTGACTCTATCTGAAGTGAGGGCAACACTGGGATGGGGTGTATAGATCCCACGCTGAGGAGGGAGGTGCCAGAGAGGCTCTGGGGACAGGACGAGCCCTGCTCCTCTGGCCTTGTCAATCATGTATAAAAGGGAGAAAATGGAAGTCAATTGAGGGAGGAGGAGCAAGACTGTCCCAAGCAGAAGACTACTGGAGCCACTTGGGGAACAACCATCCAGGAGATCTCTACCCCAACCCTGTGGGAAGTGCAGTGAACTCCCAGGGAGAGATTTAAGAAGGCCTGCAAGGGGTAGCACCCCTGGTAAGAAGTAAGAAATTGGGGGTCTGTGTGGGAGCTACCCAGTGCAAGCAACTGTGTGGTCAGGTTCTCTCATCCTCTGGAAGAAAAGCTGTGGGGGCTCCTTTACAAACACATTTTTAATGAGGATTAGTAGTTAGGTAGTGAAATTCCCCTGCTCGCCTCATTTATTCAAAAACATATGTGATGTCTCGGTGCTATTATCACAACACATGATGTCAACAGTAACAAACTAATTCTGGAAAAGCCGGCCTGACTGATGTCTGTGTTAAGAGATCAGAACTGACCAACCATTTTTAGTATTAGTGTTTTTCTGCGGTAAAGTCAATTTAACATGCAACAACATCATCCATTAAAGAGCTGGTGTACCATGACCACAGCTTACCATCTTCTCATTGTTACCTTGTGTTCTCCTGAAATGTTTGTTGTAGCCACTTAGTATGCATGCTTTGCTGGTCAGGGACCATCTTTGTCATATGTCTATACAGGGCCTAGCACAAAGCGACTGGGGCCAATGTACTTCGCTGTATGATACAGCGAGTTACAGTTGGGAGTTAACAGCAATCCCTGGGGAACAAAAGAGCAAGCTCTTTAACAAGCTAGTCTTATTCACTCTGTTGTCTGAGCCCCAGAGCTAGAACCTTGAGAAGAATTATAGCTTTGCTCTCCCCTAATGTTATGAGACTAATCTGGTTTCCGAAAGAAGACGGGCAATTGGGGAACAAAATTAAGACTTATCCTTACCTGAAAAAAAAAGTTAGAGTTGTAGCCCATGCCCCCCCCCCACCCCCCAAAAGAGGGAGAAGGGAAGAGAAGCTGATCTGTCAATCTTTTTTTAACAAAGCATGCTGGGAAGGGGTGCAGTCTGGTGGCTGTTTACAAGGTAGGCTCTTTGGGTTGTTTAGTTTTTATCAGAGCAGCATCCCAGCAGAAGAAGGAGAGCTGCATGAAGATGCGGGATGAGGGGAGAACAGGTTGTTTTTTTCTCTCTGATAAAAGTTGTTTTAACAACCAGAAAAGACTTCAGGAACCATTTGTGTTTTGAATGTTAGTTCTGGGGACTGGCTTATATGTAAGTTACTGTGTTTATGGCTGTAAATGACTTTCTATGATTAAAAACTGCTTTATTTCTGTTCGCTTACTGTCAGGGGTCAGGGCAGGCTGTACTGACTCAGTGTGCGGCTGGTAAAGGGCTTTTAATTCCTCTGTGGTTTTATACTATTCTCAGTGACTTGGGGTTGGGTAAATACTAGAATAAGATACTTAATATGAGACTCTCTCTTTTCTTGTGTAGCTGGCATACAACTTTTGTCAAGCATGGTGTCTTTGGCATTGACTATATATTTAACAAACTACAGGTACTGATAAGTAGCAAGGGAGGGGCTCCCAACCTCGAGGGGGAAGAAAACTACATTACTTCAGCCTGGAAGCAAAAAAGCTGCCCGTACATACAGTGTGGGGAATGGTTACAGCTGCGGGCTGGAAGCAAGGGATGTTTTCAAACAGCCCCTGATTAGTGATGTCTCACAACTGACAGTTTTTCCCACCAAGAGAAACTATTTGGCTCTACATCACTGCTTAGTCATGCCTGGGATTTAAAGGCACAGTCTTGCCATAAGGATTCACAGCTGAATACAGTAATTCCCCTATGTCTGCTTCTCATGCACTCCCAGGACTCTCACATCACAGAGGCATTTCCATTACTTCTAGGGAAGAGCAACCCTACCAAGTGTACATAGGAACATACAACTTACTTAAAATACACAGGTTGAGGTATTTAAAGAGCTGAAGCACTGTCAGAGGTATTAACAGGACTTTTTGGACAATGTGCATGAGTCAAAAAGCAAATCTGAGCTCCTAGAGCAGGAAATATGATTTTTTCCCCCCCTAACACATTCCAGTATTAATTGTTGAGTGTCAGAAATGTTCACTCACCCAACGGTAATGAGTTCCAGTAACCAGTGAATTCGAACTTGTTCAATGCCACCATGCGGTACCGAAGACACATAGGCAAGGTTCAGTTCTTGGTCTTTACTGAGGTCAAATAAATCCGCTCTGCTGTGAGGTAGAGGAGGACTGGAGGTGGTAAAAACAATAGGTCACAGAACAGATCAGTGCCAGAGCCAGGAATAAAACCCAGGCCTCTTGAGTCCCAATCCAGGGTCCTGTCCATGGGGATACAGTGCTTTTACTGGAGTAGTAAGGGCAGCTCAGCAAAGTGGAATAAGGAAACTGAAACACGACTTGTGGTTTATATCTTTGTGTTAGCTTACAAGTTAGCATCAGAGTACAGGACCCATGAATCATTCCATGAGTAGCAGGGCAGGAAGATTTTGTCTCAGGTTACTCAAACTCAGCAAACAGGCATAAGGAAAACTGGCAATGAGATAATTCCCTGGGAGTAATTAACACTGTTCTAAGCATCGTGTCAGCCTGCCTGACTCCCACCTCTACTGACACCAACCAAAAGTCATGTAGGGCAGAGGTCCCCAACGTGGTGCCCGCGGGCGCCATGGTGCCCACTGGGGCATCTAAGTGTGCCCACGTACTGGCCAGCAGACGAGCATCTGCCGAAATGCCACCGATAAGTTGCATCATCGAGAGGCGTCGCTGCCGAAATGCTGCCGATTTTCGGCGGTATTTCAGCGGCAACGCCTCTGGATGACAGGGCATTTCACGGCGACACCTATTGACATTGCTGCTAGTCAGCAGAATTTCAGTGGATGCTCGTCCGCCACCACGGTCCTCCGTCTGGTGCCCGCCACACAAAAAAGGTTGGAGACCACAGATGCACTCCATTGGCACACTGTGCCTTGCCCCTGGGCACATGTCACAGGGGTGTTTGCCATGGGACAAGCAGGCTGAGAAACCCTGAGCCATATTTAACTCTTCATTGATGCACAGTAACACACTGATGTTAACACTGACTCTCTGGTGCCCATTGAAAACAATGGAGGCAGGCTCTATGTGCCTTTTGAACCCACACAGAATAGCTCCCATGGGGAGGGAAAGTGTTTTGTCTAACAGTTGGAATATGCTCTGAGTCTGTTGGGTTAGGTGCTAAATGTTGGGGTTTCAGCAACAGCAGGGGACTGGACACAGTAACCCAGGAGAGCGTTTCCAGACCTATGTTCCTAACTACAGATCTCCTGTGAATGCTCCAGTTCTCTTCGAACATGCTAAATCACTGCGAGACTTGGGCAAAATATATCCCGATACACTCTGCACTTTTTATATACATATGAAACTTAACAGAACTGTATATTGTGCTGGTTTATTTTGTTATGGGAGCAGAGCTTAATTATACTGATAAGGAACCTATTGCAATGCCTGCTAACTCATTGTGGGTAGTTGTCGCCTTCTAGCGGCTGCACCAGATAGAGGTTTGAATCTGCTACTGCTTCCAAGCCAATGGACCTAGTGCTTTAGCTCAGTGGTTCTCAACCAGGGGTCTGTGGCCCCCTGGCAGCAAATCCTTTCAGGGGGGCCACGGAGCACCACCGCTGAAACTCCCAGCTCCGGTGCTGCCCCCCACCACACTGAGGGGCTGAAGCTGGGAGCAGCACAGGGCTGACACCCCAAACTCCCCTTCCCCCCTGAAGCCAGGAGCAGAACAGGGCTGAAATGCCAAGCTCCCCTCTTCCCCCGCTGAAGCTGAGAGCCACACCTCTAGAACAAGGCAAAGACCTACGCTGGATTTAACATGGGTTATACTATCTCAGCAGCAGCTTTTGTCCTCTGTGGCTTGTTGTCCTGGTATCTGTCCTTTCCCTTTACTTTTACATTCTAGTTTAAATATATCAAGTCTGTAGAATCTCAGAACTTGGTGTTTCTAAGGTTTCATCCATGTTCTCTAGTAGGTTCCAAATCTGGTCTCTGCCAGATCATCTGATATTCCGACATGGAAAAGGAAACTACATGCAACAACTAGAGCCTGCTTCTGATTCAGATTTCCAGGTCAGTCCTTTTGATCGACCAGGGTTCCTGTCTGACTAGATGTGACTGTGGCCTGATGTAACAGAACTGTTGTTTGTTCCTTTTCTGCTTTCCTTTTAATCTGTTTTTCTTTCCTTTTGGAGAAACTGTAAATGGGGCTTTGTAAATTGTTACCAAGATGTTTTCTTAATGATTATTTTTCTTAATAATAACCTCATCATTTAAGAAAGTTTAAGAAAGCTGGCTTTAACTTTCCTTTCCTGTACACTTAGCAATATGAAATAAATGGTTTTTTTATAGCATGGTGTGGTTCAGAAGTTAAACCTTAAACTGTGGTAAAAATATCTTGGGGTTTAGCACTAACTATTCGGTGTCTTTGACGATGTCTTAACAATCTATAACATGGACTATCCACGCCAGAAACATGAGAGTCACAATCAATACTGCCCTCGGTCTCAGCAGAGAGAGGCCACGTATTGAAGAGGCCCAAAACCTGAACTAGTCTCTCACACTTGGAAGTAGCCACTCCTAGGTTGGGCTTGAGGCACATTGGCAAATTAGGTACCTTTGTACTTTTTGCTGTCTGTGCATGTGTAGTGCACGGTCATTTGATAAACCACATTTCCAGTGGTGCTAATCTGCTACTCTTCCTGAGCAGTAAAAACCCCTTTAAAGATGACTTGCAAAATTAAAAAATGGGATGGTGCCTGTTTTGCTATTTTCTGATGGATAAAGAACTGTTAGCTTTATTTATTTGATAGGTGGGCATGGTGCTTCTAATGTTCTGGCATTTCTAAAAGCACAAGTGTTGATTCCAGCTTTCCCTCATCTTGTTGTCTTGGAGATCTTAAATGCGAGATCTTAGCTATTAATTTAAAGAGAGGGAGGGAAGTGTGTAAAATCTTCCAGACTTTCTTACAAGTGTTCCCTTGGTGTGAGTTGAACACTGTATGTAAATTAAGAGGAGTTATTTGAACAGTCTAAGTAAAAACCACTTTCCATTTCTATCAGGTTTGACTTCCAAGGTTTTTTCAGTCTCCTAACACTGGCAGTGCCTAGAGATTCAGGAGATAAGGTGGGAGACCTCGTATCTTTTATTGGACCAACTTCTGTTGGTGAGAGAGACGACCTTTTGAGCTTACACAGAGCTCTTCTTCAGGGCTGGGAAAGGCACTCAGAGTGTCACAGCTAAACACCTTGTAAATAGTCTGCCAGGATGAGGCATCAGAACCCTGCTCCATTGAACCAGCATAATGTAATAAGGTCTCATGGTCACAAATACCTTGTATTTATCTGTGACACTGAGTGCCTTTCCCACACCGGAGGAAGAGCTCCGTATAGCTTGTCTCTCTTCCCAACAGAAGTTGGTCCAATAAAAGATACCTCCCAATAAAAGACCGTCCAGCTTAACCTATCACAGACTTCCAGTTGCAGAGTAACCAAGGCACTGCTCTGATACCAGTAATGTGGCAATGGTGTGGATTGGGAACTCTGGCTCACTAGGATGCTCGACTGGAAAAGAAATCACACATTTCTTGGGCAATGGGCACATGTGATAGATACTTATGTAAGATGCCACATATTAGTTTAACTGTCTACTTCGGGGTCTGCCTAGGAGGCAGAGCAGTACAATCCTATCCATGGAGGGGGAGTAAATATGTGAGCCTGTTACAATATGCTGGGTTCCTGGACCCACATCGAGATGGAGCAGGTTCTGATGCCTCAGACTGGCTGTCAGACTATTTATCCAATGCAGGAAGACACATGTAGAGTCTCTAAGGAAAAAACAAGGTGAGGGGATGAGAGGTGCACTTGCTAGGAAAAAGCCCTAGGAAAAGTCAGCTCAGGAGAAAGGTGGACTATAGTTTGTTTGGGGCTTAGCACTATAAGGGAGAAAGGATAGTTCAGTGGTTTGAGCATGGGCCTACTAAACCCAGGGTTGTGAGCTCAATCCTTGAGAGGGCCATTTAGAGATCTAGGGCAAAAAATCAGTACTTGGTCCTACAAGTAAAGGCAGGGGGCTGGACTTGATGACTTTCCAGCTCTATGTGATAGGTATATCTCCATATATTATATTAATTAAAACACCAAAGTGATGGATGAGTTCTGACTGTTTAACCCAGCATGTACTGTCCTGGGAGAAGACCCTGCATGTTCACAGGCCCCTGAACGGGGTGGGGAAATAGCTTTCAGCTGAATCTTCTAACCTGTCCTAAGACCCATTTTGCTGCTTGAGACTTAGCTATAGGAATATAGTACCGGGCCATGTTCTGCTCTCTGCTATAGCTCTGTGACCCCCTGCACTAGAAGAAACTAGCAATCAGTAGCTAAGTGTGTGTGTGTGGGGGAAACTGGATATTATGCTTTGACATCTGCAAAACTGACCCTGAAAATCTATCTGACTTAGGTATCTGCCTTCTCAAAGTTACGAGACCGGTTTCGCTTATCTGCGGGGCCTGTTTAGGCCATAAAGAAACCCCCTCCTGCCCTACCCCCGGGGGGGGGGGGGTGCCAGTGCACTAGGCAAAGGGAGTGCAGCCTGGCTCTCCTACACACGGCAGGCACTTCAGTGGGGAGCTGGACGTGGGTGTGTTCAGGGAGCAAAGGGCGCTTACCAGAAGCCGGTGCTTTTCCAGAAGTGCTTCAGGGGCCTTTCAACCTGCGAAACATCCACGTGCAGCACGTAAGCGCCCCAGCCCGCACGGAGCAGCATGTGCAGGATTATTGCTCCGGCCCCCCAGCTCCGAACCGGCGCCATGGGGCCCAGGGAAACGGCACGGGATTACATGGACGCCGGCCCAGGGTCGGAGCGCTCACCGGGAAGCAGGCACCCTACCAGGCTTCATCCCACGGGGGTCCCCGCAGCCAGGCAGCTCAGCTCCCGCTCCGCCGGTCCCCGGGCACGGGGGCTCTGTGAGCTCCGGCTGCCCGCAGGTCCGCCGCTCTCTTGGTCCAGGGGTGGGAGAGATTCTCCCTTCCGCGACTCCTGCGAAAGCAAAAGCGAAGCCCTTGACACACACCCCTCTTCGTGTCACACACATGGTTTCCCCTGCTTACTTCCTGCTTTCCAAATCTACCAAGTGGTAAGGCAGACCTGCAAACGCAGGAAAGAAACAGGGACTGGAGAAATCTGCAGAAACCCGGGGAAGCCAGCAGTGCTTGGAACCAGATCCCGGGGGGGGGGGGGTATTATAGTATATGTTAGAGGAATTCGGGTTTTATAGCAAAGCAGAAATAAAGATGTTTTCGGCTCCCACATAATCTGCAGTGGCTGTGTGCTGTAACCACACCTTTTCCCTGTAATACTTTGAAGCAATTTTATATAGTGTCTTTCTTTTCAGTGTATCTGTCTTTCCATATCTTCCTCCTCCCATCTTTAAATGGGGGGGGGGGTTCTGCCTTTTGTTGCATTTTGGAGGGAGGGGGTGCATTTTTGTTTTCCAGGTTTTGCTTTCTCTTTGAATCTGTCTGTTACGGCTTAGTTTACTTTTCATTTTAACTTTGCTTTTCATTTAGTTCCTCAGTATCATCTATTTCCTTGACTTTGTTTCAGTATTTATCATTTCTGCTGATTTTGTCTTTGTTTTCCTCCTCCCCTCCCCCTTTCTCCATCCTTCCTGTCCTATTACAGTAGGGGTGTCTGGAAAATAAACTCACCTAAGGCGAGGGACTAACACTTACAAAACAAGGAGGAGTCCTTGTGGCACCTTATAGACACTCCCCTCTACAAACACCCCAATCTACCACACACAGACATTCTCCCCTGTATGGTCTCTGTGCGTCCCCAGCAAGACTGTATACCCTTACATACACCCACTATGCCCCCCAGAAACCCTATAAACCCCACAAGCCCACCAGAGACCCTATACACACTCATTATGCTCCCAGACACCCTATCACCTGTACATGCCCTCCAGACCCTATACTCCTACAAACACCTACTGTACTCCCCAGAGACCCCACATCCCATATACATCCACTATACTCCCCAGAGTCTCCATATCCCCTACATACACCCAGTATACTCCCCAGAGACCCCCCCTACATACACCCACTATACTCCCCAGAGTCCCCATATCCCCTACATACACCCACTATACTCCCCAGAGTCCCCATATCCCCTACATACACCCACTATACTGCACAAAGACCCTATAGATCCCAGTATACTCCCCAGAGACCCCATATCCCCTATATACACCCACTATACTCCCCAGAGTCTCCATATCCGCTACATACACCCAGTATACTCCCCAGAGACCCCATATCCCCTATATACACCCACTATACTCCCCAGAGACCCCATATCCCCTACATACACCCACTATACTCCCCAGAGTCCCCATATCCCCTACATACACCCACTATACTCCCCAGAGATCCTACATAATCCCGCACTGTCTCGAAGATTTCCTACCCCCCATTCCTCCCTAGTCACATGACCTTCTACCCACGACCCCACCTCCGCGTGGTTCTTTTCGAGAAGGAAAACAAGGGATCTCGATTCCCATTGGTCCCTTCCCCTAGCGCCCCGCCTTCCTTCCTGACGTAAAGCCTGCTCTCCGGTGTGACAGATGGTGGGCGTGGTCAAAATAGAACACCGCCTTCCATCCGGGCACCGCTCTGTACGTCACACGCTGCAGCCCAGAGGGTGGGGGTGAGGATTTCTGTAAGCGACGAGCTGGGCGTGGCTGGGTGTTTGGCCAATCCAGGCGCGCTCCTGTGTTGTGCGGCCGGTTTGAATCCCGGGGGCTGCCGTTAGGTTCGTTAGCCGGCGGAGAGCTGCTTCAGCCGTGCGCCCGAGCCCCCACCCGCGCCGCGAGGATGCCGAGGACCCCGCGCAAGAGGTGAGTGCGGGGACCCCCGGGAAGGGGGTGGGCGGGGCTGGCTGTCCCGGGTGACAGCCGCTCAGGGCCCCCCCGCCCCG
Source organism: Mauremys reevesii (assembly GCF_016161935.1). Lineage (NCBI taxonomy): Eukaryota > Metazoa > Chordata > Testudines > Geoemydidae > Mauremys > Mauremys reevesii. The sequence goes on from NC_052628.1 coordinate 118,186,317, forward strand.
GCGGGACCCCGTGTCTCCCTCCGCACCCCGGCAGCCCTTCTCCCGCCGCGCGCCCCGGCCTGACGAGGTGTTTCTCCTCAGCGAGGTCCTGGCCTCCTCCCTGGTGAGCAGCGTCAACCACGCCCTGGGGAAGCTGCTGGACATCTGGCACCAGATCGGCATCAAGGAGGAGATGCAGCTGGAGCGCATGCAGGCGGTCAAGCAGCACATCGAGGTGTGTGTGTGGGGGGGTCTCCTCCTCCTCTCCCCCCCGCCCATTGTCCCTGCCCCCTGCTCGTCTCCTCCTCAATGGGCTCAGCTCAGCCTCACCGCTGTTGCCTCCTCCCGCAGTCCCTGGGGTTCGTCACTGCTAGTGGGGGCTGCAGCTGGGTCCCCCCCCCCCCCCGACGGGGTGTTGCAGAGGAACAGCCCCAGTTCTCACAATGGGGCGGGATAGCAGGAGGGGCTGAGTTGCTGGGCTCTTTCTCTTGCTTCCTATGAGAATGACAGTCCCATCCTGAGGGGCTCTGCCCCCTTCCTGCACCAGCCCTACCCCACTTCTCTTCCCCAGGAGGCGGGCGGGTGGGGAAAGCAGCCATACAGAGGGGGGGTTTCTCCCACTGGCACTAAAATCATGTGCCTGTCAGTGACCATCTCCCTTCTCAAAAGTATTATTTCCTGGGTTGCAACCTGGCCCACTTTAAGCACTGGTGCCCACCTGCTGCTAGACGCAGTTTTGGGTGAACTCCTGCCCATCCCAATATGTCCAGCACACAAGCCAGAGAATGCCAGAGCTGCAGCTTTGTATGTAACCTCAACTCTCAACCCCCTGTGCAGAGGCAGCAGTGGAAGGGTAAGTCCCTAGCATCCCACCTGGGAGTTAAACCCAAACCTCCCTTTTCTGTCACAGACTTCTTGTGTGACCTGTACGTTTCCTCTAAGGGTTTTTTGTGTCACTGACATGCATCTAACAGTACTTCCTTACCTCCTAGTGGTGCTGTGAGAAGAAATACATTAAAGGTTATAAATACTACATTAATGAAGGCCATATAAATACCATTTTCACATCTTTGAGTGCTTCACTTTGCCACTGGGCTATTTCCAATGTAGTTTTTAGATGAACTCTTTTGAAAATAAAATTTTGCTTTCTAGAATTTCTGTTCTGCTAGATAGAAGCAGAGTGCTGTGTCCTACACACCTTGCAAGGCCATTTCTTACTATATTAGACTCTTCTCTCTCCTCACCCCTCTCCAAACCCTCACTAGCACTGCAGCTCTTGCCTTAAAAAATAAATAATGAGCCAGGACTCTCCCATTAGGAAGATTTTCTTTCAAATTCTCACAGCACAGGAAGATTTGACAGAACAAGGAACAGTGGTCTCACATTGCAGTGGGGGAGGTCTAGGTTGGTTATTAGGAAAAACTATTTCCCTAGGGAGGTGGTGGAATCTCCATCCTTAGAGGTTTTTAAGGCCCAGTTTGACAAAGCCCTGGCTGGGTGACTTAGTTGGGGCAGGGGGTTGGAATAGGTGACCTCCTTAGGGTTGGAAGAGACCTCATCTTCTATGATTTGTCACATGCATGTCCTGTTTGGCCACCTTAGCTGTGCATGCACAGAGTAATTTTAAAAGGGTTGCAACTTGGTAAAATGAAACAAATCTTCATCAGTACACTCAAAATCACTCTACTCTATGCAAAATTTCAACTCTACTTGGCCATTTCAACACCTTAAGTTGGTAAGTTTCTTTTCTCGTGTATTGTACCTGGAAAAGTTTGTTCAGACTATGCCTGAAAAACTTCAGATTGAAAGATAAAGGCTTTGGATGACTGAGCAACTGTGAACGGGGTTAGAACAATAATTTCCAGGTATGTTTAAAACTATACTTTTTTTGTTGGAATAATTATTGGTACAGGATACCACCATGACACCAGTTTGATCACAAATTCCTTTATTAAATCCACAAACCAAATTATATTTATGCAATTGCTCTAAACGTGCCTTAAAAAGCCTACATAACAAGCAATTACTACATCCAACCAGTATCAGATGTTCATAAGCATTTAATTAAGACACAAATGGACTAAATCCAGGGGTGCTTAGACCTTTGTTAGTTTACTCCAGGGGTCGGCAACTTTTCAGCAGTGGTGTGCTGAGTCTTCATGTATACACTCTAATTTAAGGTTTCGCATGCCGGTAATACATTTTAACGTTTTTTAGAAGGTCTCTCTCTAAGTCTATAATATATAACAAAACTACTGTTATATGTAAAGTAAACAAGGTTTTCAAAATGTTTCAGAAGCTTTATTTAAAATTAAATTAAAATGCAGATCTTATTAGTTTAGTGTGATCCTTGCCCTTGCTGAGTTTTCCAATGTCTGGTGGCACGTATTTAGATACTTTAAGCTGCACACAGGCTTCTGAGTTATAAGTTGATAACCAGCTGGCAAGAGGTCAGTGGCTGGAACCCCAGATCGGTAGCTAAGGTGAGTGGAGCTGGTGACTGGTAGGGCTGAGCAGGGCCGGAGGCCTGGACCCTGTCTGGCAGGGGGCCTGCGCTGGAAGCAAGGTGGGTCGGGCTGCGGCTGGAACCCCAGAGCGGCAGCAGGCTGAGCGGGTCAGCCTGTCCAGCTCTGGTGTTTCAGGGGTGGGCTGAGCGTCTCCGCCAGCCCCCCTCTGGGGTTTCAGCTGCCAGCTTCTGTCAGCTGGGGTTCCTTCCCCCAGGCCAGCAGCGGGCGCTGAGTGGGACTGGTGGCAGGACCCCAGCTGGCAAGGGGTCAGTAGCGGGAACCCCAGAGCGGCAGCGGGCTGAGCGGCTCAGCCCGCCCCACGTGCCATCGATTGCCGACCCCTGGTTTACTCTAACTTGGTCAGGCAGATATTAGTAATGAACTCCCAAGAGTTCACCTTTTTATACCCTTTAACAAACAAGAGATTGCCAATTCCTGACTTCAGCTAAAAACTAGTTTCGGGTTGGGAATGCTTATGCTTGGCATAGACAAGAGTTATGACTGAGCCCTTTTCTTCAAGATAACTAACATTAGTGTGTCAGGGATCACTGTAAATTTATCATATCACAACTTTTCTCTGTCTCTAGTTATCAGAGCTGATTCTAATAAACTTATGAGCTACATTGAGTTCAGCATTTTTACAACTTTCTTGCCAGTTACATTTTTTTTCCTTACAGACTTCCCACAAAGGCTTTTGTTTTACTTAAACTACAAAGCACACATTTTCCTTCATTCCTACACTAACTACCATGTACAAGAGTGATGCGCTAAAACTGAATTGTACTAAGCACCTAAGTTTCTGCCTCCTCGCGTTAGTATAGAGATTTGAGCTGACACTAAGTTTACTACAAAACAGGCTGATGTTGTATGGTTATCCTAGCTTTCCAGAATGAAACCGTAGAAGCTGTTGGTTGGAAAGGGAATGTAAGCTTGGTATACCCCATATGGAAGGCCATTCTAAATGTATGAAGTAGTGCAACAGGTGCCAAATCAAAAATGGGCTAGAGGTCTTAGGAGCTAGGGGAGTTGGACTGTGGAGTCCCACAGTCCAAGGAAGTGGGCCCGACAGATCTGCACCCAGAAGTACCATAGAGGCTAGAGAGAGAAACAGCAGCTTCCACACATTTAGACCCAACTTTAGAAACATGTGGGATCCAAAGGTTGGGTCCAGTTACAACAGATTGTCCCCTATGGGGATTCAGCCAGGTCTGTACCATGGAATTCACTAAATCTACGTAAGTATGCTAGCTCTGCAGTGATGGAAGGAGCAATACATTAATTGGTGGTCAGTACATTGAATCTAAATACACATAGGGAGCTGTTTTGCTGATCATTTTTACTGTTTTTCTGATCATGACGACACTTAGGTCAACAAAAGATTTGTCCAGGCTAACTAGTTTGAGCTAGTTGAACTACACAGATGTACAGTTTTCTTTACACAATTTCTTAATTTAGGTAAAATCTTGGTGCAAGATTTGGTTTATATGGGTTTATTACTTGAAGATGAGTCATGTCCTGAGCTTAGAAGCATTGGCCTTTAAAATTTATTAAAAAATATAGCACAAGTGAAAGATTTAGGCCTGTGCAAGATCTAGAGGTGCGCTTAGGAAAGGTGATTAAATCTTACAGACCCCAGGCTTGCAAACAAGTTTAAATAAGTAACAAGATAGGTGCACAGTCAGATGTTCAGTATCTTCTATTTTGAGTCAACCATGGACCAAGTAGACCAGGATCATGCCATTTGAGAACTGGGGCTCGTAAATTGGATGTAGATATCTTGTTAGGGAATTGGTAGCATGTACAATTACTGAGGCTATCTTTTATGCCAAAGCTACCCTGAAGCACAGTAGCAGGCAGTTTTGACTTGTAAGATTACATGCATACTAAAGTAAAAGACCCATAGATTGAAATAGTTTATATCCATATGGGAGCCACTTGTAAACCAAGTGAATGTTCACAATACTCGACAAACCATTCAATTGTTCTCCTGTTAAAGCAAACAAACCAGATATTGCTGGCTAGACTTAAAGAGATTGGGAAGGATTAGAATTAAAGGGTAAGTCACTAATGATTAGATTGAGAGCCCTTCATAAAAAGCAATGGATGCCTATATACCTCTGACTCCAACATGCGATTTTAATATTGATGATTTTCTTAGCTAAGTGTGTCTGAACAGATTACCACAGAACAGATGGTAAAGCTTGAGGACCAGAAAATGCTGAAGGTCAATGTGTGAATTCAACATCTGTAATTTGTGTCTCATCCTATTGGCTTTGATATAATTTTGTAACAATAATTAGTATCTCTTTTACAATACAGTAGTGCACAGTGCAGAAGTTCTGCCAGGCTGTAGCTATATTGTATCCCCATAGATTAGAATAATCAGAGCAAATGCCTCATGACTTTCTCTGAACTCGTCTGACTATACTGATGTTTTATCCAGTCTATTGGTAATCAGGATGGAGGGTTGTATCTCACTTAGCTCACTGGATATCAGTTGAATTCACAGTCTGAAGTTAGGTACTCGACCAGGCTGAAGTAAATAGCTCGTGCAATCCTGCAAGCTGAGGAGATGAGCTTAAGCCTAAAGTTTTCCCTTTCTCTATTTGTAAGCTCTAGAGATGTCTGGAGGCCACTGTCTCCCTGTCTGAGATGCAATTAGTCTTCAGATATGGAGCAACTAGGTAAATGGTATAGTGAAGGGAAGGGACAAACTAGTTTGGAACCTATGGGCAGTGTAGAAGGAGAGGTGTGTGTGTATATAGATATATCCATTAGTTTCTCTTTCATTTAAAAGTGAATTAAAATGACTGGCTTCTAGTTAAGCAGGAGAACATTAAACTTGCTCCAAATCTTTTACATTCAAACGTTCCATTGGGTGTCTGCTTTCATCTTGCTCTTCTTTCAGGCACGATGATCCCTGCAGCATTGTCTCAACAATTTCTGAAAAGTAGTAGTGAAACTTTTATTAGGATCAAATATTGGAGAGAAGGCTCATGCTAGTGGTGGTTGATTTTATTCTCTGCGTTATTGATTTGACTTATAATTCCATTGATGATGGAGACAGAACAGACCTGTTGGGTCACAATCTTACAGTTCATGGAAGACAAAAATACCATACCTCCGATAAGCTTTGGGGGTGGGGTTTACTAAAGTTAAGCATGTATACACTGAAATACATAGACTGTGGAGTTTGTAAAGTGGTACTCAAAACTGGAAGGATTCTACATGACTCACATAACAAATACTGGATTATCAGGCATGCAGTTTTTTGTTTTCCTTGCAACAACTAATATTGAACTTTGCAACTAGTGTCTAGGTGGATGGAGGCAGGAGTGGAAAACATGCTACAAGGACCAGTAAATAAGAAGAGTCTCCAAAAATGGCCATGTTCCTTATTTTCATGTGAATTAAAGATCTCTACTGCTTCTCTCAAACTGCAAAAAAAATGTTGCTCTGTATTCTACTATTTAGAAAATACCCAAGCTAAAAAAACCTTCTTTCATGCTCACCATATTGTTTCATCTGATTTCCCCCCACCCCCCAAGTTACTTTTTTAGAGCAGGGTTATATTTCAAGAAGCTTCCTTTCACTAATACACAAACAACTTGAATCTGAGAAGCTCGGAATAGTAGCATGTGCTACCATGAATAAGGAACTGCTAAGAGTGCTCAAGTATCCCATTATATAAATGGATTCTGATTGGGGCTGCCAATTGGAATTAATGCAAAACAAATTAACTAGATTAATCATGACTTTTGTAATCAGTTTTAATTGCACTGTTAATAATAGAATACCAATTAAATTATAAATATTTTGTATGTTTTTCTAAATCTTTTAAAAATTATTTCAATTACAACACAGAATAGTGTAGTATTCACTTTATACTATTACAAATATGTGCACTGTAAAAGATTAACAAAATAGTATTTTTCAACTCCTCATAACTGTACTGTAGTGTAATTGCTTAATTATGAAAGTGTAACTTACAAATGTAGAATTTTTTTACATAACTGCACTCGAAAACAAAACAAGTAAAACTTCAGAGCCTACAAGTCCACTTAGTGATTGGCTGAAGAAGAAGTAGGACTAAGACAAACAAGTTTGTTTACAATTACAGGAGATAATACTGCCCACTTCTTATTTACAATGTTACCTGAAAGTGAGAACAGGTTTTTGCATGGCACTGTTGTAGCTGGTGTGGCAAGGTATTTATGTGCCAGATATACTAAACATTTGTGTGCCTCGTCATGATTTCACTTGTTCATTGTTGTTGGGTTGCTTATGTGGGTACCTAGAGGCTAAATATGAGACTCCTGCAGGAATTCTGCACATGCTTAGAATTTGTCCCCCACAGATTTCTTTGCTTCCCTGCAAAATAATGACTTTCTGATGGGGAAGCAAAATGAAGTCACAAGAGCAGTCATATGACCCTCCCTAGCAGAGAAGTAAATCACTGTGGGGAAAGGGGTGGGACTGGGGAAGACCTGACTGGTGGCTCCTACCCTGCGCTGGACTCAGCTGCTAGTCCTGGTTGGACTGGGGAGGATGGGACTTCCCCTTCACATCTTCTGGGGCTATCATACCCACCCCCAGATTTCTTCCCCTGGTTGTAGGATGCTCTGAAAACTCCTTCTCACCCCCCCCCCATCCTCCTGTGCTACCTGCAGGGGGAGGGATCACTGTACAGGGAGCTGCTCCCCCATCCACCCAACCTCTGTGCAGCCAGATCCCCCTCATACTGACCCCACCTGATGAGCCCCACCCCCCCTGCACCTGGACCACCCTGAGCCACCTGCACCTGGATCCCTACCCTACCAAACCCCAACTAGCTGCACCTTGGCCCAACTCCCCCAGCATCTGGACCCCCACCCCCACCCCCCTGCCGAGCTCTATTTGCACCCCCCACCGATACCTCTTTGACTGAGCCCCAACTACCTTCACCTGGACTCCCTGCAGAGTCCATTACTGTTGTACCCTGCTCCCCCCAACAGGCCCCTGTGCATCTGGATCTCTTCTCCCTCCCCCACCCCCACTGCACCTGGGTCTCACACTGAGCAACCCACACCCAGATTGCCCCACACAGAACCCTCTCAACCCACACCTGGATCCCTCTACACTTGCATCCTGCCTTGCTGAACCTGCCTGCCCATGCCTGGTGCACCTGGCACACAGGGGCAGGGCCCTGGGGTGTTTCTGGGCAGGCCTGGTCCTTGCGCTGGGTCAGGGTTGGGTGCAGCCTCATCGCTGAGGCCGTGTCCCAGGGGGAACCTGCACAGTGATCTCCCACCTCTGTGCAGCCAGTGGCCTGTGCTCCCCACTGTCATGCTGGAGCCTCCATGTTTATCTGACAAATACAATTTGCAGAATTTTAAAATACTGTGTGCAGATTTTTTTGGGGGGGGGGGCACAGAATGCCCTCAGGAGTAATAGGAAGAGGGAGCAGGGGCTGTATTGTGATCAAGCAGAGATACTAAGAGTAGCTGCATCTTGCTAGCTAATATATGGGCAATATGATATCTTATAGATGCTCCCTGAAGAAAAATAGTTCATATAAGTTTCCTGAATGCGTGGTGATCATCCACATAGGGGGAAGGTTTACTGTGACAGGAGTTCACTGCTACAACAGCCTTTCTGAGAGACTGGAATAGGGATAACAGAGTTACAGACTCTGAGCCAAATGATCAGAAAATGAGATGGGGCAGCTGGAGAGTATTGACACCTCATTTGTGTAGCTGAGTAGAGGCTGCCTGCAGTCAAGAATACCAAAGCTGTATGTTAAGTAACTACCACAGTGATCATGATGGGGAGGGATAGGGGATCCATGCTGAGTTGGTGAACTCCTCTCCCTTGTGACTCATGGTAACTTAAGTTCAGGCTACAAAACTAAACTTTGATGCCCATGTTTGTTCACCCAGATCAGACCCTGCTTAAGAACCATAGTTACTAACAGGATGCTTATATGGAATGTATTATCTATACTGTAGGAGCCACAGTCTTGGACCAGGACTCCATTATGCTAGGTATTGTATGTCAAAGACCATCCTTGATCCAAAGTGCTTAGTCTGTTTTTTATAATGCACTTCAATAGCCAATACCAAATGCACCCAGAAGAAAATAGCACTGTTTGTATTTAAGTAAGGATTTGAGAATTATTAAATAATCTCTCCTCTCAAATGAGGTACTAACTTTAGAGTTGCTTGTAACAGGTTGTGACCATTTACATCTAAAATTCTGAAACTTCATTAACTCATTAATTAAGGGCTCCTGCATACAGGATAAATCCCAAATTTTAACTGACTTTCCATCTGAGGTCAGAGAGTCAGTTGTCTTGGATTTAAACCAGTTAAATGCCTCTAAAGTGAAATATGCCATATGTAGTCCCCTAAGAAGCTACTTATATCTTTACAAAGGAACTAAGAAAAGACCATTTGACTTTTTCAAGGGTCTCTTAGGCGTGAATTGGCAAAATGTGCATTAGGTCAGATTTCATAAGTGGATAATAAATCTCTCATGTAGGCAAAGCCCACTGCCCAAATTCTAGTGAAATAAAAATAAGACTGAACTTCATAAGAGATGCTTGATGGGCATACCTTCTCACCATTGCTAAGGTACTTTCTAGTTCTTAGGATCACACATGACATGGAAACACATGGCCCTTACTTAGACTAGTTTCCCAACTAAATGTTAGACATGACAACAAGGATTAAAATACTGGGTTGGGCCAGTGGTTCACAGGACCAGTGTTCTGCCTAACAACGGTTGTTACCAGATGCATCAGAATAAGGTGCTAGAAGTCCCAAAATGGGCAATTCTAGAATACATGGCCTATGGGAACTTAATTGATTACACCCCTCAGAGGATGGCTAATTCCCTTAAACCTGAGGGTTTATTGCATCCTAACACTTTCTTTTTAATCCTGTCTTGTAATTGTGGGTGTCCTCATCCATATAAACAACCAACATGTATTGATCCAGCCATTTGCAGGCTCCAGCTGTGCTTCAGCAGCCAGTTGTAGCTGTAGTTCAGTAGCTAGGCCTATATTTTCACGAATAGGGTGATGAAGAACTGGAATGGGTTACCTAGGGAGGTAGTGGAATCTCCTTCCTTAGAGGTTTTTAAGGTCAGGCTTGACAAAGCCCTGGCTGGGATGATTTAGTTGGGTTTGGTCCTGCTTTGAGCAGGGGGTTGGACTAGATGACCTCCTGAGGTCCCTTCCCACCCTGAGATTCTATGATTCTATATTGCCCCAGGGATCATATGCAAAGTAGCTCCCAACTTTCTGGTTCAACTGGTGATGGATATAGGCAGCAAGTGCTGTACAACAGAATTGTACAGAATCTCCTAGAGCTGATTTATTCTTCTGTTTCCATGAACATGGTAAAACATAGCCTATTTGTGGCTTAGTGGTTTGGCAGTCTGAGGTAGCAAGCTTTGAAAGATTCCTAGGGACCTATTCCACTTCCTTCCTGATCTCCAAATGGTTGGAAGTCGTCGGAATGATCTGAATTTGTACAACTTAAAACAAGTCACTGAAAACAAAGTTCAAAATGGAAACATTGAGTTCTCCTTGACATGTCTTCAGCACTTTCCTAAATGCTTAACCTAATCAGATCATTGCACTGACATTTTCTCAGGTTCTCTTGTGCATTTCCAGAACCTTTTGAATGTAGCTCCTCTCCTGGAGCATAAATTAATTAATTAATTGGGATGTATCAGCAGGAGTGTTGTTGTACGCAAGACATGAGAAACCTTTTACTCTACTCCATGCTGACTATGCCTCAGCTGGAGTATTGTGTCCAGTTTTGGGTGTCACGTTTCAGGAAAGATCTGGACTTTCTCCAATTTGTCCGTAGGAGAGCAACAAAAATGATTAAAGGTCTAGAAAACGTGATATATGAGGGAAGACTGAAAAAGTTGGGTTTGTTTAGTCTGGAGAAAAGAAGACTGAGGGAGGCTATAACAGTTTTCAAGTACATAAAAGGTTGTTACGAGGAAGAGTGAAAAATTGTTTTCCTTAACCTCTGAGGATAGGACAAGAAGCCGAGGTGTTAAATTGCAGCAAGGGACGTTTAGGTTGGACATTAGGAAAAACTTCCTAACTCTTAGAATGGTTAAGCACTGGAATAAATTGCCTAGGGAGATTGTGGAATCTCTGATATTGGAGGTCTTTGAGAACAGATTAGACAAATGTGTCAGGAATGGTCTAGTTATTACTTGGTCCTGCCTTGAGCGCAGTGGACTGGACTAGATGACCTATTGAGGTCCCTTCCAGTCCTAGCAATGAAGTCTGTTAGTAATGAAGTCAACCTGTTAGATTAGGGTCGGTGAGGGGACTTAGTGTTGAAGATAGGCCTTTTAAAATGAAAATAACTAAAATGGTGCATTGCTGTGACAGTCTATATAAATGGCAATTGATTGATCACTGTAAATAATGATAAAAAGGATAGCTCAGTGGTTTGAGCATTGGCCTACTAAACCCAAGGTTGTGAGTTCAGTCCTTGCAGGGGCCATTTAAGGAACTGGGGTAAAAATCTGTCAGGGGACTGGTTGTGCTTTGAGCAGGGGGTTGGACTAGATGACCTCCTGAGGTCCCTTCCAACCCTGATATTCTATGATTCTTCTTCTATGAACTATTTAATCATATCTTGCTTTTATAAAAGCTTTTTATCAGTTGATATTGAAGTGCTTTACAGAGGAGGTTAGAATTATCCCCATGTTATAAATGAGGAAACAGATGAAGTGAATTTGATGAAAGTCATTATAGCATCTGCAAAAGTGGAAACTTGAAACTCAATGTGCAAAATCTAGCGACATTAAGGGACCATAGCTCTAGGTTTTGTCAAAACCTTAATGTGCATAGAAAATAGGGCCTGAGAGGCAAGGTAATAATCCTCAGGGACTATTTTCAAAGGGTTGCTACCTTCTTTCTTTCTCTGAGGCTATTTTCTAAGCATATGAAGCTTCTGACTATATCTAGGCCCACAGTTCTCAAACTTCATTGCACCACAGCCCCTTTCTGACAACAAAAATGACTGCATGACCCCAGGAGTGGGGACTGAAGCCTGAGCTTGCCACCCTGGGTTGGGGGGCCCCAAACCCCTCCACCTTAGGTGGGGGGGGCAAAGCCAAAGCCCAAGGGCTTCAGCCCTGGGCATAGGGCATGTAACCAGAGCCCTGCTGCCCAGGGCTGAAGCTATTGGACTTCAGCTTCGTCCCCGAGCATGGGGGCTTCAGCTTCGGCTTTGGTCCCAAGCCCCAGCAAGTCTAAAGCCAGCCCTGGTGATCCCATTGAAACGGGTCCCCTGATCTAGACCTATGTTCCCTTAACGTCCCTAGATTTTGCACATAATTGAGTTTCAAAATGCATGCCCACTTTTGCAGATGCAATAATGACTTTCACCAAATTATTTTCATGTGTCTAAGAAATATGATTTAACAACTGTCATAACTCTAGTCAAGTGCCACCTCTTGGCCATTCACCAGAGTACTGTGCAGGAATCCAGCAGCTGAATCTTCAGCTGCCTTAAGCATCCAGAATCTGACTGGACTTCAGGCACAGCAGTTTTCTTGGATCCTCTAGGCACACTTGGGGTGCAGACGTTGTGTCTGCTCTCTTCTGAGAGCTGAAACTGTATGGCCTGCTGCCCAGTCCCTAGAACCAGTGCTGGCCACTCAGAGTCTCCCCATAGCTTAAACCAGGGGTCGGCAACCTTTCAGAAGTGGTGTGCCAAATCTTCATTTATTCACTCCAATTTAAGGTTTTGTGTGCCAGTAATACATTTGAACATTTTTAGAAGGTCTCTTTCTATAAGTCAGGGGTCAGCAACCTTTCAGAAGTGGTGTGCCACGTCTTCATTTATTCACTCTGATTTAAGGTTTCGCGTGCCAGTAATACATTTTAATGTTTTTAGAAGGTCTCTTTCTATAAGCCTATAATATATAACTAAACTATTGTTGTATGTAAAGTAAATAAGGTTTTTAAAGTGTTTAAGAAACTTCATTTAAAATGAAATTAAAATGCAGAGCCCCCCAGACCAGTGGCCAGGACCTGGGCAGCGTGAGTGCCACTGAAAATCAGCTTGTGTGCTGCCTTTGGCATGCGTGCCATAGGTTGCCTACCCCTGGCTTAAACATACCCTCTTTCAGAGCTCCTGCTCTGGGATGTTCTGGATTCATAGTTTACTTTCTCAAGGGGAATATGAATAGTGTAACACAAATGCACACTTTGCACAGGCTTCTAAAGCCAGTGCTGTTACTCACATGAGGAAATGCAGTTCTGTACAAAAATAAAACTTACATTCCTTTGTCTGCTGCAGTTTCTTCACCATTCCAGAGCATTCTTTGGGCTGGCGTCAGTTGTCTGGGCTGCTCCAGGGTCCTTCTGCTGCATGGTTTGTGTTCTGAAACATGGACACTTCTCTCTCTCCTGCCCAAAAGTTCCTGTGTGGCTCTCCCAGTCTTCCCACTGAGAGTATATCTACACTGCAAACAGGAGGTGCAATTGCAGCACATGTAGACATAGCTGAGCTAGCTCTGAGTCAAGTCACTACAAGCAGTAGTGTAACTGCAAGGGCACAGGCTAGCCACCCAAGTAGCCTGGAACCATGGGTATGTAGTAGGGCAGCAAGCATGTGCTGCCACACCTACATGGCTAGTTTGAGCCAGCTGGCTAGCTTAGGTGTGCCTACATATGCTGCAGTTGCACCTCCCCGACCATAGTGTAGGTGTACCCATAGTCCTTTTTAACCCTTGCTTTATCTGTCCTCTCAGGAAATTTTCCACTCCCCTCCCCCACCCAACAAGTAGGCAGAAGTGTAGCTACTCCTAGGCTCCAGCTATCAGTATAGCTATTGGCTAATCACAGTACAAACATTAAAGTTAGGGATCCTCCATTGTCATGGTCTACACTTAAAATTTAGATTGATCTAGCTACATTCACATCGTGAGTGATGTAGCTATGTCAACCTAACCCCTGATGTAGACGTGGCTAGATTAATAAGACAAATGATTCAGTTGACCTAGCTACCACCGCTTAGGGAGATGTATTACCTACAGCAACAGGAAAAACTTCCATTGTTAGACACAGTTTATATCTATGCTACAGGGTTTGTGTGGCATAGCTATGGTGCCAAAGCTATGCTGCTGTAGTCCCTGTAATGTAGATAAGCTCTTAGTCTGGTGTGTTCCTGATACAGGTCCTGTCAGCAATGGTGGCCACACAGAAATAGAGGCATTTCACGATACCACAGTTTTCATAGTGGCAGCCTCATAACATTAACCAGAACTTGTACAGCAATTTACAAATTATATTGATAGTTTAGTGCTGGGCCCAGTGTTGGGCTTGGTTACTGTGAAGTATGTTAGATCTGGCCTACTTATTGATAATTATTTTGTACCCTTTCCTGGGCAGGATCTGTTGAACGAAATGATTACAGAGGAATGCCAGTTAAAGGAAAGAATCGAAAGCAGCATTGAACGCCGTAAAAAGGAATTGACGTCACTGAGAAATGAACTGTCGCTGGACCCCTACCTGGTAAGATGGCTCTAGGTTTATTATGCCTGATACACAATCTACTAGTTGACTCCAAGGTTAAATTTGCTGTTTGAAACTGTTCAAATGTGGATCAAATGTTACCATGTATGTGGTCTTTTGATGTAAAATTTCAACATTAATATTTATGCTCTTTGAATTTTCTATACATGTTTTGAGTTTTTTCTTTTTCTTTTTGGTGTTTGTCTCCTCCTCCTCCCCCTCTCACCTCACCATACAGTTTTCATAAGAAATCTAAAGTTTGTCTCTAGCAGAAATTCATTAGGGTTTCTAACATCTACCTCTATTTTAAAAACAAATTATAAGTGTGGGTCTATAGGGATCAATCCTGAGCAGATCTGCTAAAACAAGTACACCTCTGCCTCGATATAACGCGACCCTATATAACATGAATTCGGATATAACGTGGTAAAGCGGTGCTGGGGGGGGGTGGGGGGCTGCACACTCCAGTGGATCAAAGCAAGTTCGACATAATGCGGTTTCACCTATAACGTGGTAAGATTTTTGGTGCCCGAGGACAGTGTTATATCGAGGTAGAGGTGTAATTTATAGAAGAATATTAGGGTAAGGGTCACTTTTCTGTCTATCATAACAAACAGTTAATCTAGATGCAGAGGCCATCAAATCTCTCCCTTCAGAGAAATTCATGAGTTGTCTATTTAAAAATGATTGCTACTGTGGTCTGAAGACTGTGAGGACTCAGGCCGCATAAGTTAAAATGGTTGCCATTTTGCTACAGTAGGAAAAAAAGGAAGCTTATGAAGCCTTTGGCAAATATGACCACTGCCTCCTCTTGTTCCCAGTGGGTAGGATACCCTGTTGATATCAGGAATGATTGCAGCCCCTCCCTACTGTTTCAGGAGTACAGAGGAACCCTGTGAGGAGTGAAGGAATATGAGGGGCCAGGAAAGCAGGAGAGAAAACTGGGACGTGTTTCATAACCTCAAACCTGTTTACTTGTCTTGCAGAAAAAATATTAGACTACTTCCTTCTCTTGCCTTACATTATCTCCATCTGGTATGTTCAGCATCCATTGTGAGCTGTCATGAGTTTGTCCAAGGAAGACCAGTCTCCGTAATTCCATGTTGTCTGGTACACATGGAGCTTAACCTTTGTGTAATCTTGTGGTAAGCCCCCCACAACATGGGACGTTGGTCCTGACAAACTTGATAAAGTCGCCTTTGAGTTCCTTGGTCCACGTAAGCTTGTTTCTTAGACGAAAAGTCATTTTCCTGGTAGCAGTGACTTGTGGTCACAGTGACTAATCTGATTTAAATCAAGTCTTAAGAATAATGTGGTGGTGCAGACTCAGTTCTGAAAGGAGTTCTGCAGTAGTGATGCTGTTCTGCTCAGTGTTCCCATGCCTATGTCAGTCTGGCCCAGTGTAGCTCTAGATGGCCATGAGTCTTGTGAGTTGACCCAACTGCTGGACCCAAATGATTGGTCTCTTTTCCTAGGTCTGGGGGTTTCAGGCAACTCCCAGGTGCAGACTCCATATCTGACATTCTTCTTAGGCAGTGGGATACCAGAGTTTTTGGCCACCTTAGACCCCAAAATAGTACCTCAGATCTCCTGAGCCACCAATTGCTTAGACATTTTTTCCCTAGAGTCTTGCAAGCTCCACAACTCTGGCTTCAGGGACAATGTGGCAAAAACACAGGCTTAGGTATCTGGTTAAGAAATTCCTGTGTGAACTTTTTAAAGCATGCTAGTGTTACACAAATTTGAACATAGCCACCGCCTCCCTTCGTTCCTTGTCTGATCTTGCCACTCCTGTGACTTCTAGGTTAGGGCTAGGAAGCACTGTCTGTCTGCCTTAACCTGGTGGTCTTGCACATGCCGGTTGTCTGGCCACTTTGTTTTAAGAAGAGTGCTTCTCTAATAGTCTTTGTCCCTCTTTTGCCCATATGCTTTGGTAGGGGAGTTCCAAGTCTCAGCCTACCTCCCAC
Source organism: Mauremys reevesii (assembly GCF_016161935.1). Lineage (NCBI taxonomy): Eukaryota > Metazoa > Chordata > Testudines > Geoemydidae > Mauremys > Mauremys reevesii. The sequence goes on from NC_052628.1 coordinate 118,202,306, forward strand.
GCCCCGTTGGCTTCTGTGCAGTGTCAAAGTCAATGGCTCTACCAGTTGAAAACCCATTGTTGCAGTTGGAGAGAGTCTTTGAATGTTGATTGCTCTTTAAGGCTCTGTACCAGTGTCTGTCTTTTCACTAGGTGTCAGATCCCTGTTTCAAAATGTTCTAATCCATAAAGGAGGTTGCAGCATAAAGTAGACCCCCTTGAAACAAAATGAGGTTCACCAAACAAAATGGGTTTCATAATTTGACATAGACATATATCCTCAACTTGTCACAGCCTTCATCTCTATCCTGGGAGACTCACCTGCATATGCTTAGTTAAAATCCTTGGACATCTACTTAGAGCACACTGAAGCCCCTAAAGTCCACCCAGCGCATAAGGTTTTCATACCAATTTGCTGGTTAATGCGATTACCAAGAGACTATGTCAGAGTGTATGTCTGTTTCACACTCCTTTGACTTGGTTGGCTTGAAACGACAAATCCATGTCAATCAAGGCTTGCTTAATTGGAGGTAAGAGTGCATAGCTTGCTTTAGGAATATTTCCATCACACACTTGCCAAGCAGCTTACAGGCTCCCCTCCTCACATACACAAGATGCTGTTGCTTGGATTGATTCTCTGTATAGGACTCCTTGTGCTCCAGAATGTGTTCCCAGGGTTAGGTGGCCAAAATCTTCTTGGGACCTGTTTAATTGGATGGTCCTTATTCTCAGTTGACTGACTTTTGCCTGAGTGTTTACTCTTAGAAGTGGGCTCTTGTGCTTGAATATTGAGAGACCTTGAAGGTTTGGATCAGGTATACATATACTCGTTATTTAACTCTAGTTTAAAAAACCAAACAAACCTGCTTATACTGTTGGCTATATTGCGCCTCACTGTAATTGTGCTGTTTTCTTCTGCAATATCCCTTGAGATTCTTGCACTAAAGAGTGTAAATTCTGCACACAAGATGTTCTCTTAAAGTAGGGGTGGCCAACCTGTGGCTCCAGAGCCACATGCGGCTCTTCAGAAGTTAATATGCGGCTCCTTGTATAGGCACAGACTCCGGGGCTGGTAGGGGATTGTCTATATAACCCCTAAGGTTTAAACTTCTGGGGTAAGAGAATGTTATCAGTCTTCGGTGAAGCAACTAAGATCTCAAGAATTCGAACGTGAGAAGGTAAGTAATTTCAACAAACAGAAGTACAGGTCTGTTTCCCTTCTAGCAGCACACCCTGAAGGTTTTGCTCTATCACATACTGATTGTATCTGACGGCTTTTCTTGATGCCAAATCACAACCAAATGTTACAAGCCATTATGTATCCTTACGATTACAAAACATGCTTCAAAAACTCTACAGGCTGAAGAGGATATATCCATCCTTCAGATGGAGAAAGATCTACGACTGGCATTAGATGCTACACTCAAAGAAAAAAATGAGAGGCTGGAGGAATTGAAGCAACTTCAGCAGCAAGATGAAAAGCTCTGTGCTGAGCTTTTTACCACCCCTTACTATATTCCTACTGGCAGCATTCCAAGTCGTTTACAGCTGGAAGAGTTAAAGGAACATGTTCGGATGCGTTCAGATGAGAAGGTATGTGGTGTTTTTTTTAAAAAAAATGTTTTTTAAATCCAATACATGAAATGTGATTTGAGGCTGTAGAGAAAAGTGTTTTCCACCTCCGCATTTTAACTGGAAAAGAATGCTAGTTGCAGTGTGTCGTCTGATCACCGAGTGTAGCTAATACTACAGTATTTAGTTTAATGCTGATTTTTAATTCAGTTTAATTAAATCATATTATGTCCTCATTATCTGTATATATTTAAAGGCATTATATAGCTGAGACATCTCACCCTGTTTAAGGAGTTCTTTAAGTTATTGTGGAAAACGATAGTGATGAAATTTTAAAATGTTTGTATGAAGCACAACTTCACATTGCCTAAGACTAAAATTTTAAATGCTGTTCCTATGAACTGAGTTCCCTTTTCTCCCTTTGTGATTAGCAGATAGTACTTGGATGATGGTGTACACTTCAGCTTCTGTGCAGTGCTTTTAAGTTTTAGATAGTTTTTGTACAGTATAGATACAAAGCTATCAATCCATACTCAGAAAATGGAATTACCTGAACTAGCCAAATCATACTACCTTCGATATCGTCTTGACATGGTATCTTAACCAACGGAGCCTTCAGTATGAGACAATATTCTAAGCAATTGTATATAAAATGCTTGTTTTAATTTTTCAATAGAAACGACGTCTGGAAGTTTTTCTCAAACTAAGAAACGAAATCAGGCAGTATAATGAAGAGATTGGGCACACACCTGATTCTACTCTTGAAAAAGAGGCGCTCTCTGATGATGAGGAACCTTTTTGTCTTACCAATAAGAACATTGAAGCTCTTCAAACACTTGTTTATAAGGTTAGATTTTTAAGTGACTAAGAGAAAATATAGTAACTGTTTTTAACGATCACATGTAACACTGACACCTATAATTAGGCTGTATAAGCATTGCCATTCTAATACTTCCTACATCCTTAAGAACATAGGAATTGCTATGCAAGAGCAGTAGTAATCCATCGTGTCTACTATTTTGTCTGGCAGTGGCCAGATCTAGATGCCTCAATAGAAGGTGAAAAAACACCCAGTTTTTACCCTTGGTCTCACTTGCAACACTCACCTGCTCCATGTTATATTATTTTCCTTTGGTCCTCTTCTGCTCCCTGTTCCCTGATTACTCTCCTTTCTTCTCTTCACTCCATGCCTGTCTGTATCCTATGTTCTGTTTTCCTGATCATTGTCACGGAGTCCCTGGGCGATTGCTCTGGAACTGCTCCCCACAAAACCAGTCAGGACTTTGGGGAGCCTCCTCTCCCTTGGAGCAGACTTTTTCAGGGCAAGAAGCTCACACGTCTTCACCTCCTGGGTCTCTCCTTGGAGCATTCAGCATCCTCTGCCCCTCTGTGTGCTTCCCACAGCGAGCCCGCCTGTCCTGGTCTGCACCCTCACTTGAAACTGGGGGGTTTCAAAGTGAGGACCAGCATGTCTTCCCCCCACCCCAAAATCCTAGGGTAGGTCTCCCCTTCGGCTGCCACCACCCGGTCAATTTTGTGGGCCGGGACACCCCTGTTTCCCCCCTGTCTCCCTTCAAAGACCCTCCCTGGGAACACAGATCAATTCACAGAGGAGGAAAGATTTCTTTCACTTCCCTCTCCCTTCCCTGCTTTCTCTGGTGGAGACAACCCTTGTCTCCACAGAGTGGCGCCTAGCTTCCTTCCCCTGAATCCACAGGTAAGGAACTTAACCAAGTCCAAAGAAAAGAAAAGAATTTATTAAGAGAACAAAAAGAAAATACAGAATCTCTATGAGCCCAAGCTGGACACTCATAGGGTCTAAGCTTATCAATCTCTGGAGAGAATCCCCTCTCCCCCTTTCTTTCTCAGTGAAAGCAAAATCAGCAAACAGGAATAAAGCATTTCCTTTAGCAAACACACAATTGCAAATGTAGAAAACAAATCATAAGACTAATTCACCTTTCTAATTAATACTCACTATTAATTAGTAGAAACTACTCCAGGAGAACTTGGAGACATGACTGTCTCTCTTAGATTCAAAAAGAGTTCTAACTAGAACACAGACAAAGGCTTCCCTCCACAGAGATTTGAAATTATCTCGTCTCTGATTGGTCCTTTGGTCAGGTGGTCACCAGGTACTGCATGTTAACCCTTTACAGGTAAAACAGACTTTAACCCTTAACTATCTGTTTATGACACGCCCCCCAAATCGCCAACAGTGGGAACTACTGGTGTTGATTTCCTCCTAGAACTGTAAAATAAACAGATAACCAAAACACATGCACTATTACATATACTATTAAGTATGTAAACAACAAGATATTTGACATTGAAGAACACTTTGTATGCATTTGACCGGATATACTTGGCAACGTCCTTGCCCATTCCCTCCCAGTGGAAGGAATGTTTTTAACCTGTTTTTGCTTTGTTGACCCCAGAATGCCCACTGGGATGTCAGGGCCCAAGCTTAAGAGCTTGTCTCAGTACTTAGTTGGAACTACCAACTGTCTTTGAGGATGCTGGCCTTCCTGGTGTCCACCAGAAAGAATGTCCTTATATAAAAGTCCTTGTTTTACAACAACCTGGAATCGATTCGAAGAGCTGAGAGGCGGTGGGTTGCTCCGTGCCGCCGCCCAAGCTTTTTTAAGGCTGTTTTCGGCTTCCTGCTCAGTCTGGAACTGTTCCCTTGAGGCGGGAGACACCAGTTCCTCTGGGAGCGATGTAGGTGATGAGGTTGTTTCCATTGACTGTGGACCGCTCTTCGCTGGTGCACAAGGTGATATTTCAGGCTCTGGCTGAGCCTCTTGGGTAGAGTTGTCTGCTGCTTCTGCCAGTTTAGGCCAGTTGGCGCCCCCTGGCGGTGGAGTTGCAAGCGCTGGCGTCAGTGCTGGCGCTGGTTCTGCCGCTGGTTGCTTTTCCAGTTCCGGTCCTGGGACTGGATGTACTATGGCTGCTGTAGTTGTTGGCATGAGATCCGGTTCCACCACCTCTGTCTGGGTCTCTGGTAACGGCTCAGGAACAGGGATGGGAGTGCCTGCTTGTTTGGCCTGGCTGCGGGTGACCACTCCCCCCCTCTTGTACAGCTGCACATGGTTGGACAAGTCTTCCCCCAGTAGCATGGGGATGGAATAATTGTTATAGACAGCAAAAGTCCACTTTCCTGACCAGTCCTTGTACTGGTCTTCAGGGATGCTGTATCCATGGCAGGTCTTTTTAAAATTTTTTCAAGAAGGCCTCAGTGTTCTCACCTGCCATGTAGGTGGGAAATTTCTTGGGATGGGGAACAGTGCCTTCTGGTGTTGGCCACACCCCTCTGCAGTCAGTGAATTTTGTGTGTGGCTTGCTGGTGTTGCTATTTGGTGCTGGTCACACCCCTCTGCAGTCAGTGAACTGGTTTCCCCAATTCCTAACCCTTTCTATTTCTGAAGAGACTGAATAGAAAAGAAACAAAAACTTTGTATTTGCATTTGTGTAGCTGCTGTTTGCTGATATACTGAGAAGACCAAAAAAAAAACTGGTTTGTCCTGTTTCTAGCACTTGCTAAGTACCTCACAGTGGGGGTCCTTTCTAACAAGCCTCCTAGAAAAACTTGCACCTCTTTCCTAGCTGTTTTTAAGCAGACAGAAAGAAAAAAGAAAAGAAGAAGAAAAAAAATCCTTTTCTAACACAGCCCGTTAGAAAACCTTATTTCCCCCTTTGGTCAGGTGGTCACCAGGTACTGCATGTTAACCCTTTACAGGTAAAACAGACTTTAACCCTTAACTATCTGTTTATGACACCGCCCCAGCAGGGTCCTGGGGAAGCCACAGGGTCCTGCACCCCCACTTTGCAGTCAGACGTGACTCTCAGCCAGCCAGTAAAACAGGTTTATTCGATGACAGGAACATGGTCTAAAACAGAACTTGTAGGTACAGCGAACCGGACCCCTCCACTGGGTCCATTCTGGGGGGCAGTGAGCCAGACCCCCATGTCTGCACTTCACTCCTTGTGCCCTGCCAGCTCCAGACTCCCAAACCCCCTCCAGCCCCCCCTCCTCTGCTCAGTTCCTCTCCCGGGCCAGGAGGTCACCTGATCTCTTTGTCTCCAACACCTTCAGCTAGCACCTTTGCAGAGGAGGGGCCCAGGCCATCAGTTGCTAGGAGACAGAGAGTCAGCCAGGAACTGAGGCCCCACCACAGTATTCAGAGAAAACATTAAGAATATTCCCAGTTCGTCACAATCATAACCTCTGTTTTGTCCCAAAGATTTTCAAATCTGGCTCTCCCTTGTCTACAGTCAGTCCTTCACTCTGCAACCTTGGCTTTCAGTCAATTTTCTGCATGTCCAAGGCCCACTAATTGTTGTTGTGCTTCCCTCAGCCCTCTACGAAATGCACAATCTGTCATCTTCCCACCAATCCACTCTCATCTCCATCAGTCTATCATTTGCCTTCCTCCCATTCCAACCAATCCATCCTCTGTAATCAAAGTTTTGCCCCGGTTTACTCTTTCCCTGTCCCCTAGACAATTCATTCTTAGCCTCTGCCTCTCCCAGCCAATTAAGCTTTTTAGATAACTGATGATCAGCTCCCCTTCTCCAGTCTCCCTCCCAGCTGCCAGACAACTGATCCTCTTCCCATTGCAGGCCATTGGGCATAAGAACATAAGAAAGGCCGTACCGGGTCAGAGCAAAGGTCCATCTAGCCCAGTATCTGTCTACCGACAGTGGCCAATGCCAGGTGCCCCTGAGGGAGTGAACCTAACAGGCAACGATCAAATGATCTCTCTCTTGCCATCCATCTCCATCCTCTGACGAACAGAGGCTAGGGACACCATTCTTACCCATCCTGGCTAATAGCCATTTATGGACTTAGCCACCATGAATTTATCCAGTCCCCTTTTAAACATTGTTATAGTCCTAGCCTTCACAACCTCCTCAGGTAAGGAGTTCCACAAGTTGACTGTGCGCTGCGTGAAGAAGAACTTCCTTTTATTTGTTTTAAACCTGCTGCCTATTAATTTCATTTGGTGACCCCTAGTTCTTGTATTATGGGAATAAGTAAATAACTTTTTTCCTTATCCACTTTCTCAACATCACTCATGATTTTATATATCTCTATCATATCCCCCTTTAGTCTTCTCTTTTCCAAGCTGAAGAGTCCTAGCCTCTTTAATCTTTCCTCGTATGGGACCCTCTCTAAACCCCTAATCATTTTAGTTGCCCTTTTCTGAACCTTTTCTAGTGCTAGAATATCTTTTTTGAGGTGAGGAGACCACATCTGTACACAGTATTCGAGATGTGGGCGTACCATGGATTTATATAAGGGCAATAATATATTCTCAGTCTTATTTTCTATCCCCTTTTTAATGATTCCTAACATCCTGTTTGCTTTTTTGACCGCCTCTGCACACTGCGTGGACATCTTCAGAGAACTATCCACGATGACTCCAAGATCTTTTTCCTGACTCGTTGTAGCTAAATTAGCCCCCATCATGTTGTATGTATAGTTGGGGTTATTTTTTCCAATGTGCATTACTTTACATTTATGCACATTAAATTTCATTTGCCATTTTGTTGCCCAATCACTTAGTTTTGTGAGATCTTTTTGAAGTTCTTCACAATCTGCTTTGGTCTTAACTATCTTGAGTAGTTTAGTATCATCTGCAAACTTTGCCACCTCACTGTTTACCCCTTTCTCCAGATCATTTATGAATAAATTGAATAGGATTGGTCCGAGGACTGACCCTTGGGGAACACCACTAGTTACCCCTCTCCATTCTGAGAATTTCCCATTAATTCCTACCCTTTGTTCCCTGTCCTTTAACCAGTTCTCAATCCATGAAAGGACCTTCTCTTTTATCCCATGACAGCTTAGTTTACGTAAGAGCCTTTGGTGAGGGACCTTGTCAAAGGCTTTCTGGAAATCTAAGTACACTATGTCTACCGGATCCCCCTTGTCCACATGTTTGTTGACCCCTTCAAAGAACTCTAATAGATTAGTAAGACACAATTTCCCTTTACAGAAACCATGTTGACTATTGCTCAAGAGTTTGTTTTTCTACGTGTCTGACAATTTTATTCTTTACTATTGTTTCAACTAATTTGCCCGGTACCGACGTTAGACTTACCGGTCTCTAATTGCTGGGATCACCCCTAGAGCCCTTTTAAAATATTGGCGTTACATTAGCTAACTTCCAGTCATTGGGTACCGAAGCCAGTTTAAAGGACAGGTTACAAACCTTAGTTAATAGTTCCGCAACTTCACATTTGAGTTCTTTCAGAACTCTTGGGTGAATGCCATCTGGTCCGGGTGACTTGTTAATGTTGAGTTTATCAATTAATTCCAAAACCTCCTCTAGTGACACTTCAATCTGTGACAGTTCCTCAGATTTGTCACCTACAAAAGCCAGCTCAGGTTTGGGAATCTCCCTAACATCCTCAGCCGTAAAGACTGAAGCAAAGAATCCATTTAGTTTCTCCGCAATGACTTTATCGTCTTTAAGCGCTCCTTTTGTATTTTGATCGTCAAGGGGCCCCACTGGTTGTTTAGCAGGCTTCCTGCTTCTGATGTACTTAAAAAACATTTTGTTATTACCTTTAGAGTTTTTGGCTAACCGTTCTTCAAACTCCTCTTTGGCTTTTCTTATTACACTCTTGCACTTAAGTTGGCTGTGTTTGTGCTCCTTTTTATTTGCCTCACTAGGATTTGACTTCCACTTTTTAAAGGAAGTCTTTTTATCTCTCACTGCTTCTTTTACATGGTTGTTAAGCCACGGTGGCTCTTTTTTAGTTCTTTTACTGTTTTTCTTAATTTGGGGTATACATTGAAGTTGGGCCTCTATTATGGTGCCTTTAAAAAGGGCCCACGCAACTTGCAGGGATTTCACTTTAGTCACTGTACCTTTTAACTTTTGTCTAACTAACCCCCTCATTTTTGTATAGTTCCCCCTTTTGAAATTAAATGCCACAGTTTTGGGCAGTTGAGATGTTCTTCCCACCACAGGGATGTTGAATGCTATTGTATTATGGTCACTATTTCCAAGCGGTCCTGCTATAGTTACCTCTTGGACCAGCTCCTGCGCTCCACTCAGGATTAAATCTAGAGTCGCCTCTCCCTTTGTGGGTTCCCGTACCAGCTGCTCCATGAAGCAGTCATTTAAAGTATCGAGAAATGTTATCTCTGCATTTCGTCCTGAAGTGAAATGTTCCCAGTCAATATGGGGATAATTGAAATCCCCCACTATTATTGGGTTCTTAATTTTGATAGCCTCTCTAATTTCCCTTAGCATTTCATCATCACTATTACTGTCCTGGTCAGGTGGTCGATAATAGATCCCTAATGTTATATTTTTACTAGTGCATGAGATTTCTATCCATAGAGACTCTCTATGGAACATGTGGATTCGCTTAAGATTTTTACTTCATTTGAATCTACACTTTCTTTCACATATAGTGCCACTCCTCCCACTGCCCAACCTGTTCTGTCCTTCCAATATATTTTGTACCCCGGAATGATTGTGTCCCATTGATTGCTCTCAGTCCACCAGGTTTCTGTGATGCCTATTATATCTATATCCTCCTTTATCACAAGGCACTCTAGTTCACTCATCTTATTATTTAGACTTCTGGCATTTGTGTACAAGCACTTTAAAAACTTGTCCCTGTTTATTAGCCTGCCTTTTTCTGATGTGCCAGATTCTTTTTTATGTGACTGTTTATCATCTGATCCGGCCCTTACATTATACTCTTCAATCCTCTGCTCCTGACTATAACCTGGAGATTCTCTATCATCAGACTCTCCCCTAAGAGAAGTCTGTGTCCGATCCACACGCTCTTCTGCAGCAGTCGGCTTTCCCCCATCTCCTAGTTTTAAAAACTGCTCTACAACCTTTTTAAGGTTTAGTCCCAGCAGTCTGGTTCCACTTTGGTTTAGGTGGAGCCCATCTCTCCTGTATAGGCTCCTCCCATCCCAGAAGTTTCCCCAGTTCCTAATGAACGTGAACCCCTCCTCTCTACACCATCGTCTCATCCAAGCATTGAGACTCTGAAGCTCTGCCTGCCTACCTGGCCCTGCGCGTGGAACTGGGAGCATTTCTGAGAATGCCACCATAGAGGTCCTGGATTTCAGTCTCTTCCCTAGCAGCCTAAATTTGGCTTCCAGGACATCTCTCCTACCCTTCCCTATGTCATTGGTACCTACATGTACCACGACCACCGGCTCCTCCCCAGCACTACACATAAGTCTATCTAGATGCCTCGAGAGATCCGCAACCTTCGCACCAGGCAGGCAAGTCACCATACGGTTCTTCCGGTCATCACAAACCCAGCTATCTATGTTTCTAATGATCGAATCTCCCATTACTAACACCTGCCTTTTCCTAGAAACTGGAGTTCCCTCCCCTGGAGAGGCAACCTCAGTGCGAGAGGCAACCCCAGCACTATCTGGAAGGACGGTCCCGACTACAGGAAGGTTTCCCTCTGCTCCCATTGACTGCTCTACTTCCCTGGGCCGTTCTTCCTCTTCAACAGCACAGGAGCTGTCTGAGCGGAGGTGGGACAATTCTACAGTGTCCCGGAAAGCCTCATCAACATACCTCTCTGCCTCTCTTAGCTCCTCCAGTTCCGCCATCCTGGCCTCCAAAGCCCGTACATGGTCTCTGAGGGCCAGGAGCTCCTTGCACCGACTGCACACATAAGCCACCTGCCCACAGGGCAGGTAATCATACATGCAACACTCAGTGCAATAAACTGGATAGCCCCCACTCTGCTGCTGGGCTTCTGCCTGCATTGTCTCCTAGTTAATGGAAGGGTGGTTTACAGAAGGGAGCTTTGAAATGTGGTTCGGTTTATAGGTTTTAGGGGGACCACAGGGAAGGGGTTAGGGCTGGCGAGGGACTCCCGGTCCCTTCCACTCCCTTCCCACTCCCTTGCGAAACTCCCTGTTAGGAGCCCCTGTTCGCAAAGTTCCCTGGTCGCTTGTGCGCGGCTTTATAAAGCCCTGGCCTGAGTGAATGCCCCGCCCACTGATTAAGGCTCAGCCAATTACCAGAGGCTTCAAGCTTTCAAACCTGCCTCCAACTGAAGTTATCTGCACTGTTCACACAAGTACGAGGCATCTCTGCTCACTTTGGCTAAACAGAAATTTGTCCCTTTGAAAATCAAACACTGATAAATAAGAGAGCACGACACTGTATGATTTCTAGAGCTGATATAGGGCAATTTGTTCAGCAGAGTGATGTAAGCTTCGTTATGATTGCATCATCCATGACTTCTAGGAATAACATGATGCAATTCACATCATGTATGATGCAATATCAGCTTCAGATTGCATCATTCATTGTTTTGCCTAAAAAGCAAGTACTGTCCAAACCCAGTCATAGATTTATTCATAGATCCAGTCAAAGATGTATTTTAGTCATTTCTGGTTTAAATTGAGATCCCTTCCCTTCATAACTCACTTATCCTCTGCTATTCCCAAGTCAAGGGTCGAATATACTGACCCAATAGCATATCTTGAAAACTAGAGCCAATCAACAATTTTAAGCATCATTTTCGTTCTCAGTGACCCAGAATTAGTAAAGTTTGACTACATTTATTTCAGAAGCATTTTGCCTGTAGAGCAGTGTAATTTGCAGAGTTTCTGGAAACTCTTGATTTCTGCTTGTATAGATGAGTTAAAGATGTCTTTCTAATGGCTTACATCAGGAATGAACTAGACCATTGGACAGTACAATAATATATTTTTTAAAGAGTATACAGCTTGCATCAAAATAGCGATCCATACTTAACTGTACAGATCCCACGTACTTAGTGTCCTCACTGCAATGCTGTAAGAACAAGCTTTCTTCCTTTTTCCATATCTTTACTAGAGCTTGTACATTATTTCTCTTCCTACTGAATAATTGTTGGTTGGTTCACCTTGCTACTATACTATAATTTCTCAGTGTTCTTCTACATTAAGGTGCTATCCTCTCTGAAGTAAGTTTACCTTATGCTGTCATACTATATGCCTTGTAGTTGCAGTTGAAGAAAGAATCTGTAATCTCAACACGGGAGGCTCTGAAGGAGAAGGTACGACTTCTGTGGAATAGACTGCGCTGGCCATTAGAGAAGCAGGAACAATGTAAAATGAATATTAAAGGCTCCATTACTCAAGAAGTTACCATGGTAAGACAATATTTTTCATCAAATTATTTCCCCTGCCTTTCTTCTTACAGAAACTATTTTAGGTTTTTCTTTAAATAGACAAGCTTTGTCACAAAATCCAACTACATAAGAAATGCAAGGTTTACATTAAGAACTCACTTTGCGAGAAATGCAAGGTTTACATTAAGAACTCACTTTGCGAGAAGGCAAACCCTTATGTATATTCAGATTCCCCTTAAAGTAGTGTTTTTGCTGGCAATTGAACTTGAACTACTGTTGCTTTCAAGTTGAGCTTAAATTGCTAAACTGGATGTCTTGTACTAGTTTGTTCAATTGGTTTGTTAGTTGGTGATAGAATTTCAGATTGTACATTGATTATTTCTGCCAAGATGTTTCATACTCAAAATGTTTATATGCTGAAAAAGGCAAGTCCATAGTGTGAACGCAAATTTGAACATTAAATAGGATAATAAAAGCCCATGCTATGTTTATAGTCTGCACCACTTTCTGATATATTGAACTTCTCCAAGTTAAAAATGCTGACCTATTTCAACAAGTTATACTCATCGCTTAAAGCACAAATCTCACCCACATAAATGGTTTTAAAAATCCCACCCTTGGGTGCCTAAATGTGGGTGATGCCTTGCCTTGTCACAGTGCTCACCAGGCATCACAAGCTGTTTAGTTTAGTGTACGATAGCTCATTCAGAATATGTTGGTCTGTACTGACCATTAGTTGAATCTTGAAATCTCATGTAAGTTTTTGTAACAGCTAATGTTATTAAGACCTTGAGTGGTGGAGAGATCACTTAATCAAAACTCTGGATGTTGCATAAATGTTTCTGATTGTGGTAAGTGTTCTATTAATAGAAATTAAGTAGATACCCATAGGGCATCTTGGATTCAAAGAGGGCATCACTTTCTTCTGGAGGCAGAAACAGGTCTCAGGTATATTTCCCATATAATAAATAATCCAATCTCATAGAGCTGGAAGGGACCTTGAAAGGTCATAGTCCAGCTTTGAAGGCAGGGGACTGGACTCTAAGTACCATCCCTGACAGATTTTTGCCCCAGATCCCTAAATGGCCCCCTCAAGGATTGAACTCACAACCCTGGGTTTAGCAGGCCCATGCTCAAACCACCGAGCTATCCCTCCTCCAATATAATAGAACATATATGGATTCCATTACTGATCAGAGAACATAATGGAAGACCAATACAAATTTATGTAGAGAAATCTCTTAAGCCATACTAATTTTTCTTTTATTCTGAAGTGCAGTTATACTCTGAAAATTAACAGATGTCATTAGGCTCTTACTCATTTATCCTATTTCCATATCTTTTATAATCAATGCGCTCAATTTACTGTTTAAGCTTACATTTATTTTAACTGGCAGCATGACAAGGGGCCTCTGATCAGCATCAGAATTTAGCTAATTTAATTGATGCAAGAGGTAAATGGGAACATGTCTTATTCTTCTATGGCTGCATGGACTGTCTACTAAGGGTAGGTCCATACTTACCCGCCGGGTCGACGTGGAGAGTTCGACTTTTCGGAGTTCGAACTATCGCGTCTAATCTAAACGTGATAGTTCGAACTCTGAACGCGCTCCCGTCGACTCTGGAACTCCACCACCGCGAACGGCGGTGGCGGAGTCGACGGGGGAGCCGCGGAGTTCGATCCCGCGGCGTCTGGACAGGTAGGAAATTCGAACTAAGGTAGTTCGACTTCAGCTACGCTATTCGCGTAGCTGAAGTCGCATACCTTAGTTCGACCCCCACCCCCACCCCCGTAGTGTAGACCAGGCCTAAGACTTTTCTCTCAATATGTAAATATAAGACAAGTGCTATTTTTATGACTGGAATTGCAATATCTAAATCCCATTCATTCAGTTTATGGAGCAACTCCCGCTCCTCTTACTCAAGCTAGTAGTCAGTTTATTAGAACCAAAATACCACACAAAGCAGAATTCTTACTCAATTTGGTTGCTTAAACTTCAGTTATAGCCCCTAGAAGGCCTCAACCAGGTCAAGACCCTGTTGTGCAAATTGACCCATGTGATTGGATAGAAGCTTCTTATTAAACGTGGAAGCTGTGGTCTCAGTATTTCAGGAAATCAGGCCACTTAAGTCTAACATTAGGCACACAAATTTGAACACATTCTAGTGGACAGTGAAATATTTAAAACAGCATTAGACTGCATCAGGGCAAATGCAGAGAAAACTAAATCACACTGGGAGGAAACCTGAAGGCTCTGACCTAAGAAGTGTGTGCACCACTCCCTGTTACAATCTATAGGCAGCAGAGGTTGATGGAGTTCTCCGTCCAGGATAATTAAATTGCTCTAATGTCAAATTCAAAGTGCAAATACCACAAGAGGCCAAAAATCTTGGTCAGTGACTTTTTGCACAAATCTCTTGCTACATCAGAAAAGCACCAAATGTTAATTGTAAGCAATACAAGTTGTGAGTCAAGAGAACTAGGTGTCATTAGCAGGAAGTCTGGCTCTATGAACCAATAAAGACCAGATTATAGGCAATACTAATTTGTCAAAGACATGGCAACAATGCTCCAATGTTAATCCCGCCATATATTCAGAGTACTTAACTCTGCTAGAGTAATAACCAGAACAGGAAGAGTTGCAGCTAAACCAGTGGCTCCCCTCTTAAGCGCTTACTTGGTTCAGGATAATTTTAGACCTGGTAACTCTCAGCAGTCCATGCCCCGCCATAATAATGTAAATACTGCTCTAGGAGGCTTAGTTTACGTAAATATTGGAGAGAGTAACTTTTACCTTATTTGTGCTCTGCTGTATCTATTAAGAGCTTCTTGTTTAGTATGTTTCAAGCAGTCCAGTAATCAGTGCCTCATGTCACCAAAGCTTTATGGCCTCTGTGTGTTGATGTGACGAAACCATGCCTCCCACTTGACTGACTGGGTGTAAACACTTGCCTGAACTCGATTACTATTTCAAGTTTGTCCTATTTTAGTCATTCAGGTTCTTTCTGCAATACTGACTTTATAAGGTTATTTTATTTTCCTTTTAACTTGATAAGTGTATTGCTAATCACTATTGTGCCATGTACTACAGTATCCAGAACGCTAAAGGCTCAAAGGCTGTGCTGCTATGTTAAAACAAACAGCATGAAGCTATCCTACGAGTACGAGTGCTAAAAATGTTATGAAGACGCATTGTTGGCCTTAATGCAATGTATTACATTATTTTAAATAACTTTCTCCACTAGTGGGAAGAAGAGCTGCTGCGTCTGGAGGAACTGAAGAAAGAAAACTTGAAGGGAGTGATTGGAAAAGTCAGACAGGAGCTTGACCTTTACTGGGAAAAATGTTTGTATAGCACAGAACAGAAATCAGCCTTTCATCCATATTATGATGGTAAAACTTCACTCCGACTTGCCACTCTTCCATTTCATGTGCAAGGATTGATTGATATAGACTTGAAGGCCAGAATGGACTATCATGATCATCTAGTGTGACCTCTTGCATATTGCAGGGCACAGAACCTTACCCACCCATTTCTGTAATAGCTCCAAACTTCTGGCAAGTTACTTAAGTCCTCAAATCATGATTTAAAGAATTCAAGTTTCAGAGAATCCACCATTTACACTAATTCAAACCAGCAAGTGACCCATGCTGCAGAGGAAGGTGAAAAATCTTGAGGGTTGCTGCCAATCTGACCTGAGGAAAAATTCCTTCCCAACCCCAAATATGGTGATTAGTTAGACCCTGAGCATGTAGATGAGAACCCACCCACCCCCCACCCCCAAGCCAGACATCCGGGACTTAATTCAGAGACTATCCCATCTTTGCCCGTTGGAGATATTTGCCAATAGCTGTCATAGATGGGCCGTATGCCATTGTAGGCAACCTCCTCCATACCATCCTCTCCTTAAAAGTATCAAGCTCAATCTTGAAACAAGTTAGGGTTTTTTGCCCCACTACCGCCCTTGCAAGGCTTTTACAGGACTTCCCTCCTCTGATGGTTAGGAACCTTCATCTAATTTCAAGCCTAAACGTGTTGATGGCCGGTTTATATCCATTTCTTCTAGTTTCGACATTGGCCCTTAACTTAAATAACTCCTCTCTCTACCTGGTGTTTATCCCTCTGATGCATCTATTGTGAGCAATCATATTTACCCTCAGCCTTTGTTTTATTAGGCTAAACAAGCCAAGCTCCTTAAGCTTCCACTTGTAAGGTAGGTTTTTCCATTCCTCGGATCATCCTAGTAGCCCTTCTCTGCACCTGTTTCAGTTTGAATTAATCTTTCTTAAACGTGGGAGACCAGAATTGCACATAGTATTCCGGATGAGGTCTCACCAGTGCCTTGTTCAATGGGAATACACTCCCCTATCTCTACTGGAAATACCTCATGTGATGCATCCTATGATTGCATTAGCCTTTTTCAGGGCTGCCACACATTGCTTGTAGTCCTCTTGTGATAGACCAAGCAGTGCTGGAGAAATTTTTATAGTGAGGGTGCTGAGAGCCCTGGAATCAAACTGTAAACACTGTATATAATGGAAACCACTTCAAGCCAGGGGGTGTGGCAGCACCCCTAGTTCCAGCACCTATGGATAGACCAATACATCCAAGACTTTCTCTGCCTCCACTGTCATTTCCAACTGATATGTCCATGGCTTATGGCAAAAATTCTTGTGGTTAGTGTATGACCTTGCATTGGTAAATTTCATTTACTCCAGATTTGCCTAGAATAGTGGCCGTGTACCATTAGCCATTTTATCAGCTGGTTTCCCTATGTCTTTTTTTTAATACATGAAAGAAATGTTCAGTGATGGCTGTTTATTAAATAGTGTATTTCCCCAAACCAACCAGATTAAGTGTCTTCATACTCTAGTTTTATAAGCCATATTACTCCAGAGTTACTATAACAAGCAGATGGGGTGCTAGGGATTGTATCCTCATTAACCAGTTGGAAAACAGCAAAAAAAACCAAAGCAGGATAGCCCTGAAACAGTGGACTTTTGGAATTAAGAAATCCTATTTATTGGGGAGGGAAGTGCTACTTGGAACTGGGTCTAGAGTCACAGACCTTGGCAGGGTTTTGGATTAGCAACAAAACCTGAAGAGTTCTGCTAGGTAAATCCTTAAAGGACTCACTTAAATGCATTACTAAATTACTTACATTACTTAAATTACTAGAGCTTTGATGTCCACTATGCAACTGGTATTGAAAAGCTCAAATCACATCTAATCTGTATGTGAGTAACTTTGCAGAAATATGTTATACCACAAATAATGAATAAACTAACTTTTTTCAAATCCAGATAACTTTACAGAAGATTTGTTGAACCAACATGATGAGGAAGTTATGAAAATGAAACTCTTTTATGAGAAAAACAAGGCTTTATATGATGGCATTGCTAAATGGGAAGCTACCTGGAAACAGTTCATGGAGTTGGAGGTACCAGTTACTGAAAATTAGTTTACACTAAGGCCTTGTTTGAGCAAGGGTAGTGATACCACTAAGTGGAAGAATTGTGTACTGCAACTTAAATCGATGGGGCACAATTTCTACAGAGCAGTGGGCTGATGATAAACAACATCAGCAGAAAAAGGCTGTTGGGTTGGGGAAAATCGGGGGTTGGACTAGATGACCTCCTGAGGTCCCTTCCAACCCTGAGATTCTATGAAAAGGCTATTGGGGTTGGAAAATCAGGTCAAGTAAATGTACAAAATCTGAACAGCTACAAGTGACTGTTCATAATAACTTTCAGAGGGAGTCTAAATAGAATTCCCATTAAAGATGGGGAATCTTGGGGGATAGCATTTCACTTAGTGAGATTTAGCTTTTGACTTCACAATATCAAAATAACCCCAGTGGTATGTCAGTTGTAGGTCCTATTTATCCATGCTAAACTTAAGGGAAGCTGGATGACATGTCAGTGTTTGACACGTGAACATTTGTTCCAAGTGCAAGTTGGTATCTAAAGCATTTTGGGTGTTAGTTTTATAAGACCTGTTTAGGAGTGTTGTCAGCACATGCTTTTGGCAAATAACTAATCTGAGAAATCTTAATTGTTTCATGGTGCACTTAAGAATCTTTCTTCATTATGCTGAATATATTTTAATTTTTTTCCTAAAGAGGGCAAGTGCTGTCAATTAATATTGCTATTAAAAGACCTTTTTCTCCTTTAATTTTTTTCTTATGACTCATTGAGGCAGCATGTTGCCACTTACAGCCATCTGGGCTCAAACAATTTCCAAGCACCCTTGTCTCGTGTTGATGTAAATACTGTGTTTTAATGCTGAGGAAATAGCTTTAATTCTTTTGTAGCAGACTAAATGATGACTCACAAGTCATCATTGATGATCTCTTCAGAGAAAGGAGATTTTGCTGATCATTCCTGAAATAATGGATTGAATAAGTGAAACTTCCCTGGCCCTGAGTACAGAATAACCTATTCTGTGGGAAATGTAATGAATTATATTACTACTTGGTGTTGCTCCCGAAGGCCCTTTGCCATTCTGGAAGGGAAAAAAACAAGCTTGAAGTATATGTTCACATTTCAATAAATTTATTTTGTTCAGAAAAAATCCACAAATCCAAACAGATTAGTTAACAGAGGTGGCACTCTATTGAAAGAAGAGAGAGAACGCTCAAAGATCCACAAGCTGTTAACAAAGGTAAGCCCTACCACAGCTAGCATGTATGCGCTCTTGAAATTAAGAGTTAAAATTCAGTCGTTTCAATACTATATAGGCAAACTTGTCTGAGTTGATGGAACATAATATGCTATTGTTATAGCTCTCTCTTAGTAGGCTGGATGCTGAGTCAGTTCATTTGCCATGTGATAGATCTGATTTCCATAACACTCCAGAAATTATTATGCTTAAGGGCTAGAAACTGAATTAAATACAATTCCTTCTAATGATGTTGATCCACTTTTGTGGTGATGGTCACCCTTAAACATATTTAAGTGTGAACAAACTTTAGTATTTAATGCTTAGACACCCTTTTTAGATGCTAAAAAAAACCCCACTCAGCAGCCTACAAGAGAGTGTCAGCCTTCAACCTGTAAACTGCCTGCACAATACTAAATGCCTGTTCAAGGAGTCAAGATGGGTGTAAATTAAATGTTATTTTGCTGGGTAACACTTTGTAAAACATCTGTCCTGAACTACTGAAACTTCTGATGCTCATCCTCAGTCTGTCTGATATGCAGCAGCTACATTCATGCTCTGGCAATGTCCAGTCCTTCATTTACCCTGAATGGTTCCAGGTCTTTCTCCACCTCATATTTCTTGGTGTTTTTTTAGCTAGTACAATATAAGGCAAATGAAAAGGCCTGGAACTGTGCTTTTACCTTCACAGTGAGGCAGGACTTGAAATACTTTAAAGGATATAGTCAGCATGTTTCTGAGTATTACACCTACTAGTTCTACAAGCAGTTCTTAACATTAATATAATTAAAATATTTGAGAAAAATCTGTTCAGTTTTGTTCAATTGTTAAGCCTTTGAACAAAGCTAAACAGTACTTTGCTTGCTTAAATCTCTGTCAATTTGTAGTTTTACAATCACTACTATTTTAGAAGTATTTCTCTTTCCACCCACTGTGTGGCAGTTGCACATAGTTATATAGGTATATACCACACCATAGGTGGTGTGGTATAGTAGTGAATAGTAAATATAGTAAAATAGTAGTGATTGTAAAACTATCAATTGACAGTTTTAAACAAGTGCAGTACCTGAAGGAACCTGTTTCTACCTCTCTGAAACTAACCAGTCCTCAAGTTGACTGTCCTAAGCTGATCAAATGGATAATGAAATACAGACAAACTACCTTTTTTTTCTTCATTTGCAAACTTAGTTGGGAGAAGATCTGAAAAGGAGCATTGAAAGCTGGGAAAAAGAACAAGGCTGCAACTTCCTGATCAAAGGTCAAAGGTTCCTGGACTACATGGCAAATCAATGGGAACAGCACAAACTTAAAAAGGAACAAGAGAGAGTGAGTTTGTTTTTTCTTAAAAGTAGACAAGGAATTGGTGTTGCGCTACAGTAGAACCTCAGCATTACAAACATCAGAGTTATGAACTGACAGGTCAACCACACACCTCATTTGGAACCAGAAGTATGCAATCAGGCAGCAGCAGAGACTAAAAAGCACCAATATACTACAGTACAGTGATAAATGTAAATTACTAAAAAGATGTATGGAAAGGGGTTTTGGTTTTGTTTTTTTAAGGTTTGACAAGGTAAGGAAACTTTCTGTGCTTGTTTCATTTAAATAGAGTTAAAAGCAGAATTTTTCTTCTGCATAAGTAAAATTTCAAAGCTATATTAAGTCAATGTTCCTTTGTAAACTTTTGGAAGAACAACCATAACGTTTTGTTCAGAGTTATAACCTCCATTCCCGAGGTGTTCATAACTCTGAGGTTCTACTGTAGTTTCAATTAATTTTAACATAATTCTTCATACTGGCTATCTCCAAAGACCTGGCCTTCATGAAGTAATAAGTGATGGAGGGGCTTTGGTGGGGTAACATCTAGCCAAATTCAATGTGACAGGCAAACATCTGTGTGAATATCATGTTGTTGGTGCTGTTAGAATACAAATTATGCACGTCCTCGCACCCTTGAATGTTTAATTTAGACCTCTTGATGGGAAATGTGGACCCTAGGGTACTGGGAGTTTCTGCTGCTACCCTGTTGGCTTCAGACCAACAGGTTATTTGAAAAGCCCCTTGTTTAACTGTGCAGCAGCTTTGTGATAAACTGCTGTTAAGGGGTTCAAGTCATTGACGAATGTGATCCAATTGTTAAGTGAAGAATTAGGGTAGGATTTTCAAGAGCTCTTCTCTCATTGAAGTCAATCACATGCCTTATTGCCTCAGCTCATTTGCCAACACAAAACTGGTTAGCAAAGCACCTAGTAGCAGTCTGGGGTATCCAGCTTCCAAACAGCTATAGCAACCTGCTGCTGGACCCTCCTTCATACGGGTATCCTGACTATGGAGGAACAAGGAAAGCTGCTCCAAGCTCTAGAAACGTCACTTTCTTCACATGAAAGTTCTGCACCCACTGCTGGTCATTCCAGGTCTGTGATCCCAACAGTCGTTTTTTGTGACTGTAAAGCAGAAGCACTGGTCTACATGGGGACATCAACAGATATATTTAGAGTCACAAGCAGCACTAGCCAATTGGATTCTGCCATATTGCCATATTTGTATTGTTATCCTCTACCAGGTGCATTTGGTGGGTCTGAAAATGTTGCCAAATTGTCCACCAGCATCTAATGGATGTTCTGCCTGCTTCCTGACAGGAGTGAAAGCACAAGCAAGACAAGTTTTTCAAATAGTGCCTCATTTTCATGTTGCTGGCTCCAGTTGCTGAGTGTGTGCACAGCCAAAAAATGCTCAGCTGGATGTGGTGTGCTGCAACAACTTCTAGTAGTGTCACATGGGATGGACAGTCAAGTTTTTTCCATAGTGCACCATGAACCAAGGGCCAGAGCAGCTACAGCTGAGGAAAGCGCTGAGAAGCCTGAGTTAGGCTGGTTTGACTTGACTCTGCATAGTGCATTATGGGTGTGTGACTGTGCATGTGTGTTCAGAGTCTCAGAAATTATAAACCAAGAGTGAGTAATCAATGTGGGTACTCCAGGTCAAGCTTAGAAACGTCGAGCCTAGGGGTCAAGTCCCACAGACTTATGCTGACATTACTGTGTAGACATAGTCAAGTCATAATTGGAAAATTTTAGTGAGTTAGTACACTTCTTCAATATACCTACTAGTGAAATAAAATTCAAGTCTTTTGTATTGTGCAGTTGACGAAGAAGGAAGATTCTGCAGTTCTGAAAACACCCATGAAAAGGCATGCTGGCTCAACCACTCAAACTCCCCTTAAGACAAGGAAGGCAAGTATACGGTCTTTTGAAACATACGGTAGAATCTCAGAGTTACAAACACCAGAGTTACGAACTGAGCAGTCAACCATGTACCTCATTTGGAACCAGAAGTGCACAATCAGATAGCAGCAGAGACTTAGCTGTACAGAAAAAGCAAATACAGTACAGTACTGTGTTAAACATAAACTGCTTTAACAAAAGGGGGGGGGAATTTGGCAAGGTAAGGAAACTGTTTCTGTGCTTGTTTCATTTAAATTAAGATGGTTAAAAGCAGCATTTTTTTCTGCATAGTAAAGTTTCAAAGCTGTATTACGTCACTGTTCAGTTGTAAACTTTTAAAAGAACAAACAAGATTTTGTTCAAAGTTACGAACATTTCAGAGTTACAAACAACCTCCATTCCTGAGATATTGGTAACTTTGAACAAAATCTTATGCTTGTACTTTTAAAAGTTTACAACTGAACAGTGACTTAATACAGCTTTGAAACTTTACTATGCAGGAAAAAAATGCTGCTTTTAATTTAAATAAAACAAGCACAAACAGTTTCCTTACCTTGTCAAATCTGAGGTTCTACATCAGGGGTCGGCAGCCTTTCAGAAGCGGTGTGCCGAGTCTTCATTTATTCACTCTAATTTAAGGTTTCGCTGCCAGTAATACATGTTAATGTTTTTAGAATATCTCTTTCTATAAGTCTGTAATACATAACTAAACTAGTGTTGTATGTAAAGTAAATAAGGTTTTTAAAATGTTTAAAAAACTTCATTTAAAATTAAATTAAAATGCAGAGCCCCCCAGACTGGTGGTCAGGACCCGGGCAGTGTGAGTGCCACTGAAAATCAGCTCGCATGCCGCCTTCGGCACCTTTGCCATAGGTTGCCTACCCCGATCTACATTATAGAGACAATGACAAATATCCATAGGGAAAGAGGTATTATGGGTTTCCCTTTTCCTGGCTTCTGCCATTAATATTTCATGCAAATAACTTCTAGTTCAGTTCTGAATCAAATCGCCTTGCGTCAGCTGGTGCTCTCCCAGACAATTGTCACTTGTCTCCTTGCTTATTCTGCAAGATGAAGGAAAAAGGCACTGGCTCAAACTTTTTTCTAGTTGTTAAAATTGGTATATTCTGTTGTAAATATAGATTCCTTTGTAATCAATGATTAATTTAAAAAAGCTGCAAAAGTATTTGAAAATGTGAGTGGGACTGCATCATTCGTGGAAGGAAATCATAAGAATTCATTCCTACTCCTTAATTAGGAGATAAAAATGAGTTTGAAAAAGTCTCTGTAAAACTGAGAACCTATTCCTAGAGGACAATTGGAGTTCAGTCTTAGCAACTTTGAGCTATCAGACATTACTGGAGTTCTGATAGCTGTGCCAGCTTTGGAGTGCTATGGGAAAATGAGGTGCATTGCTTTGTTGGGGATGAGTGAGCTAGAAAAGGGACAGATTTACTGGAGACCTTCAAGTTGTTGGCAGGATTGGTGGTTTAAAGAAGCAAAACTACGCAACTTAATATAGTCTAGGTTTGAAATGGCAGGAAGCCAGTAATGGATGGGGCATCAGGCATAGCTTCTCTGGAGAAAAGCTGTACAGCAGTTCTGTATTTAAACAAAACTTGGCATACCTTCTAGAAACTAGTCTAAAATGTTTTGTCACCTCATAGATGCTGCTGGAATTAAAGGTCAGCATGCCCTTTACTAGCCTAATTTTTGTGTATTTAATGTTAGAAATCTGAAGTGTCTCATTTTTAACCTTTAGTTACACGGAGTCACAAATTTCACTGTGCTGCGGGCAGCCAGCTGCATCAGTCTGACCAGCACGGGTACTGCAGCTGTTGCCAGAACACCCATTCCAGTTTGTAAGGTGAGTTAAGCTCTTGGATTGATTCTACTGTAGTTATTGTCAACAGTAAAAGCCCTTCTTGTGGGCCCAGAATAAGTGGTACTATCCCTATTTTTATGCGGGGCTCAAGCCCTGAACATTTGTATATGTGTACACAAACATAACTTGAATATGAACTACAAAGGTTTGACTGAACTTATTTTTCCACTTTAACAGCCATGTAATTTTTCTGGCAAAAGTGTTCTGTGTTTATAAAGCCATACGAGAAAAAAACTGCTATTCAGTTAAACCTCAACTTGCACTCTGTCAAAGTGGAGACTACAAATGTTTGGTAAATGGCTATGAAAACCTCCAGTTCACCTTTAAATTGACTTCTGTTGAAGTTCCAGCATTTACTGTCTTATTATACCCTTTCTTTCCTTTGTCTTGTAACTTGCACACAACCAAGATTTAATCTGTGCTGTCAAAGAAAAGCAATCTCTATGACCAGTGAGAGAAATAATTCTGGGGGAAAATGTCCCATGGTATGAGTTGTGTCAGAACCAACCTGGTCAGTTGTCATTTATCTAATTGCTGAATGGGTAACTTCACATCACATTTCAAGGTCCTATTCAGGGTACATTCCATTGCATGTAACCATCAATCTTCCACATGTAAGTTCTTTGGAAAGTACAAATGAAAACGTTTTCCCTCAACCAAGCACGCTAGTTGTAGTATTGCGTAGGAGTGTTGGACTTAACATCTTAAATAGAAGTTAATTTCTATGGGAGGAGCAATATGTGACGCATCCATTTTTTTTAACAAGTGAGGGAGCAATAGGTCAAACTTGACAGTACTTCTTCAAATAGAATGGTTCAGTTTTTTAGTTTCACTACTTTAACTTATCAAACTGGGCTTCCAGTGCTCTAGGATGCTACCAGTGTGACTGTCTGCACATGTAGAGGAAGCAGAGTTCTCTAGTCCTCTCTCCAGTCTTCTGGGACTTGAGATGATAAAAATATTGAAGTTGGGGATATAGAAGTAACCACATCCATTTGTGGACCAGGACAAGTGGATGTTTCTTCCAAACTTCTTGACTTTCCCAAAAAGATTTAAATATTCTAATGGAAACTTTCAGGCCACAAAGCCAGAATCCAAGTGCATTTCTTACAGAATTATAAACTTTAAGAAAATCTCTCTGTATTATCAACTCTTAACAGGCAGAATATATACTTTAAAAGACTAATATTTCTGATGAACAAATAGAGATTAATTGGACAGTAGAAAACTTTTTTTTTCCTTTTTGGAGTTAAAAATTGACCGCCTCCTTCCTCATCCTTAGCCAGCACTCAATCCCAAATGACTTAAATTCTAGTATATGGAGCAGCTGCTGTGAAGGTCCCGGAAAAAATATAAATTCATATTTTACACTACAAGTTAACTGTCAAGATCAATGAATGCCTCCATTATGAGAAAAATTACAGATAAGGAAACTAGCTCTTAATGCTAACATTAATACAGGCTTTGATCTTAAACATTACTGGCTAGCAGTTTGGTCAAATTGAAGTGGTTTGGTTGTCAAGAGAATTACTGAATAAGCTGACTGAACTTTCTAGCACTTCCTGCTTATAGTAGTATTAATGGGAGCAGCATGGTTAAAGCCCCTTCATTAGGTAAGAACTGATAGAAGTCAAACCCTTACTGCAGTATAAGGGAATGTAACACCAAAGATCTGAATCACCCATGCCACTTCATAGATGCATGTTTTACAAGTTTCATTATGAATGGATATAAAAAGAGAGAGGAAGGATGGCCTTATGGTTAAAACACTGAAATGTCTCAACCTAGATTCAATTCCTAGATCTGTTGCAGACTTCTTCTGTGACCTAAGGCAAGTTACTTAATCACTTTGCCTTGATTGTCGTCATCTGTAAAATGGAGATGTTTCTAAAATAGGAATATCAGTGACATAAAGGCCAGTTACAAAAGTTTAAATTAGGCTAGTTTTTGCTCCGAATTATTAATGTGTATTTAATGATAAAAAGTAACTGAGCAGATTCTCCACCTGATGATTCTACATTTTCTTGGTCAGAGATCTAGTACTTTTTAATCAAGGTTGTACGTAATCTGTAGTAGAAAAGCTCACTAGACATAATGACATTACATTTTGCAGACACCATCTAAAAGCACACCACCAGAGTCCCTGCAGCCAGCACGATTACAAGAGGACAAAGAAAACCAGCAAACCAGCAAATCTATCAATCAATTCAGCTACTTAGACTTCACGGTATGTCTTGTTTTTGTCTGGTGACTTTAAAATATAGTCTAATTTTAGAGAGGTGAGTAGAAAACTGACTAGATTTGGATAAGATTAGGTGGTGGGCATATAGCAAACTGCACTCTTACATACTTTAAACTTACCCAAGGGACAAGAAACTAAATTCTCATGTTCTATGCCACTTGAGGAATCTAACAAATTCTGTTTTAAAGTTATTGTGCAGAGAACTCTCAAAAAGCAGTTCAGGGTTACCCAATACATACTGAGAGTAGGGGGATCAAGATTCCACAGCTAATCGAGGACTAACCAGAGAGTAAGGAGTAACGGGAAGCTGGATAGAAAGGGTAGCTATAGACAGGAACTTTGTAAGCATGGACCTGTCTGTCTTCATATCTCAAACAAGGGTTTTGTTAAGATGTCTTTCTGGTGAAAACTAAAATCTGAGCAGCATGAGGGAAATGTAATGACTTCCAAGGTTTTGGCTTATTGAGGGGATAACAAATGCATTTCAGTTCAGAAAATGAACTGAAATTGAGTCCTGGGAGCATGGCAGGGGGTGGAGGGAGAGCTCAGTGGTTTGAGCATTGGCCTGCTAAACCCAGGGTTGTAAGTTCAATCCTTGAAGGGGCCACTTAGGGATCTGGGGCAAAAATTGGTCCTGCTAGTGAAGGCAGGGGGCTGGACTTGATGACCTTTCAAG
Organism: Mauremys reevesii; assembly: GCF_016161935.1. Taxonomy (NCBI): domain Eukaryota; kingdom Metazoa; phylum Chordata; order Testudines; family Geoemydidae; genus Mauremys; species Mauremys reevesii. The sequence continues at coordinate 118,228,670 of NC_052628.1, forward strand.
GTCCCTTCCAGTTTTAGGAGATTGGTATATCTCCAATTATTATTTATTATTATTAACAACTGAGCTCACTAATCAGAAAAAGGGGTTGGTGGAGGGATGTTACTGTTAGCTCTAGTGAACAGACTGGGCTGTGTTGGTAGTGGGATGGAAAACAAGCAGTAATGCTATTGTGTAAGGCAGTTGTTAAATCTTCTTAGGAATATATGGTATTGGTCACCATATCACAAATGGTATTACTGCATCCTCAACTGCAGAGTTGGACAAAAGTTCAGGTCAGAAAAACACAAGGAAAGGATCAAAAGAGGACACTCTAACTGGATAAGCCAGCAAAAGGTGATTTTTAACAGCTGTATTAAATCATAAATGAGTAAGTTCTTAAGTAAGAACACAAATCAAGAGAAATGAGGAGGGTGGGAAATCAGGCAGGACCCACTTCATTTAAACAGCAAAAATACATTCAGTAAATTATTGGTGAAGGGAAATGAGGCAGGCTAAGTTTGGAAGAAGCATAGACTTCCTTTTGCAAAAGACAACTGAAAAGTATGGTAAAGCAGGAAGAAGGAGTTGTCCTACTTAGATCACTTTAATTGGGTGTACGTACCACTGACTGTGCTGTGATTATATCGTAATGTTGTCTTGTTACTACTTAATCTTCCTAACAATTTCTTAAATATTTTCAGAAAGATCTTTCAAAGAAAACTAGCAATACCAGTGGGATTTTCAACTCTACAGTAAATGAGAACAGATATTAAGGATCCTGTTGCTGCACCCTCTGAAATGCCGGGATAACTCATTTCTTTGTGGCACTTGAGCTCTTTTAACTATTTTCATAGACAGGAGAGAAGATGACTTATACTGTACCCTTGATGCCAGTGCCTTGACTAACTCCGGCTATCAAATTGGCACATGCGGCAAGTCAAAAGGATTTGTGTGGCACCACAATTGTACCTTGAACTCTATTTCCTAGCTAGAAAATAAAAATAGAAAGTAGCACTTAAAAGTAACATGTTGAATTAGTGAAGTCTTTAAAATACTCTAACCAAACATCTGCAAGTCTTAGTCTTCAGTTCAACTATTTACCTTGTCTTTCTTTATTGGTGTGGCTGCATGATATTGAACTGGCTCATTTTGTTTTACTGATGAACATTTTGTTTTTTTCTAGAGTGCTAACATAATCCTTTTTTAAAAAAAAAAATATATTCAAGCCTTTGAACTGTCTCAACTCCTTCATGAAGTTCAGACTTGCAGGTTTCATGTACTTAATTATTCTAATTGTTTTACCCTGTCACGCAATTAACTCTCAACCTTGGTGCTTTTTAACCAAGCCTTGCAGGCAATTATGAAGCAATGCGGGGGGGAGAGATGCCGGGGAACCCTTAGTTGAAGTGAAGTGATCACAATCCCTAATCATCTGAACTGTTCAATGCAACTTTGTTTACTTTCTCTTTATCGTATTAATATCATGTCTTGAACTGAAAATGTACCTTCACATTAGTGAGTAAACCGTCTGAACTGCTTTGAGGAGATCTGAATAATGTTGTGGCTAGAATAAAAACGTGTGTTTACAAGTGTTTAAATATTTCTTATTGTATATAGTGTGATTCTGAAAAGCAATTGATATAATAAAAAGATGTGTGTTGTGCTCTTAAATAAAAAGCTGCACTAGTCAAGATGTCTGTTTTCAATGGGTTACCACTTCCTGGTTCTGAAGAAAATCTCATGTGTCTACAGTATTTGCGAAACACATTTTGTTATTTTGTATGCTGTTTTGTAACTAAAAGGGAACAGCTGGCATTCATAAATTAAAAATAGTAATTTGTCTGAGAAGGAGCCATTTCATGGTGCATTAGTAAACTTTAAAAACAGATTTGGAAATTGATCAATATTTAATTTTACTTATGCTGTGAAATTTGTTTTTCTTGAAGTAGAATACTTCAAAAACAATATGGAGTCGGGTGGCACCTTAAAGACTAACAGATTTATTTAGGCATAAGCTTTCGTAGGTAAAAAACCGCACTTCTTCAGATGCATGGAGTGAAAATTACAGTTATAGGCAGGGTGGATTTGATTTAAATCACTAGTCAGGAAGACTCGATTTAATCGTGGATTTCTACATAAAAGTGCATTCTTGTTGGTTGTTAATACATATTCTTCACAACTCAGATAGATGTAGGTTTCATTTTTAGAAGGTACACACTATACATTTTTTTAAGTGATTTATTTTGAAAACTTTTCAGATTAGTTATACAGCTGTATCATAAAATGAAGAATTGTTTGGTTATTTCATTTACCAAAGGTAATTGAAGCAGATAGTTCACCTCCCAATGACTTCATAAATATCTCCAATTCAACATGTTGATCATTAATATTTGGAGGATTTTCTTGCCATGCTGTATTAGGACGAGAACATCACCAGACAGACTTTTAAATTGTTTTATTTAACTAAAACAACAATGTTATGTATTCTAGATTTTTTTCTTCAACAGCAAACATATTTTAACAAAACAAGTATATGAATTTTTGAATTTAGTTAAATATTCAAGTTTTTTTTAAATCAGGTTTGTTTTTGTTTGTTTTTAACTAAAATAGTTAAATGAGATCTTTAAAAAAAATTAAACAGACTATGTCAGCCAGGTCAACATGAAAAACTTAAAATAATGGCTTCTACAGCTAATTCAGTTGTCTTCACCTTCATTTTCCTTTTTGTTCATAATCTGGAAAAGAAACAAGCTTTCCTGCTTTTTCAGGTCCCAAACAATTTCTCAATTTGGAATGAATTAGTCCAAAAGAAGAAAATATTCTTTCTACACGGGCAGAAGAAGCTACTGTTGTTAAAAGTGAGATTATCACTTCAACAGTCTTTGAATCCAAGTGCTGAAGTGACTTCCACCAGTTCACTGGTGTGACTTTCTTTAAAACATCATTAGCAAACATATTTCTTGAACGGTTCACCCTTAGCTCTGAAGTTTATTATAGTTGGCACTATGGAGGGATGATTGCTGGATGTCCATGTCATAGCCAACTCTTCTTCAGCAGTAACGGTTTGGCCCTGGTACTGAGTATTGAGAATATTTGCAAGAAAATGAGCTGGAGATAGTGCTTGTCCCATTTGGTTTTTTAATGATTGTAATTTAACTCACTGCATATTTCTCTTTTTAAGATTTCACTCAGTTCCTTCCAAATTTCAACAACATCAGCAATAAAACAGCTATTTCCCTGCATTTTGTTCAAAGCTACAGAAATAGGCTTCAGGGTACTCAGTATGTGTTCAACATTTCTCTTAAGCCCAGTGTTGAGAACTTTGGCTATGACAGTGCCATCTATTTTTTTCACGATTTTGTTCAAAAACTGTTATCAGATTAGGCCAGTTCTTGATATAGTGCTCAAAACAGTCTGCTGCTGAGTTTCATCGCACGTCTTGTGGGAGAGTTAGCTTGGATCCTCCCACTTTTTTCAGAGCAGCTGCTGCAAAGTGGTTGTTATGGAAGTATTTGCAATTTCAACAACATTAGCCCTTATTTCTGGAACACTGAAGTCTTTGACTAGGAGGTGAATCAAAGGAGCACTGCAACCGTATGTTATTAGCTTGGGACTCTTCACTCTCTTCTAAATAATTTCTTCTCAGCTTGGATATCATTCTCTGTGACCAAGCTGCATACTAGATGATATTAGAATTTTTTTTCCCACAGTTTGTTATAGCTTTTACTGCTACTTATTGTAAGTATTCTGCTGTGTGCGCATTTCCTGATGTATCAATTGTTTCTGTAAGGAAGACATTCCCTTCTGTCGTCACACAAGCACATACAACAGGATCATTGCTCCACCCATCAAGACTCAGGTTAACAATTTCACCCTCTAGACCTTTTGCACAGTGCTCAATTTCTCTTTCATACACTTTATCTAGCAATTTGCCTGTGATATCTGCTCTGTTGGGTGGGCTATATCCTGGTCTTAATGACTGAACCATGTTAATGAAGTGTGGATTCTCAATCATACAGAAAGGACAGTTTGTTGCATAAACAAACCGGGCAATTTTTTCATCAATTACCTCTTTTTGTAATCTGCTGGTTCTTATCACAAATTTATCTATGGTTGTTTCTGGATGATGGAGCGTTTTTTTTTTCTTTTTGCTACTAGTGATCTACTGTGGCTATGTGACTGACATACATGATGTGACTGAAACAGTATCACTGGCAGATAACTCTGAAACTAGAAAATCATGGTAGTCCTTAAAACTATGAAATAAAAAAGTTTACCAATCTGAAGATCCCGCATGTTCAGACATGTTCCTTTCATCATCTTTAATGCAGCTTCTTCCTGAGGAGGAACACTTCTCATGATGTTGTTTTATTCGGGCAACCAGGCCTTGCATTTTATTTTGTTGCATGCTTGCCTGTCTTACCCACAGGTAGAGGAACTTCATTAAAATATTCCCAAACTGGGTTTCTCTTATGGCCTGCTGCCATTATAGGTTTTCTGTTCTAGTGGGAGAATGGTACGGTATATCTCAAGTCAATGAAGGCTACACTTAGAAAGACCTCAACTTCTGGAATATGCTGCTCAAACAGTTTCACTTTTGTTTCTACTGCCTGTTCCTCCCTTCTCACATTTATCTCCAGACTTCTCCTTGTCCAGATCTATTCTGCCCCTAACAATCTTCTATTCATTGAACTTTTTGAAACTTTGCACTTTTAGAGAGAGGTAAGGGATTGACTCCGTGTACACAAATTTGCAGAGGGACAATAGGGTTGAGGCCTGTTATTTCTCACCTCTATATATTTATTTATTTTAAAAACATTTTTGCTGTTAACAAGCATGTTATCTCTGGAGACCCAAATCCACAGTTTGAGAACTCCAAAGCTAAGCATCTTTGATGGTATCTTCTAGACTCAGCACTGTGTCCCATTGGGTAGATAGAAAGATTAACCTAAAGAATCTATACAGAAGCCCCTGGAAACCCATAAGATTGGGTTCCTAATCCATGAACTTTTGGAACGCATTTACAAAACTTTTCTTAAAGATTACATGAATATATTGTCTTATACTATAGAATTAGAATTTATAATCCCTATTCCATGATGAGATATCTTTGAGCTATAATGTATCTTAATTAAAACTATCTTTAAATTGCTTTTTAAGGGGGGGAAATTATAAAAAAAAAATCCAATTTAAATTAAAAATAATTGATTTTTATCCACCCTGGTTACAGGCATAAATATACTGCTACATGAAGAGAAGGGAATTACCTTACAAGTGGAGAACTAGTGTTGACAAAGCCAGTTCAGTCAGGTTGGATGTGGTCCATTCCCAATAATTGAGGAGGAGGTGTCAATACCAAGAGAGGAGAAATTGCTTTTGTAGTGAGCCAGCCACTCCCAGTCCCTATTCAAGCGCAAATTAATGGGGTTAAGTTTGCAAATGAATTGTAGCTCTGCAGTTTCTCTTTGAAGTCTGTTTTTGAAGGTGTGGGGGGGGGGGGGTTGTTTGTTGTTGAAGGATGGCTACTTTTAAATCTGTTATAGAATGTCCAGGGAGATTGAAGTGTTCTCCTACTGGCTTTTGTATGTTACCATTCCTGATGTCTGATTTGTGTCCATTTATTCTTTTACATAGGGCCTGTCCGGTTTGGCCAATGTACATGGCAGAGGGGCATTGCTGGCACATGATGGCATATATCACATTAGTAGATGTGCAGGTGAATGAGCCCCTGATGGTGTGGCAGATATGGTTGAGTCCTATGATGGTGTTGCTCGAGTAGATATGGGGACAGAGTAGGCAACAGGGTTTATTGCAAGGATAGGTTCCTGGGTTAGTGTTTCTGTGGTGTATGTAGTTTCTGGTGAGTAAGCAAGGACAGGCCTGTCTCCTAAGGTCTGTGAGAGTGAGGGATCATTTACCAGGATAGGTTATACATTGTTGATGATGTGCTGCAGAGGTTTTAGCTGGGGGCTGTTCATGATGGCCAGTGGTGTTCTGTTTTAAAAGCAATGTAGACTTCAGTTTGTCTCCATTTGCTTTCTATCAAAGTGACCTTTAGTCGCCATCTCCTCTCCTAGGTGTACTGGGGAACTAAGTCCAGTAGCCACAGCACTCAACGGCACAATTTTAAACTTGTTACTAGGTTTCATTCCTGATGCTTTCAGAATATAAATCAAACTACTTTCCTCTCCTTGCAACCCACTAACTCCTGTGCACAGGGATATTTGCAGTCTAGCTAAGAGGACTATCTAATTTTATTTAACCCCCACACCCGACAAAGCTTTTATTAAAGTCCAAACCTAGTGTTCTAAATGAGAAACAAGAGCTTAAGAGCATCTAAATCATACGATGGGTTTAAAAAACTATCAATATGTCCAACCGAGGGAAAACAAGCTTTCTCCTGCAAACATCTGCTCACAGACCCTGAGGCATAGCTATTTCTTAGGCAAAGAAGGCTGGGGGGTGGGAGGGGATAACTGATTTTATGTAAGGTATCCTAATTAAACAGCTTCATCTATGTTAGGAAAGTCCCTGTTGCTGATGAGGGGGTTGGCATTGGATGCAGCTAAAGTTCTTGAAATGATGCTGAACAATTGGTACCTACAGTTGGTATCAGCCAGTTCTGCTGATGCCCCGCAGCACAATGGGCAATTTTCCTAGGGTGAGCATTCTGACTAGATGTATCCTGCTCCAACGATGCAGATTCTTGGCTATGGAGCTCTCCGGGCTTCAGAGAAGCCCATTGCAAGTAGTACAATGACGGCACTTAGGCTTATTGTGTGGAATCTTGCTTTGTAGGATGGCAGAAGAGGATTTGTACTAAAAGGGAAATAAAAGCTGTGGCAGTCTCTGATCCTTCATATTCTTCTTCGAGTGATTGCTCCAATGCATTCCAGTTAGGTGTGCGCGCCGCGCGTGCACGGCATCTCGGAACTTTTTTACCCTAGCAACCCCGGCGGGCCGGCTGGCGCCCCCTGGAGTGGCGCCGCTATGGCGCTAAATATATACCTCAGCCGGCCCGTCCGCTCCTCAGTTCCTTCTTACCGCCCGTGACGGCCAGTTGGAACTGTGGAGTGCTCTCTGTCCTCCACAACCCTAGCTCTCGCTACTTTTTCTTGTACATAGTTTGTTTAGTGTTAGTATAGTTAGTTCAGTAGTTAGTTAGTAATTTAGGTAAGGATAAGGGGGGTAGTTCCTCCCTTTCCTTCCCCGGTGCGGGCTCATGCCCAAGGCACCGGGCTTTAAGCCCTGCGCAGCGTGCCAGAGGCCTATGCCGGTTGGTGACCCTCACGGCTCTTGCCTCCGTTGCCTGGGCGAAGGACACCGCACGGACAAGTGCGCTATCTGCTCAGCTTTCAAGCCGCGGACCCGTAAGGAGCGAGACATTCGCCTCAAACAGCTCCTTATGGAGGCGTCCCTCCAACCCCCGGCACCGCCCGCGCCGGCACCGAGGGCTTCATCGGTGCAGAGTGCACCCGCGGCACCGAGCCGTTCCGGCACCGCAGCCCCGGTACCTAAGCCGGCGGCCAAGAAGACCCGGCGCCGCTCGCTTTCACCTTCAGACAATCAGCAGCTGGCGAAAGCAGTGGCAAAAGCCCGCACGGAGGACGCCGCGAGAGTGGCTGCGGCCGTGCGTAAAGCGTGCCCTGGGCCCTCGACTCCGGCACCGCAAGCGCCGTCGAGTCCGGCATCGCCGCGCTCCCCGGCACCGACCGTGGTGGAGCCAAGGCTGCCATCGACGCCGGAGACGTTCTCCTCCGCGCGTGAGCTAATCCGGCTCATAGAGGCACCGAGCCTCCAGCCCCCGGCACCGCTGGTGCGGGCTGTTGCATCAGTGGGGAAACCGGCCAGAATGACACGGCCGCCCTCTCTGGACGAACGGCACGGAAGGCGCTCCCGGTCCCAGTCCCGGTCCCGGCGCAGGTCACTGTCCCGTCGTTCGGGATCTCGACGCCGCTCCTCATCCCGGCACCGAGCACCAGCCCGACGCCGCTCCTCATCCCGGCACCGGGCACCATCCCGACGCCGGTCTGAGTCCCGGTACCGTTCTCAATCTCGGTACCGGTTGTACTCCCGGCACCGATCCAGGTCCAGGTCACCGTACCGACGGTACCGACGGAGATCTCCATCCCGGCACTGTTCACGACACCGCGACTCGCGAAGTCATTCCCGGCACCGCAGATCCCGGTCCTGGTCGAGATCCCGGCGCCGGTCGAGATCCCGGCGCCGCGGTGGCCGACGGTCACAATCGCCGTCCAGCCGGCGCTACTCATATCGACCCTCGGCTCCGTCGGCGGAGGGACTCCCGTCCTCAGCGGTTCAATCCCTCGGCGCCTCGGCACCGCCTTGGCCATCCCGCCCAGCATCGGTGGCCTCCGGTGCGGATGATACCGCCCACCAGTTGCCGACCCCGCAAGGACTCCATCATGAGCAGTGGGGCTACTGGGTCCCCTGGGCGCATCATGAGGCGCAGGGCACCCCTTTTCCTTTGCGGGATGGGACCACCGGGACCAGGGTCCCCGAGGCGACAGTTAGCCGGCCGCCTCCCTCTCCTCCGCTCCTCCGGACCGTCAATTAGCCACACCGCACGACAAAGCGGAGGCTCAACCACCAGCCCCGGTGCCAGAACCAATCGGGCAGGGCGTCTCTTCATCGTCCTCGCCGGACGAGGCGGTGGCAGGTGCTGCGGCCAACGAGCCCCCGCCCATTGACCTTCGGGCCTTCCAGGACCTGCTTCGCCGAGTGGCGGCGGCCATGGGTCTCCCCGTCGCGGAGGTCCAAGAGGATGAGGACCCGATCACCAATGTGGTGGGCGCGGACACTCCCGTCCGAGTGGCATTGCCCTTCGTGCGGACAATTCAAAAAAACGCCACTACGCTCTGGCAGACCCCCGCTTCCATTCAACCCACAGCACGCGGGGTCGAGCGTAAGTACTCAGCCCCCCCAACGGGCTATGAGTACCTCTACTCCCACCCGACCCCGGACTCCCTGGTCGTTCAATCCGTTAACGACCGTGAGAGACACGGCCAACCTGCCCCTGCGCCCAAATCCAAGGACGCCCGACGCATGGACCTGCTCGGCCGTAAGGTCTACTCCGCAGGGGGCTTACAAATGCGGATTGCGAACATTATGGTCCTTCTCGCCAGGTACGTCTTTGACATCCTGACGTCCCTGGCGAAGTTCACAGAGCTCCTGCCATCAACATCTCGCCAGGAGTTCTCGGCCTTGTTGGAGGAGGGAAAGAAGTCCTCCAGGTCCTCTATCACGGCCGCCCTCGACGCCGCGGACTCCGGGGCTCGGACCTTGGCATCCGGCGTGACGATGAGGCGCATCTCCTGGCTGCAATCCTCCACCCTGCCGCCGGAGGTGCAGTATACTCTCCAGGACCTCCCTTTCGACACCCAGGGTCTGTTTTCCGAAAAGACGGATTCTCGGATCCAGACCCTGAAGGACGGTCGCATTGCCATCCGTACGCTCGGGATGCACACGCCGGCGACACAACGCAGACCCTTCCGGCCGCAACCCTCCCGCTACCAACAGCGCTATCGGCCGTATGCTAGCCGGCGACCGGCCCAGAACCGCCGTCGCCCGTCGGGCAATTGGCGGAACCAGGGGCAGGCCTCGTCCAAGGCTCCCCAGGGGGCCAAGTCCGCTTTTTGATGGGACGCTCGAGGACGGCCCATCTTTCTCCCTACCGGATCCTTCCCCATTATTTTACAACCGCCTTTCCCATTTCTTTTCGGCGTGGTCCCGTTTGACATCGGACAACTGGGTGCTGCAAACAGTCCAGTCGGGATACCGCCTTCAATTTGTTTCGCCTCCGCCTTCCCACCCACCCTCCCTGTCCCTCTTCAGGGACCCCTCTCACGAGCAAGTCCTCTTACAAGAGGTCCAGACTCTGTTGAGCGTGGGTGCCATAGAAGCAGTGCCTCAAGACAGGCGGGGCAGGGGATTCTACTCCCGTTATTTCCTTATCCCCAAAGCGAAAGGCGGGCTACGTCCTATCCTGGACCTTCGCGAGCTGAACAAGTTCCTGCTCAAGCCCAAGTTTCGTATGGTCACCTTGGGGACCATCATTCCCTCCCTGGATCCGGGAGATTGGTTTGCCGCCCTCGACATGAAGGACGCTTACTTCCATGTCGCCATCTATCCTCCTCATCGACGTTACCTCCGATTTGTGGTCGGCAACGCCCACTACCAGTTTGCTGTGTTGCCATTCGGTCTCTCCACCGCACCGAGGGTCTTTACCAAATGCATGGCGGTGGTCGCCGCAGCCCTCCGCCGTCGTCAGATCCACGTGTACCCGTATCTAGACGACTGGCTGGTTCGCGGACAATCTCGACAACTCGTGATGGGCCAGATGGCAGAGATCCGGTCCCTCTTCCGGCGGCTCGGCCTCCTCATCAACGTCGAGAAGTCCACTTTGATCCCTTCTCAGCGCGTGGAGTTCATCGGAGCGGTCCTCGACTCCACCATAGCCAGGGCATGTCTCCCTCGCGCCCGCCATCAAACGATGGTCACCCTCATCATGGACCTAGTCACCTTCCCGACCACGACGGTGCGCTCCTGCCTCCGCCTCCTGGGCCACATGGCGGCTTGCACGTATGTGACCGCGTACGCGCGGCTCCACCTCCGCCCGTTCCAGTCCTGGCTGGCGTCGGTGTACCGGCCGCATCGAGACCCGATCGAGATGGTGGTGACGGTCTCCAGAGCGACCCTCGAGTCCCTCCGATGGTGGCTCGACCCGGAGATCGTGTGTGCCGGGATCCCGTTCCACCCTCCGCGCCCGTCCGCCACGCTCACCACGGACGCCTCGGCACTCGGTTGGGGGGCCCACCTGGGCGATCTCCACACCCAAGGCCTCTGGTCGACCCAGGAGCTCGCCCTGCATATCAATGTCCGCGAGCTGCGAGCGATCCGTCTAGCCTGCCAAACTTTCTGCCCCCATCTGCAAGGCCGATGTGTGACAGTATTCACGGACAATACGACAGCAATGTTCTACGTGAACAAGCAGGGCGGAGCGCGCTCTTCCCCCCTCTGCAGGGAGGCGATGCTCCTGTGGGACTTCTGCGTGACCCACTCCATTCACCTACAAGCGTCCTTTCTTCCGGGAGTGCAGAACACGCTGGCCGACCGGCTCAGCAGGTCGTTCCTCTCACACGAGTGGTCCCTCCGTCCAGATGTCGTCCACACAATCTTCCGGAGGTGGGGGTTTCCCCAGATAGACCTATTCGCCTCCAGGGAGAACAGGAAGTGCCACCGGTTTTGTTCATTCCAGGGTCGCTCGCCAGGCTCCCTGTCCGACGCCTTTCTCTACCCCTGGACGGATCGCCTCCTCTACGCCTTCCCTCCAGTTCCGCTCGTGCACCGAGTGCTCCTGAAGCTTCGGAGGGACAGAGCCCACGTCATTCTCATAGCGCCGGCCTGGCCGAGGCAGCACTGGTACACCCTGCTGCTCGAGCTCTCCGTTCGGGACCCCATCCCCCTCCCGTCGTGGCCGGACCTCATCACCCAGGACTTCGGCAGACTCCGCCATCCGAACCTGCAGTCCCTCCATCTTACAGCTTGGTACCTGAGTGGTTGACCCACGCAGAGAGGGGCTGTTCCGCGGCAGTTCAGCAAGTCCTCCTTGAAAGTCGAAAGCCTTCCACTCGCTCCACTTACCTCGCGAAGTGGAAGAGGTTCACGCTTTGGTGCGATCAGCGATCTCTGAATCCATTCGTAGTTCCGGTACCTACCATCCTCGACTACCTTTGGTACCTTAAGGAGCAAGGTCTTGCAGTCTCCTCATTGAAGGTTCACCTGGCAGCAGTGTCCGCCTTTCGTCCATCGCTGGAAGGTCGGTCCATCTTCTCCAACCAGATGGTTTCCCGCTTCCTTAAAGGCTTGGACCGCTTGTACCCGCCGGTGCGGCGTCCTGCCCCGACCTGGGATTTGAACCTCGTCCTGGCCAAACTGATGGGTCCCCCCTTCGAGCCCTTGGCCACGTGTTCGCTACTCTACCTCTCCTGGAAGACAGCTTTCCTCGTCGCCATCACATCCGCGAGACGAGTTTCTGAGCTTCGAGCACTAACGGTGGGCCCACCTTACACCGTCTTCCATGCAGACAAGGTACAGCTTCGGCCACATCCGGCCTTCCTCCCTAAGGTGGTATCGGCCTTCCACCTCAACCAGGAGATCTTCCTCCCGGTCTTCTTCCCGAAGCCGCATGCCTCGCCTCGGGAACAACAGCTTCACACCCTGGACGTCCGCAGGGCGCTTGCCTTTTACATCGAGCGGACGAAGCCTTTCCGGCGTTCGACCCAGTTGTTTGTCGCCGTCGCCGACCGCATGAAGGGTGAGCCGGTCTCCTCCCAGAGAATTTCGTCCTGGGTCACTGCATGTATTCGGACCTGTTACGAGCTTGCTCGCGTGCCGCCATGCCGCCTCACCGCTCACTCGACAAGGGCGCACGCCTCATCGGTTGCCTTCCTGGCCAACGTTCCGATCCAGGACATCTGTCGAGCGGCCACCTGGTCTTCAGTCCACACCTTCGCCTCCCACTACGCGTTGGTGCAGCAGTCTAGAGACGACGCAGCCTTCGGCTCTGCGGTATTACACTCCGCCACGTCTCACTCCGACCCCACCGCCTAGGTAAGGCTTGGGAATCACCTAACTGGAATGCATTGGAGCAATCACTCGAAGAAGAAAAGACGGTTACTCACCTGTAGTAACTGTTGTTCTTCGAGATGTGTTGCTCCAATCCATTCCAGACCCGCCCTCCTTCCCCACTGTCGGAGTAGCCGGCAAGAAGGAACTGAGGAGCGGACGGGCTGGCTGAGGTATATATTTAGCGCCATAGCGGCGCCACTCCAGGGGGCGCCAGCCGGCCCGCCAGGGTTGCTAGGGTAAAAAAGTTCCGAGATGCCGTGCACGCGCGGCGCGCACACCTAACTGGAATGGATTGGAGCAACACATCTCGAAGAACAACAGTTACTACAGGTGAGTAACCGTCTTTTCTGCTCCCCTCACACTGAATAATGCTTCCTTTTCTACATGCAACTTTTTGCTTGTGGGATGAGTTTTCATAAGCATCTAAGGGCTATATTATACTTGCTGGAGGCTGCAAGGATCTCACACTTCTAATGTGCCGGGGTTCAGGGCAGGCATAATCATGTGAGGTGGAGACAGGGGCAGGTAGCAGTGTCTGCAGTGCTGACTCTCCCCAGGTGGCAAGGTGCCAGGCAGAGCTGGCTGAAGTCCTGGCTGCTGGGAGGTACACTGCTTGAGGCCATGCACCCTTGCACTCAAAAGGCATTATGCTTTTTGAAGGCATAAACTGCACAGCTGCTAAGCACTTGCAACTTCCATGGGCTTGAACTGGAGCTATGGGCTGCTTATCGCCATGGAAAATCAGGCCCATAATATTTCCAAGCACCATAGCTGAGACAGTGTTCCGCCACTTCCTCTCCAGTGTTGTTCAGATTAGGAGCCAGAAATGAGCCAGAAATTTTCAACTTCCTCTTTACAAGACCAAAACCAAGAGCCTGGGGGAGCGTGGTTTTCAGTCTCTCCTGAAAATGACAGTCTGTTTATCTCCCACTTCCTGGTAGCACTTTGTGTATAGGATCTCCCATGGGATGAGGAAACAGGCTTATAATAAAACTATTTAGTGGGTAAATTCCTTCTGCTTTTGTTCGAGCATTTAGCAATCAATTCAATTAGGAAGAGTTGCAAGTTTTCACACTTTAAACATTAAAATATGATTCCATGACTACTGCATCAAAGGTAAAAATCAAACCTCTACTGGAGTGACCTTATTCCTTGGGAATGGGGGAGAAAGGGAGGCAGGATGAACTGGTTGTGCTAATTTGGCCTAGAAAGATACTATATGTTCATTTAGTAGTTTTCATTTGCCCCTCCTATGTGATCTCATGCATTTTTAGTCAAGATCTTCCCCCTCCCTAAGTGATCTGTCTTATTTAGAAACAGCAATGCTGACACAAAAAACTAAGATTGTAGGCAATGCAATGCTTAAAAAAACTTACCATATGTTATTGTCCTTGTTACTGTCAGTCAGGGCACAGGAATCTACCTCCATATTAGGCCCTGGTATACTGACAGTTATAAGGATAAAAAAATGTAGATGTTGAAGTATCTGAATTGATGATCTTTATTGCTTTTATTTGTACTTTTTTTTCCCAAAAGAAACACATTTTTCTTCTTAAATGACTGGAATTTCTCCCCCACCCCCTTCTAAAATCATGCTGTACTTGGATTACATCAACCTATATAGAGGAAGTATTTTTTTTCTTAACTGATAATTCATCTGACAGGTCTGCATCCAGCAATCAAATAAATTATGATTCTATCTGAAAGAGGATAAACCATTTTTAATTTCTTGTTTTTACTTTTAAGCTTCTTCAGTGAAATAGATTCAGGTTTGTAATAGTATCTATTTAAGCAAGTTATAAATGAATGTGTATAAAGTACCAAACTGAAGGCTGGAAGGTGTTACCTGGGAGAGAGCTGGCATAAATCAAAACAAGGCCACAATCTGTTCTATAGATCAGATTGCTGTCTCTCTTCTGAATGTCTTCCCCTGCCCTCACGTACAGCAGTTGTTGGTGCTTTCTCATGGGACTGCCTTTGGTTTGTTTCTGATGTGGTCATTATGGTGGCCTTAAAGGTGGTGTTCTCAGGCCATGAACTAGGTGCTGCAGAAGATGGAAGCTACTCTAAAACAAAAGGAAAACATACTGAAATGTAGTTACTCATCCCAGGTATCAAATGCAGAAATGAAAATGTTTACTTTCTACAGTGCCTTTCATCATAGGCTCTCAACGTGCTTTGCACAAACGTCTCACCTGATACTTCCTCTGCCTGTTGAAATAGGAAGTACTTGATAGATACGACAATTAAGGTGTAGGGTAGTAAAGTGACTTGGTCCAGGCCACCCAGCACATCTGTAACAGGAATAGGAAGAGATCTCAAATCATGTGACTTCCAGCCCTTGGTGGCAGGATATTGCAGTGATAAAGTTACTTTGGAAGGCAATACAAATTGTGCATTTATTGAGCAGGCATTACACGCGTGTCCAGTTAATGCTGGTGTATGTGTCCTGAGGAAACGCGTCAGTTTCACATTCACTTCTGACATCAAAGGTCATGAGGGTCTTCCCTCAGCTAGTAAATTGCCTCTGTGCTGCTTGCAGAAGTTCTCTTCTAGAAAGCCACCAGCCTCTCCATCTCTGAGTGTCAAATCCTCACTTGTGTGTGCAGCCATCATTGTACACAGGTTGTGATGAGTGGAGATCTGCTGCAGAAGGAGGATGCAAAGGAATCTTGGCCAGGCCACAGAACAGCAGCAGAGCTCCCACATGATTGCTAATGTAGCCTCGTGGGCTTCCACTCATGCAGGGAAGGGAAGGGATATATGTGGTGTCCGTTGTGGTGCAGCTCCACCTCACTCAGTGTGCACAGGGCTGCAGGGTATAGTCTCCAGTCCAGGCTCTCAATATCATGCTAGGAAGATGGAACCACACCAGCTTCTACTGCTTCTAGGGCCCTCTGTGTTTGTAAGTTGGGGAAGGGCAGGATTTGCCCGGTGGTATTGGGTGTTTTGAATGATTGCTCTGGATGTTAGTTTGGTGCCCCCACAACATATACCACAGGGACAGTAGCAAAGTGAGCTAATGAGCCTTGATTTTGACCTGGAAGGCCCAGCGCCAGGGATTAGAGGGTCCATGTCAGTTTGCTCCTTGGCCTCCCTGTGAGGGAAGCCAATAAAGGTACTAACTAGTGCCAATAGTGATGGTATTGTCTTGTGGTGCTGACTAACCTACTAAGAACTGAAAGGGAACAAATCGGTCTACATTAGGCTGCCAAAAGCCATGAGACTGTAGCAACTTTGGGACATTACCAACCAGGGCCAAATTTAAACCAGTGACTTCAAAGTGAAAAACATTGGAAACATTATGGGTAACGGGATTCTTTCTCCAGCGGAGGTGGCTAACCTCTAGTAGTACTGTAGATAGTATAAAACAATGGGTCTGAATCCGCTCCTTTGGAAGTCAGTGGTGAGTGTGAACAGAATTAGAGGTGTTCCTGGATATGAGACGCTTTTATAATATGTCATCTTTTGAGTGTGCAATAATTTCTACTTACTCTTGTTCAGTGTAGATCAGTGGTTTTCGAAGGGGCCGCAGAATGCAAGGCATTGGGTCGCCTTGCTCAGCACCCAGGGACCCTGGCAGCCGGCCAGTAAAAACTAGTTGTCCCTACCTGTTCTGACACCACGCTGCGCCGGAGATGGTAATTCAGAAGGGAAAAGAGGAAAATCCAAATATTTACTATTGGATAAGCATGTTGACATTGGCATTTTCCTCTATTTGTCAAGTACCTTTGTCATAGATGTTTAAAAACTGATACCTTAATTGTTCCCTTTGGTTTTGCAGGGAGTTGTGGTGGACTGTTGAGCTTGGACTGTGACAACTCTGTTTTTGTTAGGCTTTGTGGACTTCCTTGAAATTTCTGTATGTTTATCTTTGCTTTGATTTCTTCTATTGTCTGGATGGCAGAACTGCTTCCAGGGTCGCCATCATAGATGTAACATCTTTATGCAAACTGGTTGCCATTAGGATCCTGAAAGAACAAGACTGTAGTTCCTACAGTTGCCAGCTACGAGGAGCAGTAAGAAATGACTCAGATGTGTTTGAAACTGTACTGAGCTTTACATCTAGTGTCAATTGAAATCTTGTATCAGAGTGGGAGCTGTGTTGGTCTGGATCTGTAAAAAGCAGCAAAGAGTCCTGTGGCACCTTAAAGACTAACAGACGTATTGGAGCATGAGCTTTCGCGGGTGAATACCCACTTCGTCAGACGCATGCTCAGGACTCATAATTGAAATCTTGTTGCTTCATTTTAACTTTAAGGGATGCTGTCAAGCTAGTGTTGGCTCAGAATTCCATACATTAGAATTGTGTCCAGTTACTGTTTCTTGCCCCTTGAACCATCTATAGTACACTAATATTTTCATGCTTTATCCTTGTGCTGGTAATAAATGCGAGTGAAAAGGTAACACACTTATCACAGTTGTTACTGTGTGCATGTGTGCACACTGCTTTCCAGTTGTTTGCCTGGGTCTACTGTCATACTGTATAGAGGGAGAGTGAAGGAGTACCCCCCTGCAGTCAACTCTTCTTCTATGGGTGCAGAAGATAACTCTACTGAGTACCCTGCTGTTGAGGCTGCATGATGAATTTGGTATGTTCCCTCATCAGGCAAGAAGATCTTAACAGCAGAATGACAAGCAGCTGCTATCTTAATGTCCAATCACGGTGTGGTCCAAGGGTTAAATCAGCACCTCTGAATTATACCGAGCCCATGTCTATTAGTAGGTGTTCAGTATCTATGGGCCTGATCCAAACCCCAGTGAAATCAGTGGGAGTCTTTCCACATTGTGTCAGGCCCTTACATTCTCTTGAACAAGATATCTGTAAGCAGAGAACAAATATTAAAAGGGATCAGATTCAGCCCTTGGCTTCAATCAACACACAACTGCCCTGGAAGCAACGGGAATTGTGCAATCGCCCAAAGGGAAAACTTGACCCAATATTGACCCAAACATCGTTTCACAATACTGGAGTCAATGATTGCTCCTACTCTTAGTAAAAACTTCATAGATCTTCAAAATTACCAAGAAAACCCAGCTCTGCCATTGAGAAACTGTATTTGAATGCTCATCTTCTTCTAGTGTAGTACTGAGATCTTGTGCTTCGGAAAACATCCAGTGAGGAGAAGCATTATTCCCTATACAAACAAACTTGTAAGAGGATATCTAGGTAGATTTATTAATAGCATAACAGGATTATATTAATTAAAGAAACTGCACAGCATTAGCTACCAGTGTTAGAAGGGTAAATATTAAACTCTTATCCTGATATGGCAGGAGGGATAGCTCAGTGGTTTGAGCACTGGCCTTTTAAACCCAGGGTTGTGAGTTCAATCCTTGAGAGGGACCACTTAAGGATCTGGGGCAAAATCAGTACTTGGTCCTGCTAGTGAAGGCAGGGGGCTGGACTCAATGACCCTTCAGGGTCCCTTCCAGTTCTAGGAGATGGGTATATCTCCATCATTATTATTATTATATGTAGCTGGAATCATAAGAAAGGACAGTTTCAGTTAATTGTGGTAGCATTACAGGCATCTTAGATTACAGAACTATAACAATTGGTGTCTCCCCCCCTCCCCCTTCCGCTTCAATCCTTAGCTGGAGTGCAAGAAATGTGTTGCCAAGATTGTCATAACTTTTCTGGTGTAATAACCCAGGCTGCAAGGTTTCAATTCCAGAACCACCCAAGTCAGGTGACCTTAATGTCAATAAAACAAACAATGTCTGCGGTGCACAAACAATAATACAAAAGGCTTATAACCAAATGAATACTTTACAATGCATTACCCATCCCAACCATGTTCTTCTGAAAGCTGGCAAGCCTCAGAATGAATGATAATATGGTGTTGCCACTGCCCTCCTACTCTCAGCCTCCTTAGCTGTAGCCCAGTAACTCAAGCACTCACCGGAGATACAGATTCAAATCTCTGTTCTAGCCCAGACCTAAAACAGACTTCTTTGCTCCACCAAAACACTCAATTCTGGTTCAACACCCACCTGATTTCTTTTTCAACTTTTCAGAACAGCCACAAACCGAAAAGCCAATGATTTCCCCAGCGCTACTTGGGAGTAATAGCATGTTTATCAGCCACTGCTGTGCTTCTGAGCTGGTGGCCAAAGAACCTCGTGCCAGCTGAATTCCGCATAAATATGTTTGGCCCCTTTCCACATCCAAGTCTTCAGCTGGGCTGTAGTGGGGCAGTGCAGAAGGTTTGCAGGTCCCTGAACCCACCCAACATTCCCTGGTGACTGCGAACCTCAGCCCTGCCCAGTCCCTTCCTTTGCAGAGTGGAACACAAGTTCGTCCAGCAGGATGTCAAAATCCAGTGCTCAGTGATGGCAAGGAAAAGGTTTCATTATATTGAGATGGTGGCAAGGCTGAAGGTCTTGGGGGGGGGGGGAGTAGATGTCTTGTAATGATTTGTATTACACAGAGAGGTGGAGTTAAGTTCTCTCTAATCTGCAACTACTAGTAGCAAATACCTTCAACAGCCAGTGATGGGACACTAGATGGGGAGGGCTCTGAGTTGCTACAGAGAATTTTCCCAGGTGTCTGGCTGGTGAGTCTTGCCCACATGCTCAGGGTCTAACTGATTTTCATATTTGGGATTGGGAGGGAATTTTCTACCCGGGTCAGATTGGCAGAGACACTGGGGTTTTTTTGCCTTTCTCTGCAGCATGGGGCATGGGTACCTTGCAGGTTTAAACTAGTGTAAAAGGTGGATTCTCTGTTACTTGAAATCTTTATATCATGATTTGAGGACTTCAGGAACTCAGCCAGAGGTTAGGGGTCTATTACAGGAGTGGGTGGGTGGGGTTCTGTGTCCTTCAATGTGCAGGCAGTCAGACTAGAGGATCATGATGGTCCCTTCTGGCCTTAAAGTCTATGAATCTCTATAATGTTGAAAAATGTTACTTAATACAAAGGGTGAGAAAACAAGCAAAAAAAGCAGGAAATAGTTAAGATGTGTTGAATTTAACAACGGTACCAGGAGACCACGGTTCACCTCGGAGGGGTAGGAGTCAGTTGGTTAAGTTTGGAGGGTAGGATGAGCACTTAGCAACTGAATTGAGGGAATATAAAAGACTGACAGCTGGAAGTGGGGTGTGACGAAGGGGGCAGGTGACAAAATTGAAAAGGAGATGGGAGTTGGATTTAGCCTGCCTCACTGGAGGTTAGAGGTTTGGCTTCTGAGGCAGGAGTGGGTGATGCTTCTAAATAGGGGATCTGAGAGGGTTTGCTAGCTTGGGCTGTGGCATGTCCCTGTGGCAGGAGGCTGGAGAGATGGTGCAGATAATCTGGGAAGGTTTGGCTGCTGGGAGAGCAGGTGTGTGGCACTTAGGGCTTGGCTACACTTGCAAGTTGCAGCGCTGGTAGAGGCTTTCCAGCGCTGCAATTACACCCTGTCCACACTTGCAGGGCACAACCAGCACTGCAACTCCCTGGCTGCAGCGCTGGCCGTACACCCAGGTCTGCTTGGGGTATAAGGGTTGCAGCGCTGGTTCTGCAGCGCTGGTCATCAAGTGTGGACACTCACCAGCGCTGTTATTGGCCTCTAGGGTATAAGGAGTATCCCAGAATGCTTTTAACTAAATTATTCCCTTTGTTTTGTTATGCAGCCTCTCTTTGTTTTGTTGTCAATTCGGAGCTCCGGGCTCCGTGTACGGCACCGGGAGCTGCTTCAAACATAGCTCCTGTTTGCTGTCATTAATCTGTAACTACTGTCAACAATGAAATGAGATAACCCCTGCAGGGGTTGAGTGTTTGCTTTGCTTGAGAGAAACGGGGGGAGGGGGCAGAGGGGGGAAAGAGTATGTTGGATGCAGGTTGTTTGCAGTTAACAGTAAGGGGGTGGGAAAATTTTCTGATTTTGCCCAGTGTCGGTTCCAAAAATCCACTCTCTCTCTCCCCCCCGCTCCCTGTCACACTGCCCCACACCCCCCTCTTTTGAAAAGCACGTTGCTGCCACTTGAATGCTGGGATAGCTGCCCATAATTCATCACTCCCAACAGCGCTGCAAATGCTGCAAATGTGGCCACACTGCAGCGCTGGTAGCTGTGAGTGTGGCCACACACCAGCGCTGGCCCTGCACAGCTGGACGACCAGCGCTGCAACTACCAGCGCTGCAGATTTGTAAGTGTAGCCATACCCTTAGAGACTTTGGCTATTCAGAGATAAAGAGCCGGATTATGCAGTGCCTTACACCTTGTGTAGTCACACCTGTGCAAAGTAGGCTAAAGATGCACTATGAAGATTCCGAGTTGGCAGCCTTTTACACATACCATGCACAGGTGAAGGCTGAAGGTGTAAAGCAGTAGAGAATCAGGCCCAAACACTAGATGTTTATGGAAGAAGGTGAAGTAACAATACGAATGTGTTAGAATCTGATGTCTAAAATTTAACCTGGTTTTGTTACCAGGAGGAAGCACATTTTTATTTACATCTTCCCCCCCCCCCCCCCAGTTCCCAGAACCCAAACGTGCAAACAGTTCTCTTCTAACTTCACAAACAACCCCAACTTGCAAACTGGCATGGTAGATTCCAGCTAGAGAGAGTTCCCTAAGATGACTAAAAAGTTCAGAATGAAAAGCCAGCCTTTGCCAGGAGATCAGTGCCAGGAAATGTATTACTGAACGACACTGTCATGGCACTTTAAAAGAGAGTTTTATTTTGCTAACACTTGATTTTCCTCCACGCTTCAATGGTGGCTTAAGTAGAACCAAAAGGAAGGAGAGGATCTGGGGTAGCTGTTTATAGCTGCTATGGGAACTGTACAATGCAGAGTAGTTTGAAAGGCCTCCTCCCTGTCCGTTGCACAGGACAAAACCTTCTCCTTTGCTAGTAAGTGGAGAACAAACACACAGGTGCTACATTGATTTATCTGCTGCCAGTTAGTTGTTAAACTTGTTTACAAGTCAGCCTTTCTATGAAAGAGTGACATGACTGGATTCCATTGTCATAGTAGTGTGAGTACAAGGATAGTTTCCTCCAGTGCTTGAAGCACTGGACTGGCAGATGAAAGATCTGACTTCCAATCCTGACTCTGCTACACTCGGGTGGGCAAGTCACTTTACCCATCTGTAAAATGGCAATAATACATTGGAATCCTGATTTATCAGATCTCAATTATTCAAATCCTCCCTAGTTGCTAAACTATCACTTCCATCTGGAAAAGAAAGTGTGTGTATGTGTGTGTGCGTGCGGGTGGGGATTTGAATACCCGCTGCTTAGATCAGGAACTCAGCAAGATGGAAGAAATCAAAAGCACAAGAAGTCAAGCCAGCATTCTCCTAACTTATTAAATTTAAGTCTCCGATGCCAAGCAGTCTGGAAAAAGGGAAGTACAGTGGAAACCCCAATCTCACCAGACTCTTGAAGGCTAATCGTTCATATTTGTAAATATAACTCTCAAATTAACTAAGTATAAAATTGTCTGACCGGCTCTCTCGGTGCTCTCTCATAGCATTGTCCCACTCTAGTGATCTTTCCAAGGCATAGAAAAACTGGCTGTTTAGAAACATGCTTGTTCTTATCTCAGTATGACACTTTTTATCGTGGGTTTAAAAAAAAAAAAAGAAATCTCCCTTTCCCCTGATGATCTGTCATTGAGAGGTTTTGTAGTCCCTGAAATTGCTTCCTTCAGATGTCATAGAATAGAATCATAGAAGATTAGGGTTGGAAGAGACCTCAGGAGGTCACCCAGTCCAACCCCCTGCTCAAAGCAGGACTAATTCCCAGACAGATTTTTATCCCAGTTTCATAAACAGCCCCCTCAAGGATGGAGCTCACAACCCTGGGTTTAGCAGGCCAATGCTCAAACCACTGAGCTATCCCTCCCCGCCATGTCAGTGATACTGGCTTCATGGAAGCCTATTCAGTGTCAGTTCCTCGAGTAACACAAAAGTCCTTCTTTTCTGGGGGACTTGGGGGGTGGAAGAAAGGAGAAGACACCTATTAAATTGTCAAGGGAGCTAGTGGAAGCTCCATCACTTAAATTCTAACTCAATGTACAATTTGACTAGACCCTGGGAACAGTCCATTGGCCTTTGCCAAGTCTAGATTCCATGATTAAAACATGGGCGGGGGGAACCCCTGTGCTTCCCTCCACTTACTCACCAGTA
Source organism: Mauremys reevesii (assembly GCF_016161935.1). Taxonomy (NCBI): domain Eukaryota; kingdom Metazoa; phylum Chordata; order Testudines; family Geoemydidae; genus Mauremys; species Mauremys reevesii. The sequence continues at coordinate 118,251,422 of NC_052628.1, forward strand.
ACTGCTGCCTATGCTGGAGTTTTCAGGAGTCAATCCAATGGCATATTCTCAAGGGTTCCAAGGAACCCTCCCTGTAGGGACCCAACACATTCCAGTAGGGTGGAAAGACTATAGTGGGAGTCAAACAAGGGGCAGGCTGCCCTGTCTTTAGAGCATCTCTGATCTGTATGTCAGGGCATCCACCAGTCTAAAGGGAGTGGGCAGCACACTCTTTCTGTCCAGTCAGTGAAAAACATTCCGTTAAATGTATGGAGTTTCTTATGTTTGTCCAATGTAAGGAAAAAATCAGTCCCAACTCCCATAGGGGAACAGACAGCATGGTTTTCAGAGCTGAGCTGGATTGTCATGGTGTGACATTCCCCAGGTTACCAAGAAATAAAAGGTGAAACACAAACTAATACTGAACTTAACAAGCTAAGGGAATACAAAGCGAAGGTTTCTCTCTAGCAGTCTGACTGGCTGGAAGCCCTTCACCCAGGACCTTTCCCTGAGTTCAGTGTTAATTTTCTTGTCCTTCAGGTGGTGGTGATCCTGTGAGCAGGGATGAAGGGAGAGGTATTTTGGGGCCTTTGTTCTCCTTTCTTATCACTCTCTTTTTCTTTGAAAATCATCTCCAGCTGAGGTTCAGGAGACACCCAGCCTGTGGAGACAGGAACCTCTAGCTGTTTGTTACCATAATATAAATGTCTCAGTCACACTCTTTTTCCTGTGGAAGAACAGCTGCTTAACCAGGTGATGGTCCATAGGATTTCATTGCCACCTGGCTGAGGCATCAGTTTGTCTTTTGTCTCTGGGGAACTGGATTGTGGCTGTTTCCCTAGATTTAGAGTATGTCTTAGTAACATCATAAAGTAGAATCTTAACTTTACATTATGTTATACACTGTTGCCAAACATTTTACCAGGACAATGATGATCAGCACATTATGAATTTTCAAATGATACCTCACAAGGCATCCTTTGTACAAAATCCATTATAGTTTTGTAAAAGGGGTGACATAGGGATACAGACTATCACACACAGACCTGATGTTTTTAGGATGATAATAATATGCTTTGACTATTGCTGCTACTCAATCATCTGAAATCAGTCCCAGAGCCGAGTTAGTGCAAAACTGGCTACTGAAGCAATTCCCCACCCCCGAGACTGGAATTTCTGGAGCATGTCCTCTTCAAATGGCATGACCCAACCCATCATCTTAAATCCAGTTTTGCTAGTTAATTGGCAGTCAGGAACTGTCTCAGTATCTTTCTAGAGCAAACCCAGCTCAGCAGCATGGTTGACCCCTTGCAGCCAAAACAGCAAGCACAACCATTCACACTACAAAAAGGTCAATTGTAGGGTGACCAGATAGCAAGTGTGAAAAATCAGGACGGGAGTGGGGGGTAATAGGAGCCCATATTAAAAAAAAGCCCCAAATATCAGGACTGTCCCTATAAAATCAGGACATCTGGTCACCCTAGTCAATTGGTGCATAGCACTGCCTCTTACTGGCCAGGGTGCACAGCGGGAAGGACGTCAGTAGCTTTCCTTCTTGTTATGCTGTTATTTCCTGTTAGATGAGCGAGCAGGGTACCCTGCTCAGTGGGCGGGACCTCAGTGAATGATCTGAGTTTCCATCAGGAGGTTGTGGCTTCACACTGCCCCCAGTGCAGGATTGTATCTATAATAAGGTCTGTCTGGTCCAAAGACAGCCACCTTAAGCTCTGTGATCAGGTCATCATTCAAGACTAGCAGTCTGCATCTGGCTGCACTTGTTCCACCTGTACCGGTACTTGTTAGAGAATTGCCTTGCATTTCTTCCTGCAGCTTTACAGCTGCCTGTCTTCTTAGTGGCTTGGTCACAGTGGGCAAGTTCGAGATCATTCAGGCTTTGGCTCAAATTAAGAGTGAGGGGAACTCCTTGGGGGAAGGGGGAAGAAGAGGCTTAAATGCCATTATTTTAAAGCTAATAATGATATGCCCCTCTTATAAAGGAAAACTTCCCTTTATTAAAGAAGATAGGCATAGTTACCCACCCCCACTCTGTTCTAGAATACTTCTTGGGTATGAATCCAACCTGCAGATGCAAACCTGGCCAGCTCTGAATTTGAAACCGGTGCCAGATCCTTCTAGCTTACTATCAGATGTGTGGCACTGACAGCTGGTAATAGTCCTTTAACGGAGATTTTCTGAAAGGTCTTAGATTTTACCCTTGAGATACAGATGAAATTAAATCACACTTCAACTGCTGCTGTCTCTGGTAGTTGCTGCCAGTGATGACTGACTATCCTGCAGAAGATCACTAGCAAATTGCACAAGGAAACTGCCATCCTGTTGGGTTAAGTTGGTTTCCCAGAGATAGGAGGAGAAATGTTTGGGATTCTGGAGGAGCTCTACAATCAAAACAAATATATGCAGCACCTTTGTCTGAACGGCTTATACATCCACGTGGAACATCAGACTTGAAAAACGAAGGGAACTCTGTGCTTAGCCTGCATTGATGTATGATGAAGGTTTAATTAAAATAAACTTGACAAACATACAGACTTAGGAAACAGGATGTATTTGTAGCTTCCTTCCCCCCTGTTATTAAGTGAGGCAAGGCCATCTCTTGATGAATCTGTAAAGCAGTAGGGTATGATCTGCTTTTGAATGCATGGAAGAGTTTTTCAAAGTGGCATCATTACAGAAACTAATTTCCCCCTACTCTTACTCACACCTTCTTGTCAACTATTTGAAATGGGCCACCCTGATTACATTGCCCTGATTACCACTACAAAAGTGATTTTTCCTCCAATGTGATATATGCCATCATGTGCCAGCAATGCCCCTCTGCCATGTACATTGGCCAAACCAGATAGTCTCTATACAAAAGAATAAATGGACACAAATCAGACGTCAAGAATTATAACATTCAAAAACGAGTTGGAGAGCACTTCAACCTCCCTGGTCACTCGATTACAGACCTAAAAGTCGCAATTCTTCAACAAAAAAACTTCAAAAACAGACTCCAACGAAAAACTGCAGAACTGGAATTAATTTGCAAACTAGACACCATTAAATTAGGCTTGAATAAAGATTGGGAGTGGATGGGTCATTACACAAACTAAAAATTATTTCCCCATGCTAATTCCCACCCTGTTACTCACACCTTCTTGTCAACTGTTTGAAATGGTCCATCCTGATTATCATTACAAAAGTTTTTTTTTGCCTTAGCCCACCTTAATCGGATTTGTTTCATTAGAGTTGGTATGGCAACCCCCATCTTTTCATGTTCTCTGTGTGTGTATATATATATATCTCTCTTCCTACTGTATTTTCCACTCCATGCATCTGATGAAGTGGGTTTTTGCCCACGAAAGCTTATGCCCAAATACATTTGTTAGTCTCTAAGGTGCCACATGGACTCCTCGTTGTTTCAGCAGCAGTTTCTGTCTCATGGGGTATATGTGGCTTAACAGGAGAATGGAGGATCTGTAAGGTTCCATGCAGCTGGACAGATGCTGGGAGGGACCGGTAGGGGAAAGGTTCTTGCATCACAGTCATGAGGGGCAGCTGAGGCAGAAAACTATAAATCTTGCAATTCTTCTGACTTTATCAAAGTCTCAATGCCACAGTTTCACCACTAGGTGGCTTTTTAACGAGCCAGGTACTGGCAGTTACTTTTCTTTCCTTGGTGCATCATGTATTTCGTAGTGGGTGGGATCTGTATTTGCTTCGCTCGGTGATTATTACATCTTCAGCCTGCTCCAAAAGGATTTTGGGTTGAAGAACCTCCTCAACTCTATGAAAGGTAACAGAAATTGAATAAGCAAAGAGCTGGTGTAGCAGAGGATTTCCTCTGTGCCCCCCAGCCAATATAGGATTCTTATTCACAGTTTCCAGTACATTGTTGGGCCTTCCACCATTTTCTCATGGGAAATGATTCCTTAACATAATTGAGCTCACCACCAGACAGTTTATTTTCCTGATACTAACTTTAAATTTGCTCTTTATTTAGGTAGTTTAAACCTGACAAGAATCTCTCCACAAGGAAATAGGCGATCTCTTTAGCAACCTCTGAAAATGTGTCTTGCCAAGAATTACAATACAGATGGCTTAATATTTATTTCATATATCAGCACTCAAAGTAAGCTAACCCTGACGTCTTTTAAACCAGCAAACAGTGATGAGCTGCCAAATTTTTAACAACGGGTTCCCTCCTCCCTCCAAAATTTTAACAACGGGTTCCCTCCTTCCCCCCCCTCCGTGGGGGGGGGGGGGTCGTGCCCCATCCAACCCCTCATGTTCCTTAACACACACACTCCAAGACCCCTGACCCATCCCCCCCTTCCCTGTCCCCTGACTGCCCCTTGCCGCCCCACCCAACCCCTCCTCTCATTCTCAATGGCCCCCCAGAACCCCTACCCCATACAACTACCCCTTCTCTCTGTCCCTGAGTGCCCCCACCACCTCATCCAACCCTGCTCTTTCCTGACTGCTACCCGGGACCCTTACCCCCATTCAATCCTCCTGTTCCCTGCCCTCTGACTGCCCTGACCCCTATCCACCCCCACAACCCACCCCTCCCTACCCCCTTACCACACTGCCTGGGGACTGGGTCCACTCTGCCAGGACCACGACCGGCGCCGCTCGGCCCGACTCCCGGGCGGGCCGGGCGGCACCGGGCCCGACTTCGCCCGAGCGCTCGGCCCGACTCGGCCGGGCGGGCGGCACCGGGGCCCGAGCCGCTCGGCCCGACTCCCGGGCGGGCGGGCGGCCGGCACGGGGCCCGACTCGCCGAGCCGCTCGGCCCGACTTCGCCGGGCGGGCGGGCGGCACTGGGCCCGACTTCGCCGAGCCGCTCGGCCCGACTCCCGGGCGGGCGGGCCGGCACGGGCCCGACTTCGCCGAGCCGCTCGGCCCGACTCCCGGGCGGGCCTGGCGGCACCGGGGCCCGACCGCCGAGCCGCTCGGCCCGACTCCCGGGCCGGGCGGGCGGCACTGGGCCCGACTCCCGGGCCGCTCGGCCCGACTCCCGGGCCGCTCGGCCCGACTCGGGCCGGGCCGGCACCGGGCCCGACTCGCCGAACCGCTCAGCCCGACTCCCGGGCCAGCACCGGGCCCGGCCGCTCGGCGGCAGCCGCGGGCCCGACTCCCGGCCGGGCGCTGGGCTGGAGGGAGCCGCGGCTGGGACCGGGAGCTGTTGAGCCAGCCGCACCTCCCCTCCCCCTCCGCGCCCCAGCTTACCTGCTGGCTGCTTCCATGCTGCTTGTTCAGGCTTCCCGCGAACATCTGATTCGCGGGAAGCAGGGGAGGGGGAGGAGAAGGGGGCGGAGCAGGAGAGGAGTGGGCGGGAACTTTTGTTAAATTTAGCAGCCCTTAACAAGCGGTTCTAAAATGGCTGCTAAAATTTAACAACGGGTTCGCGCGAACCCGCTGCAGATCACCCCTGAGCATAACCAGTTTGCAGGATGCTACTTAGCTCCTTTTTTTCCTAGGAGGAGGAGAAAGAAATTAATGGCGCCAATGAGGAAATCAAAAGGGTGGTTGGTTATCAGCGTAGTGCAGGAATCCCTGAGGGGGAGGTGGTTGCCAATAGCTGTTTCATGCAGTGTTGTAGCTGTGTCTGTCCAGGATAGAGAGACAGGGGATATCTATTATTGGACGTACTTCTGTTGGAGATAGAGGCGAGCCTTCGAGCCACACAGAGCTCTTCTTCCTAATGCTGAAGTAAGCCCGAAAGCTTGTCTCTCTCACTAACAGAAGTTGGCCAATGCACATTACCTCCCCCACTGTGTCTCTCTATACCTGTTCCAGACATGGTGAGATTGCTCAGGAAGGAAGGTCTGGCCTTTCTAAGCTCCTTGAAATCACATCAGCATTTTTTTCCAGTCTGGTGATCCAAGCTGCTCTAGCAGTTAGAACCACCCTTATGGTAACACTGTTGGTCTTTTCTCAGCCATCCTCTCCAGAGAGGAAAGTCTCTAAGCCACGGCCTGCACATACCTGTGCCCTTTGCATCTCCACTTGAACCATGCCCCCTAGACAGCTTTGCCTGTGGCAGCACCGGCACATGCTCCTCCTTCCAGCCAAAGACAAAAGCTGAACAATACCGTCCACGTCTCACTTTCTGACTGCAGCACTCAGCAGATGCCCTTTGGTTTCCTCCAGCTGCCCGGGTGTTGGGGTTGGTTTAATGCAAGGCTCTGGTGCTCCTACAGCCTGTGTGCTGAGGCAGGCCTGGCCTGCTGTCCCTGCTTCTCCCTGGGGCGGGGGCGGGGAGAAGATTAAGAGAAAAATCCCAGGAGCCGGGGGTGGGGGTGCAGGGGGATAAGGGCTCTAACTGGGGGTGCAGGCGATGGGGTGGGGTCAGAAATGAGGGGTTTGGGGTGTGGTGGAGGGCTCCAGGCTGGGACAGGGGTTTGGGGTGCAAGGGGGGGTGCAGGCTCTGGCGTGGGATCAGAAATGAGGGGTTTGGGGTGTGGTGGAGGGCTCCAGGCCGGGGCAGGGGGTTGGGGTGCAAGCTCCTGGGTAGGATCAGAAATGAGAGGTTCAGGGTGTGTGTGAAGGCTCTACCTGGGGGTGCAAGCTCAGGGGTGGAGTCAGAAATGAGGGGTTCAGGGAGAGGGCTCCAGGCTGGGGCAGGGGGTGGAGGTGCAGGGGGGATTAGGGCTGGGGGATTAGGAGAAATACTCCTGGGAGCAGGGGCGCTGGAGTGGGGGGGGGGGGGGCTGAGAGCCACTGACCCGAACTGTGACCCCTGGATATGAGGGAAACCGCTTCACCAGCTCCGCCCTGCGCCCCCCGCTGCCCACATGGCCCGAGCCGGGCTGGGGGGACGGGGGCGGGCGGGCTTGTCCCGTTCCGGCTCGGGGGAGCGGAGCTGCGCGGCCCGGCCCCGGGGAGGAGGCGGCTCTGCGGCGGGGCCGCTGCCAGCGAAGCGCCGCCCCTCGCTCCCCGGCCGCTGCCTGGCGGAAGCGCGGCGCGTAGCAGCCTCGGGGCCGGGGCCCGGCGGCGCAGGGACCGCCCCGCTGCCCCGCGGGAGGAGGAGCGGACCCGGCCGGCCCGGGCTGCGGGGCCATGGCGGACGGAGCCCGCGCCCTGCTCGGCAGCCGCGGGGCAGCCCGGCCTCCAGCCCGCAGCTGGGCGGCAGGAGCCGCTCGCAGCCGCCGCCGCCGCCGGCTCCGCTCAGCGCGCCCGGGCACGGCTTCCGCAGGGTGACCCTGAGCAAGCCCAGCTTCTGCCACTGCTGCACCGACTTCATCTGGGGGCTGGCGGGCTACCAGTGCGAGGGTAAGAGACCCCCGCTCCTTCCCCGGGTCTCCCTGGGACACCTCAGCCGGGGCTACCCCGCTCCTTCCCGGGGACCCCTCCCGGGGCACCCCCCTGCTCCTTCCCCAGGGCACCCCTGCTCCTTCCCAGGGACCCCCTCAGGGCACCCCTGCTCCTTCCTGGGGCACCCCTGCCCAGCTTCTGCCACTGCGGCACCGCCTTCCTCTGGGGGCTGGGGGGCTACCCGTGCGTGGGTAAGAGCCCCCCCCCCCCGCTCCTTCCCCCGGGGTCTCCCCGGGGACACCCCTCAGCCGGGGCTACTCCCCCGCTCCTTCCCCCGGGGACCCCTCCCGGGGCACCCCCCTGCTCCTTCCCCCGGGGCACCCCCCTGCTCCTTCCCCCGGGGACCCCCTCGGGGCACCCCCCTGCTCCTTCCCCTGGGGCACCCCCTGCCCAGCTTCTGCCACTGCTGCACCGACTTCATCTGGGGGCTGGCGGGCTACCAGTGCGAGGGTAAGAGACCCCCCCCGCTCCGTCCCCCCGGGACCCCCCCTTCCTCTGGACACCCCCCCAGCCGGGGCTAGCCCCCTGCTCCTTCCCCCAGGGCACCCCCAGCCCGGGCCCCCCTCCACCCGGGGCACCCCCTGCCCAGCTTCTGCCACTGCTGCACCGACTTCATCTGGGGGCTGGCGGGCTACCAGTGCGAGGGTAAGAGACCCCCTGCTCCTTCCCCGGGACCCCGGGCACCCCTGCTCCTTCCCTGGGACCCTGGGCACCCCTGCTCCTTCCCCTGGGGCACCCCCTGCCCAGCTTCTGCCACTGCTGCACCGACTTCATCTGGGGGCTGGCGGGCTACCAGTGCGAGGGTAAGAGAGCCCCCCTGCTCCTTCCCCCGGGGACCCCCCCCAGCCGGGGCTACCTCCCTGCTCCTTCCCCCGGGGACCCCGGGGCACCCCTGCTCCTTCCCCAGGGGCCCCCAGCCCGGGCTACCCCTGCTCCTTCCCCGGGGCACCCCTGCCCAGCTTCTGCCACTGCTGCACCGACTTCATCTGGGGCTGGCGGGCTACCACTGCGAGGGTAAGAGACCCCCGCTCCTTCCCCGGGACCCCGGGGCACCCCTGCTCCTTCCCTGGACCCCCGGGCACCCCTGCTCCTTCCCGGGAGCCCCCTCCTTCCCTGGACCCCGGGCACCCCTGCTCCTTCCCCGGGAGCCTCCCTCCTTCCCTGGACCCCCGGGCACCCCTGCTCCTTCCCCGGGACCCCCAGCCCGGGACAAGCCCCGCTCCTTCCCCGGGGACCCCCGGGGCACCCCCCTGGCCTGGGACACCCCCCTGCTCCTTCCCCCGGGGCTACCCCCCTGCTCCTTCCCCCGGGGACACCCCGGGGCACCCCACTGCTCCTTCCCCCGGGGACCCCCCCCAGCCGGGGCACCCCCTGCCCAGCTTCTGCCACTGCTGCACCGACTTCATCTGGGGGCTGGCGGGCTACCAGTGCGAGGGTAAGAGACCGCCCGGGGCACCTACCCTGCGCCTTCCCCCGGGCACCCCCCCAGGGACACCCCTCTGCTCCTTCCCCGAGTGCACCCCCCCAGGGACACCTCCCAGCCTGGGCAACCCCCCTGCTCCTTCCCCCGGGGCATCCCCTGCCCAGCCTCTGCCACTGCTGCACCGACTTCATCTGGGGGCTGGCGGGCTACCAGTGCGAGGGTAAGATACCGCCCGGGCACCTACGCTGCGCCTTCCCCCGGGCACCCCTCTGCCTGGGCTCCACCCCCACCCCGCGCCCGGGCTACCCCCTTGTACCTTCCCCCAGGCAACTCCGCCCAGACTACCCCCCTGCGCCTTGCCCCAGGGCACCCCCCTGACTCGGGCACCCCCCGGGGCACCCCCCTGCTCCTTCCCCCAGGGCACCCCCCTGCGCCCTGCCCTGGGCACCCCGTGCTCCGGCAACCCCCCCGCGCCTTCCCCCGGGGCACCCACCTTACCACCTTCTGCCACTGCTGCACCGACTTCATCTGGGGGCTGGCGGGCTACCAGTGTGAGGGTAAGAGACCGCCCGGGGACACTCCCCCAGGAACACCCCCCGCTCCCTGCCTTCCCTTGGGGCTATCCCTGTGTGCCCTACCTGGGAAGCCCCCCACGCGCCTTCCCCTGGGCTCCCTCTGCTGGCAGGTTCCCAGGGACGGCCCACAACATTTGGCACCTGAGGCCAAAACTTTGAAAGGTTTAAATTCTGGGTCCTAGTGGTGCGCCCCCCCCCTCCGCCTCTCCCCATCTGGCACCTGAGGTGGCTGCCTCAGTTCGCCTCATGGTAAGGCCAGCCCTGCGGGTTCCCCTATCAACCTTCCCCAGAACAACCCCCATGTGCCCTCCTCAGGATGCCCCCTGCTGGCAGGTACTGCTATGCACCCTGGGGGGTTCCAGTGCGAGGGTAAGAGACCGCCTGGGGACCCCCCCCGTGCCTTCCCCCGGGCACCCCTCTGCCTGGGCTACCCCCCCGCGGGCTGGCAGGCTAGCAGTGCGAGGGTAAGGGACCATGTCTGGGGCTACCCCCTACCCACCTTTCCCCTGTGGCTACCCACCTTTCCCCTTGCGCTTTCCCTGGGACACCCCCTGCCGGGGCTACCCCCCTTGCGCTTTCCCCGGGACACCCCCTGCTGGGGCTACCCCCTGTGCGCCGTTGCCCTAGGCACCCCCGCTGGTAGGTTCTCCTATCCACCTTCCTTGGGACACCCCTTGTCGGGGCTACCCCTGAACATCATGCCCAGGGCTGGCAGGCTACCAGTGTGAGGGTAAGAGACCCCTGCCTGGGACACCCCTGTGCACACTGCCCTGGGGCCACCTCCTGCCCGGGAAGCTACCAGTGTGAGGGTAAGAGACCCCTGCCTGGGACACCCCTGTGCACACTGCCTTGGGGCCACCTCCTGCCTGGGAAGCTACCAGTGTGAGGGTAAGAGACCCTTCCCCAGGCCACCCCCTGCCCAGGTCTACCCCTACACACCTTCCTTGGGACATCCCCTGTGTGCCCTGCCCTGGGGCTACCCCCTGCCAGGGTACTCCCACACAGCCTGTGCCCAGAGCCCCTCCTATACAACTTCCCTGCTTGGGGTTACCCCTGCATACTCTACCTAGGCCTGGTGAGCTGCCAGTGCCAGGGTAAGAGACCCCTCCCCAAAGCACCATGTGCCCCTGCCTGAAGCGACTGACCTTCCCCAGGGCTGGAGGGCTACCGGTACCAGGGTAAGAGTTTTCCCCAGCCTGGTTGTGTGTGCGTGTCTCGCATTGTTGGTGGAGCCCGCCTCTTCGCCCGCTTGCTTGGAGTCCTCATCTGTGAGTGTCTCGTGAGGGCAGAGGCCCTTCCCAGGGCTTCAGCCTGTCTGTTTCAAACTGGGGTCTGCTCCGTTTCTCACAATCTTTCTCTGTGGTGTGTTCACGTCTCGGAGCATCTCTTCCAAGAGGGTGCCTCTTTATACACCTCATTTGGGGCTGGGTGTCTACAAGTTATTTGAAAGCCTTGCTTTTTTGGTGACTTCTTGTGTCAGTTATAACTTGGTAAGATTCAGGTGTCTAGCCTTCAAAATGTGTGAGCGCCTCAACTGGATTGATTTTCCCAAAGTTCCTGCTCTGTGTATGCTCGGGCTCAGCCAGAAGTTACAAGCTTGATGGGTGGGGGTGGGAAGGAAAGATCACTCTGAAATTCTCTGGCCTGTGCCCTGCAGGTGGACAGATGATGTGATCGTCCTGACCTTAAAAATTGTGAGTTCTACCCTGTTAAATGCTATAGCAACATTGTCATGATTCAGCCTTGCTCATATCCATGTTCAGTAACAATGAGTGTGTCAATTGCTAAGGGACAAGGGTCACTTTCTGGCTGCAATGAATGATGTGCTCCGAAATCGGATATAGTTGAGCAATCTTGTAATTTTTTTGCGGCGGGAGGGGGGGGGTATCAGCATTTGCCTTTTGCTAAGCATGGATGTATGGCTCTCCAGAAAAGGTTCCCAAATCCTGTGGCACTGTGTGGGCAACTTTCTAGGAACCTTACAGGGGCACCTAATGTGCAGATAAATGTATATAGAACTTGTGTGGCTTAAAAAAAAAGTCCTAAAGCTAGAGAGGAACAGCTAGTTGGGTTCCTTGGGAAGCTGTCCGTGACCAGCGTCGATAAGATAGTCCTTCAGAGATGGAAGGCAGAAAAGGACATAAAATCCAGCTTGTTTTAATGCATCATTTAAAAAAATTATCGGATGCTCTTCTCTGTTCCATCCTCTTACAAAAAATATCTTCTGTTAGTGGCAGCCTTGCAGTTTTATCTTCTATTGTTGTCTCTTCTCATTCCCCAAAGCTAGAAGCTATTGTAATACTGGTCTGTTAAATCAACTAAGAGGGCTTCTAGGACCCAACACCCCCTCTCCCCCCCGCATTAACGTAAAGAGAACTTAGAACTGTAGCTTTGGCTGGTTATATTGTGTTTCTGTGGGAGAAGTAACTGACAGGTAGTCTCATAGACTTGTGAGCTGAATCTCTCTGCATTTGAGAGATGGCAAATCGGGGCTCTGGGCTTCGTTTTTGAGATATCGAGGGGCTGCGCTTTGAGTGTCTTTCTTTTAACTTGTGAAACTATGAACAAAAATGTAGTTTCTCACAAAATAAAGCAGGCCTTGGATAACAATTGTGTAGCCTGAGTATTTATGACAGCTAGCATGGTTTACTGGGTGCTCTGGGGTGAAAGAAGGAGCAAGCTGAATTCAGCAGAAGCCTCTGTGTTCTTTTACCTGGTGAGGGACAGTCTTGTGAGAATGGAAATTGTCGTCTTAAAGTTGTGCATTTCCATATGATGAAAACTTTTCTTTAAAAACTTTGAGTTAGAAATAACACTGCAGTACAGAAAAGGTTGTATTTTGTCAGGAAAATAGAACTATAAGCAACCAAGTTTATTACTTAATTTTTACAACCAAGGAGAAGACTTTAACTTTCTAGAACTTGATTTATTTATATTGTCTTGTACTGGAAGGTTTTGCTAGATAGCTTAAAAAAAAAGGAAGATTATCATCTTAAATCAGTCTTTCTCTTGGAATTATGAAAATGTTCAGCTGCCTGTTTTGCACTTCTGAGTTTCAAACAGCTTTGATGTGTCAATGTGTGAGAAGAACAGGAAGACTTTAGTCCATATTGTTGATTTCCTTCTGCACTGAAAAAAATAGAAAGAAAAAAAAAAGAGAGAGTAAGAGAGAGAACCTGTTGTGGAGGCTCGAAAGTGAACTACTGCTCAAAGATTTGATACACGTGTGTGGCAGTATACTTAATGTACTCTGCTTTAATTTGAAAACTGCACTAATAATCTGGTATTCTGGTCATCTGTGAAGTCTGTCAGGTTAGAAATCCTGAATAGTATTTATCAATAGCACTGTGTAATTGACCTATGGCATATAGGAGTGCCCTACGTTGTGCCCTTAAGAGGTGTGTATTATTTAATCTTTTGCTTAAAAAAAAAGTCCAACAAGATTTGAAAGTTGCACTTGACACACATCAGTCTGAAGACCTTGTCTCTGCTAGTCAAGGAGAAAAAAAAGTGTGCTGTCATATCCTACATGCCTTCACTTTAAAAGAATAAAATAGTAGTTTGTTGTTCATACGCACTGTATTTAACAATAACTTTATCTATTTTCTATTAGATTTTTTCCAAATTTATTACTGAGCAAATAATAAAAATAATTATCAGATATATTATTAGATGTGTGTTACTGGTATTTGACGAATATACTTACAGCTCTCTAGCTAGTCACATAACACAAAAAATTGTCAAATTATTCAATGATTACTGGTGAAATTTCTTGAATGTTCTTAGGTGACTAGTGCTCAGTAATCCTCTACTTCATACCTTAGCAAAAGCAAAAAAAAAAAAAAATTTATTGAGAAGGAATTTGATCAACTTAACCCAAACAATCCCAGTGAGTATAAAATTGCAAACTTCAGGACAATCAGCCTGATAGTGAGTGAGTGTGTGTATAAAAAAACATCATTGGATGAATTTGTGGTTTAAGTGAATTCAGTGTATTCCTAGTCAAATGAAAGATTAAGTAGATGCAGTTACCTCCTTTTCTCTGAGGTGATAAAGTGGGTGTAGAGACAGGCTACAATCCAGCTGATGCTTTTTGTTATTTAGACACTTTTAATAAATATGTATAAGCTTAAAAATCAGAAGCTGTTTCCTAACTTTAATGAGTTTACAGTGCGTAAGGTTATGTAGTGGTTTCTTTTCTAACTCCCCATTTTCAGCTGCTCACAGCTTTCTGAAACTTTCACCCTCTGTGATGAAGTTCTGTATACTTGGTTTCTGTTCAAAAGTAATTTTTTTTTCAAGTTTGAGCAAAATTAGTGGTGGTGTGTTTGAGTATTTAAAAAGAATACACTTTTCCCTTTATAAATCCAAAAACAGTTCTTCAACCTTTTGTGTTTGGAGCATCTTTATAGACTGAAGGGCTAGGGGTTGAAATTTAATTATGTGACACAAGTATAACCCTTTGAAAATCAGATGCTCCACATACATTGTCCACTGGAGTTCTCACTGAATTTGTAACTTTTGCAGCTAAGGGAGGTTGTCTCCGTGGTTGTTTTTACCTCAGCCAAGCAGACAAATAATATTCAGACCCTTACGTACAGGACTTCTTGGCCCACACTCTCCAAAGCCTGGACAGTCATTAGTTCTTCCTCGAGAGATGTCCCTGTGGGTGCTCCACTTTAGGTGTCGGTGCGTCCCTGAGCCTTTGATCGGAGATTTCTGCAGCAGTACTCGTACCGGCCACGCATGCTCAGAGCCTACCCCCGGTTCTGAGTATACTTCTAGTGAGCATGTGCGGCCGGTTCCCTCAGTTCCTTCTCTACCGTCTCCGGCTTGAGACGGAGCTCAGCAGACTCCTTAAAGAATTTATTTCCTCATCCTAAAATAACTTGTAGTTAGACAGTTTCTTGTTAGTATTACTTACCCTTTTTTCTACTGTGTAAAAAAAAAAAAAATTTTTTTTCTCTCAGCCGCTTCAGACATGCCTGGCTCCACAGGTTTTAAGCGCTGCTCCTCCTGTAAGGACGCTATCCCTCTCTCCGATGGACATTCACAGCGCATAAAATGCTTGGGGGAGACCCATATTCTCCAAAAATGTGCTCACTGCACTAAACTAAGCTCCAGAGCGAGAAAGGACAGGGAGCTAAAACTTAAACTTATTTTGCTTCAAAAATCCTTAGGGTCCGCCTCAGACCCTGGCGCGGACTCTGCCTCCGCTCACCGACACAGCTCTCCCACTGCTAAAAAGCAGAAGAAAGCAGCAAAATGAGGGCACCTTCTGTCAAGTACAAAAGAAGCCTTTAGACACAAACCTTCTCCGGTCAGATCCACAGTCTCCTTACCGGTGCTCCCCCGCCTGAGCACTTTCGACGAGCTGGGCTCCTCAGGCATCGCGTTAAACCCGCCTGTGCTTTCGGTGGCAGCACAAAGCTCCGGTGCCGAGGCGGCAGGCTTTCAGTTGCCTGCCTCGATTATGGCACCTATCGGCACCGCGTTCGTCGTGGAGCTGACATTCCAGGACCCCCCTGAGGCACCGCAGCCTGCTATTAATAGTGTGGCATCGGCTAACAGCGCTACTTGGCACGAAGCCAAGACTTAGAACTCCGGTGCAAGCCCGAGTTCCCTCACAGCAATTGTATCAGCCTTCACCTTCAGCTGCCTCAGTGCTGCCGTTTACCCAGCCAAGTGACCTCTTAGTGTCACCTACGATGCAATCACCCTTCCTTAAAGATTGCGTCTCCCTTACCAATGATTCAGGATCCGAACAGCCTTCCTCCAGTGAAGAGGAGTCTGAACTACAGGGTGATGTTTCAATGCAATCAGAATTCCATCCTCGGATTCCTCTCAACCGCGGGCACAGGAAAATTGTCTCAGACTCTCCTCGTGACCCTGCCTCCTGGTGCGTTAACCCCTGGATGGCTCCACCTATGCCCTTCCCACCACCATGGCAGTATTGGGCCCCATGGGCACCTTTCCCTCGGCAGCACACCCGCTATTCCAATTCGACGAGACACGAACGTCCAGATGATATGACTCACTTGGCGGCAGCCTCCCATTCTCAGGATCAATTAACTCCTGCTCCTGACCCAGTACCAACTGAAATACCAAGTGAAGTAATGCCTGAAGAAGCTTTACTTCCCCCACCTAACTTCCTCAGATGATTTTTCGAAATTCCAGGATCTCTTTAAAAGGGTTGCCAGTGACCTTAGAATCAATCTAGAGGAAGTACCGGACCAACAACATGAGTTAACGGACATCCTGCAACCCTCTTCTTCATCCAGACTGGCATTACCAGCCAATCCAGCCCTTCTGGAACCTGCTAAGTCCATCTGGCAGCACATCTGGAACCTGCTAAGTCCATCTGGCCTACCTGCAAACAAGCGGACCGTAAATACTTCATTCCCTCTAAGGGCTCTGAATTCCTTTTCTCACATCCTGCGCCAAACTCACTGGTAGTGGACGCAGCCAATCAAAGGAACAAACAACAGTATTCCCGCCATACCCCAGCCAACAAGGAAGGCAAACGCTTAGACCTGCTGGGTCGCAAAGTGTATGCCTCTTCAACCTTACAATTTCAAATTGCCAATTATACCGCAGTTCTGGCAAAGTACGACCACAGAAACTATAATAAGTTCATGGACTTTATTGAACACATTCCAGACCAGAAGAAACAACAGTTTTCAGCTTTAGTTTCCGAGGGCCAAATCATATCACGCACGGCTCTTCAAGCAGCTCTGGATGCAGCCAATACTGCAGCAAGGTCCACCGCTACAGCGGTGGTCATGCGCCGAGGTTCATGGCTCTCCTCTTCCCTCTTTCCCCGCGAGGTTCAGAGCACCATAGAGGATCTCCCTTTTGATGGTGATAAACTCTTTGCTTCCACCACGAATGACGTGCTTCACTCAATGAAGGACTCAAGGGCAACTCTTCGATCCTTAGGCATCCAAACCCCTACAACCAGAAGGCGACAGTACAGATATCAACCTTACCACCGTCCACGCTACCCCCCATATACTCAGCAGTTCCCAAGATCTCAGGATCAACAACAGCAACACCAACGCCAGAGATCCAGATACCAGAGGCTATCGAACTCGTGCCCGAATGCCACAAGGGAAAAGGGTTCTACTCCCATTATTTCTTAACAGAAAAGAAAACTGGAGGATGGCGACCGATCCTTGACCTCAGGGGCTTCAATAAATTTATCAAAAAGCAAAAGTTCAAGATGGTTACTCTCACCACCATAATTCCAGCCCTAGAGCAGGGCGATTGGTTTTCAGCCCTCGACCTACAAGATGCCTGTTTTCACGTTACTATCCACCCGGCCCACAGACGTTTCCTTCATTTTACCCTCAGCTCAACGCATTTCCAATATAGAGTTCTACCCTTGGGCCTTTCCACTGCCCCCCGAGTTTTCTCCAACCTCCTAGCGGTAGTCACTGCCTACCTCAGGAAAAAAGGGGTCATACTATTCCCTTACCTCGACGATTGCCTCCTGAAGGCCTCCACGTTTGACGAGGCCCTCCGCTTCACACAACTCACCATCAATTGCTTCCAATCCCTGGGCCTGCAAATAAACAGAAGCAAATCCACATTAAGTCCTACCCAGCACCTGGAGTTTATAGGAGCGAGCCTCGACTCCACAACCGGGCTGGCATCTCTCCCACCCGACCGATTCAATACCATAAAACTACTGGCTACGAGACTTCGCAACAGCCCCCGGGTCAACGCCCGAGATTGCCTCCAACTACTAGGGCACATGGCCTCATGCACCTTCGTGGTCCAGAATGCACGTCTCTACATGAGGTGCTTCCAAGCTTGGCTGGCCACGGTTTACAAACCAAACATGCACTCACTAAGCAAACACCTGGCCATACCCTACCGAGTCAAAGACTCTCTCCTTGTGGTGGACAGTCCCCTACAACCTCTGTTCTGGAGTCCCCTTCCTCCAGACTTCCCCAACTCTGATAATGGCGACCGATGCATCTCTTACTGGCTGGGGGGACCACATCTCTCACCAAACAGTCCACGGGCTATGGTCTCCTTCCGAGACCTCCCTGCACATAAATGTTCTAGAACTTCGAGCTATACAGAATGCCTGCCGCCACTTCCTACCACTGATCAAGAATCAGCATGTACGCATAATGACAGACAACATTGCCTGCATGTTCTACGTAAACAGACAAGGAGGGGCTCGCTCCCACTCTCTTTGCTCAGAGGCCATAAACCACATCCGCATATCAGCTGCTTATCTCCCAGGGGTGATGAACACCACTGCCAGCGAGTTAAGCAGATGTTTCCCTTCGGACCACGAATGGGAGATAGACGAGGGAATCATTTACAACATATTTCGCACTTGTGGTCACCCAACCATAGATCTCTTTGCAACCGTGAAAAACACGAAATGCCTCAATTTTTGCTCCAGGGCGGGACTGGGCAAACACTCCCCTCGGAGACGCATTCATGATCCCATGGCACCGGGACTTGCTTTATGCATTTCCCCCAATACCATTGCTCAACAGGGTCCTCATAAAGATACGAACGGACCTTGCCAGGGTGATCTTGATCGCACCTTCATGGCCAAGACAACCGTGGTTCCCTTTCCTCACTAGAATGTCAGTTTGACCACCAATCTCACTGCCTCTCATCCTGAACCTTTTATCACAGTAACACGGCCGGCTTCTTCACCCGAATCTATCCATGCTTCATCTCAAAGCCTGGTACCTGCATGGTTCTCCCAACGAGAACTAGACTGTTCCGACCAAGTTCAGAGGGTGCTTCTACACAGCAGAACGCAATCCACCCGTACCACCTGTCTCCGAAAGTGGAAACGATTCACAGAATGGTGTTCAACTAAACAACTGTCTCCTACCTCGGCACCTCTTCCCTGCATACTCGACTACCTATTGAGCATTAAGCAATCCGGCCTTTCTTTCAGCTCCATCAGAGTCCATTTAGCTGCCATCACAACCTTTCATGGTACAGTTGACAATACCTCGGTCTTTGCTCATCCCATCACCAAGCGTTTCCTGAAGGGACTCCAAACCTTATATCCAGACATTAAGCCACCTACCCCTCCATGGGATCTTCACCTAGTATTGTCCTGTTTAACTCATCAACCCTTTGAGCCCTTAGCCACCTGCTCCCTCTTGCACCTCTCGATGAAAACGGCCTTTTTAGTGGTGATTACCTCCGCCAGATGGGCAGGAGAGGTAGCAGCCCTTATGGCAGATCCACCATATACACTCTTCTTCAAGGACAAAGTTACTCTACGCCTACACCCGAAATTCCTTCCAAAAGTTCACACTTCATTTCACATCAATGAACCAATACATCTACCAACTTTCATTCCGAAACCACATGCAAACTCCTTCGAAGCCACAATGCACACACTTGATGTGCGCAGGGCCTTATCCTTCTATTTGGACAGAACCAAACCCTTCAGAAACTCTCCTAGGCTCTTTGTCTCCATCGCGGAGCGCTCCAAAGGCTTGCCTATCTCTCTCCCCAGAGACTGTCAAACTGGATCTCCGATTGCATATGACTCTGCTATCAGATAAAAAACGTTACACCGCCAGCATTGATCAGAACACATTCCACTAGATCTGTATCTACCTCTGTAGCCTTCTTACGTAAAGTGCCATTGACTGACATCTGTAAAGCAGCCACTTGGTCCTCCGAGCACACATTTGTCAAACACTATGCCCTTACTCAGGGCCCTCTCTCTGACACTTGATTAGGCAGGGCAGTATTAACTACGGCATTCCTGCCAGATCCGAAGTCCCTACCTCCTTGAGATACACTGCTTCGAAGTCACCTAGAGTGGAGCACCCACAGGGGACATCTCTCTCGAAGAAGAGGAGGTTACTCACCTTGTGCAGTAACTGATGTTCTTCAAGATGAGTGTCCCTGTGGGTGTTCCACTACCCACCCTCCTCCCCTCTACTTCGGAGTTGGGGTAGCCTCCATTGTAGAGAAGGAACTGAGGGAACCGGCCACGCATGCTCACTAGAGGTATACTCAGAGCGGGGGGGGGAAGGCTCTGAGCATGCGTGGCCGGTACGAGTACTGCTGCAGAAATCTCCGATCAAAGGCGCAGGGACGCACCGACACCTAAAGTGGGGAGCACCCATAGGGACACTCATCTCGAAGAACGTCAGTTACTGCACAAGGTGAGTAACCTCCTCTTTTTATGACAAACTCCTTTGTTGACTTTATTGAGTGAGAGTTATACCTTATCAGAGGTGGGGAGGGAGAGGTAGTTTAAGTCATGTCTACTATTCTTTCATTTTGTCCCTCTAAAAAAAAGTCAAGAATCTTTCTTAATATGTACAGTCTTCCATATGTAATGAACAGGGTCAGAATTGCAGTATATGCATGTCTCATCAACAATGCAAAGTACAAACCAATTCAATATTTACTCATTATTGTTTATATTTTATAGTTAGGAGTTTTTGAAGATTTCTTCCTACCCCAAATATTTTCCTCTGCAGTGCTTCTCTTCATAATAGCATTAAAGCCTCTTTTATTGGCTTGAAAATAATCAACATTTAGAGGTAGAGGAGCTATAGGTTTGTGTGGATCTCAGATACTTCCATTGCTGCAAATCTCTGTAATACGAACTTCAGTTAAATTGGTTTTATTTTAACCAAATTTGAAAATATATTTTAGGTTAAGAAATGAGCTTTGGAGGGAGGGAAGACATTAGCTTAAAATTAAATGTAATTTCATGGTTGTATTTTTGGGTGCATAAGTGTTTCAGTAAACTTTTTAGTGATAGCTTACAGTGTATGAATGTAGGTGTCCGTTAAAATTGTTGTGCTTTTTTGGACACATACTGCATTCATTTTATTTGGACAGCAGCTACTGCAAGGGAAATGATACTGTAGAACTGGGGTAGGCAACCTATGGCACGGGTGCCGAAGGCGGCACGCGAGCTGATTTTCAGTGGCACTCACACTGCCCGGGTCCTGGCCACCAGTCCGGGGGGCTCTGCATTTTAATTTAATTTTAAATGAAGCTTCTTAAACATTTTAAAAACATTATTTATTTACATACAACAATAGTTTAGTTATATACTACTGACTTGTAGAAAGAGACCTTCTAAAAACGTTAAAATGTATTACTGGCATGCAAAACCTTAAATTAGAGTGAATAAATGAAGACTCGGCACACCACTGCTGAAAGGTTGCCGACCCCTGCTGTAGAAATTAGTCTAGCTTTCGTGTGCTCAGGCTTTGTATTCTGAGTAGATCACGCAAAATGACTCTAAGAAAACTTCATAGAAGCACAACTCCTGTAGTGCTTGTTTGTCTTTTGATCTGCCTTTACGTTGTCTGAAAACATGAGATTCTTGCAAAATAAGATGTAAACTTTGGATTGAAAGTAGAAATGTATAACATAAACAAAGCTAAGTAACACAGCTGTAAAAAGGCTTTTCCTTGAGAATCTTTTGTGGTTCTGATCTGATCATATGTCTGTCTGTCGTGTGTGTTCTGTTACTACACTTGAATTTGGAGATGTCTACACAGCATCTCTATAGCAACGCAGAGACGCACATTCCATGCATCTTTTGGTTGGAGTCTGACTACTTCCCAACTTCTGTGTGTAACTGGAACCCATGCAGGAAGGGTGTGTGGTTGCTCTGAGTCTTGGGTTTGGTTTAGAGCCGGGAGCTAGACGAACAGGGTGTTTGTTTCCTCAGACATGCAGAGGTGGTGCTAGGAGAAAGGAAAAAAGCGAAGATGTCGTGAACAGCCTAATCAGACTTCAGATCCCTAGCTAATTTCCTCCTGGGGACAAGCACTTGCAATTCCCCAAGTGGGGGCATAGCTTAGTTGTGAGAAAAGCAAATGTGCTGAGAGAGCTCCAGAGAGGAAGGTTTAACATTCACAATTACAGAGCACTAGACATTTTCTCTGTGGCTGGCAAGCTTTGGCACATTTCTGGTCCATGTTTAAACTAAAAATAAAAGCTACAAATGGGCAAAACCAAAGTAAAATCTGAGAGATTACTTTTTTGAAGCCATCTGCTTCTGTCCCACAGACAGCTTGAATTTTCTAGACCTATTTCAGCAGCTGAAACCCTACACAGGGAATGCTTCCAACTTAGATGGAAGCCATTCAAACCTGCTGGACCCAAAGTTCCACGCATTAGATTCAAAGATAGGAACCATAAATATTAAGTTATTGGGTATGTATAATAAAGTGGGAAAAATAGATAAATAGCTTGCAACACAATGGAGTAGCAGTCACTACAGGAGGGGGTAAAACAATGGAGATTGGAACTTTAATGAGTAGACTCATGAAACTATTTGGAACTCCTGTCAGATATAAAAATACCTGTCTTGGGAGACCTTGGGGGAAAATACTTGGAGCTACCAACTGACATTGCGAAAGACATAATTCCGTATTTCTTGGGCCTAGATCTTAAGGAAGATCCAGTTTATCCTGAAGGGAATTTCGAACTTTCTTTCCATTACCTGCCCCCACACACAATCTAGTAATAATTGAGAGAGAACTGTAATTGTCACACTGAATAATGCAAAGGAAAGGAGAAGAATTTTGCAAACAGAAAGAAAGGAGCTATTGTAATTGGAGGATACACTACAAGTTGTTGGATTCTTTCCCCAAATACAATTCAAGGAGCTCAACAATGCAGACAGTAACTTGCTATAGAGGGCATTTGTGCAGTGAGGTCGTACAAAGTGTTACATTTTGCATTCAAATAAAACCACCTTTTTTCTGAGTTATTACCTCTACAAATCAGTTTGTGAAAAAAGATTAAAGACCAACAAAGTGGGACGCTGCTCACTCCAAATTTTAGAGTGGACTAAAATCCATAAGTATGCAGGGCCGGCTTTAGGAACTGTGGGGCCCGATTCGAATACCCGGCTGTGGTCCGGGTCTTCGGCGGCACTTCAGTGGTGAGGGGTCCTTCACTCGCTCTGGACCCCCTGCCGCCGAAGACCCGGAACGAATGAAGGACCCTGTGCCGCCAAAGTGCCGCCGAAGACCTGGACCGCCACTGGGTATGTGTAAAAAAATTAAAAAGCGCCTGAGGCGCGGGGCACTCTTAAGCGTGGGGCCTGATTCTGGAGAGTTGGGGGAATCGGCCTAAAGCCGGCCCTGCAAGTATGCTTGTATGAGAAGGCCACTTCTTGTTCCTTGCAGTCGTCTTTTTCAGAAGAGTTGTAGTCTGTTGTGTCTTCCACACTGGAGTTTTATATCTCCCCCTTACTGCAGGCCAAATCCTGCAGTCCTCACTCTGACAAACACTCCATAGATTTCAGTGGCCACTCGGTTTGAGTAAGAACTGAATGAAGGACTGTGTTCCAGATTTCTTAACTCCCCAGCATGGTGGTGCTTGCTGCATTCTGTGACCTCATTTCCTAACTTGCTGACTTCTCCGTGTAACTTCTCAAAGATTCTAATTGCCCCAGTCATTCTCTTTGTGGGCATAATCCGACTGTCCTGGTGCTCAGTAGAAAGAGTCCCGTTGCCTGCAATGGCAATTGAATCAGGCTTTCAGTTTCTGACATTAAGAAGTAGATTAATGATGGCTCCTTCTTGGATCATATCTACTTTCTGGGTCGGTCTGCTATTCATGGAGTTGAAGGCCAGAAAGGACTGTTAGATCATCTAGTCTCACATCCCTATCACACGCCCTTAAATTTTTCCCAGTTACCGCTGTGTTGAGCCCAGTAACCTATATTTGGCTCAAGCATATCTTCCAGAAGGGCACCCAGTCTTGATTTGAAGACCTCAAGAGATGGAGAATCGACCACTTCCCTTGGGTGTTCGTTCCCATGGTTAATCACCCTCACTGTTAAAAATTAGTGCCTTATTTCTGATTTCAGTTTGCATGGCTTCATTGTGCAGCCATTGGTCTAGTTCTGCCTTTCTCTGCTACATTAAAGAGACATTTAGTGCCCAGTATGTTTTCCCTGTGAAGGTCCTTATACACTGAAATCAAGTAACCTCTCAATCGTTTTGATAAGCTAAACAGGTTGAGTTTTTAACCCGCTGTTCAGAACTGTCTTCTGTGTTTTAGTATCTCTTTCATTAACGCTGTACACATAAGTGAAATTGCCTCCCTAGTCCTACTCACTGTTCCCCTGTTCATTCATCCAAGGACTAGCCACAGCATGGCTTTGGGATCTCATGTTCAGTGTTTGTCTACTGTGACTCTGAAAAGTGCATAGGAGTTGCTGCTTTGCAGAGGGCAGTGCCCCATTCTGTAGGTATGGCCTGCATTCCTTGTTCGTAGACGTTTGACCTGACATCTGGCTGTATTAAAACACATTTTGTTTGAAAGGGCCCAGGATACCAACCGATCCAGAGGGTTCTGTTTGATTGCCTATCCTCATCATTATTTACTACTTGGCCAATTTTTGTGTGATTTTTGTTTTCAAATTTTATCAGCAGCGATTTCATATTTACTTCCAGATCATAGATGAAGATGTTGAATAGCGTTGGGTATAATACAGATCCTTGTAGAACTCCACAAGAAACGCATCAGTTCAGTGACGATTACCTATTGACAACTATTACAGAAAGTAGGAATCTTTTTTGCATGTTGGTTGTATCCGTTACCCAGCAGCAAATGCAATCTGAGTATAGTGTCTTGTTATTTAGAGTTTTCAACAGCTGAATCAGGGCCTTTTTGTTAATGTTCTTCTCTAGTCCTGGTACTATGTAGCAGATATGCCTATGGAGGCTCTACTTTTGTGCTTAATTCCTTATCCTTAGACATAGACTGTTATCTTGTTTTCCCACTGGTCAGTTTTTGGACAACATTACCCCCACATTCATCCTTATTTCTTCTCCTGCTCTTTTTGGTTATTCCATCTTAAAATGATCAGCCATCCATAAGGTCTTCATTTATTGCTCCAGCCATCTCCACACACAAAGCCAAATTTGTGTTTGCATCTGATCTTCAAAAATGGCTTACGGATATCCGCATCCATGGGTATAAAGTGGATATTCGCAGATCTGCAGGGCTCGCTCTATGCACTCAGAAATCCAGATTCTCTTCTGAAATTATCTCTGGAGTCATTCCATTTTAAAGCAGCTTCTTTCTTTCTCACCCCTTACCCTGAATTTTCCCTATGTGACCATGGTGAGCCTTACATAACTCTGTCCCTCGCTGCTTCTGTGAGCTTGTGTCAGTCTCAGTTTTGCCTCCTTCACCACACTATGGTCTTTCATATTGTCCTCTACTCATGACATGGCCTTCCTGAGCTGGTTCACAAAGACACTGCCCTCCCTCCTGCAAACCCACTTTCCTACAGGAAATTATATCACTGAATCATCTACTTGTCAATTGACCTGTATTTCCTGAATAACCTCGGAAGGGAGAGGATGTTTAGTTTAAATACTGTATATAGAAATCCTGAAAGAAAAAGCTAGTAAATAATGTATGTTGTCACCTCTTTGATCACTTTGTTTTTATATATGTCTCCCTTTCACCCATCTTTTGTCTCTTGTCTTTTTAGGTTATATGTTGAGGTGGAACTGTGTGTGGAGGGATAGCTCAGTAGTTTGAGCATTGGCCTGCTAAACCCAGGGTTTTGAGTTCAATCCTTGAGGGGGCCATTTAGGGATGGAGGGACTGTCATGGACAGTACTTGGTCCTGCTAGTGAAGGCAGGGGACTGGACTTGATGACCTTTCAAGGTCCCTACCAGCACTATTAGATACATATATCTCCATATATTTATATATTTACTACTACACTATACAAAGCTGAATTGTAATGTGTACTGCAAATGGTTTTCTATGCAGTACTACCCCTTTCTCTCTTCTTTATAAATTATATCACTCTCCGTTAACATTGCAGTTATGAAAATAATCCCACCAAGTTACAGTGACACTCACTAAATCATAATCTCCTTTTAGTTTTGCTTCTAGTTCTTCTCTTTCCTTGACTAGAGTGAAAGAATTCCTCTCTGTTGGAACTTGGTATGAGAGTGATCCATTTGTGTTTATGTTCAGCGTTATAAATGCTCTTTATGCTGATATTAGTCATCTTGTTTGTTCCATTCTCTAAATAACACTTGTATGGTTTTAGTTAACGTTAAACACACCACTTGCAGTATAAAAATAACTCTGTTTAATGTTTAAAGCCACAAAAATGGAGAACGCTGACTTAAAGCCACCACATCTTCATTTAACGCATGCCTGAAGTGCTTATTTATTGTAGATTGTGTGAGGCGTACAGAATTTACCACAACAATGGGTAGTTGCATGAACCCTACTGTGTGGTTAAATGCAGATGGACAGGAACAGGCTGAGAGACTGACCAAAATAAAAGGTAATAATTGGAGATATACCAATCTCCTAGAACTGGAAGGGACCTTGAAAGGTCATAGAGTCCAGCCCCCTGCCTTCACTAGCAGGACCAATTTTTTGCCCCAGATCCCTAAGTGGCCTCCTCAAGGATTGAGCTCACAACCCTGGGTTTAGCAGGCCAATGCTCAAACCACTGAGCTATCCTTCCCCCCCACATCCATGGGTATAAAGTGGTTCTAGGGAGGCAGAGAAATGCAGGTAAGCCAAGAACAAGTGGATTGCTTAGTGTTTTTATCATGGTGGTGAGGTAAGGCGGGGGACATTATATTAGGTTTTAGGTCCTAATGTATTGGCTGTATTTAACTGGAGTGGTAGTTTTCAGGGGATTCAGAAATAAAACTTCCTACTAAAATGTACCACTCATCCCCTTATGTTTGTAAGGATTTGTGGAGAGAGCTTTCCCATGGGCATAAAAACAAATGAAATAATTCCTGCTCAGGTTTCTGTGCCATTAACTTATATAACTGTAGTCTCTCTTGCTAATGGTGATGAAAGGGAGTTAGTCAGTGCCTCAAATTCCCCAGGGTAGCTTATCCTATAAAACCTCCCCAGTGAAATCTTGCTCCTTTTGCAAAACTAGGCAGGAGCATAAGGTTAAAAATACCCTTCAGTACATTTAAGTATCTTGGTGTCCTTGCTACCTTTGTCCTCTGTCATTCTGTTTCCCTCTCTCGCTTCTTTTTACTCCAAAATCGCTCCTGTATTAGCAAATGCCTTGAGCTTTGTTGGATACAAAACTGAAGCTTTCCTGTATTTTTCATTTTAAAAAAAAACGAGGCTTTTAAAGATAGGAGCAAATATTTTCTTTTCTTGAAAAATAGGATTTCAGGTCTAGAAAGGTAACCAAAACATTTATCTCGCCTTGAGTCTTTTTCACAAATGTAATTCTGATTCTGAATATATTTTCCTCTGGGGCAGTCCCAAAGTCTTCTCTCTCAATCTAGTTTTCAGCCAACTCTGGCTTTTTGTATAATACAGATATTTTAATAACTGATACTTTGTTATTAACCCTCTTCCCCTAAAACTGCTTTCTGTTCCTGGCAGCCACCTCATGCATGTGAGCTTGCATTTCTACTGCCCCATCAACCTGGTCCTCCAGAACAGTATTTTAGATGTTGTAGACTTGCCTTAAAAATGACCTGTAATTGGCTTGAGCTGGCACTCAGATTTGATCAGTTTATATACTGAGCTATCAGAGTTGGAGCAGCTGGCATACTCATGGCAGAAGAGTATTGCCTTTGAAGACTTAAGCTGCATTCCTGCAAAGGCTTATGTACATCCTTGGCTTCATTCATTGTGAATAGCCTCATTGACTTGAATGGGATGTTCCATAATTACAGTTAAGCATGTGCTTAAATCTTATTAATCTAGTGTACTTAGATTTTCAGAAAGACTTTGACAAGGTCCTTCACCAAAGGCTCTTAAGAAAAGTCAGCTGTCATGGGATAAGAGGGAAGGTCCTCTCATGGATCAGTAACTGGTTAAAAGATAGGAAACAAAGGGTAGGTATAAATGGTCGGTTTTCAGAATGGAGAGAGGTAAATAGTGGTGTTCCCCATGGGTCTGTACTGGGCCCAGTCCTATTCAACATATTCATAAATGATCTGGAAAAAGGGGTAAACAGTGAAGTGGCAAAATTTGCAGACGATACAAAACTACTCAAGATGGTTAAGTCCGAAGCGGACTGCGAAGAGCTACAAAAGGATCTCTCAAAACTGGGTGACTGGGCAACAAAATGGCAGATGGGAAAACAAACAATCCCAGCTACAGTAACTCCTCACTTAACATTGTAGTTATGTTCCTGAAAAATGCAACTTTAAGTGAAACAATGTTAAACACATCCAATTGTCCCATAAGATTTAATGTAAATGCGAGGGGTTAGGTTCCAAGGAAATTTTTGGGGGCAGACAAAAGGCATTATACTGTGTACTGTACTGTGGTTGGGAGGTGCCCCTGGCTTACCCCACACAGGCACAGCCCGCTGCAGGCAAGGACGCTAGGAAGCACCTTTGCAGCAGCAGCAGCAGTTTCCCCGGAGAACAGGCTTGGATTTTGCTGGGGATGCTCCAGGCCCGCCTCTTCCTGTCCCCGCTCCACCTCCTCTCTGGAGCACACCACATTCCCCCGCCCTCCAAAAAAGTCCTAAGCTGTTTGGCGGCATTTAGGACTTTCTGGGAGGGAGGGGGAGGAGCAGAGATGCAGCACTTCCCCGCTCCTGCCCCTCCCTCCCAGAAAGTCCTAAGTGCGAAGTGCTGGGAGGGAGGGGAAGGAGCGGAGAAGCCCCGCGTCTCAACTCCTCTCCCTCCCTCCCTCTCAGAAAGTCCTAAGTGCTGCCAAACAGCTGTTTAGCGGTGCATAGGATTTTCTGGGAGGGAGGGGGAGGAGTGGAGACACTGTGGTTCCCTGCTCCTGCCCCTCCCTCCCAGAAAGTCCTAAGCACCGTGGAGGGGTGGGATGCGCTGGGAGGGAGGGGGAGGAGGCAGAGAAGCAGAACTTGTGCAATGCTCCCTTGTATAGTCGCTGCTCTTCCACAGAATCTTATAAGCAGGCAGCCAAATGACGTTATAAGGGAGCATTGCACAACTTTAAACGAGCATGTTCCCTAATTGAGCAGGGACGTAACATTGAAACAATGTTAAGTGGGACAACTTTAAGTGAGAAGTTACTGTATACATATAAAATGATGGGGTCTAAATTAACTATTAACCACTCAAGAAAGATCTTGGAGTCATTGTGGAGAGTTCTCTGAAAACATCCACTCAATGTGCTGCGGCAGACAAAAAAGCGAACAGAATGTTGGAAATCCTTAGAAAAGGGATAGATAATAAAACAGAAAATATCATATTACCTCTGTATAAATCCCTGGTACGCCCACATCTTGAATACTGTGTAAAGGCTGAAAAAAGGCAGTGTTGCCACCAGCAGCAGTGCAGCAGTAAGGATGGCATGGTATGATATTGCCACCTTTACTTCTGCACTACTGCCTGCAGAGCTGGGCCCTCAGTCAGCAGCTGCCGCTCTCCAGCCGCCCAGCTCTGAAAGTAACAGCACAGAAGTAAGGGTGACAATACTGCAGCCCCCTAAAGTAACCTTGTGACACCCCCCCCCCCGCAACTCCCTTTGGGGTCAGAATCCCCAATTTGAGAAACGCTGGTATCCCCTGGGAAGTCTGTATAGTATAGGGTAAAAGCACACAAAAGACCAGATTTCATGGTCTGTGATGCATTTTTCATGGCCATGAATTTGGTCGGGTCCTAGACATCCGTGAATATTTGCACACATTTGATGTTCCATAGTTCCAATTTAGGAACTGAACACCTCAAAAGCTAAAAGTAAAGGTTGCCATGGCAACCTTTCATCTATGCCTTTATGAAACAAAAGAACTTAGTCGTGTAGTCGAGTGGTGTGACATACTAGTTAATGTCTTGCAAAAAAGTTCACTGAGTAAATATAGAAATGGTAAATAGGTTCGGAGATTAAGAAATAATTCAGCATAAGTTAAAATGCTGATAAATGTATTTCTTGTAAAGCCATAACATTACAGTGGTTGCATGGTAGCCACTGCTGTAGTTAAGGTTAAACAGTTTCCATTCTGCCCCCTCTTTCCACTCACACTGAATTTTTTTGATGCTTCGTGTTCACCTGTTTTTGAGTGAGAGCAGTGATGGAAAATACTTCTCTCCAGTATATAGAAAGTGTTACTCTTTTTGAAATGACTGAGGTTAGAAAGTTGAGACAGCTTCATTCCTCACGAAATTACTTTGTATTCACTTATTTGTATACTAAAATTACATTACTGCACGTGTGCAGTAGACCTTTGTGCCAAGTGTAAGACGTCGTGCCTGAGTATGAACTGCATATGTTTGCATAGCTAGGTTAAGATGCTTTACATTTCAGAATGGCTCTAAACTGGACATGCTTTTGGAATATTATGGGAGATTCTGGATCTCATCCAAAGGAGGTTGATTGCTGCTGTTGTGGCATTCTCCTCCACCGTCGCCTGTGGAAAATAGGTCCTAAATTATGTTCTTAACCTTCTGCCGCAAGAGGCTTTAATAATTCTGTGCACTTCACAGATCATGTTTTGTGACCCCCCCCCCCCCATGAGGCTTAAATATCATTTCCATTTTACGGATAGGAGATCGGTGGTACAGACTTGCTCAAAGTCACAGAGCTGTGAACAAAACCTTGATTTCTCCTAGACCCACGGTGGTTGTCCTCCTGATCGCAGAATGACACGGAGTGCAGGCGTGTGCACTGTGCTACGTGAAAGCCCTGCTTCATTCTACAGGATTTGTTAATGGTCACAAGGACTCTTGCCTCACACTGTGACACATGTGCAGGACAAAGTGGCCTGCTTATAATAGGTTTCCTTATTGTGGGATTTTTGTTCATTTTTCTTTTTTTTTTTTAAAAAGTTCAGGCTAAAAATTATATTCACTTGGCATCCTTGATATTCTTAGAAGCATACGAAAGTCTGATTGTCTGAACAGACTTAACTCTTTGCCTATGTGGATAGTTTTTTATGATCACATACCGTTTCTTTCCAACAGCATGGCAGATTGGATTGTGTCCGGTGAATGAGGTTGGGGACCAGACATCGAACATGGGGGGGTTACAAATTTAAAAATGAAAGAGCTACGTTCACTGTGTAACGTACAGTGTTGTGGAAATGCCCGCAAATGTCAAATTATTTAAAAACCAGTGTTTTTTGTAATTGATCATTGCGATGGAGATTGTATAGTACTTGTCAAATTAATTTGTTTTGAATGCTGAGGCCTATAGTTCTTTGTTTTGGCAAAAATAACTGTGATTCAGCTGAGGAACAATAGTAGGCAACTGACACAATGCATTCCTTTTCATAGGGAGTTCTGTTGTTTTCAGTAGAATGCAAAAGCTGTTGTTGGCAACAACAGAACCCTGTCATAGGAATACTACAAGTTTTATGTTAAATAATTAGAATGTAAATATGTAAATTAGATATGTAAATTAGACCACAGAGCAGCCTTTTGCAGCACTATCTCCCTTATGGATTGAATGGGCTGAGTCCTCAGCTGTCAGTCAGGCAGCTGATAACCAACCGGAATGCAGGATTTTTGTCTGCATTTTTTTTCCTCCTCTTAGTCTGCAGAAGTTGTTCCTCTGCTTTACTGGAAAGAGTTGCAGCCAGTTCTTCTCTATTAAAATGCAATCCATCCTTCTTTGAGTTATTCTTGGAGCTCTTGGCCACCACAGAGGCCAACAAAGGAAGTTTCTGCCTAGTAAAAGCTGGGGAAAAAGACCAAAGGTTGCGTCTCATGTATGTCTGCTTTGCAATCTTTAGAAGCAGCTTTCTTCAGCCGGTCTTGTAGCCCCAATGGCCTCCCACTGAAATGCCACAGCTGTCCTGAGCAGGGGTGGGAGACCATGTTCCATTTCATCCCATTGGGAGCCAGTGAGACAGAACTAGACCTCCAGGAACATCAAGACACTGGTGTTCCTTGAATCTCCTGGAGCAGGATTGCTTCAGACTCCTTATTTCTATTGTACATGGGTGGATATGTCAGAGTTCCTTCTCACCAGCTCTCTTTCACCTTGCTTCCCTATGAGCCTCAGAAGGCTAGTGAACTTTTTCACTAGAAAGGGGCCATATGTCTAATTTCCAAAAATTGGAGGCCACACAGTGTATCCCAGGTACTCTGTAGTCCTCAAAAGCTGAGGAGATCAGAGGCTGATGCTCGATTTTAAAATGACTGAATTGGTTTGACAGATAACAAAATGTAACAATGGTGTTTTCATTCATTTCTTGTGGACATAAATCTGTGAGATTGTTAGTGTCCATTGATTTGTAGGACACTTGTCTTCCCATCCCCCTATGTTTTAAGCCCATCAGAGATTCATTAGATTTTCTGTGGGACAGTTGCATTTCTAGCTCAGTGGTCCTGCTCGGCCCGGTGGTTGTGGGTTGTTGCACTAGTCACATTACCTGTCTGCCTAATTCTTCACCTGGATGTTGATGGGCTGGGCTGGACTCAGGTGCTCCAGAACCCTGATGATGCTTCGTGATTTTGGCATGGTGGTAAATTGTGAAAAGAGATGTGTCTTCCTTCAGATTTTGTTTGATCTGCGAGTGGTTGTAAACATGCCAGATAAGCCATTCTCTCCCTCTGCCCCCCAAGAAGCCTTGTGCTAGGGGCTCTGATTAATCTCTGCCAGTCCATGGGCTCAACATCCATCCAGTTATGTAGAACCTTGCTGGAAGGCCTGGCATTGTGCCAGGACTCTGTCCCATGGGCTGGGTTCTCACCCATTCCGATCTCTGTTACCCTGCCTCGGTGGAAGAGGATATCAAGTATTTCGTTGGCTCTCCTCAACCAGCAGCTGGACTGATTTCACATGACAGGGAGGATTTTTGAGGAGGGGGGGCACTCCCACCTCTACATCAACACAGACAAATGCAAGCCTCTGGAGGCTCACAGTTAATCTCAGCTGGGCCAAGGAATGGTGGTCTCAGGCCTGGAAGCTCCACTTTGGCATTAGAGAGCTCAGGGCTATCAGGCTGGTTCTCAGGTTGCTAGAGATCTCCTCCCACAGCCACATCCTGATCAGATGCGACATGTCACTGCAGAACTCGGAACATTTCCCTCCAGAGGGAATCCAACACGCTCTTCTGCTGCACAGAGGAAAATCCTGGGTCTGTCAAGGGTCTACATGTATGTAGCCCTCTAAATCATGAATTGGAAGTGTCTCTTTTTGGAGGCAGGGTCTCGCCACTGAAAGATTTTCAGTCAATTAGCTGCCTGCTCCTGGCCTTCCCTCTGTTAGCCTCCGTGTTTGGCTGCAACTCCCTAGTCTCCAGGCATTTCAGCAGACACCTGCCCGCCCAGGCCAGGGTGCAGGATGCTTTCTCCATATTGCAGGTGGGATCTGAAGAAAGTGGAAAAAGAGCTCAGTGCCTTCTGATGATCAAAACCCTAGGTTGGCCTAGAGGGACCTGGTTTGTGGACCCCCTTTAGCCATTCCTTTGGGAAGGAAAGGAGCTCATCCTTCTCCCTAACCCCGTGCCCCTCAAACTCAGGCTCTAGCCTGCTCTCCAAAGTGGCCAGGTCCTTGTTCAGATCTGTTTTTGCTGATTGAAAGGCCTGAAAATGGGAAGAACGTTTGCCTTTCCTGCTTGATCAGCGTCTACATTTAACTCTCCTACTGACTTTCAGGCCTCCCATGTCAAGAAACTTCAAGGACATTTGACATGTTCAGTGGCTATGTCGTGGGTGTAGCATGGGGAGGCCTGACTCTGTTGGCTGCCACCTGGCACTCTGTTCAGAGAATCAGGACACTACTGGATGGATTTGAATGCAGCAGCTAATAGACTCATAGACTTTAAGGTTAGAAGGGACCATTATGATCATCTAGTCTGACCTGCACAACGCAGGCCACAGAATCTCACCCACGCACTCCTGTAACAAACTCCTAACCTATGTCTGAGGTATTGAAGTCCTCAAATCGTGGTTTAAAAACCTCAAGGTGCAGAGAATCCTCCAGCAAGTGACCCATGCCCCACGCTGCAGAGGAAGGGGAAAAACCCCCAGGGCCTCTGCCAATCTGCCCTGGAGGAAAATTCCTTCCCGACCCCAAATATGGTGATCAGCTAAACCCTGAGCATGTGGGCAAGACTCACCAGCCAGTACCCAGGAAAGAATTCTCTGTAGTAACTCAGATCCCATCCCATCTAACATCCCATCACAGACCATTGGGCTAATGTGGCTTCAAGTTGGATTTCATCAGCTTGTCTATTGTTTCTTTTTCCCTCCCTGAGTATGGTCACTGCTAGTCAGGTCCATTTGTCCAAACTGATGTCAGTTACACCATGGCAAAACAAACTGCTCATGGCAGGCGTGGGGGAGAGAGATAGCTCAGTGGTTTGAGCATTGGCCTGCTAAACCCAGGGTTGTGAGTTCAATCCTTGAGGGGGCCATTTAGGGATTTGGGGATTAGTCCTGCTTTGAGCAGGGGGTTGGACTAGATGATCTCCTGAGGTCCCTTCCAACCCTAATAATCTATGATTCTATGATCTCTGATTCTACTTGGCTAATTGTTTCCTGTAATATGCAGGCTTTGTATGGACCTAGCTAGTAAGCCCAGTGTAGTCTAGCCATATATTTTCTCTAGCTCTGGAGGCTCTTAACTGAGGACTCTTGCCTGCAAGTTGTGAGGAGGAGCGAGACGTGAAAAACCTGATCTGGATTTGGTACAACTGGGCTGACTGACAGATGACTCATCCATTTGTCTGTCCTGGAGTTACAACATGGAAAACATCAAAGCAAGAGAAATTTATTTTTCATATCTTGAAATGAGTAAATCCTAAATCATAATAGAAATGGAGATTCTCAACATGCCCTGTGGCCTTTATGAGGCTTGTATAAGTCAAGCCAGCTTGTTGTAACTGAATTCTGCTTTTATGAATCACAGTTCAAGTACATTGTTGCACTTGCTTGACTGTCAGTTCAATAACATTTGATTTCCTGCTGTATTTTTTCTAGCAACATGTCTGAAAGGGAAACAACAATTCCCTCTCAGTGACAACTATGTAGATGTATGACCGTTAAATGCATTGCTTTCTGTTGCATACACTGTTGAGAAGTTTGCAATAATGTGAGTCTGACCTTCTAAGAGGCAGTGGGTGAATTTTTGAAAGACCATGGTTGTGCTTGTACAGCCTTCCATTTTAAACGTGAAGCTCCACATTAGTGCATTAGGTAGCAGGATAGGAGAATGCCAAGGAGGAAAGGAGTTTATAGAACATGAGTATTTTATGAATGTGCTTTTTGTGTATCCAGGTAAACCCCAAACTATTTCCTCAACCTCCTTCGGGCTACTGGAGGGTGTAGGTGTGCGGGACTCACCCCTGCGGCGCCTCCTGCTGGTCATCTTGGGAATTAGCTCTTCCAGCCTCTGGAGTGTCCTCTGCCACTGGCCCCCGTGTCCCTCCCAGGACCCCTTTACCCGCTTCCCCAATCAGCCCAGTTTTTCCCCTGCCACAGCCCTCTCCCAGGGCTGTTTTATGCCCTTCAGGGCAGGAGCAGGGTAAGCACCCTGCTATACAGGGGAGGAGGAGCACTTTTTCTGCCTCCCAAACCTGCTCAGGAGCTCCCTGGCTGCTAGCAGTTGGGATGGTGGCATCTCCATTACTTTGACATCCCCTCAGGTATCTGGCTGCAGGGATAGAGCTGTGCATCTCCACTACTCAACTGCAGCTCTGGTTTCTGGCAGCTGGAAGGGGAATGTTTCCCTTGCACTCTCCCTTCTCCAGCCCCCCTCTCTTAGATTATTCTCACCAATGAATAGCATCAGTGACAGCTTTTTGTGCTGCTCTGAGCTTTCCCCAGCAGCTGAAAAATGTAACTTACCCAGCTGTGCTAAGTTTCTGTGCTGTCCCCAGGGTTCTGAACAGCAACAGTAAGAAGTGATGAGATTGGTTAATTTTCTCTGCGCTGCAGCTTGGGAAAGCTCTGAGCAGAAGCAGCGGCGCTGAAGCTATCTGTGGACTTAGGAAGACAACACTGCATGAGGTTACGTTCAGTTCCTATTACGTATTCACAGTCATAAGAGCTAGTGGCTTAGATTGTTTTTTGCTTTTATTTAATGAAGGCCTAATTTCTGCTGAAGTTGCTGGCACTCACCTGAAAACACTTCCTGAAACACTTGTGGCTGACCTTGTAGGAACATTTTAAAAGGGACAGTTGCAGACTGGTGGCAAAAGCCTGAAATCAAATGTGGAGATACTTCCCTAAGCTGGAAAATTGACAGCACCGAAGGCCTAGGAAACTCCTCAGGATTATAAAATCCCAAGAGACCAAAGTCAAGGGGCAGTGGAGGGAATATGAAGGGTGGGAAGAGAACACTCCTTGGGACAGCCCAAATAGTTGCTAAAACGCAGTTAACCTTGAGAAACCTTGAGGCTAGTTCCCCTTGTCAGGCTGAAGGAAGCCCAGTGAGGTTCCTGAAATTAGAGTCTCTTGTTTTATCCAGAACATTTGCTTTTTTCTTCTTTGTGGAAAATTAGAACTTCTGTAAGCTTGGGAACAATGGATTTGATCTGCAGGACTCTCCTCTTTAACTTCAAAGATGTATCTGCCCATCAAACAAGCTTTGCCCTGAAATCTAATTCTAATGGATGCATCCTTATGCGAAGTCTCTCCTGCAAAGAGTCATTCCTTTGCATGTCAGTGCTCCCTACACGAACCTTCACATTTGCTTTCGAGCTAGAAAACAAGGTACGCTGACAGGTCCTACAATTGAGTCCAACCTTCCTTTGAATGCTTATTCGCAATACTCTGATCATAAGGTCACTGCTCTGAAATAGCTGAATGTAACTGTGCGTTGGCAAGGCTCGTACAATATAAAGAGATCAGAGCTGTATGACGCATGTAAAAGTTAATCCTCCATGCACCTAGTGGAAAGAAAACGTTAATTGGTGAAGTTATCCATAAATATCCCCTCATCCATTAGCTCGAAAGCTCCAGCCCATATAAGGCCATCTGTTGGCCATCTCGTGTTTCAAGAAAATCTGCCTGTTTTGCTGGTCCTAGCTGATCTGGTCCCCAGCTTCTCATCAAAGCAGTTAGGTTCCGATGATCATTATCCTTGGTGCTCCAAAGCCAATTCCCACAGGAAGAGAAAATCCTAGAGTAGAAAGAAGCCAACAGCTCAAGAAATAAAGGTGTAAAAGCCACTGAGCTGTAAAATTAACATATGACACATTCAGTGTTTTGTACCAGATCATCTGCTCATTACAATGAAACATCTGAACAGCAGGAACATGCTAGGATGGGGTTGGTCGGGGGACAACCTAAGCCAAACGCTGTTAGCAAAAATGTGAGAATCATCCTTTTCGTTGCTTTCTTTTGTGTGAACTAGCTGCTGCTCTGTCTCACTGTTCCTGGTGCATGCATTTTACTCTGTCATACTTTCTGCTGATTAAAGAACGAGATTATCTGTTGTTGATCGTATGTTGGTGTCACCTTGCACAACAGCATGGAAGTTCATTTGCTCAGGAACTTTGCTAGATTCCTGTTATTTTACTGAATCCATCTACAGATGTTTGTCCTTTTAGATCCCCCTTCCTTTCGGTTACTAAGCATTCTGCAGCAGCTACATGTTGGATGATATTCCCCTCAATTGGCACCCAGGCCAATTGCTGTAATTTCTCTTTTTGTTTCATAGAATCATCCAGTTAGAAGGGACCACAAGAATCATCTAGTCCAGTGGTTCTCAACCTTCCCAGACTACCATACCCCTTTCAGGAGTCTGATTTGTCTTGTGTACCCCCAAGTTTCACCTCACTTGAAAACTACTTGCTTAAAAAATGAGACATAAAAATACAGAAGTGCCAGAGCACACTAATACTGAGAAATTGCCGACTTTCTCATTTTTACCATATAATTATAAAATAAATCCATTGGGATATAAATATCGTACTCACATTTCAGTGTGATAGTTGAGCCTGTTTTCACTTGTGAGTGGTGAAGTGACAGCAACAATTAAGTTTTTTTTCCACATTGATTCTGTTCCTACTCTGTCTCGATGGCAGTTATAGCAGAAGACGCGACTTCACAAAGATACGTTCACCCAAAAGGTAACAGAACATCCAAAGCATGGCTCCCAAGGCCAGGGTAATCTTTCTGTACTAAACACCAGAACTGGGTTAGTGAGGAGCAGTGGTTCTCAACCTGCAGGCTGCCTGTGGCCCAATCAGCACAGAGCTGCGACCCATCCAGGGCCGGTGCTACCATTTAGGCCAACTAGGCGGTTGCCTAGGGTGCCAAGATTTGGGGGCGCCAAAAAGCGGCACCCCCCAAAAAATTTTTTAAAGCGTTTCAGCGGCCGCTGCACTGGGAGGGAGAGGGAGTCTGAGCCGCTGCCGGCAGCCCAGGGGTTCCCCTGGGTCAGCGCGCTGCCGGCAGCCCGGGGATTCCACCGCACAGTCACTGCTTTGCTTCTCCCGCCTCCCAGGTTTGCGGCGCCAATCAGCTGTTTGGGGCCGCAAGCCTGGGAGGAGAATTAGAGCGGGGGCAGCGTGCTCGGGGAGGATGCGGAGCAGAGGTGAGCTGGGGTGGGAAGGTGCTGCACGGCTCCCCGGGCCAGGGGGTGGGAAGCTCCCGGGGGGGGCGGGGGGCTGCCATGGGGGGGGAGGCGCCTCAGGGCGGAGGGGGGGCGGGGAACTGCTGCAGACCTGGGGTGGGGGCGCAAGGTGGAAGTTTTGCCTAGGGCACGAAACTTCCTTGCACCGGCCCTGGACCCATCTGACATCCTCAGGGCCATACAGGTAGTATTGGATGCGGCCCACAATGGTAAATAGGTTGAGAACATTAAACTTCATTTGCAGACTGTGGTCTAAAGATAGCTCCAGAAGATGTTCTTGAGGTTACTGCTGCTAACGTCTGACAAAATGAATGGGTTTCTTACCCAGTCGAGTTGAGCTGAGTTGTGTTGAATGTTGGGGAAATATGACTTGATCTCACATGTCAAGTTAATAATCTTCTATTATTTCTTTAATTTTGCTCTGCTCAATTTCCCCTGTGCAGACATCAGTGACATATGCATGAAGCAGTGAAAAACAGATCAAGTCTTTGTGTCCACATTTGGACTTCCATAATTCAGTCTTCTCGATAAAAGCATTCACTTTGTCATAGAGATTGAGTGTCAGTGTTATGACCTTGCATGGACAAATTTAGATTGTTCAGCTTGCTAAATATATCTGTGAGGTAGGCAAGTTTGAGCTAACCACACAGTTTGGTCAAAGACAGAGGCAAGAGGGGATGAATGATCAGAAAGAAACATGTGAACCTCTGTGCGTAATTCAGACAGTCTGTCTAGTCCTTTTGCTCTTGAAAGCCAGCTAACCTCTGTGTGAAGCAACAGTTGTTGATGTTCTGACCCCATCTCTTCACAAAGAATGCGAAACTGGTGAGTATTGAGTGGCCTCGACTTGAGAAAGTTGATTGTTTTGACATATTCGTTTAAAACTTCATGCAGCTCAGAACTCATCTTTTTTTTTGAAGCAAATGCCTCCCTGTGTATGATACAGTGCACCCACTGCAAGGCAGAACTTTCTTTCCTGATCCTAGCTACCCGTCAGTGCAGAGGAATTTGCATAAATTCTAACTCCTATCATGATCAGAAGAAAAAAGTCAATTAGTTTAAAAATGTCCTCTCCGGTTGAGTTTGCCTTTATACTTTTGGAAAATAGTCCATGCTCATTGATATCAGTGATTTCAGGGTATTGAACGTAAGCAATCAGCTGAGCTTCTCCACTAATATTAGTTAGGGTGACCAGATGTCCCAATTTTATAGGGACAGTCCCGATTTTGGGGTCTTTTTCTTATATAGGCTCCTATTACCCCCCCACCCCCATCCTGATTTTTCACACTTGCTGTCTGGTCACCCTAATATTCATGGACTCATCAAGCTGAAGGGCAAATGTTTTTGCCATTTTAAATTTCTCTACAAGTTGAGAGACAATATCCTCAGCCATTTCTTTAATTCGACGACACACAGTGTCATTTGATCAGCATACTTTCTTAAGAGAATCCGAAGGTGTGTGTTTTTTTGTTTTTGTTTTTTAATCAAGCATAGTTTTTCTGCAAGGGCCGCAGGGGTAGGCGGAATCAGGCCTTCTGCAATTGTGTACGGCTTCTTTGATTTTGCTACAAGAAGGGAGACGCATATGAAGCTTCAAGTGCTTTTGTAGAAATAGTTGAAGCTGCTTTCATTTTAAACTGGCGAATCTGAAACTCAGAAAGTTTCCTTTGAAAAAAATTCTACGGGCTTACCTGCATGCACAGGGCGTTTTGTCTTCAAATGTTGTTGCAAATGTGTCAGCTTCAGGCTATTGTTTGATAGCGCAATGGTTCTCAACTTGTGGCCTGTGGGCGGGCTGCTTGTGGCCCAATCAGCACACATTCTCTCATTCTCAAAGTGGTGCACTTTAGTAAAATATAAGAACCTGCTAACATTAAACCCACCAAACTAGAGCAGCTGCCAGTCTTCTTCAATCACTTTGTGCTTAGGTTCATTTCTGGTTGGTGTGAGTAACATATGGGTTTGAACCCAATTACTGAGTTTTTTTATTTGATATATTTGTAAGGCATCCCTTCTTTTCCACTGGCGGGGTCCCCATCATCTCCCTCCACATCAGCCGTCTCCTCAGAGGTGCCCCATGTGGGACTGTCTTTGGATCGTATCAGTGCTACACTTCATTTACATCGGAGGCTTTGTTATTGAATGCTGTTTGCTGAGTTTGCAACATTCCGAAGCTTGGCTGTCTGGAGTAGGAGGAGATTTTATAATTTTAAAGAAATATTTAGTTTCTACTTTAAAAAAAAAGAAAAAGGAAAAGAAAAGAAGAAAAAGAAATCAGTTCTCATAAAGGCGTTAGGTCAAGGGTTCTCAAACTGGGGGTCGAGACACCTCAGGGGGTCACGAGGTTATTCGGGGGGGGGTGTGTCACGAGCTGTCAGCCTCCACCTCAAGCCCCACTCTCCAACATTTATAATGGTGTTAAATATATACAAAAAATTAATTTATAAGGGGAAGGGCACACTCAGAGGCTTGCAATACAAAAGTTTGAGAACCACTGCGTTAGGTTTTGGAACAGCTGGAGTAGTATGGTGCAAATTGAAATGGATTTTGCTTGCCCTGTATTCTTAATGGTTTATTTGGGCTGGTGATACACAAAACACAAGAGTTGCCATAATTATGTCTCAGTAAAAGAAATATTTCTGTCTTTGGATGTACTGTTAGAATTTCCTGTCATCTTTTATCAAGTCAGCTTGGCAGGAAGTAC
Source organism: Mauremys reevesii (assembly GCF_016161935.1). NCBI lineage: Eukaryota > Metazoa > Chordata > Testudines > Geoemydidae > Mauremys > Mauremys reevesii. The sequence continues at coordinate 118,291,891 of NC_052628.1, forward strand.
TGGAAATGTTTTCTGGTGCATACTCTATTTCAATTTTTTTTATGTTGATACATACAAATATAGAAGCACTGTATGGATATGATGCTACTGATGATTTATTGTGTTGACTCCAAATAGAAACACCATGTCAGATTCTCAGCTGGTGTAGATTACTGCTTTCCTGAAAAGGGTTGCCAAGCGTCCGGTTTTCAACCAGAATGCTCGGTCAAAAAGGGACAGTGGCGGCTCTAGTCAGCACCGCTCATTGGGACGTTAAAAGTCTGGTCAGTGGGGATAAGGCAGGCTCCCTGCCTGCCCTGGCTTCATGTAGCTCCTGGAAGCAGCTGACATAAACCTAAGGTTCTGAGTTCAATCCTTGAGGGGGCCATTTAAGGATCTGGGGCAAAAATCTATCTGGGGATTGGTCCTGCTTTGAGCAGGGGGTTGGACTAGATGACCTCCTGAGGTCCCTTCCAACCCTGATATTCTATGTCCAGCTCCTACATGCAGGGCGCCCATGAGGGCTTCACACGCTGTCCCCGCCCCGAGTGCCGTCTCCACAATAAATAACCCTGTTCCATCATCTATAAATGTTTGCTGTGAATTGGCTTAATGAGAATGCAAGTTCCTCAGGACAGTGGATGAGGTTGTTTTATGTTTAGATGGTACCTAGAACACTTTTAGGCAGTCATTGAATCAAAAATAACACTACAGATTATCTTCTGTTTTGTGATCGCAAGTCTGAGTGTAATGTCTGTTCCATTTGCAGTTGTCATTGGTTTGTTGGGTTATGTGACTTTGGGAGATGATATGGCAGGAACATGCCCCCTGCTCACCAAAACTAGGGTGCATTGTCATATGAAATTTAGCCTTTTCCTTATGTTGTTTTTTGTTGACCCTGTAATTTAAGCAAAATGGATCCAAAGATACTATATAAGGGTTCGTTTTTAACAATTTCTCTGGTGATCATATGTGAAAAACCAAAGTAAAACCATAGGGTCTGATTCTGTGTTGCTCTGCATCTTTTGTAGTTATTTACACCAGTGAACGTGGGTGACGATGGTGCCATTCTGATTTTAGTGGTATATTAAATCCACTTTCACTGCCGTAAATGTCTGCGTACTGTGCAGGGCAACTGAGATTCGGGCCCTCGGTGCTTTCACATGCCATCAAACTTGAAAAAAACCTTTAATGTTTAAAGTGTATGCTAGAAATACGTTGTACTGCGGGACGTTGCTAATCCTTTGATGTTATGATCCACATAAACATTGCAGGACTTCCCACCTTTGCATGTTTGATATTAGAACGGTAGAGAGGTTTCATATTGTGTGCTAGGCACTAATAGACTTGTAAGAAGTCCTTGTCTCAAAAAGCTTACAGTCTTTGACTTTTACAAGATATTTTACAGACCGTTTGTTAGTATATTGGTATAAATAAAACTAAACTGAAATTGCCAGAATAAAGAAACAAAGTACATTCTGTGATGCATTATACTTCAATTCTTTGTTCATTTGCAGAAGAACCTTACTAATTTGCACTAATGACTGGGGGAGCTGTAAGTGACTGAATTTTGCAAATTAGTAATAAAAGCCAGGATAGTGCATCACAAAAGTCCCTTTGTTAATCTGTCATTCTATCATTTTGGAAAAGTGGTTGGGAGAGATCTGTTTTTTCCCCCCAATGAAATTTATGGGGTATGCAGATGAGCAAAGCGCAAGTTAATGAGGGGTTTGCTACTTGTGAATTATTGGATTTTGTGTTTTAGCAATAGGTGGCCCAGTTACGCAGGAAAATTAGTGGGTTCTACTGTAATAATTTCATGCTGGAGATTGAGTTTCTTTGGTGCCGAGTCTGTGACAAGCCCTGAAATGGCTATTTCTAATGAGTTCATGTAACCCACTGGTGAGTGTGTTACAGGTGCCTCTGTGTGCCAATCCATAAAGTGTATGCTGTTACAGTCATCCATTTCAGAGGCTCGTCTCTTTAGTTCAAGCCATAGTGGCTCATCTTTTCATCTAGAGGGTCCCAGTTCAGTCCCTGCTGTGTCATCCCAGATGGCGAATATAAGAACGGCCATACTGGGTCAGACCAATGGTCCATCTAGCCCAATATCCTGTCTCCAGAGCTTCAGAGGACTGAACAGAACTCAAGGGGAGCGTACAGAACTTGTGGTTAACATGTCAATGTTAGGTCAGGATTCCAAGAAAGCCCTTGAGCGTGTGCTTAAACCTGCTTGAGCTTCCCTGAATTGGGACCAGAGGGTCTGATTCAAAACCCATTGTGAAGTGATGGGAGCACTTCCATTTACTCCAGTGGGAGTTAAACCAAGCCCATAAAGCCCACTCCAGCTTCTACTGAAATCAGTGGCAAAATAAATGGTTACAGGGGTTGGGCCATAGTGCATTGGCTCCATGTCATAAATGAATCATGTTTTAATTAGAAAATAAACCCATCGATCTCTCAGTTGCTTTCCATTGAGCCTGCTCGTGCTGAATACCCAGAGAGCAGTTATTCTGGGTGATTGGCAAATGCAAGAAGAGCTCAGAAAAAGTAAAAAAGAAATGGAATTGTGTGGAATACCTCAGGTAGGGGACAAAGGGATTTCTGCATGTTCCTGTAGAAATCACAATTTATGATTAGTTATTAATGTTGTAGCAGCCAGAGGCAATAGTCCTGGTTGAGGTCTCATTGTGCTAGCTGTTTCTGATGGAGAGGTAAATACAGTCTCTTCTCCAGAGAGCTTCATCTTAGTATTAAAGTCTTTGGTTGCCAAAGCGCATTGTGGGGCGTAGGTGAGAGAAGGGGTTTGCTTTATTTCTTAGTATCACAAGTGGCTCTGACTCTGCCTTCTATTTGCATGTGAATCAGATACACTGCTTGCATCACATAGGATGGGTCTCTGTGATCTGCCTAGCCGGGTTTCCTTTTTGGAACCAGCCTTGAACTCTGCCTTCAGGGCTGGGAGGAAACACGATAGGATGTGAGCCAGTGTGGCACAATCGAACTTATAAATAGTTTTAGTTTCACTAGAATGCTTACCACAGCTCTGCAGTAACACACAACAGTTCCCGCCGGCATCTCCCTCCTTCCTGACTCAAGGGCAAACGCAGAGTAGAGTTGGCTTCTTGGCAAACAGAGTAGTTCTGACGAGTCACTGATACCATAGTTACATGGCCACTCCCCCATTTTCTCCTTCCCTCCCACCCCCGTACCTTTATCACATCAGAGGCCCTGTCCCTGGGTTGGAACGGTGCCCAGTATGAGACGAGAGGGTGGACCGGGGGTATCAGTTACAAATCATAAGTGCCCCAGCTTCTGATAGCCACATGCCCCTTTGTCATCCTGTAAAATGCCTGAGTCATGTTGGTACTTACAGAAAACAGCCCAAATTTTCAAACGTGGTGGTTGTTACCTATCTAAATCTATACTTAGGTGCTTAGAGAGGGTGCCTAATGTTTTTTTCATGGGCAGTGCCCATGGGTTGCCAGTGATGTCAGTGGGAATTATGGGTGCTCAGCATCTCTGAATATCGGGTGACTTGCTGGAGCTTGAACAGGGATGTAGGTGTCCCGCTTCAGGCTTCTGAAAAATGTGCAAAATATGATAAATTACGGTAAGAAAACGCAAATACTTCAAGTTCCTAAGGGGGAAAAAAGACTGATAGGTAAGAGTTAAAATATTGTTTACGCCACTGAAAATTCCTACCTCCCAAACATAATCTATTAATATATAAAACCGCGTGTTCAAAATGGTTTAGAAAAATAAGTGTAGCGGGATCTCAGCAGTGCCTCCAATGTAGCGCCCCTCTCCACCTGGTTACCTCCTGTAATGCCAATCCGCTTACAGGTTTTGATGGACAGGTCTGGGTTCTTTTGGATCCACCACCCACTCGGCAGGGTGGATCTTCTGTCTTTTTTTTTCTTATGAAATTATTTGGCGGTGCCTCCACCCACCTCGCTCCTTCCTGGCAGGGTCACCAGGGCAGCTTGGGCGGAAAATTCTAACTACAGAGTAATCCCCATTTACTTGCCTGATAGTTGGAGACTGCCAAGAAATAGCATAAACACACAAAAATATATTCAGCACAATAATTATATTAAACAGGAGACAAATACAACATAACAGGGTGAAACACTATTTATTTTTAGGGTCACCGGTGCCCACACTGTGACTTAAGGTAGCAAATGTAAGATCAGTGTCCCGTTGGTACGTGTACTTTGTTGGGGCCCTTGATGACCTATGACCACGAGATCTTCTCTGCAGTGGTGTAGCAGTGGGGCTGGCTGGGTTCAGTACAGCCCAAAGGACTCACAAGTGGGAGGAGGTGGTAAATCCCTCCACAGGTTTAATACGCAGCCGACTATAAAATCCCCAGACCCTCACTCCCTGGCTTGAGGGGACAGTTCAGGGAGCAGGGGGTCCCCAAAACAGATTCCCTGACTGACTCACAAACTCCATGAATGATCCTCAGGTTCAGAGCTGACTCTGGACTCCTCAGTCACTGCAGAGGGGCTGGTCTCTGTTGGCCGGGATCCTCCTCAGGCAGGAATCAGCGGGGTCGGTCCCAGGATTTCCCCTCCCCACAAAGGGGTGCAGGGCTCAAGGTGCAGGTTACACAACTGTACTAAACTCCAAACTGTCGTCTCCTAGCCCAGCGTCCAGACACCCCCCCGGCAGGCAGCAGCCCTGGACTAGCAGCCAGAGCAGAGCTGACCGTGTGGGGACTGGGCTCCCCTAGGGAGCTGGAGGTGAACTCAGCCTGGCTGGGGAAAGTTTCCCAGCAAAACTCTACAAACTGGGAATCATCAGTGGAGAGGGAAAAGCCCAGCGGAGGGATCTGGCTTTCAGGTCCCTAGAGGCCAGTTCTTGGGGGAACCCTGCCTGCAGGCCTGGGACCCACCAGCTCCCCACACAGCCTGTCCTGCCCTTGCCCTGGCTGGCCCCAGACTGACTCAGAAATGGCTTCTCCCCTTTTCTGAGCTCCCTGGGAGGGGCATCTCACTCCCTAGTGGTTTGCCTTGGCTCCCGCTCCCTACCAGGGACAGCGCCTCTCGCTGAGCTGCCGCAGACAGAGCCCCAGGAATCTAGCCCATCTCCTTGGGGGGTCACATAAGACATTTTTGTTGCACTCTCTGCTGTATCCCTCACAGTAGCTCCTGATCAATTTTAACGTTCAACAATAAGCATCTCTGTAAATAGTCTCAAATTGTCAGGACAGTGTGTCCTTTTCCCAAACAGTTTCTCAATGAGCTTTCCTTAAAATATGTGCTTCTGAGACTTTGTATTCAAAATAATGACTCCTGATTTGGTCCCACAGATAACAATCATCCATCACAAAACTCTTTCCAGAGATTCCCACTCCAGGAGTTGAGATGCTTCACTTTACCAGACTAAATGGTTTGATGCATTAGATATCCAGCTAGCACGTGCTATTTTAATGGAATCACAAAACCTCTTCCGTCCTTGTCTTCTTTTTAACTCCTGCTTCTTCGGTCATGGAGCTGTCACTGCATGGCCGGATTTATATTTCTCTCTCTGTATAGGCTGTAGTTTAAAATTTAATTGGCATATGATTGTTCAAGATTTTTTCTTACTGAGTGGATGTTCAGGGTTAGCACCATATGGCTGGGGAACCTCTAGTCCCATGGTAAGGCAAATAACAAGTAATGACTTACCAAAGAACAAAGTTCAAAAAAGGTGTTTTGAATGGCCGCTGCACATTCCCACTCATGGGATACTACAGTAGTGCAGATCTGGCCACACTGTTAGCACGTCCTTTGATTGTGAATGTGCAGTTCATCTCAGAGGACTTTGATTACAAGTAAGAAACCTTTATTTATTCAGGTTGTGAATCCAAGCACCCAGATTTGGGAAATACCAGCTATACGGCTTTCAGTGCAACCTTAACTCTGCCCCTTTGTGCATATGTGTTATGATTGCGTCCTGTGGGTATTGCGGGACAGGACGAGAGTGGGATTTAAAAAAAAAAAGTCTTGCGCAGGGGTCTACTCCCGGGATGCAATCATGTAATTAAGCCATCATAATGGATATGCACTCGGGTAGAATTAAGGCTGCATGGACAACGGTATTTAGCGTATCCTAATTCTGCAAAGTCTAGCACTTGAACTGAAAGTTTTAAAGTTTTTGTATGTCTGGTAACCTGAAATTTAGCCTTTTCCTTATGTTGTTTTTTGTTGACCCTGTAATTTAAGCAAAATGGATCCAAAGATACTATATAAGGGTTCATTTTTTGACAATTTCTCTGGTGATCATATGTGAAAAACCAAAGTAAAATCATAGGTCATGATTCTGTGTTGCTCTGCATCTTCTGTTATTTACGCCAGTGAACGTGGGTGACGATGGTGCCATTCTGGTTTTAGTGGTATATTAAATCCACTTTCACGGCCGTAAATGTCTGCGTACTGTGCAGGGCAACTGAGATTCGGGCCCTCGGTGCATTCACATGCCATCAGACTTGAAAAACACCTTTAATGTTTAAATTGTACGCTAGAAATACGCTGCACTGCAGGACTTTGCTAATCCTTTGATGTTATGATCCACATAAACATAGCAGGTCTTCCCACCTTTGCATGTTTGATATTAGAACGGTAGAGAGGTTTCATATTGTGTGCTAGGCACTTGCAACGTCTTGAGCGCTTGAATCTTCAACAGTGTAGCACAGAGGTCTGTCACTTGAACTACCGAACTAACCGCATTAGGTGGCAGCAGGACAAAGCCGTGCTCCCAGAGAGGAAGGAGGATGCCCTGTTGGCACCATGTGCCAGGTCCAGAAGGTGTGTTTAAAAGGGGGAATGCACAGAGCAGCCTGTGTCAGCGAGGTCCTTTCCGGCAGTTCTAGAGCAGCTTGTGGTGTTGCTGCTCTGCTGGGAGCCTGCACCCAATGTTTTAGGATCTCCACAGTCAGTTGTTGTTTTGGCGGGCTGCCAAAATTTTCCTGAGGAACAGGACAGGAAAGGGAAGTGGTGACTTTTAGCAGTTCATGCCTTGGCTAAACCCGAGTGGAGTTTCATGAGACAAAGAAAAGGCACTGTTGCTGTCAGGGAGCTTTTCTCCCTGCTGAATTCCAAGGCCGGCTGCAAACAATAGACGTGGGAGAGCTTCACAAAAAAAGGTTAAACACATGTTTTATTATGGAACCTATTGCGCAACCTAAGCATAGTAACTGCTGCTAGCTCCCCATAGATGCTCTGATCATAGCTCTTGCTGTCTCTGGGGTTCCTTAATTTGCTTCCCAGTAAAAGCAGTAATCCTCTTTCTGAAATTTTACCCTTGTTAACTTTTGTTCCTGAGACTGGCCATTTTTGCTTGTACTCCCCTGAGCGAGATCAGTAAACTGCAGGTGCTTATGTCTTACTCACCTTTGACCATTATGAAAAAATGCTAAGATGGAACTTCGTCCTTGCCTAAGATTTCTGTTGTTGGAGTTATTCCTTAACAACATCTCTGTGCATTTCCCCTGTGCTCCATGATACTCCTTGCCCAACTCTTTCACCCAACTGGATACTCACTTTTTAGGTGAAAATGATTCCATTCAAAAGCTTTTCGTAAGCTGTTTTCCCACCTTGTGTTGCCCATGAGCTGAGAAGAAATCTGTCTTGGTGTAGATTGTCTAGATGAATTGAAAGAGGCAAATATTAGGAGATCTCAAGGCTTATCCTACCAGAGCTAGGGCATCTTTTCTGGTTTCCCTCAGTAAAGAATTCCTCTCCGAAATCTGTAGAGAAACTGCGTGGGGCTCAGTAAATCCATGTGTTCAGCTTTGGTGTGTAGATTGGAAATGGTGTGTTTGATTTGGGATGTTGGTTTCACAGTTTGTCTTCTGTGAATGGCTACTACCTCTCTGTCCAGGAGTGTCTTGCGGCTCACTAGTCTTCGAGTGGTGACTTGTGATGCAGTGTTCTGCCCTTGCTCAAGCAAGCTGAGGAATTGAATGAGAACACAGACCAACATCTTGCCAGTCAGATAGATAGTTTTGGTGGCAATTGGCATAAGTGAATTGTATAGACTATTTTAATGGATTTTTATCAGTTGTGGGGTCTTATCCCACACTAGGCCCCGTGTGGTGAGAGACAATTCCAAAAGCAGGGGTCTGTGAAGGCATTCTGTCTACAGAGCTCCACTTACGGATATTGTGAGTAACTGAGTTCTGCTGTTTACTTCTCTCAAAGTTATCAACGTTCTGAAATGTCTGCACCTGTGTGGTTTGTTAAGTTCTGGAACCTTACATTAGTACGTTCATCCTCATGATCCAGCTGGCACTGTCTGCTTCTGAATACAGTGAGCTGTGTTTATCATTAACGGGTTGACGCATTAATTCCTAAGTAATCCCAGCTAGTGGCACTATACAGATAATGAATGGCAGGGAGTTTATTTCTTATTCAACGGTATCCCTCTTAGTAGATCATGATTAATTTTAATGTTCAGCAATAAGCATTCTATAAAGAGTCTCACATTGTCCGGACAGTGTGTCCTTTTTCCTGAACAGTTGCTCAATGAGCTTCCCTTAAAACTTTGTACTTGTGAAACTTTGTATTAAAATACTGGCTCCTGATTTGTTCCCATACCAACAGTCCCCCATCACAAAACTCCTTCCAGAGATTCCTACTCCAGGAGTTGAGATGCGTACCGTTGCTTCCACTAAGCACTTCACCCATTCAGTTGTAATGTTTTTTTCCTGAGCATTAAAAGCAAGATAGTGAAACAATTTTCCGGCCCTTTGTAGGTATTAGTAATATATTTATTAATTTGAGCAAAATTTACCTGGAAGTGTTACTAATGACTTCTGCAATAAAAATTGCAATTCATTTTCGATACTCTAAGCAGCCTGTGCTTTGTTGTCTTTCTCCATGGGTTTGATGCCATGTTTATCCACCATATATTCCTCCTACACATCATGAATTGTAGGGGGAAGAATTCCTCTGTACACAGCCCACCCACTTGGACCGTGTCCTAGGGCTGGTTCTGGCTGTAAGCAGCTCCCTGTAGTTAAAGCTGCTTGGGGTAGCAGGCCCCTAGCATGGTGCTGGTGGGGGACATGGCTCCTTTGACAGCTGGGAAGGGGAGAATGGGCAATACAGGGATAGGATGAACTCTGTTCTCAAACCCTGAGACGTTAGTAATAGTACAGTTTAGAAAGTGGTTCTTGAATATATTTTGATCTGCTCTGGGAAAAAAAAAGGTGTCACGGTTTTGAAACATGCATGTTTTATTTCCACAGTTTGCAACTTTTTGTCTCATGAAAAGTGCCTCAAGCATGTGAAGATACCATGCTCGTGTATTGCGTCAAGTCTCGTCAGGGTGAGTCTGCATGTGTTATGATATACTTTACCTAGCCAGTGGCTCAAGTTTATTTGCTATATCTTTCTCATTAGTAAATTAATAATAAAAAAATAGATTGGCTCATTAATTTAATGATTTTAATATAAGCTAAATTTGTTATTCATTGGTCCAAACTCTTACATCTTTTCCATGACAAAAGTTTTAAATCTAAGCCCTTCTGAACCTGCCTGGAACATGTGGTTATGCACAAACTGCCTTGAAAAATGCTGTGTTGTGTTCCTTAAAGATTACTAAAGTGGTTTAATGGTGTGTCATTGCCTGGAAGAATTGTCATACTTGAATGTGGTAACTGCTTCAGATGAGGTGCAGAGGTACGGTACACTCTCATACACGGTTTTCTGAGCAAGGTTTTTGGACATTACTACATTTTTTACAGCAATTACACTTCAATAAGAGGGTGATAAGCCTTTGCTGTTGAATGAAAGAGCTGTTTTTGACTTCTGTAGGTTGGTGCATCTTAACATTTTTGTTCATGTGTGCCCTTTTTTGAGTCTTAATTGTAGTGGTGGATACAGACAGAAAATATCATATTGTCTCGATATAAATCCTATGGTATGCCCACATCTTGAATACTGTAGGCAGATCTGGGCGCCCCATCTCAAAAAAGATATATTGGAATGGGAAAAGGTTCAAAAAAGGGCAACAAAAATGATTAGGGGTATGGAACAGCTTCTGTATGAGGAGACATTAATAAGATGGGGACTTTTCAGCTTGGAAAAGAGACGACTAAGCGGGGATATGATAGAGGTCTACAAAATCATGACTGGTGTGGAGAAAGTAAATAAAGAAGTGTTATTTACTTCTTCTCATAACGCAAGAACTAGGGTTCACCAAATGAAATCAATAGGCAGCAGGTATAAAATAAACAAAAGGAAGTATTTCTTCACACAATATACTGTCAGTCTGTGGAACTCTTTGCGAGAGGATGTTGTGAAGGCCAAGACTATAACAGGGTTCAAAAAAGAACTAGTATACACAAAAAAAAATGGATTCAATTTAAATACCAAAGAAGAAAAGCACAAAGAGGTATTGTGGAGCTGGAGGAAAATGGAAATGGGAAGATGGGGGCAGTGAAATGCCTGGTGAAGTGTTAAGTGATACGAAAGCTTTAAATAAAGAAAACCTGGAAGAGTTAGAGACATCTGTCATTAAATCAATCTTAGTGAATCAAAGGGATGTTGATACAGGTATAACAGAGAAGATAATCAAATACTTTTGGGAACATTTAGATGGAGAGCCAGCATCATCTTATATCTTGGATGTATACTGCAAGTTCTTATGTCATTAAACCCACCCATTCTGTCTGATTGAAACTTTTCCTTAGGTATGTTTGTACACCACGTGTGACCTAGAACATGCAAATGTGAATTGACTAGGATGCTGAGGGTGGGGTCATGGCAAGAGCCTGTGGCCGTTTTTAGTGGAGGATATGTGGAGCTGGGTGCTTGATATGAGTGGCTGGTGCTGGGTAGGGCGGGCAGAGGCAACAGGAAACGGATGGCGAGCAGAGCTCACCTGTCTTCTTCATTCACAACTTCTGGATCCTAGTGTCCATTGGATTTTGCTGCTTTTTCCTTCAACCCCTGGCACTCCTGGTGAACCTACTTGTGGATCATGGCAGGGCTTTGGAGCTGTGCTTCGGCTCCACTCCAGCTCTGGACAAAAACCTGCAGCTCCACTGCTCCAGAGCTGCTCCATGCTCCAGCTCTGGGCTCTGCTCCAAAGCCCTGGATCATGGCCACTGGGCTGGAAAGTACTGCTCCAGATCCTGTTGTTTTAGGTGTATGGGCTTGTGGCTGCAACAACAGGCACTGTTTCTAAGGCCACATGCTTTATTTATTTTACTGGTCATGTCACTCTCTGCAAAGAGACAGATATTACAGCACTGTAAGTCAACAACTGGGTCAGCTACATCCCCATGACGTATGGATGGATATGTTTGTGAGTAAGCTTGAGGAGGGTCATAGATCAATGAAGTAACAGTTAACTAGTTCAAGTTCTGAGAGAGAGAGAAATAATCATCTTTCTTGGAAATGTGTGACTGATCAAGTATTCATTCAAGGACAAGTGCAGAGTCCTGCACTTAGGGTGGAAGAATCCCATGCACTGCTAGAAGGCTGGGGACCGACTAGCTAAGTGGCAGTTCTGCAGAAAAGGACCTAGGGATTACAGTGGATGAGAAGCTGGATATGAGTCAGCAGCATGTCCTTGTTGCCAAGAAGGCCAATGGCATATTGGGCTGTATTATTAGGAGCATTGCCAGCAGATCGAGGGAAGTGATTATTCCCCTCTATTAGACACTGGTGACGCCACATCTAGAGTATTCCATCCACTTTTAGTCCCCCCACTACAGAAGGGATGTGGACAAATTGGAGAGAGTCCAGCGGAGGGCAACGAAAATGGTTAGGGGGCTCGGGCACATGACTTACAAGGAGAGGCTGAGGGAACTGGTGTTATTTAATCTGCAGAAGAGAAGAATGAGGGGCGATTTGATAGCAACCTTCAACTACCCAAAGGCTGGTTCCAAAGAGGATGGAGCTCGGATGTTCTCAGTGGTGGCAGATGACAGAACAAGAAGCAATGGTTTCAGGTCCGTTGGGGGAGGTCTAGATTGGATATTAGGAAACACTGTTTCACTAGGAGGGTGGTGAAGCACTGGAATGGGTTACCTAGGGAGGTGGTGGAATCTCCATCCATCCATTTTAAGGCCTGGCTTGACAAAGCCTAGATGGGATGATTTAGTTGGTGTTGGTCCTGCTTTGAGCAGGAGATTGGACTAGATGAGCTCCTGAGGTCCCTTCCGACCCTGATATTCTATGATTTGTTCATTTAAATTTGGCATGTGATTTTAAAATATCAGTTCTTCTTAATTGTGTGATGAAAACCATGAGTCTGAATGTATTAATGTTAAAATCTGATATTACAATATTGTAGTCTAGTTGTTTTTATTTATGTCTGGGTGCAGGTTGTTTTCCCCACTTTTCTCTTATATTTTATCTGATGTTTTATTTTTGCTTAAACAATCAAAATACAAACAATAGCATATTTTATTTAACTTTTGATCATCCTCTCCTATACCTATGGTTGTGCAGCATGCCTTGTAGTAATTGGCAGCTTTCCACACTCAGAATTGTTGACCTGTCAGTGTTGCTGTACAGAGTTGTAAAGGGCTGAAGAGCCTTCATGTAGAAAGGTGCTATATAAAATTTAAGATAGTCCAGAAGTAAACAGAACCGTTACTTCACACAACGCACAGTCAACCTGTGGATCTCTTTGCCAGAGGATGTTGTGAAGGCCAAGACTATAAGAGGGTTCAAAAAAGAACTAGATAAGTTCATGGAGATAGGTCCATCAATGGCTATTAGCCAGGATGGGCAGGGATGGTGTCCCTAGCCTCTGTTTGCCAGAAGCTGGGAATGAGTGACAGGGAAAGGATCATTTGATAATTGCTTGTTCTGTTCATTCCCTTTGGGACAACTGGCACTGGACACTGTCGGAAGACGGGATACTGGACTAGATGGACTTTTGGTCTGACCCAGTATGGCCATTCTTATGTTCTTGTTTTCTTGATGTGATTATCTGAGTTCTGTTAACCCTGGCCCGCTGAGCAAGTGAAGGCTGCCATGTGGGAGATTTTGTTTTTGTTTTTTGTGTAGTCTGCATGAAGTAAATATTGAACTTGGTTCTTAATTAAAAAATATAACAAAGCAAAACAACTAATGATGGTTTATAATATATGTGGAAAATTTATTTTTGCATCCATCACCATCCCAGGTTATTTACATGTGGTTCTTTATGGAAAGCTCGGATGTATGAGGCGGTGTTAAGAGGGCATTTTTCCTGTCATTTTCTCCTCATGTATTAATATTAAGCTTATGACATAAATTATATTTTTAATCTCTTGGATTTTATCTGGAACAGACAACAGCCTTTAAAGTCCATCTGTGACAGCGTTTCATTTGATGTTAAATCAAACTGTCAGAGAACCATTTTTCAATGATTGTCTCATGGAAATTTTCATATCTAAACAGAGCTTGCTTTCCAGGATCAAGTAAAGGCTCATACAGTCTCAAACATGTCATGACTGTAGCTAGTCTCAGATAAGTTCTGGACTAGGAGATTTGCAAGGATGCCTTACTAAGTTGTTTTTTGCTGGGACTTTGTGTTTCACACTGGAATCAGGCCATGGTATTTCAAAACCTGTTTTTGTAGAGAGTCCAGCTTGCCAAGTGTCCATTTCTACTGTTCATGGGCTGTTTCTGTGTGTTGTGGGGCTGTTAGATATCTCTTCTGTTGTCATTTAAAAAAATACTCTTTGTACTGTCTGAGGTGTTTAAAAAACTAACTGTATTGTGCTTAGTGATAAACATTGCACATCCTCACTGTGTGTTTCATCCAAGTTATGTAGGTGACGTTACGTGTTGTGAAAGTGTTCTCCGGGCTTTGCCTGGACATAGAAATGTTTGCTTTTTTTTTGTTTGTTTTGATTTAATAGATTGTGGCCATATAGAGAAGTTTTTTAGTTTTTACGAGTTTTCTATGATAAATGCTTGCTTTTAGAGAAGTTAGATATTTGTAGTACTTGTTCTCTGAATGTAGTTGTGTTTAATGCAATTGTTACCCAAGATTTATATTTCTGTAGTTGTATGTGGACTGGAATCTGTCATAGTCCAACAATATTGTATTAATTTTGTGCAAACTAGGGTATCTATACAAAAGCGTGCCGAGATACTGATTTAGAACTGCACATCTGTATTAAGGCGTTTACAAGTTTTCTGTATAGTAATTCATTTAGAACTTATTAGTTATTGGTTGCTTGCATGTGTGATATTGGTATTTAACTTTCTTCTTGCTGATTCAGATACTGGGAAATCAAGATTATAGTTCCCATAAAATGTTGCCCAAACACCAGAATTTGCTGTTGACTGTCTTGTGGAAGAGATGTCACTACTGTTGCTTCAGAGTACTAGTGTCTTGGGTGAACGTTTAACAATTGACACTCGTGAATGTAGCATCTTCTTCTCCCATGCCCATGAATTGTGATTGACTGAGCACCATTTGCTCCCAGTAGATAGAACTCTAACTTTCCTTCCAGAGACCATATCCCTTTGAGCCCTGGGAAAGCTTACATTGTTTAAATTTCTTTTTCACAAATGACAGATTTATTGCCCTGATTACAGGTTGAGGTGACAGAGTGGGGGCAAGAGGGAAGTGTCAGTGCAGCTTTCCAGGGGTCTGTGACTTCATAAGCAGGTGGTTGACCTTGTCTGTTGACCTGAGGTTTTTTTTCTCCCATTGGCTCCAGCTATGCACAATTGATTGGTCATATTTGTCAGTTGCTGTATTTCTCATAAACTGCTGGAAGAAGCAAAAAGGGGTGGGGGGGAATACAGAGTTAGGTTAATCCCCATTTAAAACTACTGATAATCCGTTCTGCATTAAACATTCCAGGGGTGATGGTAACAGTTGCATGCCTCTTTATCTAGTCTTCACCACTGTAGCATTTTGCCTCAGTATTAGGAGCCTCAGAGGAGTGAGTTCCACCAAAGGGATGAAAATCCAAATAGCATCGTCATCACCATCCCTGTTTGCCTGAGATTTTAAGGATGTGCCTAAGAGTGCTCAATCACTTACTAAGATTTATCAAAATCAGGCATTTGATAACTTCCAAGACTTCAGATACAATCGTGTTACGTTCAGGTGGAGGGAAGAACGTCGGGACAGGGATAGCTTGGGGAACGAGGGATGGAAAGAGGGAGAGGAGCGTGGATAGTGGAGGTAATGGATGAGAGTGAGGGGTGGGAGGAGGTTGGGGCAAACAGTCTATCAGAAGATAGAAAACTGTGTCCAGAATCCCAGTGGAGAATGCCGTCTCTTGACATCACCTGCCTCATCCTTCCCATTTTAGGAGTTGTTGCTTGCTACTGGGATCTGCTTCTGCTGCCCCAAGTGCTGTGGCGCTGCTTTTGGTTCCTGGGGAGGGTTGGTGTCTGCTGGGGCCTGATGTCTCGGGGCGGGTGAAAGGGTATTTAAACATAACTCGGGATGATCTGAAGTCGAACAGAGCAGCTAGTTACCAATTTTGATCGTGGCCAGGATCATTGGCTCTGATGAGGTGCCATAGCAACTTAAAATGACCCCAGCTTTGCTTTGTAGCTCATCTGCTGAGCGGTGACATTTCCGGCGTCATAGTGCCCCGTCAGTGAGACAAGCGGTACTTGTTGAATCATCAAAATCATTCCTTGGAAGTGTCCCATCCAGTATTGACCCAGCCCAGCCCACCTGAGCTTTGAAGATTAGACTGGTTAGTATGGTGGCAGGTCACTAGAAGAATTTTGTTTGTTCTAAAAATCAGCTGACATCAAACATTATTCCTGTGAGAGACAGGGGTGATTTTAGAGATGGAAATGAGAGAACTCCGTTTTGGTTTTTTTTAAGTGGTAAATTGTGTGTGTGTGTGTGTGTGTGTATTTGTGTTTTAAGAGGCCGGGAAATAGATGGACAGGTGAGCTCAATCGCTGTATGAATCACAACTAGTGACACTGGGTATAAAACTCTCCGCTCCCTCTCATATAAACATATTTGGGTATGAGATGAGTGACTTCAGCGCTCACGGATTTAAAAAAGGAGTTTATATATTCCCCCTGTGATAAATGAAGGTCTGGGGAGAGGGGAGGGATGGGGCTAGCTCCCTTTTATGGACACCCAGTTAGCTATAAAGTCCCTCTTGGTGGCTGTTCTCTGCTTGCTTTACCTGTAAAGGGTTAACAAAGTCACCCAGGTAAAGAAAAGGACACCTGACAAAAGAGCTAATGGGAGGGCTAGAACTTTTTAAAATTGAGAAAGAAGCTTTCCCCAGGGCTGCCCCGGGCTGCCGAAGACCTGGCACTTCGGCAGCATGTCACGGAGCAGAAGGACAAACACACACACACACCCGCCACCGAAGACCTGGAGCGGAAGAAGCTCCGGGGGCTGGGGCCTCGTGACAGTTTTCCGGGGCCCCCGGAGTGAGTGAAGGACCCCGCTCCAGGGGCCCCGAAAAACTCTCGTGGGGGCCTGGGGCAAATTACCCCACTTGCCCCCCCCCCAGGCAGCCCTGGCTTTCCCTTTGTGTCTGTGGTTGTTCTGTGGAGAGGGGGGACAGAGCAGGACAGGGCTAAAGTTATGCTGAAAGCAGCTTTAAAATCAGGTATGAAAAAACATCAGTTCATACCTCAGGCCTACTTATCTGAAACCCCAGATGTGTAAGTGGATCAGAAAAGTTTAGAAAGACGCAATTAGGGTATTTTCTTTTATTTCTGTATGGCTTGTGGACTCCTCTGTGCTAACCCCAGATGCTTTTGTTTGCTTGTAACCTTTAAGCTGGACCCCCAAGAAAGCTATTTTGGGCGCTTAATTTTTGGATTGGCGCTTTTAAAATGTAGCAAAAGCCTAAGTTCCAGATGTCTTTTCTTTCTTTTTGTTTTTAATAACATTTTCCTTTTTTAAGAACAGGATTTGGATTTTTGGTGTCTTAAGAGGTTTGTGCATGTTGTTTGACTAGCTGGTAGCAAAAGCCAATTTCCTTTGTTTTCTTTCTCAGCTCTTTGCCAGAGGGGGGATGAAAGGGCTTGAGGGTGCCCCACAGGGAGGAATTCCCAAGTGCTCCTTCCTGGGCCCAAGGGGGTTTTTGCATTTGGGTGGTGGCAGCGTTTACCAAGCCAAGGTCAGGGAACAGCTGTAACCTGGAGAGTTTAATACAAGCCTGGAGTGGCCAGTATTAATGTGTGGAATTCTTGCAGGCCCCACCTTCTGCACTCAAAGTGCCAGAGTGGGGAATCAGCCTCAACACTCCCCCCCACCCCCCCCCCCTTTTTTTTTTTGGACTTACTTCCACAAAAGCTGGACAGGTTTTCAGTTAGGAGATTTTTCATTTGTATCAATTTTAGCAATAAGTGTTGGTAGAAGGTCTTGTGTTGTAGGTTGTAACAACAGTCAAAACTTCTGTTGTGAGCTTATGACTGTGAATTTAATTATCCTGTAACAAATAAAAAGTTAATTCTTAGTTGAAAGTTAAAATATCAACTTACTAATATTACTACTTAATTATTAATTTATTAAAAATTGTAATGAAAAGTTATTTAATTTTAGTCAATCATTTGAAGATTAGCAAACATGTAGGTTAAAATACCAACACCAAACTTCTATTTTTTTAAATACTATTTTCTTGGCGTAAACTTGTACATGTAACAATCATGTTCAAGATGCATCTGTCTGAGGACTTCATCTAGTGCCAGTTGTTGTACTGCATAAATGCTTCTCTGGTTCTGGAAGGTGAGGTCCCCCCTAGTAGATTTCATGAGATTTCTGCTCTTCTCCTTTTCCTGTGTATGTACAAGTTTTTGACTCTGTTCTTTCCACTCCTCCCCTTTTTGTTTCTTTGGCTATAGTGTGAAAGTTTTGTTCAAGCCAAGGGGGTCTGCAGCATGTCCTCGAAGTGGCCAGGTTCCAGACTAATCCAGTCTTATCTGGAAGGTCATTTGACAGATGTGCACCCTTGACTGGGAAGGATCTGCCTGCAGATCTCTTGTGGTTCATCCTGAGTTTTGTGAGCTGCATTGTTCCTGCAGGACAATTGTCTGGAGTCACACAAAAGGGTGGAAGACATGATGTGACGAGTTGTTGAGCTACCAACAAAGCTAGGCACAGTGTCCTTTTTTTCTTACATTATAAGCACAGGAAACTTAAACCAATACAATTTTTTTGACTGTTCCAAATGTTTTCACTGCTCCAAATTCTTCATCTTCTCCTCTAAGCCCCCATGTCCTACCTCCCTAGGCAGGAGAACACTCCATCTAAACTCTTGTAAGCTTGATATAAGCTGTAGCCTGTCATGAGAATCACATACTAGCTCTGAATCCACAATCTTTCACATTCAGAAATAGGACAGGTTTCAGAGTGGTAGCCATGTTAGTCTGTATCAGCAAAAAGAATGAGGAGTCCTTGTGGCCCCTAGAGACTAACAAATTTATTTGGGCATAAGCATCCGATGAAGTGGGTTTTAGCCTACAAAAGCTTATGCCCGAATAAATTTGTTAGTCTCTAAGGTGCCACAAGTACTCCTAGAAATAGGATAGATACTCCCTGGAAGGTTGTCATTTCATTTTCTATTTTTATTTTTGGTTTTTCTTCCCTTAATATGGTCCATAAAGCATTGATTTCCATAGTGGTAATAAAGGCGAGTTTTCAGTTATCAGGTTTGCTTTTGATGTTGCAAAAAGGAACAGTCTCCAGCAGGTCTTGATAGCAGAAAACTCTATTGAATGAGTCATTCTTCCAAGTCGAAGCATGACTCATACAAAAAAGTTTTCTGCTATAGAAGTAACATAGGATCTAAGGGGACCTGTGTATTCAGACTGCAAGAAATTGACCATAAGCTTTCCAATTGCAAGGCTGCCCTTGAGAACTACCACCAACAGTGGGTCTAATCTGCTGTTTGTATGACACATTTCAGACAAATTGGGTCAACTGTAGGAATACACTTACTTCTGGTACAGTGAAGTAATGTACAGATTTCTACTGTTTCCCTTGCATCAGCCACAATAGAAATTTTGGGTATTGGCTATATTAGCTAATTTGAACTGTATTCATCCGTTTCCTGTCCTGTGATATGTTCCCACCCCTTTGTAATGTTAATTCTTGTTTGATTACAACATTTATATGAGAAAGACTTTGGACTTTTTACCAGAAATTGCTTTTAACTTGCATTTTTCTTGTCCCAAGAAAAGTGGTGAAATTAACATAGTTACTCAGCATGGAGACTACTTGTGTTCTTTAGACCAATTTATAAAAAATAAATAATTAGCAGTTACAGAAAGTGCATGTACTCCTAACCAAAATGAAAGCAGAAAGGCAAGCTAAAACCCAGTATAGCTAACATACAAGATTAGAGGTTATTCAAACTAAACCTACTTTTCAAAAAATAAAAATCCAGACCAAGTGAAGTCAATAGAAAACAGTGGTGGTTGGTAAGATGGAAACTAGGAAAGCAAAGAAAATTTGGAGAGAAAACTGACAAATAGAAAAAAAAATCAAAACTCAGGGAATTTTTGAGGTATATTAGAAGCAGGAAGGCGTCAACCACTGAGTCAAGGGAGCAATCAAGGCAGAATGTTGTAGAGAAGCTAAATGATTTCTGTGAAAGAGTCTCCCACACATAGGATGTGGACTTGACATCTCCTCCAGACTTTTACTCTTTCCAGATGAGGCACTGTGACGAGGCGGTACTGGCGGGACCCAGCTGAGAGTACCAATTCAGGACCAATTGCTCAAACAGGGCAGTCACAGCCCTAGGCTGGGGTTTTTCCACCTCTAAGGCAAACCAAACCAGCCAGACAAAAATGACTTCGGTCTCACCCCACTGGCTAACCACAAGTCATACAAGCAATTTCCTTAGACACTCCAGTCTCCCAGTATCACCACCAGTGCCACTTGTCCTGGGGATGAATGGTTATGAATACCAACACCCCAATAAAAGAAAAAGATTCTCTCGATCCCAAAGAATCAAGCCCCAGACCCAGGTCAATATACACATCAGATCTTACCCACAAATCACGCTGTTGCCAATCCTTTAGAATCTAAAATCTAAAGGTTTATTCATAAAGGGAAAAAGGTAGAGATGAGAGCTAGAATTGGTTAAATGGAATCAATTACATACAGTAATGGCAAAGTTCTTAGTTCAGGCTTGTAGCAGTGATGGCATAAACTGCAGGTTCAAATCAAGTCTCTGGAGTACATCCCCCGCTGGGATGGGTCATCAGTCCCTTGTGTAGAGCTTCAGCTTGTAGCAAAGTCCCTCCAGAGATAAGAAGCAGGATTGAAGACAAGATGGAGATGAGGCATCAGCCTTATATAGGCTTTTCCAGGTGTAAGAACCTCTTTGTTCTTACTGTGGAAAATTACAGCAAAATGGAGTCTGGAGTCACATGGGCAAGTCCCTGCATACTTTGCTGAGTCACAAGGCATATCTGCCTTCTCTCCATGGGTCAATTGTGTAGCTGATGGTCCTTAATGGGCCATCAAGCAGGCTAGGCAGAGCTGACACCAACTTGTCTGGGGTGTCACCCAGAAGCAGAGCACAATACAAAATACAGACAGTACAGAGCCAATACTTATAACTTCAACTACAAAATGATACACAGACATACAGACAGCATAATCATAACCAGCAACCCATAACCTGGTCTTAGACACCTTAGATGACCCCCTTTACCTAAGATTTGGTGCCACTACAGGACCTTGGTTGCAAACCATGTTCTAAATGGTCCCAGTTTATATCAATAACGTCACAGGCACTAATAGAGACTGAAATGTCAAAATAAGAAATACTGGAATAAAATGATAAATTGAATAGCAAAGAGACAAGGTGGGTGAGGTAATATCTTTTATTGGACCAACTTCTGTGGGTAAAAGAGAGAAGCTTTCATGCTATACAGAGCTCTTCTTCAGGTAGTCACAAAGACTGGACTGCTTCATCCAAGAGTTCTGAAGAAATTTGGGATGAGAGTGTTATGACTTTCAAAGCAGTCCTGGGGATTTAGACATGTCTTCCATTCCTGTGGCTAGTCTGTTTAAAAATATAAGCTATCATGTATTAAAATCAGCTTCTACACCGGAGGATAGCAAACTTACCTACTTTTTTAAAAGAGCACTTGGGGTTATTCTGGGAATTAGACCAGTGAGTGTTACTTCAGTATCAGGTATATTAGTTGAAGTATTAATAATTAAAGACCATTCTAAAACACCTAGTTGAGCATGATGTGATCAAGATCTTGTTAAGGAATTTTGTACCCTAACAGTAAACTAGAATTTTATCGAGCATCTCAACAAAATAGTGGATAAAGGAGAAGCAGTTGATGTGACTTATTTGGCTGTTCAAAAGACCTTCAGCTCTTTCACAAGGGGCAATTACAGTAACTAATCCTGGGATGAAAAATAAAAGGCTATGACTAGGGCTCTACCAAATTCACGGTCCATTTTGGTCAATTTCACGGTCATAGGATTTTAAAAATAATAAATGTCATGATTTCAGCTATTTAAATCTGAAATTTCATGGTGCTGTAGGAGTCCTGACCCATCTCCGAAGGCAGCAGCGCAGCAGTAAGGATGTCATGGTATGGTGTTGCCACCTTTACTTCTGCGCTGCTGCTGGCGGGGCGCTGCCTTCAGAGCTGGGCGCCTGGCCAGCAGTTGCCACTCTCCGGACACCCAGCCCTGAAGGCAGTGCAGAAGTAAGGATGACAATACTGCAACCCCCCTACAATAATGTTGCAGCCCCTCCCCCCAACCCTCTTTTGGGTCCGGCCCCCCAGTTTGAGAAATAAATCTGTACAGGATAGGGTAAAAGCGCACACAAGACCAGATTTCCCGGTCCGTGACGCATTTTTCACAGATGTGAATTTGGTAGGGCCCTAGCTATAACAAATTTGAAATTGTCCGAAAGAGAAAATGGCCACGTTGGGGGAAGAAGTTGGAAAAAGGAGGCTTCTGCCGGTTGTTGGTTGTTTCGGGTTTTGTTTTTGTTATGAGATCAAGCCCTTTAAAAGTCAGGAAAATTCTGAAGATTAAGATTATTTCAAGTAATGTTAACTCATCCACTTTGCATATATGTAATATTTCCTAGTCCTTTTCCTCTGTTAAAGACATGTTGTATTGATAACGATCTTAAAGGCCTAAAGAGTTAAAGGTGTTCACGAACTCTTTCACTGTCCAACATTAAACAGCAATCGGTGGGTTCATAATGGATTTATTTGGCCATAAGCGTTCGTGGGTAAAAAAAAAAAAAACCTCACTTCTTCAGATGCAGGAAGAAGTGAGGTGCTTTACCCATGAAAGCTTATGCCCAAATAAATGTGTTAGTCATTAAGGTGCCACCGGACACCCAAAAGTATTCATTCATATGGAAAGTTTATTGATTAAACACAAGAAAGAAAACGAACTTAAAACAAGTATTTATATTGAAACTGTGGTTGAGTGATTATGCAAAACAGACTTAGTTAGACCTTATGAAAGTCTCTCTCCTTTTGGTGTCAAACTATCAGTCTCCTATTTTCAGAACAGTTTTTCTTTGATGAAAAGACAAAGGTTAATTTTACTCTGTCCTGATGTGAAGGGCATCTACTTATCCTGTTCTTAACAAACAAGCAGGTGGAGGAGAGATGGGATAGAAAAGACGGGTGAAACATGGCTTTTGTTGATATTTTTGGAACACTGGATCACTAGTTAATTACGAGTGGATGCTTTGGCTGGCTAATCGATCAAGACACCTGATGCTTTGACCCTGGTTAGTTATGATCCAGTCAGGGCTGTCATCTGATTGGATACTTTCTCCTTTGACAAGGCTGGATTGGATGACTGCAGTATAGTTGACTTAAGGATTCAATGAAAAGCCAGGAGTGAGAGAGGCTAGGAAGAAAGAAAGAAAGGAATCGTGGACAGAAAATAACACAAGAAAAGGGAATTCAGTACAGGATCTTACATGTCTTTGTGGTGCTGGTAATTAGATCTCCCTGCTGAGGGGCTGAGGACTGGCTGTCATGATGATGTGATGACTTTCAGCACTCACAGGAGAAAACCAAGTTCCTTAAACAAGAGCGAGGCCAGACGGCCTTCCCTTCAGGAAGAAAGTCCCTTGATATCTCTCAAGAAAATTTCCATACTCGTGGAATAAATATATATAGGAAGGCAGAATTCACTTTCTTCATGTGGCAGCTAACAGAAGTCTGTTTCGAAAGCAGATAGTGGTTTGGATTACGGCAACCATGTTAAGTCGGTTGTTCGAATCTTAGCTGAGAATTTCCAGACTTCTGCGCATACTTTGTTTTTTTCATTGTTTAATAGTGTATCTTAGCAGCTCCCGATGGCACCAAACAGGCCCCATTGTGTCAAGTGCTTTGCAAACAACTGGAAAGACAGTGTTTGATTTTTCCTGTCCTCAGTTTCACAACAGTGTAATGCCCTGAAGAGCTTACAATCTAATGTAATGTTAATTTTTTAAAAGCTAACATTCCAATAACACATTGTTCTCCCAGGGAGAATGCTTTCAAAGCCTCAAGTCTTTTGACTGGGTATATCCTTTTGTGAGTGTTTTGTAGACCAGAAGCAATTATGCGTGGCATTGTTGGGACCTTATCTGTAGAGCAAAGGTTAAGAGAATTGGAAAATCCCTAGCAGAATTAGAAAAGGCTGCAATAGATAGCTGAAAACAGAATGGTCATCCCCGTACCACAAATACCGGGTAATGTTTCTGTTTACACAGAACTCTTGATTTCACTTTATGAACAGTAGTTTGCATCTCAGCTACCCGATAGGAAGAATTTTGAACATAATTTCGAAGTGCCATGGTCGGTAAATCATATAAAAGGATAGTGTTTATAATGGTGGCAACAAAAGGCCTTTGAAGATTATTGAAAGCAGAGCCATTTGATGATGGTAAAAGCAGTTTGTTTATACACTGTACACTACACTTCTATATGGTATAGTAAGTAACACAGCAAGACAATATCCAGTTATGCAGCAAGACACTATCCAAAAGGCAGTACTCAGATGTCTTCATGAGTTATGGCTGGAAACCAAATGCTGAAATGAAGAATTAGAGAATACTCTGTTCATAAGTAAACTAGGTATTCAAGGGCATTTCAGGGTATAAATTGAAATAAGCGTGAACACTGACCTTTGTGTCAGCAGAGGTTTGGTCAGTACTATATTCGCACTTAGACGTTTTTAATGGCATTTAATGGATAAAGTTTCTATATCGTTCTGTACAAATTGATTTTAGTGGAATCGGACTGGAAAAGGAGCTCAGTAATTGATGAGAACTAAGAAATTGCAACTCTCTTTGTGACCATGGAAGCCATCTCCCGTGCTTTTAATGCATGATGATAATACAGCTACTTAATCTCATTTCAAAATGAGTACTATTTCAGGACTTGGACTACAAGCTCATCACCAGACCTTCCCTGATAAGGGATTGTCCTGAAGACAGGACAAGAAGTGATGGGCTTAATCTGCAGCAAAGGGAGATTTACACTAGCTATTACACTTCCCAACTCTAAGGATAGTTAAGCTCTGGAACAGGTTTCCAAGGGAGGTTGTGGAATCACATCATTGAAGGATTTTAAGAACAGGCTGAACAAACACTCATCAGGGATGGTCTAGGTTTACTTGGTCCTTCCTCAGCAGAGGGAGCTGGACTAGATGACCTCCTGAGGTCCCTTCCAGCCCTACATTTCTATGATTCTCCGTTGCTGCAGAACATTTAGCTTCCATCAAATTGACATTTTCTGACAGAAAAGTGTTCTGTCTGCACATTTTTAACCAGCTCTAATGTGAATACAGTCTTGTGGTTGAGATGTTACACACACGTATTAAGAAATTTGAAATTATAAGTATACATGCATACACTGAAGGACTCATTATAACTTGACCAAAGTGCCATTTTATGTCATAATAGAAAATTTAAAAACTAGTGCATATGCACAGGGCTGTGAGTTATGGTTGCTGTGTGAATTATATTGACATTTATACATCTATGGTCGTAACTTTAGTGTTAGGAAAACATGATTTTAATATACCTGGGAATATTGTTTTAAGTACAGTGTTTTAGTTGTATTTTTGCCTTTAGGGAGCGAATCCTTTTATCATCATCATCTTTCCTCCTTTCGTCCACCTGAATTAATTCAGGTTAGGAGATCAACAATTCATGTTAGGAATCTGCTCAGCCAATTTAAAAAAAAAAGTATTTTACTTTTAGTTTTTCATTTCTCCATCCCTTGTTTCATTTATATGTCAGTCTCTGTCCCATCGTTCTGCACCCATCCAATCACCTGGGATCTCTTTCCCCATCCTGCGACTGACAAACCTTTGTTTCACTTACTTTGTCATGAGCATTTCCGGAATAGAATTGCTTAGCATAATCATGCCTGTGTTCTGGTTTAGTAGAGCTTCCCAGTGCAGATCCTTTAGAAACTGACTGGAATGGTGTGATTCTGATCAATTTCAGATTGCTACTAGCAAATACAGGCAAATCCTAGTACTCAAGGAACAGTCAGATCTTGCTAAATAATTTGGTGGGGTTGTCTGCTGGAGTGAGTATGGAAATGTGGTATTTGTGTGATCTCATGTATCACCTAAAAGCTGCTGTTAACAGATTTTACTGGAAATGATTTTTGTTGTGCAATGTCGTAGTGAAATGTTGTTCCAAATGTACTTCAGATAGTTTTTATCCGAATGTGACCAGGCTAATTGTCATGGAGCCATAGATGATGATAAATGATGTGATGTCGTAGCTTGTCATGAAGGGTATGTGGATTACTCAATTCAAGAGGCACACTGTGTGTAATATAAAATTGTAAATTTGAAATTTTAAAATGTAATTAACCTAAATTATACCTGAACTTTGTGACACCAGTTATTTGAATTCTAAAGTCTAAAAGAGACATTTGTACTTCTGGCTTATTGTATGAGTGTACTAATGTGACAGGAATATTCCACTTCAAATACTAGTGTCTCCAGACTGTGGATCTCTAAAACTGGGTGACTGGGCAACAAAATGGCAGATGAAATTCAAGGTTGATAAATGCAAAGTAATGCACATTGGAAAACACAATCCCAACTATACATATAAAATGATGGGATCTAAATTAGCTGTTACCACTCCAAAAAAGAGATCTTGGAGTCATTGTGGATAGTTCTCTGAAAACATCCACTCAATGTGCAGCAGCAGTCAAAAAAGCAAATAGAATGTTGGGAATCCTTAGGAAAGTGATAGATAATAAAAAAGAAAATATCATATTGCTGCTATATAAATCCATGGTACACCCACATCTTGAATACTGTGTGCAGATGTGTTCACCCCATCTCAAAAAAGATATATTGGAATTGGAAAAGGTACAGAAAAGGGCAATGATTAGAGGTATAGAATAGCTTCTGTGTGAGGAGAGGTTAATAAGACTGGGACTTTTCAGCTTGGAGAAGAGACGACTAAGAAGGGATATGGTAGAGGTCTATAAAATCATGATTGGTGTGGAGAAAGTAAATAAGGAAGTGTTATTTTCTACTTCTCATAACACAAGAATTAGGGGTCACCAAATAAAATTAATAGGCGACAGGTTTAAAACAAACAAACAAAAGGAAGTATGTCTTCCCACAGTGCGCAATCAACCTGTGGAACTCCTTACCACAGGATGTTGGGAAGACCAAGACTATAACAGGGTTCAAAAAAGAATTAGATAAATTCATGGAGGATAGGTCCATCAATGGCTATTAGCCAGGATGTGCAGGGATGGCGTTCCTACCGTCTGTTTGCCAGAAGCTTGGAATGGGCGACAGGAGATGGATCAATTGATGATTACCTGTTCTTTTCATTCCCTCTGGGGCACCTGGCATTGGCCACTCTTGGAAGACATGATACTGGGCTAGATAGACCTGTGGTCTGACCCAGTATGGCCGTTCTTATGTTCTTATTACTGTCTGTTGTTGTTTGTTTGGTATCACCTGAAGAAAAGACTCAGTCCCAAGATTCAGCTGTGGTTATTGTTACTAGATCCAGACTCTGTCATGAATAGGAAGATACAGTGTTAAAAGACCGTTTAACATTGTTGAGGCATTTCTCCTACTGTATTGGAAGATGAAGTTCCACCCGTGCTTTTTTCCATTGGCCTGCACTTCCCGATCTAGCAGCAATCATCGATATGGGAGAGAAATAATTAGATTTTTGTTGCATTACTTTATAAGAAGAGTATAGCGACACTAAAAATGTTTTGTTAAACCTGTTAGTGCTGTCCATAGCAACAGAATCTTGAGATACCACTGTCCATTGGGAAGTTGAGCAATTCCTCTTTGAGCCAAGCCACAGATTTGGCTTCCAGTGTCGCAATAATACCAAAACATCCCTCCTTGTGATTCAGCACAGTAATTTACACAATCTGGTCGTCCTCCACCTCGCTGTAATAAGGGATATTCAAACTGTAACTGCGGCAGTTTGGCATGGGTGTCTTTGCTGTCCAGGCTTTTGCAACGTTAAGTTGTTGTTTTGGGTAATGGTCAGATTGTGCCTTGGGAGGGCCTTGTGGAGAGAGCACCCTTGGTCAGTTAGTTGGCAATGGGACTGAGACAGGCGAAAAGATGTGGGGTGGAGGGAAATCTTTAATGTTTAAAAAGATTATTCACTGGATATATTTGCATCTTTTGGCATTTTTCTTGTATGTTGTTTGTTTGTGTTTGTCTTGTCTGTTCAAATACTCTTAAGGGCAAGGACTATGTCTCTGTGTGGGACCCTGATGATAATTGGAGCCTTTGGGTGCTATTTCAATAATAACACCTCATTAGTGCCACTTTTTTCTTGTTTCTCTTTTTAAATTTGGAGATGCCTGGGTGTTTATAATCAAACTAGTGTATTTGTTTTCAGTTTGTGTTCCTCCCCGTTTCTGTGTGTGCACATAGTGTAACGTCATGTATTGCAACATATAGTAAACAAAGGAAGTGTCAATGACTTAGAATTCTTCTTAATAGTTGTTGATATGACAGTGATTGTTAAAGATGTACCCTGTATATTTTCATTGACAGATTCCAGTTGCACATTGTTTTGGACCTCCAGGACATTACAAAAGAAAGTTTTGCACCGTGTGCAGAAAGCAGTTAGAGTCCCTTGCATTTCGATGTGAAGGTAATTTAAAACCTGTATATGCACAGTCATATTATGTCACATAAAAATAAATATATGTGTGTTTCTAAAGATATATAACGTATGCTAATAATAACCCAGAGATAAATTCCTTTCTTTTTGCATTTATGAGAGAAGCTTGACTTAATTTGTACCCTGGGTTGCTTCACTTGCATTCTGTCCAATAATCTTTGTGCTGAACTAACATCGCCAACTACCGAGCACCTTCAAACAGTTACTGTAAAAACAAGGAACAAAAACGCATGCAAACATATGTCTTTTCACCAAATGTGGATTCCATCCCCTGATTTTACTCTGGTCCTTAAATTTTTGTTGACGCTGCTGCGGGTCAGTGACAGGCCCAAGAGCAAGCCTCCTCCCCTCGGAGAAACGTTATCCTGAGCTTTCTGTTAGTGTGTAGCACGAACACCTACCCCTGAAGGCTTATGAGATACTGGGACTTAAATAAATACCCAACACTTTTGACAGAAAAGCTATTTTAGACTGCTTTGAACATATTCTCACTTTTCTGTCACTGTCTGTTGATGGTAGTCAGGGCACCTGAAGGGACATGAAAATAGTATCACTAAAAATAATTCTACTCTAAAAATTTTCCAAAGTCGCTTTTCTGTTAAAAAAAAAAAATAAATAAAAAAAATAAAAAAAACATGTTGATCTGAAGGCTTCCTTGGCACTTGTTTGGGGCAACCTGCCTAACTCACGCGTAATTGTGCTGTTCATGAATGATGTGGCCATTTCAAAAATGAAAATCCCTGGGAGTCGGTAAGGCACTGCTGAAAATGTTATCCTGGCTCTAGTGGTCCCCTCTATGCATGGCAGGAGAGCAGACACTGAAGAGACAATAGGTTGGAGTGTACATGGAGGGAAGAGGGAATAGGGATGAACCAAGAGTCATGTTGGATAGTTTTGGGCCCATTCTGAAGACCCTTGTAAGCAACATCAGGGATCAGAAAAAGGCTTTATAAAGTTAGTTTTAAAGATTTTTTTTTAATTGGGTGATAAAACTTGTGTTCTCTTTTGATGGTCTTCATACTGACTAGTTCAAAGAAAAGGTATTGTTGACAGTTAGGGAGGCACTTATACCTTGAGATGAGTTTTGATTTGATGACTTTCCTTTGTATTTGACAGACCAATTTCTCTACCTTTCGGCAGACACTGTCCTTCAGTTGTAAACTAAACAATCAAAGTGTGCATTATGAAAGAGCCCCTAAAGACTGCTCCTGGGCTGAAGTTGACACATTAACACTTCTCCCCAATCATTTCTGAATCTTGCTTTTAAAGACTGTTTCTCTTTTGAAAGTGGCTGTCTCTAAACTGTCCCCTTCCTACTCAACAAATCTGTTCTTTTTGGTATTTGGAGGCATATCTGCCAACTGCAATGCAGTTTCCAGCTTTTACTCCTATTAATAATGCAGAGCCAACATAGCTTTGCTGCGTGAGCTGCAGATTGTACTCTACCAAGTGTACCAACAACAGAATTGTTGCTTTGTTCCAATCAGCTATGCCTGTGTAACCTCACTGAAATCATGGTTTGATTTGCAGGAACTTTATTACTGGAGATGTGTGGATGGAAAGAACTCAGCTTGTCTCTAAGTCCAGGTTGAATTTACGAAACTGTCAACGTTTTCCTTATCAAATGTGTATTAAAAAAAAATAGTTGACAAACAACAACTCTGGAACTGCACAATATCTTTTTTTTACCAAGTAATTTTTGTGGCAGATTTGTAGTCAAGTTAGGAAGTATTTAATCTATTGGGGGAGGGATAGCTCAGTGATTTGAGCATTGGCCTGCTAAACCCAGGGTTGTTGTGAGTTCAATCCTTGAGGGGGCCATTTAGGGCTTTGGGGCAAAAATCTGTCTGGGGATTGGTCCTGCTTGAGCAGGGGGTTGGACTAGATGACCTCCTCTCTTCCAACCCTGATATTCTATGATTCTATTTAGGGATCTCATACTTACTACCTTGTTATAGCAGTTTTCAGAAGGATTCTTTTCAGAGAAGAAAAAAAATGTTGCTTCTCCTGCAGATTTAAACATAAGACAGTCTTTGCTTATGTGCAGTGGCGAATTACATCCACAGCCGTGTGTAGGACTACAATTAGCTAGAATGTGCTTATTGACTTTATTTCTAACCACTTACAGAGCACTTTTAAAATTAAGTTTACAGAATGTGTAACTTGATGATTCTTGTAGAAAGCATGACTATCATTGTTAATGGCTGTCAGCATGGCTGACTTCTGGCGTCAGACCTGGAATACTCCTCAGAGTTGTGTGAGGTGGTTGGAACAATGGATTCTGTGAATGCTACAGAAAGAGGTGGTTTGCAGGCGTGGTGGAATCCTGAGATTCATGTTCTTGATTTATTTGAAGAGACCAATGTTGCTGTCTGCCCAGAATGCTCACTTGTAAAGAACAGTTCTGTTTACAACTTAGATTGTAGCTCATTTTCTTTTCTTTTTTCTTCTTCTTCCAAATAGGTTCATGGCCATTTGTCCCTGTATGATTTTACATTTGGGGTGTGTCTTCCAGCATGTTTATCCATTCTGTTACAGTAACATGTGTGTCTGTTAAGGCGGTCATTACAGAACTTTGTCTTTCCAGTTTATGTAAGTTCTGTTGCATTTTGTTGAAGCTGTTAACTTGGAATTCCACTTTGCTAATGGGCCAGTCACCTCTCCTTTATAGCTGAAGCTTCAGGTCAGCCTTTAGGAAATCAAAATACTACTTTTGGTCCAAAAGGAAAACTTATCCAAATCTTCATGGGCCACAGTAAGGCTTCTTCTGGTGGAACTCTAACAGCTGGACATATCTGACTTCTAAAACCTCTGGCATAAGGGGAGGCTGTAAACCTCCTCTCTTGACATTAAGATGGAGACTAGGATATAGAGTGCAAAGAGATTTGGACCAAATCTCCTGAATGGGATGGATATGCCCCTTTTCTTCTAGAATATATTCAAGTTGAAATAAGGAATCCAAGTTGGCATCTGACAGCAAAATGGTTGATTTCAGATGTTGGTCCCTGGGAAAAATTCTGCTGTCTGGCTGTTAGAGACCACTTATGATTCTGGGTTGTCTAATGTAATCTCTCTTTGTGTATTGCACACACAGTATTTGTGTATATTCAGTGGAAAGGTGATCTAGGTTTCCTGGGTAACCTAACAAACTAGACAGAGGTACATGGAAAAATATTTCCTTTTGGTGCTACAAGAACTCTTTGACGCTCCTAATGAACTCTTCGGGTCCTTTAGACTTGTCATTAAAGGTGCTGGAGTAATGGTCCTGATGATGGATCGCTGGTTCCCAACGAACAGGTACAACATACTGTAGAGGCAGTGGCAGTGCAAACTCCTCCACACTCCATTACGTGTGTGTGTGTGTGTGTTTACTGTCTGCTCCTAGGCCAGCTAAGGATGTGGCAAGGAGGAAGCCTGTGCCTTATTTAGGTATCAGGTTAAGAGTGCAGTACAACACTATTAACAGTTCAGTGTCCCAGTATGCTACAGTCACCCTGCTTTGGAGGGACACTTTGTCAGACACCATGTCTGTTCATTCCCTGGGACCTCTACTGAGACTCCGAGTCAGGCAGAGTGGAGGAGTTGGAAGATGTGATTTTTGGAATGTCTACAGCTGTCTGCCTCCTCTCCCCCTGCGATGTCAGAGTATTTAGGGATACGACTTGGTGGTTGGCTATCACTCCTCTGTGTTTAGGACTTCATTGTTTTTCAGCTATAGAAAATAGAGAAAGTTGCCCTTCCTGTTAATGGGGGTCTCCTGAACTCTACTTTCTCATTTTGTTAAAGCAAAATTTCCAATTTAAGGTGAGAGAGGTGATTATATTAGGGAAGAGGACTGGTTTCTTTGAATCAGACTATAGACATCCTTATAGTAAACTAGCCAATTGTTGTTCTTATCTTACTTTATTGGAAGAAATAATTAAATCACTCAAGCGCAAAATTAGCTTTGCCTTCCTACATACTTGCTTTTTCAGTTAAATAATAGTTGCATCAATTAAATGCAAAGTAAATTGAATAACATGCACCATAATACAGATAAACTTCTTGCATTTTGCCCGTCTTTGCTGAACAGTAAAAGGCATAAGAAATGCTATGTGGGGAGATAGGAAAATAAAACAAACCTGGGTGCTAAAAACATTTCCTGTTTAATTGTTTTACTTTCAGTGTGTGAACTACACGTGCATACAGATTGTCTCCCGTTTGCTTGCAGCGATTGTCGTCAGTGCCATCAAGATGGGCATCAGGATCATGTGAGTGTTAACTTGTGTGGCTAGAACAGAGTATGAAGTACAATCAGTTACTTTCAATGTAAAACAAACCTGAATCCTTCCCCTCCTCCAATAACATCCTCCTCCGGTTTCTGTTGTGTGGCTTAATGTGTGAGTGACATTGTTTTGGTAGTTATGTTCCTTATGTATAAGGAACAGAAAAATACATCCTGTATATTATTGGATTTTGTTGTGAACTGATGCTACTTTCTGTTTTCTAACATGTTACTGACATTTGTCCAATGGAGAGCAGGATGTTGCTGCTGAATTTTAGACATGCTCGGTGGAGCTCAAGTTGAGCATACCCAGGGGCGTTCAGAAAATCTCGGTCTTTACTTAAAAAAAAAAAAAAAAAAAAAAGGACCAATCTGGTGATGGGGAAATGGAAATTCCCTCTTCTCTCTGAGGCTGCTTCTACCTCGTATTTTTTTTTTTGCTTCTCATGATGTGAACCTTTTTTAGAGACACTGTAATGCTAACGGTACATTGCCTGTTGGCAAGACAGATATAATTATCATCAAAATACAATGTGCCCTTCCTACTGATGGATCATTTCTAAACTGTAGTGTCCTCTTTGTGAAGGGGGAAATGATTGTACAGCTGTTGCACTTCTCCCTGTTGTACTTCAGTTAATTTAGATTTTGTGGCCAAAACTTTAAAAGATGGCTGCTGAAAATTAGGGTATTTAAGTGGATATTGAGGCCTGATTTTCAGAAGTGCTGAGCAGCCAGCAGCTTCCATGGGAGTCAACAGTTACTGCTGAATGCTGAGCACTTCTGAAAATCAGGCCTAAATGTGGTGTTAGTAGTGCCGTAGCTTTTAGCACCACTTTTAAAAATGTTTGGCCTTCTCTCTCTCTCGTATTGAAGGCTGACTAGGCATTTTGAAAGGGTCCGTTATTATAGTAGCTAGAGGTGCCATTTGCTGTGTATAGCTTTAGTGTAAGATCATCCGAAGAAGTGAGCTGCAGCTCACGAAAGCTCATGCTAAAATAAATTTGTTAGTCTTTAAGGTGCCACAAGTACTCCTGTTCTACATTGTGGGCAGTTTACAGAACATGAAATACAAATTAATATTTCTGTGTGCAGTGTTGTAGCCATGTCAGCCTCAGGATATTAGAGACAAGATAGGGGAGGTGATATCTTTATTGGACCAACATCTGTTGGTGAGAGAGACGACTTTCGCGCTTACTCAGAGCTCTTCTTCAGGTCTGGGAAATGTACTCAGAGGCTGTGGCTACACTTAGCACTTCAAAGCGCTGCCGCGGTAGCGCTTTGAAGCGCTAAGTGTAGTCAAAGCACCAGCGCTGGGAGAGAGCTCTCCCAGCGCTGTCCGTACTCCACCTCCCTGTGGGGAATAACGGACAGCGCTGGGAGGGCTTTGACCACACTGGCGCTTTGCAGCGCCGCAGTTTGCAGCGCTGGAGAGGGTGTGTTTTCACACCCTGCTGCAGCGCTGCAAATTTGTAAGTGTAGCCAAGCCCAGAGTGTCACAGCTAAATACAAGGTGGAACAGGTGGTTTAGCATAAGTGGTTAACGCATATTTCAAGGGACCATTCCAGGTGAAGTGGCCTGTTAACACCCCTGCAGTTAGGGGAGGAAAGGAAGATGGGGGTGGCGGGGGTGGTGTTAGTGGTTACAGATTGTTGTAATAAGTCATAACTATACTGTCTCTTTTCAATCCATCATATTGAGTGTCTAGCAAAGTTATGAATTTAAGCTCCCAGGCTCGTCTTTTGAAAGGCTTGTGCAGGTTTCCTTTGAGGATAAGGACTGATAGGACAGACACAGAGTGATAGTTTGTGAAAAGTGTTCACCCACAGGTGATGTGAGGTTTTTGTCTTTTATCGTTTTCCTGTGGTTTTTCTGCATTTTGAGCTTTTGAGCAATGTGACACACCCCAAGGATGCAGAGAATCATTATAGAAGCCACACATTTCTGAGAGCTCTAAACCCATTTCAGGCTGGCTGCTGCTTATGTCTCAGGCAAAATGTTTAACGTTTGCTCCTCAATCTTTTAACCTGTAAAATGCTAATTCTAATCTCTCTGAATATTTTGAGAACTAAGATTTGTAATGGGCTGTGAAGATGGAAAGTGCTATGTAAGTGCCAAATATTGTTCCTTAAGTTGATGCATTTATTACAGAACTAAACATTACAATGCTCAGGAAAACGGGACAGTGAGACTTCTTTATCCTGGATTTTTTGTGGGATTTTAATGGCTTGCTGCAAACTTTCTTACTCCATATTTCAAAGGAAAATAATTAAATATTTTATATATTAATTACATTAAATATGCACAACATTCGGTGATGTTTTTCCTAAAGCCTTTAGGGTTAATTTTAAACTAATCATGTAGGGAGATGGTTGTATTTGCCATTTGGTATAATACAATCGATTGATCCATTTTCTCAGGATACATACCATCATCATTGGAGGGAGGGAAATCTCTCGTCCAGTGCTCGCTGTGAGGTCTGCAAGAAAACCTGTGGTTCTTCGGAGGTGCTGTCTGGCATGAGGTGTGAGTGGTGTGGCATTCTGGTATGTAAACGTCATTGGTCATGTCTGTGGAAATAAAAGCCTTGTTAATTTGATGTATTTAAAACTGGCCATGAATAAATCAGTCATTTGTTGGATGACACTCGATAAATCAGAGCAAAAGTAAGTTTGGGGTTTGTTTCCTTTAGTTTCCAAAGTGGAGGAATTTTAAAATAAGTGGATAAAATTAGGAAATTCTTAATGCTGTGAAACAGGATTCTTTGGGGGTACTAACACTGCATAGTTAACTGCTGCTTCTTCATTCAGTACACGGCTGCTATTCCATTTCTTGTCTTGTGGTTCTCACCCATTCAGTGTGTTACCAGTTAGTCCTTGTATTATTGATGTGAATTGTAAAAAGAAACAAAGATTTATGCTGATTACATGGAATCCCTCCTTCTAACCTGCTCATGTTCCCTTTAAGCATGGAATGTTGTTGAACCCCGGAGATTGTTCCTAACATTTCTTAACGTGTATTTGATTTTGTGGTCATCCCTTTGTACTGCTAATGTTTGATTCCCATACAACAAAAGTATCCTTTCATCCAGAAGAGAACCAAAACTGCTTACAGACTTATAACTGACATACAACCTACTGTGTAGAATAGGGGTCACTGCATCCATCATTGGTCACCTAGGGGGTGAAACGCAGAAACAGTGCCTAGAAATAACACACAAATCGTTAGGGGATAGGAAGTGAAAAACATATTTAATAATTAAAAAGAAAAGTATTTTTGAATTGCCACACTAAGTCTTAAAAGTTACAATAGCAAGCTTACCTGTATCTTAAGGGTTAACAATTATTCAGTGTTTCAGGTATATTTTATGTCAATTATTTAGATATTCAAACATACTTTTAAAAAACAAATAACTGAAATAACACAGATCACCATTTTTTCTTGAATTTTTTGCGAACTTCTTTTATTGGCTCTGTTCATCAGTTTGTCATATGTATTTACCATAATCTGATTGCAAGGATAATAGATGGTCTAGAATAAATGTAAGGCAGAAATTTACTCAGGGGTCTGGGCTGATGACATAAGCTTCAGAAGGGACAATTCCTGAATTTGTCAATGGAAGTAAAACCCCAGGAGGAGATCGCAGCCCCGACTCCCTACAGGGTAACCTAGTAATTATAACACTAGTGTCCATGTTTTGATCATCTTCCCACTTGTGAGTACCACTAGAATGCAAAATCCAATGGTTCCGGTGCAAAACAATCTTACTATTGTTCCTTTATGTCAATGTATGTAAAACTTTAGATTTCCGTAGAATATGTTTTTAATATTTTAAAAAGTGTTGTCACATATTAAGAATTCTCACTGTTATGTCAATAAAAATATAGAGAGTTAAAATCAAACCCGATGTAAGTGGCTGCAACTCCATTCATTGCACAGGAGATAGACCAATTTACAATAAGTATGAATTTGTTCCAGCATGGTTTGCAAGGCCACTGCCTAAAATTTTGTTATAGTGAGTTAATTTTTTTACAAGTTTAATGTCTGAGGTTTGACACGTGTTTAATGATGTTTCTGTTTATAGGCTCATGCTTCTTGCTACATTATTGTACCACCAGAATGTACTTTTGGAAGATTAAGGAACATGATTCTTCCTCCGAATTGTGTGCGGTTAGTTTCTCGCAATTTCAGCAAAATGCACTGTTTTCGAATATCAGAGAGCCTGCAAACAGAACCAGGTAAAGACTCTGAAAATGGTATCCAAGAGTGCTGAATATGTGGAGTTACTGTGTTTTACATCAGTATTGAACTGAATCTTTTAAGGTTGCTGATCATATAATGCGTCTTTTTTGAGGATGTAATATTAATCTGTTACTAGCTAAGGCTGCTACTTCTGCTACATGATATGGATTCTAAATACAGAGCCTGCTGAATTCTTGTTTCTGTTTGACTATTTGGCATCAGCTCTACTGAGTTTGACAATAAATATCTAGGTATCTTGGTTTTCTTGCTATAACATGTTCTAAAGAAAGCTTAGTTCCAACTTGCACATAACATGATTGTATATTTACAAACATAGGACATTTTTTATGAAGGAGAAGACTAGTTTTTTGTGAGCAAATCATGTCTCAGCCTGTAGCTTCTATTATTCCAGAGATGAAGCAGCAGTATATCACTTCTGCATTTATAGGAAAAATAAATCTCCATATACAGGGTGGGACGGCAGAGGAGAAAGCAACTGCGTTTTAAGCATTTTTTTCAATCAAACATGTCTTCCCCTCCATCTCACATACATTTAGTAACTTAACAGGTGTAGTGTTTATTGTGGAAACTGTAGACCAGAGTCGTCTTTGACTAACTAGGATACTGATGCTGATGATATCAGCAATCATTGATATAAATGCTACTATTTAGCAGCTCATGTTAGTAAATGTTTTGCTTTCCCTGTTTGTAATTAAAGATTTGTCTTTTCCACGTGGAAGGGATTTAATTTGTAGGATAACATTTTGCTGCCACCTAGAGTGCATATTCCTTATTTACTTTAGTTTTCAGGAGCAAGCCTTTTCTTATGCCATTGCCCTCTTTCTTTTTGTGCTTTAAATTTCAAACATCCCAAATGTAAACTTACCTTTTTTTCTTAGATATTATTTTTGTACGTTAAGAATGAAAGGGAAGCTAAACACACCAAACTTTGGGAGGTTAAAATGTTAGAAACTTGTTTCCTTCAGAGCTACCTGAGAAGTTGGACATGAGTTTACTGTTGTGGTGTTGAACATTTGAGTGTATCTTGGTACTCATGAAAATAGATATTTAATAGCTATCACTAGCAAGAGTCATCTGTAATACATGCACAAGCTGTAATATTACCCCAGCGTCTTTGGTAATGGACCTCAATCCTGACCTACACTTTCCCAGCTATCGCAGCCTCTCTTGAGCAGAGACACGCTAGTTTTTAGTGGACATTTCTCTATATTACAAAAACCATGCAGTGAAACCCAAGTGGTAAGGGCCATCTAACCTAGATTCACTTCTGACTTAAAGTGACCTGCAAATGTGTGGTTTTTAATAACTGGTTTTGTACCCTTCGTTGCTTTTTTATGATGTACATAAAATGCTGGAAAACGGAGTGGTTTTAATGATTTTTTCCTACTTGTTTTTTATTTTAGAAATATCAGGAATGTTTACTCTGGACCTCCCTTTTTTTGCTGGAGGGCTTGTTCAGGGTCTCAGACAATGAATATTGTTAGGTGTTTAATCTTTAACACAGTCTTCCATTCTCAAAAATGTTAGTCATTAAATTGGAATTAACAAAAACCAGACTTTAAAACTGTCGGATTAAAAATCTTCTAGTTCAATATTCTGTAATTTTCCTCTTGTGATGTCATCCTTTCAGAATGCCTTCATACATCATTTAAACCCCCCCCCACAAGTTTAATATTCATTGTTCTTTATTTGCAGGTCATCTTTAGGTGAAATTTGAACCCAGATCTCTATGGGTGAAAGACTAGTATGTTAACAATTGCCGCTCTAGTCACTAGGTTTGTTACATTAGGTGACAGCCAAAGGTTTTCTCCATTTTAATACTTAGGATTATATAGGCTCATTATACAAAGTTGCATTACCCAAATTCAGGTTGCCTGAGTACATTTTAACAGGGTACATTTTCATGTCATTAAATCTGCATATTCAAAGCACAGAAAGCAGAACATCCAACAACCAACAATGAAGCCCCCACCACAGCACCAGACCTGAAAGCTGCTTTCCTTTGGTGGAGGGCAGGTGTTAGTAGTAACTGCACTTGGATATGAACTTTCTGGATTATTCCCTCAACTCTCTAATAAGTGAAACCAAAACACAAACTTTGGGGTGTTTGAAATTCTGATCCATGTTTTGTAGCTCCAGCCCGTGTAGACAAAGGATATATAGTCAGGCTCTGAAAAGTCTCTTCTGTAGAGAGATCACCCAGCTGCCAGGATTCTCTCTCCTGGGTCTCAGCTCCCTAGCCCGAGGTTGGTAGAGCTCCCCAGGCTTCAAAAGACTGTTGATCACTGAGGCGACAGTTGTGCAGTTGGAAGAGGAAGCCAATCGCCCTCCCCCGTCAGGTTGCGCACCGCCTGCTAACCTGAACAGCTGCTCTGGACCTCACCGGACACGTTCTTCTTGGCTGGTCAGCAAAGGAGCTATGCTTCTGCCATTGCTGCTGCAGCTCCTCTCCCCAGACTTTCTGAAGCATGGCAGGAAACCTTTCCAGTAGAGTCCGGCCTGGCTCTCTGTAACGATGGCCATGGGAGGGCTTTTGCCAGAAGCTCTTTGTTCAGTGCATCGGCCTCTGTTTTTCTCTGAACGCTTGGGTGCCTTGATGGTACTTTCCTGTCAGTATTTGGGGCTCAGTGCATTGTCTTGGCGCCCTCCATCCTGCGAGCACAACTCCCAGGACCTGCCCTCCACTGGAGATAATGTGTTTGGGGAGCAGGTGGAAGTGTCATTGCTGAGTGCCAACGAGAGGATTGTCACTCCGGGCTTTTGGACCTTTAACTTGCCTTTCAGATCTCTTCTCCCAGGAAGGCTAAGGAATCTGCTTTGGAAGCTGGCTTTTGCAGCAACTCAGAACCCCACTGAGCAGAGCACGCTGCATCAACACCAGCCATGGAATGGTCCCACGCTCCCTGTCAGCGAGCATCAAGGACTAAAGGGTTTGTGAAAGGATCCCGGGTGCATAGCTGGTCAGGACCTTCCTGACTGAGGACGCTGGGAGCTGCTTATTCGGTCAAGGAAAAATTCAAGATGGT
The DNA here is from genome assembly GCF_016161935.1 of Mauremys reevesii. NCBI lineage: Eukaryota > Metazoa > Chordata > Testudines > Geoemydidae > Mauremys > Mauremys reevesii. The sequence goes on from NC_052628.1 coordinate 118,331,514, forward strand.
CACTCTGGGATCTGCCTTCCCTAGAGAAGGGGGGCCTGGCTATTTGTTGTGGATCTTTCTAAGGCTTGTGTGCATATTATGGGCACTTCTCAAGGACTGGTGGTGTCTGTTTTGTTACAGGAGAGCCATACTGCTAGTTCCTTGTTTAGCCTTCAGGGAAGGATGGTCATTAAATGCTTGGGAATAGTTGGGGCCGCTCTGCCAGGCTGGCAGTGAGGTGTTCCGCCATTTGGTTGGTTGATGATGGAGGGACCTTATTCAATTGGGTGTCAGATCAGCTTGTGTCACCACTGGAGTGTGGGAGTCATCAGAGTTTGTGAAAGCAGCAAAGAGTCCTGTGGCACCTTATAGACTAACAGACGTATTGGAGCATGAGCTTTCATGGGTGAATACCCACTTCGTCGGATGCAGAGTTTGTGGTAACTCACCCAAAGCCCCCACTCGTCCCAGACTGACCATTGGAATGTGTCCAGCCTTCCCGCCAGGGGTCGGGTGCGATACGTCACCTGTCTGATGGGGGGGAGGGGTGGGCAATGGTCAGAATCAGGAGGCAGCAGCTCACCCCATGTTGCAAATTCTGGCTCTCCTGGCCGACACCTGTAGCACATCTCCACATTGAGTTCAACCTCTCTGGAGCTGAGACACCAGAGGATGCAGAAGCAATACAGGGACTTTTTACACTGCCCCTGAGTAACAGAGAACCTCTGGGCAAGTCTGACGTGGTGGCTGTCCAGGGACAGTTTGCAATGAGGAATTCCAAACACCACCGCCCTAACTCATAGTGGCCATGGCTATCTCCTGCCTAGTCTAGGGAGCTCACACAGTGGATCTCTACACCAAGGGAGTTTGGTCTCTCCAGCAATAGCCATTCACCAGTTACTCTGATAAGGTCAGTCATGTATCTGCTAAGGATTGTGAGAGTCCTAGTATTCGAAAAGGTGGTCCTGAGTCAAGTGGGTAATCTGTGTATTGGGAAAGCCTTCGGGAGGCCGGAGTGGGCATTTTCTCACAAGTTATTCCTCATCATCATACACCTAGCAAGGAAGGTCCACATGATCACAGTCAGCTTGAGCTGATCTGTGTCACATCCTTCTGAATGTCTTCTGGATTGGGGCGTGGCAGATCAGATCACCCTTTCCTCCAGTGTGGGATGCTGGAGATGAGTTGCGTCACGTCCGACCTAAATAAGAATCTACCAGTCTTTTATTACTATTACTAAAAGGTACCTTCCCCAGTTGCTGATGGAGGATGGTGCTATATGTTTTTCCACTGACACCTCTTGTATCAAGATCTGTTCAAAGCCCAGGAGTGACGGAATTTCAGTTACCGTAACAGCACCATATCAGCCCAGGCAAGAGTGGTTTTCAACGCAGTTTTACAGGCTAAAAGCTGGTCCCTTCAGGATGAGTCTCTGGCCTCATATCATCACTTGAGACCATGGTGTCGCAGTGCATCCCAGCTCCGGAGCCCTCTGCTTGGTCCCTGGTAGGAACATACCTGCCAACACAGTCTGGTATACAAAGGTAGATATTAAATTGTCTAGACATTACATAAAATCCTGTGCAAGTCCTTGCTGACAGTGCAGAGCCTTCCTGCTCATATCCCTTGGCAAGGGTGGCAGGCCCAGGGGCACGGGGTATAGATACCAGCTCCGCTCCCACTGGACTTGGGGACAGACCGGTGTAGGGGCTGTGGCAGATGGTGGGCACAGGGAGCTATTCCCAACTCTTTTCCTCCAGGTATTTGCAGGCTGTTGTTAGTGACTGTGGGGCTGCTCGCTCCTTCCATCCCTCTTCTTCCCTTTCAGGCTGGAAATTCCTTTTGAACCACTTGGTTCCTAGGAGTTTTAATTTCTTAAGTGAACGGCCACTTCAGTGGTGGTAGTGACTGTATCTTAGGCTATGGCTACACTTAAACTTCAAGCTGCCAGCGCAGCAGCGGGCGTGGCAGCGCGCTTTGAAGCGTAGCGTGCCGCGCCGCTGGCCGCTGGGAAAAACTCTCCGCTCCAGCTCCTGTCCCTCCTGTGGGGGAATAGAGCGGCGCGCGGCGCGCTGGGGCTTGCTGGGGGCGCTTGGGGCTGATGCTTTGGGGCGCTTTGCAGCGCGCGCTGCAGAGGGTGTGTTTTCTGCTGCAGCGCTGCTGCTGCAGCAGCGCAGTGTAGCCTGAGTGAGTGAGCGTCAGGCCTGAAAGCGTTCCTTCCAGTGTATACCAAATCTCCTAAGGATAAGCTGGTGCTACAGACTCATTTGAGGCTCCTCTCTAGTGGTGATCAAGTTCCACCTTACGGACCCTGTTCTCCCACGGTCTGTTTTCCATGCCTGAATGCCCATCCTCTCTAAATGCTTGAGGTTCAGAGGTCCCTTAGATCTTTAACTAGAGCTGACTAATGCCTTAGAAAGACCATCACGCTTTTTCATTTTGCACCGACTTGATAAGCAGCCATTTCGAACTGTTTGCTTTTTGCATGGCTGTGATGTGGCTGGCCTGTCAAGGCTTGATGACAGCAAAGGATATTTCCATCCCAGACATACATAAGGCAGGCTCGTTGCATTCTCAGTGCTTTCTCACCTTCTGCTTGGAGTCCAGAAGGAATTCTGTTTTAGGGTTTCATATTCCAGAATTCCTTTCTAAGGAAGAAAAGTCTAAGATCTATGTTTTGTTTCTTCGGAGTTGTCCTGTATCGATGCTATACAGTTTTTCAAATTTTGGTTCTAATTCATCGTGCAGGATGCTACTGTTGTTACTCGTGGTGGTGATGGGCAAATGTCGGATCCCTCCTTTACTTAAAAAACATAATCTCCAAAACACCATTGCTGGTAACATTGTTGGCATTGGCCTTTGGTATGGTGATTCATTTTGTATTGATTTTTGTATAATAAAACCAAACAATGGAAAGTCCAAAAAGGCAAATGGCTTCTAGCTTGTATACGTTCTTGAATACCACACGCTTCACAGGATCTCAAAGAGAATTATGTAGTCTTACAATTTGTCTAAGCTTCAAGACCAAACACTCCGGTAAAGACATAACACATTTGGGTGGGAGTAAGAAAATAGGAAAAGACCTCTCCTTTCCCTATTTATGTTTATGTAGGAGGAGGAACCATGGAGGGGTTAAATAGACTGGAACTTGTTTTTCTGCCTGTTGCAACATTACTATAACTCTTCACTGAGATATCTGTCAAGTCGTTTACTCTCCAGTAGTGAGAATCCTAGTAAATGGTAGTTTTAGAGAAGGGAAAATTACTAACTTGTAATTCTGCTTCTTTGAAGATTTCATTATATCAGGATTCTCACTCACTCACCCACTTTTCCTCAAAGTCTGGAGGTTTATCTTTGTTGAAGCAGAGTTTGGGGGCCTTGATTTTTTTCATCTCTTCTTAAATCAGATTTTTAATAGGTTTTTTTTTTTTTTGGCTGACTCTTTTTTTTGGCCAATCACGCAGTCAGTAATTGACTGGAGGTTTCCAAGGGCAGCAGTTAAACTGTGTGGAGGCTACATGTCTATCAGTATGGTGGGCTGGCTTGTATTCCACCTTGCTACTGCTGCTCTTGGAGAACCAAATCTGTCAAGAGGAGTTCCATCCGTCTTGCAATAGAGAAGTGAGACACAGGAGTGGGATTTCAGTCAGGATGATACCTTCAGAGAAGCAAAATCACAGGTCAGTAATTTCCTCTTAATTATTTTGTCAGCATTAAACATTTGAATATATAAACTGTAAATATCATCCAATACATTGACTCCCAGTTTTAAGTAATAAATCACCTCAAGTTTCCTCTTCTAGATCTGGACAAACAAAATCTTGTGTTATTTTGCAACTCTTCAGTTCTGGAATTATTTTTATGAAATGGATAGATCTGATCTGATAGCATTTAATACTCTGATTCTTGTTACAATATTGTAGTTTAAAACTTATGATCAGAAAGTCTATTTTTAATTCACAGGCAGACATGACAGGTTGCAAAAGGGATGAAACTTGCAAATAGTAATATTGAGACAATCAGTGAGAGAGAATTTGAGGCTACGACCCACACAGTGGTTACATGTTAATCCTTGTCAGTGTGTTACACTGCTACCTTCATTGGGATGTTGTGGTAGTGATTTTAATTTAAAAAAGCTAAGTATTGGAAGAGGAAATGTGGTCCTTGCTGTAGTGTATGCTCCCCCTGTGACTTGTTGTCTTTGTTGCTTCCATTAAGCTTTTTTAAAATAAGACTCAACTATTATTTTGTGCAATGAAAAGGTAACCATCTCCTCGAAACTTTTCTTTCCACAGATGAAGATGAGGATGTTGATGGCTTAACACAAGGGTCAGTGAAAGATGCCCAAATTTCAGCAGATTCAAGTAAGTGGAAGTTTAGTAAATTGGGAATATAGGCTCAATGCAGTCTTTATTATATTTGCTTAATGTGATTTTCCTTATGAAGAATAGTATTCCTAAATAAAGCTTCCCTTTGGTCAGACAGTTATGTTCTAATGGTAATTACAGATCTTGCGTATTCGGTATTGGGTCAGCACATCTTGATGTATATGAAGTGATAATGGTTAGGCCCTTCTGTGAAATCCACTCGAGCATTTTAATGAAAAGAGGTGATGGTATTCATTAGATCATTGCCGTCAACCTTCTCTCGAGGTGTTTTCCACAGGTCGGTCAGTCTCTCTGGAGTTAATCGCTTTCTGTAAGTAGTATTCTCGGTAAGTCACAGCTAGCCATCTCTCACAATAACAATTGAGAAATCATGTGTTTGTGTTTAATGATCCAGTAGTGTTAAGTGATAGATTTGGAGGGCAGGCAGTACATTTCTTTAAAGCAACTAGCCTTTCATCTGTTGCTACTTGGGTTCAAATCTTACCTATGACCCTCTGCTCAGGTGAGACCCAGTATGAATAAATATTGTGGTGTTTAGTGTCAGGATTGAAGTCCATTGGCAACTGCGCAGTACAGTTTTTGTGCCCATTGACTGCTCTACGTTTCATAATTATTAATCTCGCTCATTTTCTTGAATAGTGTCGACAACCACAGTTTATTAAAACAATAAAAGGAAGTGGAATAAACGACTAAAACCTGCAAATCATCACATCTTTCCTGATGTGGTTGCTTAAATGGCTCTAGTACGAAAAAGTAGATTGAAGAAAAAGTAAAGAAAGAAAGAGCCTTCCGTGTCCCCCTCATGTTCTCTCAAGATCTAAGACTATTGAGGACATTGCCAGGTGGCAAGGGCCATGCCAGAGCAATACTTAGCGCAGTTCTGACCGTGTGCTCAAATGTGTTCCTATCTCCCGTTTATTTTAAAATAGGGTTTAAACTTCTCTCTCTCTGGATGGCTGTGAGGAATTGGCCATACCCCATACTTGCTTATTGTAGGACAGGTCGTGACCAGCTGTGGTTTGTCAAATAAACTTGCCCTTTTTCCAGTGAGCAGCTTTTCAAATAGTAAAGCGAAATAATCCTTTATGTGCCAGCACCTGTTTTTACTTCTATAACTTACTGACTGAGGATGGTGTTACCAGTTTTGCCCGTTACTTTCGGGTATGCTCATTGATTCGGGTTACTCTTCGGGGGGAAGAGGGAGAGGGTGTCAGTCTGTAGTTCTGTCAATGTGCTGCTTGTGTCACTTGGGTTTTCATATGGAGCTCTGCTTCTCCCTTCTGCAAGTCCCCTCCCAGTGGAGCCATCCTGCCGGACCTAGGTTCCTCAGGGCTGGGTTCCTCCAGAACCGGATGAACAGACACACATTAACAGAGCAAGTCTGAGTGGACTGGGTCAATCAGCACTTTCAAGCTGACCCCTTATATGTCCCTGGACTCAGTGAGCTGGGTCAAGCAGCACTTCCAAGCTGCCACCCTTATATGCCACCGGAACAGAGTAAGTCTGAGCAGGCGGGGTTGAACAGCACTTTCAGGCTGCCACCCTTATATGCCCCTGGACTCAGTGAGCTGGGTCAAGCAGCACTTCCAAGCTCCCACCCTCATATGTCTCAGATTCAGCACGTCCCTCTCCCCACTTTCACGTTACAATTGTACTGGTGGTAACCCACTTGATGAGCAAACCCCACAGTAGCACTATATGGATCTTTAGCTTAGGTAAGAGAAGCGTTGCTGCAGAGTAAATGGGGAAGCTAAAAACACAAAAGAATAAAGTTCAGAGAGAGAGAGGGAGGGAAGCAACCAGCTTAACCATAAAAGTTATTTATTGAATAATAGTGATAACCACACAAGGAGCCTGAACCAACATAACAGTTACATTATTAAAGGTTACAAAAGTCAAATATAGAAAACTAGACCTGATCAAAGAAGTCAGGGTTAGAAAGTTATACCTGAGGTAGAAAAGAAAACAGAGAGAGAGGGATCTCGCCACTCCATGAAGCTTGAACTGGTCAGGATTCCCAGGTAGCTCAGGGTCCTGAGTGCTGGAGACAGGCAGAACCCCCAGCATGAACAGTCAGGAGAAGATGAAGTCCCAGTGGAACTGATGCAGAGTTTGGATCTATGCATCAGAACACACTTGAGCGTGGGTAGGGTTTCTTGTAGGGAAACAACAATGGTTCAAGGGAGACACTAGATTTGTTTATGGGTAAACTGGTGACTCAAGGGTTTTCTTTAGGCTAGACAATAGGAGCTGATCACTCCTAGCTAGGAGTGGTGTTTTCTTCCAGGGAGCTCACAATGCAACTAGGCTGCTTCAGTATTTTGGATATCAGTCAAGGATTCATTACTAGAATTGGTCTGATAACTGCTGAGCTGGGTGTGTGCAGGCGTAGGTTCATTAACATGGCTGGAGCAGAGATCCCCCAGGATGCAGCACCTCCCTGCTTTTCTGTTCCCAGAGTTCCGTGCAATTCTTGCCTGGGAATTTCTGTTGTCCATTCTGTAGGCTAATGGAGATGCCTCCCTGTCCCATCTTTGATGCAGATGAGGCTAGGGGAGTTGCCTTAATCCTATCATCCTTGACAGGAGGGGTCTAGGTGTGTCTCCCACTGCCCTTCCCTGCGAGTCTTTGATCAGTTTTGGTTTAAGCAGAGGCAGGGGGGGAGGGGGTGTGTGTCCTTCATGAGTCAGGCAGGCTGGATACTGCATCCTGGTTCCCCAAGAACACAAAGCTGACTGATATCACTGGTATTTCTCCATCAGTGGCTGTCAAAGTGAGTGAGATGTCTATCCTGGCATCTCAGAGGGCTTGGTTGACACTGCTAGTCCAGTACGCCTTACTTTATACGGACTGACTAAGAAGATGAAGACACTGCACTCAAAATGGGATTCTAAACGTTGCTTTTCCTTACACACATTTTTCACCAGTGTCAATCAGTAAAACTGGGAAGAACAGGAACACACTGTACATTTTCAAAGACTAATGCAAAGAATCTTTAATCCCGTGGTTTAAATAAAGTGGTTAGACTAAAACGAATTGCTTCCCCTGACTATATATTACCACAACATAAATGGATACAGATGTTCCAACATAACTGGCTCTCTTTCATGCCCTGATTTTTGATGATCACTGTGTTGGGAGGAGAGAAATTCTAATGCTTCTATTGAAAACAAAGGCATTGTGTTCAGTGGGAAGTATTGATTATACATTGGCTTGACACTTGCAAATATTAATGTAACTGATACCAGGTAGTAAGGCTTTGCTCCGCCTACAGCTGACCCTCCCCCCTGCTGTATGTAGCCCAAGGGGTCGAGAGAGATCCACTCATTGACTTTGCAGGAGGGATCTTTAAATTTGTTGCATCACTGTTTCAAGTCAAGCTCTTCTTTCAGAGTGCAGAGACTTTTACTGTGTAAGGGAACATGATACTAGAAATGTTGATCGCCTTTACAGTTATGGTAGCTAACCTGCTATTTATCTTCCAAAAAAGATGTAGTTCTTGTTTCTTCTCAGTTTCATATACCTCACAGATACAGCTCTGTTTAAAAAAAAAAAACCAAAAAACCCAACACCACAACAACAAAAACCCCACTGAAAAATAACTGCAGGATATTTTTGGAGATGAGAAAGGATAGATGCCTGGCCAACTTTGGTTTGTAAGACATGCTATTTACGTTAGAGAAGGAACAAAGGAGAACCATGTCAAAAAGTATACAAAATAAAGAATGGTTTATAAACAAAGTTACATTAGGATCTTTTGTTCATCCTTTCTCATAATGTGAGAACAAGGGGACATTAAATGAAATTGATAGGGAGAAAAATTAAAACTGATAGAAGCTTTTTAAGACAATGCATTATTAAACTGTGGAACTTATTGTTACAAGATATTATTGAGGCCAAGAAATTATCAGGAGTAATTAGAATATTTTAGATGGGTAGCACAGATATCCAGAGTTACAATAGTAAATATTCTTTTAAAAACGAGTTTGGGAAGAGATCTGAACCCTCACACTTCAGGGTCTAGGGGCTAGTCTGCGCAGGAAAGTTCTATTGGTATAAGCTAAAGTGTGAATTTTAACCAATATAATGTATTCCCTGTGCAGTTACTCTTATTCCATCAAGAAAGCCTTTTATTCTGGTGTGAGGCCCTTTTTTTCTGTTTAGCTCCTGTCTTTTGGGAAGGGGTTTAAGCTAACCTGAAAAGAGTTGTTGCCACAGAGGGTTGTACCTGTTTAACTGTACTGGTATAACTGGAGATGGGATACCCGGGATGGAAATTCCTGTGTTCCTACAGACAAAGCACATTGTTCTTAGCTGAGGCAGTGTTTGAAAATGGTGCTGAACGTAAAGAATCACAGTCCTAGTCAAACAAAAAACCAGCCTTTAATTTCCCATCTTTGCTAATATTTTTTCATAACTGGAGATTTAGAGGGTGGAAATACCGTTTGGATGATATTGTACAGATGTAACAAACCCCCAGAAGAGACAGCTCCATAATTCTCAAAATAAAAATTATTTATGGTGAGCTCTTAGTTCCTGGATCTGCAGGGATCCCGGAATATAAAGACGCTAGATTCTCTGCCTCTGGTTGTGTGCCAGAAATCAAGGCAAGTTGAGGGCACAAGCAACTTGCATGATCAAGCCATGATGTTTTTGTTCATTTAAGACTTCTATCGGTCACAGCTGGCAATGAGAACCCCCTGCTCCCCAAACAGCGGGTAAAAGTCTGGTGATTAGTTTCAAAAGGTGTTCATTACAGACTGGGATTTACAGTGTATCGTGTTAGGCACCGGGCCATTCTTCCCGAGGCTGCTTCCTATTGACACTTAAGAGTAACAAACATCTTTTGAAAGCTGCTGTTGTGCAGATTAGAGCTTCAGCCAGGTTGATGGCTTTAGTGCCATGCAAAGCTAAAACCTGCTCGTCTGGCTGGATTGTCGGGGTGTGACTTTTGAAAAGGTATAAAGCATTCTGAGCATCACACACTATCTTCCTTGACTGACTGATTTTATTTTAGCTTTTGGGTGTTTATGATTTGGTTTAATGAATTAATAAATTCAGACTGAGTAAAGGTGTGATGGCAATTTATCCTGTTCAGGTTTTTCCTCTGTTTGCAGATTCTCTTTGATCCCCTATGCCAGTCCAGATGCTTAGGTATAATTTGTCCCTGGCAGCAGATAGGGATAGTATGTGAAATGTGTTTGGAGGTGTCATCCCCTGTACACAGGGGGCTTGCTCGCTGTGTAAGCGCATTGTTGGTATTTCCAGCAGGTGGAGAGATCAGTACTTTTGCTGGCAGACACAGAGGACTGAAGGGAAAAGAAGGGCTTGTGACCTTAGAAATCCCCCTTGCACTGGGACACCCATACTTTCTAGCTGTCCCCAGGGAGCTGCATACTGCTTGCTGTGGGACTCAGCGTATCTGACACCCACAGGTTTCCCAGGGAGTAACCAAGAGGACAACACTGAGGTAGCTGCACGTCATGAACATAGGCAGCTGTCAAGGAATACTCTCTCCCTCTCCCTCCCCCTCTAAATGATCCTGTCCAAGAAACAAGGGGCAAAGTGGGCCTTTGCCCCCATCTCTTGCCTATCAAGACTGCAGCCTGTTTGTCCAGTGGTCCCCAACCTGCAGGTCATGTGATGTGAGAGTGGACATGCCCGGATCAGTCGGCTCCACACTCTGCTTGGGCAAGTGCTGAATCTGCTGACAGAGAAACGAGGTGTTTACGGAGGATCTGCGAGTGGGTGCTGCACTTTCCACAGCGGCAAAGGAGAGAATAGGTCTCAAAGGTGGGGTTTCACTCTGCTCCACAGACAAGTCAGGTCTTTTTTGAAGAAGACATTTGAGCTCATTACAGTGCTTCACAGGTAGTCATGGGTGCAGCTTATTCCTCTGGGGCACTGCTCAGATGGCTTCAAAGCCTATGATCCATGTCCCCTGAAGCTAGAGGTGAACAGAGCAAAGTGGATCAGATGCTGCTCTGGTGTTGCTCATGGCAGATGGGTGAAAAAGTTCCAAGAACAGCTGTTAAGGCGCAGGGCGAGCATACCGCCCCCATGTGAAAGGCTGGCAGCTCTCACAGCCTTGTGGTCCAAAAACCCCTTCGAGCTGGAGTTTCGGCCTGTCTCATGGTAAGAAGGTGATACCCAGTAGTGATGAAACGACCAGTGATATAGTCAGAGAACCAGGATGACATGGGGAAAGAGGTTAGTTTTTCAAAGGAACAGCAGCATAAAATTCACGATTCTTGTCAGTTTCATAGCTGCCCAATTGGGTTTTGAATGGCAGCAATGAAACTGACCAGACTCTTGCTAATTTCTCCTGGCTGCTGCTTGGCACAGCTGAGAGCAGTAGAAGTACAGGTACTGGAGCAGGCAGGGTACAGTTGGTTTGCACTTTGTTCATATTTGGAAGATTTTCTTATTTTTCAAAACCTTAAATTCTGCTGATACTGTTGGATTAGGCTCCAGTGCTTGCCAGGGAAAAGCTTCCCACTCATCATTGATTGATATTTTTTTCAAGCTGTGCTTAGATTTTTTAAAAGTAAGAAAAGACTAAAAAGGCTCCCCCTATCCACAAGACTCTCAAAATATGAGGAAATCTGTTTTGGTTTCACCAAGTATTACATATCCTGCCCCCAAAGAAACTCAGTGTTTCTGAATTAGGTTTCATGGTTTGGTAAACAAGTACCTAACATTGACCCTTGCAGTAGCCTCCTGCTTAAAAACCAACAAAACAAAACCAGTTTTACTCTTTAAATTGAACAGCTCTGAAAGAACCCATTGATGGAAAAGATAAAAGCAGCTTTCAGAAGGTGAAACTATGATTTAGTTGTAAGAAGAGACTTGAGGTCTAAAGACTCGAAGACGGGGAAAAAAAATTCTGTTGCAAGGAGTTATTTGTATGATGCATCAGTTGATAACGCTCGTATCAGAAATCATCTTATAATTAGTTACATAGTAGAAAGAAGAAGCTTTTAGGTTAAACTGTGTGCCAACTTCATTTCACAGTTAATCTTCCTAGCCTTTTCCTTTAACAATGAGAATTGGAGAGGCTACTAAGTGCAGCGTTATCTAATATAAATTACAAATATTTAAATATATTTTTCCAAAAGAAAAGAAGTCAGACAAGTTGTATGCAAATTATTTACATAATGCCCCCTTTGTGGTGGGTTTACACATAGATCAGAATAGAAATATCTGTACAAATGACTAGTTGTGGTAATAAGATGCTGACTGAAGAAAGGCTGTTGTACCTAGATGACTGAGCATTAGCATCAGAATGAAAAGTGTGGGATTCATTTCAGAATGTGGACCCGATGGTCAGTCTAGGCTAGGGGAAGAGTTGTGTAATTACATACAAATCTTTCTCTTAGAGTACAGTCATTACCACTCTAAAAAGTGGAACATTTAAAAAAAAAAAAAAAGTCCTGTTGAAAGAACTTCACTGTGCTGACTTGAATCTGGAGAGACATTCTAGTTCTTATTAGCTCACAGGGCATTCTGCATACTCCTAGTTAAATGGTCTTGCATGAGTTCATTCCCAGTAGCTGAAGTGAAGTAAAGCAGACACAGTCTTTCAGCAGATTGTAATACCAGAAGCAGTCAACATACCTTTGAAGATGGACTATGCCAAATAAAGACATAAAAAAGGATTTCCATTTATCTGAGGATACTTCCAGTCTTTACCACCTATCATTCTATTCCCCAAGCCAGCGTCTGGAAAAAGAATTTGGGCTCTCTTAATGTTGTCAGTCAATACAGTATATCTAGATTGTGTGTTTCTTAAACCGATCTTGGGCACTGTGAGGCTTCTGTAAGGTTGCTGTTTAGATCCCCATTTTTAAAGCATTCTTCTAGGAAAGAAGAAACTTGAGGTCTGCTTCCAAAGTTCACTCCACTGTGGCAATAGGCAGGAACGAAATCTGCTGCAGAATCAGGGAAGGTGGAGCGCGGTAAGGTGAAGCTCTTGCTGCCGCTTCTCTAAGCGTTGTTTGTAATGCAGATGGCTGAACTGGTAGGTTGATTCGAGTTGTCTTTGAGTTTAGTGTTCTAGTCGCTCTTTTTTCCTATGGTAAGCACCCACCTTTTCATCCCTTGTACCCATTTCCACCCTTGCAGTGGCTTTAAACGGAGCTGCAGCCTTTTTGTTCTAGCTCACATCTTTGGATGCAGTGGAAAGGGACGAAGCAAAAAGCACTAGAGAGGTGGCAGCTCTTGAACAGCGATGTCCACGGATACAGCCTTTGGCTGCAGAATGTTCAGGGCTGTGATTCCTAAAAGATTTTCTTCTCCTCTTTCTTCCCTTTTTCCCCCCACGGAGAGACTTCTGCAGGCCTATGGTGAATAGTGGGAATCCTTTAGTCGAAAGAGGCATTTCCTAACCTTGGCATCTTTACCCTTGCATCAGTCTTCCTACAGCCTTAAGCAGTGCAGAGCTATCTATGCCCTGCCCACCCTGCTTCAGAACAGGACCCATCTCCATGGCATCCAAAAAACAAAAATAAATTTAATACATTTCTCCCTTGTCACGGAAAATCAGAACACGGTACTGATGATGCTTGGTGTACAGTAGCTTAGGGTGGTTGTAAAACATCCATGTAATGGAGGCAAAATGTGAGCACTTAATTGTATTGTCTCATATTGTAGTGATCCTTAACTACTCCTGACAGCTGCTTTCACCAAGTTCCTGCTGAGGAATGAAATGTTCCTCTTGTACTTGCTGCAGAATGTACAGTAGAAGCCCTTAGGTGCTTGTCTTTGGGAGAGTTTGGAGCTCTACTTCAAAATATGTCTATTCCCCTGAGCTGCTGGCATGGTGATAGGGTTGTGGTGGATCACAGTGCAGATCCTTCGGTCATAAGCTCCTGCTGATGTGCTGTGCTCATCTCCTGAAGGACAAATGCTCAGGGCAGCATTGATGGGCTGCAAAAGGAGCAGCATCCATATTGCCATAGTACGGCAAGAGGGAAGATCCACATGATGGAAGGCCTTTGAGTGAGGGGGAAGTAGCAGGGTGACCCTGAAGAAGAAAGTGTGATTAAAAGATCAATTGAAATAAAGACTTTTCAACAAACTAAAGCATCCCATTCCCCCACCTCATGGGAGCCTTCTGTGCAAGGCGAGCATTCCTGCTGTTTAATACAGCCCAGCTCTCCTTGCTTGTCATCACACAGAGTTGGAGAATTTTTATCTCCATGTCTGGTTTCTTTCATAGCTGTAGCAGCCGCGGTTGTAATGAGGAGAATAAACAGGACACTCGCAGCCACTTGTGCATAAAAGCTTGTGTTCATAATGCATACCTTGTAAAAATATAATCTAAACAAGATCTTGGCTCTTGCACCCATTTTGTACAATATTGCCATCATGAATATCAGAACAGAGTGAGTTGCTGGGCCTGAGGACCAGACTTACATCTGTATTGCTTCTCACTTCCACACTGAGTGGAACTTGTTCATAATGCGGCCTGGACGCCTTCACCCGCAGGTATTAAGTTATCCAATTCTGGGAGTCATGCCCAAAAGACACTGGCAGCACCTTAACAGGCAATAACTTTTGTGTTATGATGGGAGTGGGGGGGGGGGCAATGGAGAAGCAAAATCTTAGAGGAGGGGAAAACCTAACTAACAAATACGGTCCTGTCCTCCCCATTTTCTGCACCTACCCCCTCCCCCAATCTCAGCCAATGTGTAGGCTTTACCTCTTAAGAAAAGTGGAAAGGAAATAGAAGTCTTGCACTTTCTACTGCAGGACATAGGCCAAGGGCGAGGGCCATAGAGAGATAGGCCTTTTGTTTGGAAAGATTCCGCCCGTTATGAGCATAATTTGGTATGGACCATTTGTTCCAAACCAGGCCTGTTAATTGTGGTGACAGAACATGTAGTAGAACCGGAGATGATCCATAGGATATGCTGTTTCTATGTCTCGGATGGCTCTGAAAGCTTGCAGCAAAATATTGACGTGCCCAGGCTGCATTTTTATTGTTGGCACTGATGGCCTGCCCGTCATTGTCATGTCTGGGTGCCTGATTAAAGAGATGAGTTGGGCTGGATATCTCTGCAGGATTCTGCACTTTTATGCCTTGTTTTTGCAGTAGCTAGTTTTTCATTTTACTCATCCATGTCCACCCATCTCATCTGCTGTCTTCTTTCTGTGGGAAATTCTAATGGGTTAACACAATAAATGGAACATAGATATCAAGATTATTTGCGGGCAAAATCCCTTGAGTCCTTGCTGTCATACTCTGAACTAATTCCAAGTGAGGGAAGAAGTTGTATACCAGTATAATGAAGGACACATACATGTATTTCTGTTGAACTCAGGATTCATGCTTCACTTGCCTCGTATCAAGGTACAAAAAGGATTTCAGGCTTTTCTTATTTCAATGGTAAAAGGTATTTGCCCACATTCCATAAAGGTTCCACTGGGTTTGTGACCATATAAGTGTGTGCTGAATGCACAAGGAGTGATTGGTTACGAGATTGGATTGGTTTGAGAATGCGCCGAACATTGCCAGTGAAGAGTGGCCTAGAGTTCAAACCTCTAGAGCAAAAACGGTGTGTCGTTTGTGCAGGAAACTGGGCAACAGCCGTGATATATTGCCGGACTTCTCTGTTCATTGGGGACTGTGGAGGGGACTAAATATAACTGCCCCCCCAACTCCCCACACCTCTTCTGTAGTAATGGGATCAGAAGAGTGAAAGAGTGAGTAATGTTCCTCAGATTGTAGCCCCTCATCAATTAAACAAATTCGACCCCCACGTTGGAGGTGGCAAGATGAGTCTGTTGGACTGGTGGTCTTATGCCAGCTTAACCCCCCCCCCCCCCCCCGCAAAAAAAAAACATTCTGTAAGATTTGTGCGCAGAGTTGTTTTAAATTTGTGTAATTATCTAATATTTTTTAAAAATGTTCAGTGGAGTGTATCAGATTCCACCACTACCTCAGTTCTGTGGAGGGCTGAAGCCAAAAGCCTTGATTCTTCACCATTTGGGAAGTATTCGTATGCTGTCTACCTATTGTTCATCATTTGTGGCAGTTTTTATTGGAAACTTTAGATTTAAAATATAATGCTGATCAGAAAAGCATTTGATTTTCAAAAAATTGTGGGGCAATTTAAAAAACTTAATGTAATAATTTTAAATTTTCCCTTTGACATTTAATTGGCTCATAGGTACTGGTTATTTTAAACAATGTTTTTTGTTCTCCAAATCACAGTCATCAGACTTGCCACACCTGTTCTGAAGGCATCAATCTGTTATTTTGGGTTCCATGTTGCTGAATTGGTAAAGATTAGACTAAGGAGATTTGAAATTAAGGGGAAAATAATTAGAAAATCGTGGACAAAACACTTGGATGAAAACTAATGGTGAAATTGCCTTTTGAAAGAAAATTTTAGTTCATTTTCCCCTTGTTAAGTTACATTTTAGCCTAACAGCAGGAAAATAAAAGTAAACTTCAGAAAATGCAAATAAATGTTACTCTTTAAAACTGATTAAAAGCAGATTTTTGTAAGCTGCATTGTCCACTGGTTGCATACACACTTCTTATTGTGACATGACTATATTAAATGTTGTTGTTGTAATGTAAACATTTGTTTTCTTTAGGTAAACAAACATTAAAGATATTTGATGGGAATGATGCAGTAAAACGCAATCAATTTCGACTGATTTCTGTTCCAAGGATTGCAAAAAGTGAAGAGGTTGTGGTAAGAGACTGTCAAATGGATAGCGACGTTGTCTGATAGATTACGCTGGCCTCCAGCTATCCCAGCATACCATGATTTACAAATGTAATGCATCTCACAACGCCAATGACAAAACCTGCTTGTACCCTAGCTAGTATATTAGAACATAATTTGGTTCTATCTTGCCCTGTTGATATTCCTGGTACTTCAGACCATTTTATGAGGTACTGATGTAGATATGCAGACTGCAGAGACTTCATAGATGTATGCAGCAACCATTATGTGTTAAGCTGTAACTCACCTATCCTGTCGAACATTAAAAATGTGGTTTTAGTGAGAGCTGGGATATTGGCTGGTGTACCAGGGTTGCTAATGAGCCCTTATTCGTCTCTCTAAATATATAGTATTTAATGATTTTAACTTCAGTCTGGACAAACACCAGAGGGTTACACGTACATGAAACAAACTGTCTCTTAAGACTGCTGCATATGTCCATTTTTCTGTTTACCAAACAAGGCGTACTAAAATTGTTGTTGAATAAAAACCCAGTGCTCTGCAGAATGAGGGAAAAGACAGAGTGATGGGAGCTCTTCCTGTGTTCACTCTAATAAGCACTCTGATAGATGCAGGGTGGGAACCTATATAGAATATCACCAATGTTTTTCAGCTTCAGTCAGTAAATAACTGTTATCATTATAAACCCCCTTCTGCATTGATAATGTGCACAAAATTAACTGAAATTTTGAAAATTACTCTTGATGATCCACATCTAAATAGTTACAGAAAGAATATGCAGTGAAAAAAAAATTGCTATTTAGGATTGCTTGGTATTTTTCAGACATAATTATTTTGGCTGTTTTCTTCTCCCAAATAAAAGAAATTCCTAGTTCACAAAAAGTGCCATCCTAGGACTTGTTTGCTCCAGGGTCTGTGGTGGCCAAAGGTGATGCAGGCTGTGATAGAAGGGCTCTAGTTTTGAAATTGGGCTGTAATGGCACAGGATGGCTACGGAGTTCCCTATGCTGCAGATGGAGTGGTCTTTACCTGGCCAGGAGAGCCCCAAAGAGGGTGATGTGGACCTGGGGAACAGAGTGGCTGTGAAGCAGGGATGCTTAGGGCATCCGGGGCTTAAAATGGTCTCTGATTTAAACCTGGATCAAAGGCAGGCAGCTGTATGCCCCACAGCACAGAGAAGTACAACTTACCTCTCCGTACAAGCGTGAATCCTGAAGCTGTGTGTCTATTGCAGCTCACTACATTTATATTAAAAGGATACATCAATCAAAATTGCCATCGCGTGACAAAAATACTACAGGCACCATCAAAAATCTATATATTGGGATTCTGGTGAGAAATTTCCTCTTGTGTTTTTACATCACTAAAACTTCGTTGCGAAACCATGCACTTATTTTCGATAGTGGCCTGTCGGCTGTTTTTATGTTCCCTTAAAAGAATCTTTTAGAGTAAGTGAACTGACTGAATTTCATGTGTGTGTCCCAGCCAGACATCAGTGCCCATTTTCAGAGGAGGGCGAATCACTCTCTTTTCTGTGCTGTTGTAGGAGGCAGCGCTGAGGGCATACTACGTAAATGATGATCAGCAGCACTATGAGCTCCAGACATTTTCTCAGCAGACCTTGTTTTCTGATGACATCATCAACAGGAATGATGCCCCTGAAGAAACCAACCCAGGGCCAGTGTTCAGAGAGGCGGTTCCTGAAGCTTGGATCATCAGAGCCAAATCTAAGGATCACGAAGTAATAAGAATTTATCCCGGTTGGCTGAAGTGAGTAATTTCCTTCTTTTTGCAAGGTTACTCTGCTCAGCCAATCTTGCCTTCTGTTCTGGCCAGGAAAATGTGTTGCAGTCGTTAAAGTTGCACGAGGGTAAAGGAGGACAAAATCCACTACATTTCAAGGATCTGTCTTGGTGTAACAGATATTTTTTTTTTTAGCTTTCATTTTTCTTCATTTCTAGACTCTGACATTAACTATTACATTGATTTAGCCCCCAGTCTTGCATGCTTAACAGTCAACAGGTGCCTTTGCATGATCGGGACAGATCTAGCGTCTTTGTTTAGTTGTAGCACATATTAATCCAAGGAGACATAACTTTTTAAGCAAATTGTATCCATGTACAAATGATGAGCAGAAGCTTTCTTGTGAGAGCTTCATATTTTTTAAAGGGAACGTTCAGATTAAGATATGTATGTTACATTCTGATCTGTTACTAACATGGAAAAGATGATTAAAACCGTTTTTAAAAAAATCTTATTTATTTTTTACTACTGCAACTGTTTTGCATTTTATGCACCCTCCACAGTGAAATAAGACTGATCAGTTTATAGTCACTTTTGTTTTATAGTTCCACCTTTCATCCCAAAGGTTCCCAAATTGTTTATGAGTTGGGTGTCTGTCCTTGTTGCTGAGATTGCTAACTCGGTCCCAGTTGTATTGACAAAAACTTTAGTCCACAGTCCAGCAAGTGGGACTGCTCGGACAGAAGCCCATGGGTTTCAGTGGGTCTTCATACAGGCCTACTTGTGTGGAGTCATCAGCAATATAGAGGCATCAGTGACTGGTCTCTGGGATAGTCGGTTCCCACCTGTCCAATGTGAGTGGGACTGAGGCTCGTGGACAGCTTAATTTTATCAGCTGGTAACAAGTTTTTTTACTGAATGGGGCTGAATTGTAACAGGGATCTTAGAGGAGGAGCTCTCCAGATCCTGGTACAATCTCCTGAGCTAATCCAACTACAAACGTGATTTTAATTTTAAATATTTCTTTTTTTGTCTAGAGTGGGAATGGCATATATCTCTCTGCGAATAGATAAGGAAAGCACCACCCAGACAGTAATTAAAGAAGTTCTCCCGCTATTAGGACGGCAGGTAAGCAATATAAAGCTCGTAAGCATTTCGTTGTGCTTCATATGAACTATCCTAACAGTACATTCAAAAGAAAAAGCATATTTTACAAAAATGTATATATTACTTTCCCTCTACTACATAGTCTTCTTAATGCTCAGCGAATGAGAACTCCTGCCTTGCGTGGTGCCAAAATGGGAGTAAAACATTACCTGAACATAATAAAAAAGACCCACAAGGTGGGTGAGGTAATATATTTTATTGGACCAACCTTTCTTTCTGACACGGCTACTGCACTGCATAATACAACAGACCGAATAGCTCTATACTGAAAGCCGCCTCCATTTCTTATGGGCCAAGCAAATTTACTCATGCAAAGAGGAGAATTCTCAATCTAGAGCATACGTCTTTTGTGCTTCTGTATCTCTTGAATATTGACATCAGGCTGATACGCAAGACCAAGTCCTGGTGGAACTGAAGAAAACCTTGCCTTCTTTTTTGCGTGTCTTCTGCATTGTCCCACTCGTGGGATGTGCTGATGAGTGCAGGTCAGGTGGTGGAACCTTCTCATAACAAGGCTCATGCATCTCTTCTGTCCCTCCCATCTGCATTCCTGAACATGCTGAGGGCAAGACGATAAAATGGGACGTGGCACCCTCGGCTGCCTTAGCGTCTTCCATCGACAGCAACAGATGGATGTACACCTATTGGGTTCCTTTGGTTCCAGATCCTTCACTTAGAAGATTGTGGTGCCTTAGTTTACTGTTTCATAGTTAGTGTTAGACTTAGGATAAGTTACCAGTTAAGTTTTATTTTTAGTATAGTTTAGAGAGAGCTGTTGGAGTCCATTTAGTGGTTCCATGGCAGACCTGAAGTTGAAGAGACCAGGCTTTCAAAGGTGCAGCTCTTGTCCAGCAGCCTTCCCGGCATGGCTGCTCGTAATAGAGGTTTGTTGAGTGCTGCTGTACTTCGCGATGCTCTGTCTGCAGCGTATTCAACCCGAGAGCACGCAAGGAGTTCCAGAACAGGCTGAAAGCCCCACTGTTTCAAGAAGGTTTCACTGTGAAGCCCCTAGGAGATGGTACCTCTTCAGGGTTCTGGTCAGAAGGTGAAAAGTCCAATATCTGTTCTGGACACCTCTGGGTCTCAGAAAAAGGCCACAATGCAGAAAGCTCCGTCTCTGAAATTTGGTTAGGAACGCTGTTTGCAACGTTTGATATAGCTCTGTTATATTTTTTTTGTTTCCTAATTGACCAGTTGCCATCACATCTATTAAAGTTCGCTTTCTGTATAAACTAGAAAGTTAAGAAACATAATGCCTGACTTAAAGTACTGATACCAGAGGAGAGTGGGCCAGTTAAAGTTAGTTTTGATCTCTAAATAAGTTAAGAGTTGCTTTACCCAATAACTGGCCAACTAGGTGTATTCCATAGTGCTCTCAATGTTTGAAGCTCTCTGTGTTTGCTGTTTGGGTTAAGATGTGGATTATTTGCAATGGGTGGTGTTGGTGAGGGAAAAGAGTTTATTTTACCTATAGTTTTATTCCATACCCATAGAATAGCCTTTGCTAAAGGATGTACGCAAAATTCTGGTAGCCTAACAGTATTTACACTGCTGCAATTTTCTTGTTCAATAAAGATCCAGGGTTGGACTGGATTAGGGTGCCTCCAGTCCACTACTGCTTTGAGCTGACTGGCTTGATAGGACCATAGAATTGTTGGAACGGCTAGTCCACCTTGTTTAATGGGTTTGTACAAAGTATCTGCTCCCACTCTTGATTTTCTTATTCCATATACATTCTAACATCCCTGTATTCCTGAGGTAATCTGAGATTATCTGAGATAATTGCGGAAAATTTTGAAACAAGAAAATTATCCTTGCCAGAATATTTGTTTTGACTGTGGCTATTCTTCCTGACCAAGGAATTGCATACATCCCTCAGCACTCCAGATCTTTGTTCATGTGCTAAAGCAGTAGTTTGAAGATTAAGTCCTAGAGCCCTTCTAGGGTGTTTGAGATTTGAATTCCCAGGTATTTTATAGAATTTGTTGCCCATTTATACCCAAATGTTTTCTGAAGCAGTGACGTCTCAGAGTCTGGCAAATTGTATATTTCAGATTTGCCTTAATTCACTTAAAATCCAGATGCTTTCCCAACATCCTGGATTTCTTTAGAAACTAATTTTAGAGAAATATTTGGTTTAGATAAAAAATAATATTACGTCATTCGCATATAACGCTGTTTTCTGATGTGTTCCTGCAAGATTTATTCCTCTGATCGATCCACTGTCCTTTATCCTCTGGGCAAAAGACTTGATGGCCAGTGTAAAAAGTAAAGGAGACAATGGACATCTCTGCCTAGTCCCTCCATGTAACTGAAAGGGTAGATTTAACCCCATTAACTTGCAAAGCTGCTTTTGGGCTGCTGTGAAGAGCATTATCCATTAAAGGAGCCGGAGGCCAAAGTCCGTTTGGGACAGGATTTGAAACAAAATGTTCCATTCTGTTCTATCAAAGGCTTTCTCTGTGTCTAATGATAACAAGGGAATTGTATCTTTTATACAATTTAACAGTGATATGGACATATAGGAAGTGCAGAAGGAAAAGTCTTTTCCATTGTTGGGGAGAACCGCCACAGTAGCTTCTTTCATAGTTTGTGGAAGTTCATCCCCTAGGTGCTTCTCAAGGGACTCACTAATAACTTCTTAAATATCTTGTAAAATTCAGCTGGAGAGCCATCGGCTCCTAGAGTTTTAGCACTTTTCTTCCTTGCTGTTGCCTCTCGGATTTCTTCTTCTGTTATTTTTTTTAATCTAAAGTTTCTTGATCAATTTTGCTTATCTTTGGCAAGCCTGCTACTTCCAGATATTTCTGAATAATTTCAGAGCCTGGAGTATCTGAGGTATAGAGATTTTTATCGGCAGCAAAAGTAACCCATATTTCATTAGTGAGTGTAACTATCTTTTGCTGATTGTCCATCCCAGCTATCAATTATTACTCCCACTGGTTCATGATCTGACCATGTAATATTGCCAATTTCTGTAGATCTTGTCTGCTTCATTAAGGATTTAGAGATTAACATTACATCTCTTCTAGTATAGAACCGATGATGGTGTGACTAAAATGTGTAATCTCTTTCCTCGGAGAGATTGAATTGTTGGCCCAGCAACTTCAATGCCGCACCTGCTTCCCTGTCCCTCTTGTCTTTATCAGATCTGTTTGCAATTGACGTCTCCTCCAAGTGTAATTCCCTCTTTCTCCAAAGTGTTGCTGTGTTTTAAAGTCACTGGAGGTTTTTAAGAACAGTTTGGACAAACACTTGTCAGGGATGGTCTAGGTTTACTTGGTCCTGCCTCAGTGCAGGGGGCTGGACTAGATGACTTCTCAAGGTCCATTCCAGCCCTACATTTCAATGACTGTGTGGTGGAAAATATGCAGTCCTGGAGCTCGAATGAAAATTCTGACAGCTTCACTGGTTTCCAAAAGCTCAATTCCTTCACAGTAGTAGTGGGTAGTTCTCTGGTTAGCAGCTGCTGTCACATCCCTGGAGTTCATGAAACTCTGGAGAATTCACACCATTGCGTCCTCTGAGATAGCTCTCTACATAGCTCTTGGTTTTGGCTAGTTTGAAACACTGTGTACATGTTCCATGTACGTTTCCATGGGCAGGAGTGTCTATCCTCTTAGCAGGGGGGATTCTGACTCATGTGAAAGCTTGTGTACAATGTGTCTCATATCCAGCAGGACAGATGCATTTGTACATCAACTGGTGATCGATGATTATCCAAAGCTTTTGGATGTTGAAGTCCTTCTTTGAGAAATTCCAAATGCCCTCAGCCTTAATTAATACATAAAGTGAACCTAGGGATTTTAATTAGGGATTTTGTCACTTCCTAGTCAAGACCTGTTTAGTTGGCAATTGGTCCTGCTTTGAGCAGGGGGTTGGACTAGATGACCTCCTGAGGCCCCTTCCAACCCTGATATTCTATGATTCTGTTAGAAAGGTAGCATGTCCCCAAAGTTTCATGACCTATTCCACTAGAGTAATGGTAACACTGAATGTGTGCTTTCATCAGTCCCGTGTAGCAAATGTATCTAGGGCAGTGTTGGACTATCATATTATTAAATTCTTTAATAGTAATGATACCAGCTGTTTTAATCTGATATTCAGGTTTTTAGCTGCCCATTCTGGGGTATGTGTCTGATGTGAGTAGTACGGGGTGTTCCTCTTCTATTCTGAATGAATGATTCTAAGCAAGGATTGAGGGTATGTAGATAAGATTCCTCCTCCTCCCCCGTGATAATGTGTCATGACTTTAAACAGTCCCATGTTCATGCAGTAGTTTTTGCTTCAAGAGTATGGATCTGTGGTGTCAATAGCTGTTTGATAATTAATATAACTTGTTAGTGAAGTCTGCTTCCATTGGTTGGTCTGATGGGCCAGTGTCTTTCACCTGATTGGCCATTTGTGAGAGCTGTGTACCATTCCCCATTCTGCTCCCTTTGGCAAGATCATCCATGTGGAAATGTTTTAATAGCCCCATTGGCTGCTGAGTGGGGAGAGTTAACTATGCTATTCAGCAGCTGTCTCTCCAGTTGATTTATGGGTTGCGTTGGTAGCTAAGAAATGGGGAAGTTTGAGGCTTTGTGAAGGAGAGACAACGGAAATGGAAAGGGAAGGTTTTTCCAGAGAAGGAAAAGTACAATTCAGTATCTGTCATTGTGGTTTTCTTCTGTGGGTGGAAAAAGACAAACTTTTGAGCTCCACAGAACTCTTCTTGAGGCTTTGACCCGAAGAAGAGCTCTGCGGAGCTCCAAAGGTTTCCTCTTCCACCAAAAGAAGCGGTCCAGTAAAAGATATTACCTCACCCAGCTTGTGTCTCAAGTTAATTTAAGGTATTTAATTTTCTTGTGCCTGTTAATATTATAATGTAACCACTAAAAGAATACAAAACTCTGGCAAATTTATTACCTATTAAAATGTACATCTAAATGTGTTGTCTCTTGGCAGACGGAATGCCTCCAGAATTTCAAACTTCTAGAAGTACTTATGGGCAGTAAGCAAGGTAAATCAAGTGTTGTTTGCTTTTCTAGTCCAATGAATAACTGTAGTTGAGTCCTGTAGTATTCATTTGTATATTTTAATGTTAATACATCCATGTTTAATTTTTACAGTTGATCCTTCAATAACTGACAGATTCTTGGTGTATAATTATGCTGAAAAATGTTGAAATATTGAATCAGAAATGCTTTTTTTTTTAATTGTCACCATAGATTTTGTGTTTAGTACTTTACTCTCCCTTCTTTGTACTAAAAGAAAACACATGCCAAGGTTGTTTTCCAAAGAGATGTGCAAATATGAGATTTTTCAGGTTAGTGGCCAAACCAAAAAAGCTATGGAGGGATGGGGGAATCAGTTCAAGTCGAACCAAAATGGAGTTTTTGTTTTGTTTTTTCCCCCCCTCCCCCTGACAAAAAGCAAAAGTTGAAAAAATAGTTTTGGGTTGAAAGTTTTGTTTTGTTTTTGAAGGCTTTAATTTTTTTTAAAGAAAATAGTGAAATTCCAAAACAAAAAGTTGAAACATTTCATTTCAGAAATGCTGAAACAAACTCTTTTGAAGTTACTTAAAATTTTTATTTGACCGAAACAATTTGCTGAAATTGACCCGAATTTAATTGTTTTGGTTGACACCAATCTGTATTTTTTCAGTGGAAAAAATTATTTGCATGAGAATTTCACCCAGCTGTCTAATTTTCTGATGCATACTTACCCACTGGTGAAAAGGACTGTTTTTTTGGGAGATGCTCTTTGAAGGCAGCTGTTACTTAATTGGGGTCAATAACTTTGCTATTAAAGCAGACCACACACAGGCCAGTGCAGAGAAGCTTTTCGGTGCTGCTGTTTGGCTGTATCTATTCCATAAATAAACCAAGAATTTGAGTTCGCGGACACATAGGGCCGGATGCTCGGATCCCTATAGCGGCTGTGTTGCTCTGGTTGGAGGGATGGCCTGGTGGTGAAGAGGCTAGACTCCTGATCTGGGTTCAGCCTCTAGGGTTAGGTCTACAGAGCTCCGCACGGCCTAGCCTACCCAAGCTAGCTTGAATCCAGCTCGTGTGGGTAGCAGCTGTAGTGAAGACAGCCCAGTGCTGGCTTCAGTGCAAGTAATACCAGGCTGGTGTGGACCCTGGCTATGCATTTGGCTCACTAGCCTGAGCTGAAGCCCACGATGCGTTGTCTTCACTGCTCTTGCTAGTTGCACTAGCCAGAGTCGAGCTAGCTCAGAGAGGCTAGTACCATGTGTTGCTTTTGCTGCATAGACATACCTAGGGGAGCTTGGGGTTAAGCTTGTGCTGCTAACCTTAGTAAAAAGCAGAGGTGCTGTGTCTTCACTGAGGTATTACAGGAATAGCGAACCCGAGTTCGAAATACCTTTTATTTTCAGTGGAGATGGACCCTGAGTGACTTGCCCAAGGTGTTTCACTCTCTCTGTATTTATTCCAGTTCCCAGTCTGTACAGTGGCAGGATAAATTAAAGCGTATGAAGCACTAGATTACTCTTGTGATGGAGGCCATAGAAATACTTAGGTAGAGTTTTAACATATGATTGTAACTTTCTCTTGTTTCCCTTATAACCATAATGAATTATATAATCATAGACTTCATCAAATTATTTCATCACAGAGCCCTGGAAATGGGGTTTATGTTTTGCATGTTCCTTCTGCTGATTATTTGGTTTTGCAACAGTAGAGTAAAAGGGCTATTGTTTAGGTCATGCATAAACTGCATCTGTTTGCCACAATGGTAATGTATTGAAATGTTGTGATTAGTGTTTTCTTTTTTTATCTGTCAGGATGAGTCATGTTTTTCCCAATCATCTGCTTTCAAATACAGTAATTAGTTTGTTACCAGAGTATTGTTTGGTTGTGATTAGCGGCAAAATGGTGGCGGTCCAGAAGGGTACTTAAAAGCTTTGTGCAAATTAACAGTAGTGCAATTTAAAGCCTCTTCAGAGTTTTGCTGCTGAATATGGCTTGTAGCTTGTGTGTTCATATTTCTACTTGTGTTTAATATTAAAGAAAGTGGTAAAACATAGGTCAAGGCATTAATTTGCCTGAAACAGTCATTTTTATTTGCTTTTTCTTTGAGTTATGTAATAATTCAGACTTTTTACAGAAAAACACTATCATTGCTTTTGTTTCTCTAGTTCAGCGAATGGTGCTGGATGACCAGGAGATGATCCTTAGCAGACTTAGGGACATAAGAAAGGTAAACAAGTAAAGAAAGAATCAATCTGATTTGTGCTTTCTGATCAGTTGGGGGTAATTTTTTTCTCAGTTTCTGGGTAATTTTAATTTTCATTAAACTGAGTAGCTGCAGCTTCTACATAAGCTCATAAACAGAACAGTCAGGTTTTAGAGCGTAAGTTTTTGTAATTTGTAATTCTTTCTGAGCACAAAGTTCTGGTAGCGAGTGGCATTGCTTCAGAGCCACATTGATTTTTTTTTTCATGACATTGTGTGCTTTCCCCTGCTATATAACGTGTTGTAGCATGACTGGTTCTGATTTCCTTTTTCTAGACTTCAATACGTCAGATGAATCAAACAAGATTTTACATTATAGAAAATAATAAATCTGTCGTGCGGGTAAATTTGTTTGTGGGTGGCTTGCCACCTCAGCTCTCTGCTGAAGAATACACTAACATCCTCAAGGATGACTTAGCTATCAAAAGTAAGTCAAATAGTATTATCTTTGGACTACGAGGACTTGATTTCACTGTCTATTCCTATGTAGAGAATAACATGCTATAGTAAAATTGTTCCTTCTCTTCCAATTTTGCTTATGTATGTTTGTGACCTCTTTGTTGGCAGATGTCTTGCAAATATCACTATTTTTTTTCTTACGTTTTATCTGAAATAGTGACATTTTTCCTCTCTCTTTATCTTCAGAGCTCTGCAAATCTGCAGATATCTGCTTTATATCCGCAGGTCATTTTTGCGACTGTGATGCAGATACAAATTTTGTATCTGCGCAGAGCTGTATTTATCTCAACATACTGATGGTTCTGTGTAAAGGTTCTGGGTCGCCTTTATATATATTTGGTTACACTGACCTTTTAAGTCATTTTTCTAAAAGTATTATTACTTTCTGTTTAAACGACACAGGTGAATTCTAATTGAGTGCATTCTCTTTAAAAGTAACCAGCTGAAAGTCAGTTTTTTATCAAAGAATATATAAGATTATATTAATCGTTTCCCAAGAATACTACCTGGGATTTAACTTCCTTTAAGAAGGTAGATTGAGTGACGTTAACAGATACATTAACGCTACCTGTCATATGGCGTGTGTGCTATATTAGTTCAAATTGTGGCAACACAATTTAATTCAAAAGTGAAAAGGGGGAGTACATTTAACAATTTTGTCTTTATTGCAGCTAATATATTCTGTCTACACTACTGAAAATTCACTTTGTACCTTTCTACAGTAAACAAATTTATCTTTTCATATACCTTTTACTTTTCAAAGTTAAACACCGGCGGAATTTGTCTTCTACTTGTACAAAGTTTAAAAAACAACCACCAACTTTAAGGTGACTTTGGAAGAGGGAAAGTGTTAATTGGGGATGCTGTCTGTTTTTTGCGGTTTTAAAAAGTTTTTTATTTGAAATCAGTGCTTTTAATATTTACTGTTCATCTACCCAAAGTCTGAAGTACACTCTCTTTTCATCTTTGCAGCAAATCTGCTTTCTTTGAGTCATGTTTACTCAATGCAAGGTAAGCCTCTAACATTTTAAACTAAGTTCAGTATTGTAAAAACATACCAATTCAGTCACATGCTAAAAGCTCGAAGATGAAAGAATATATTAGAGATCTTATCATCTAAACAGAAAGTCTTTAAAAATCAGATGTAAAACATCGTAGCATATTTATATAAGCCACAATATATTTTATTAGAACTTTCTTTTTTATAAGGTAGCTTCATTCCTTTTATGAATGTGATGAAGTTTTTTCTGTTAAAAGTGAGTTTTGAATGTTAATTTCAAGTAGCTAGAAGAGTCAGTTGTTGCAGGCAATACTATATATCCTCTTCTCATTTTGTTCTTTTAAAAAATAAGGTATTAGAATTTGTTTCTGTTGTTAAACTTAAAAAAATGGATTCTTCTTCGAGTGATTGCTCCTATGCATTCCAGTTAGGTGTGCGCGCTGCGCGTGCACGGCATCTCGAAACTTTTTTACCCTAGCAACACCAGCGGGCCGGCTGGCGCCCCCTGGAGTGGCGCCGCCATGGTGCGAGTTATATACCCCAGCTGGCCCGTCCGCTCCTCAGTTCCTTCTTACCGCCCGTGACGGCCAGTTGGAACTGTGGAGTGCTCTTCGTTCTCCACGACCCTAGCTCTCGCTTCTTATTTGTATATAGTTAGTTTAGTGTTAGTTTAACAGTTATTTAGTTAGATAATTAGTGTAAATAGATAAGGTAAAAGGGGGGGGGGTTCCCCTTTTGCCTCACCCGGTGCGGGCTCATGCCCAAGGCACCGGGCTTTAAGCCCTGCGCGGCGTGCCAGAGGCCTATGCCCATCAGTGACCCGCACGACGCCTGTCTCCGTTGCCTGGGCGAAGGGCACAGAACAGACAAGTGTTCGATCTGTTCTACTTTTAAACCGCGGACCCGGAAAGAGCGGGATATCCGCTTGAAGCAGATCTTGATGGAGGCGTCGCTTCAGCCATCGGCACCGTCCGCGCCGGCACCGAGTCGCTCCAGCTCCGTGGCACCGCCAATTCAGAAAGCGGTTACGAAGTCTCGGCACCGCTCACTTTCACCCTCGAAGAAGCAGAGGCTGGCGAAGGCACTGGCTCAGGTTCGCACTGAGGACTCTGCCAAAGCGGTTGCGCAGCCTGCGGCCCCCGCGGTGCCCGTGCACAAGCTGTGCACCGGACCTTTGACTCCGGCGCCGCAAGGCCCGTCGAGTCCGGCGCCGCCACGCTCCCCGGTGCCGTCCGTGGTTGAGCCCCGGCTGCCATCAACGCCGGAGACATTTGCCTCCGCGCGAGAGCTGATTCAGCTCATAGAGGCACCAGGCCTCCGCCCCCCGGCACCGCCGGTGCGGGCTGTCGTGTCGGCGGGAAAGCCGGCCAGAATGACCCGGCCACCGTCCCTGGACAGGCAACATGGACGACGCACCCGATCCCGGTCTCGTTCCCGGTCCTACGGCAGGTCTCCGTCCCGTCGCTCGCCATCGCGGTACCGATCGCCGTCGAAACGTTGGTCGCAGTCCCGGTACCGCTCGTCATCGCGGTACCGGTTGTACTCCCGACGCCGCACGAGGTCCCGGTCGCCGGCGCGTCGGCACCGTCAGAGATCGCCGTCCCGGCACCGCGACTCGTGTGAGCGTTCACGGCACCGGAGGTCTCAGTCCCGGTCGAGCTCCCGGCACCGGTCGAGTTCCCGGCACCGGTCGCGCTCCCGGCACCGTGACGGACGTCACTCCCGGTCGCCTTCCCGGTACCGAACAGAACAACATCGCTCTTCCCTGCCATCCGGGGACGGACTGCCTCAGTCTGCAGCGCACTCTGTGAGCGCCTCGGCTCCTCCATGGCCATCTCGGCCCGCGTCGGTCGCTTCTGGCACGGAAGGATACGGACTCCTGCCACTTACCCCACAAGGCCATCCTCAAGGGGCACAGCCGTGGGGCTTCTGGGTTCCATGGGCCCAGTATGAGACTCAGGGGGTGCCCTTTCCACCAAGGCCTCCCGCGTCCGAGCGCAGGGTTCCAGAGGCGACAATAACCCGACTGGCCCCTTCGCCACCGGCTGCAGATGCTATACCGTCGGAGTCCCAGGGCCACGCGCAGCCCGCCCCCCCCGACGAGCACGCAGCGGACCCCTCTTCGGAGGCGGTCGTCCAGGGCTTGTCCTCCTCGTCCTCGCCGGATGAAGCGGTGGCCGGCGCGGCGACAAAGGAGCCTCCACCCATCGATGTAAAGGCTCACCAAGTCCTCCTTCGCCGCGTGGCAACGGCTATGGCCCTGCCGATAGAGGAGGTACAGGAAGACGAGGACCCCATTACAAATGTTGTTGTGGCAGACATGCCGGTGCGAGTTGCGCTGCCTTTTGTACGCACAGTGCAAAAGAATGCGACCACTATCTGGCAGACGCCTGCGTCCGTGCCTCCTACAGCCCGTGGCGTTGAACGAAAGTACTCTGTCCCTCCCACGGGCTATGAATATTTGTACACGCATCCGACCCCGGACTCCCTGGTAGTCCAGTCGGTTAATGATAGGGAACGGCACGGCCAACCGGCCCCTGCGCCCAAATCAAAGGACGCACGGCGTATGGACCTCCTAGGCCGAAAGGTCTATTCCGCTGGAGGCCTACAAATGAGGATAGCCAATCAGATGGTTCTCTTCGGTCTTTTAAAGTGAGCTTTAGCTCACAAAAGCTCATGCTAAAATAAATTTGTTAGTCTTTAAGGTGCCACAAGTACTCCTGTTTTTTTTGATATCTTGACGTCCCTGGCGAAATTTACTGAGCTCCTGCCGACAGCCTCCCGCCAGGAGTTCGCGGCGATGTTGGAGGAGGGGAGGCGGTCGTCTAGATCCTCCATCACAGCCGCCCTCGACGCTGCGGATTCAGGTGCTAGGACCTTGGCCTCCGGTGTAACAATGCGGCGTATTGCCTGGCTGCAGTCTTCCACCCTGCCGCCAGAGGTCCAATATACACTACGGGACCTACCCTTCGACACAAAGGGGCTTTTCTCAGAAAAGACGGATTCTCGAATCCAGACTTTGAAGGACGGCCGTATTGCGATACGTACTCTAGGCATGCATACGCCGGCGACGCAGCGCAGGCCCTTCCGTCCACAGCCCTCCCGACCGACCTATCAGTCTCGGTATCGACCTTACAATAGCCGACGACCGGCCCAAAATCGCCGTCGTCCGTCCGGCAACCGCCGCAACCAGGGCCAGGCCGCTTCCAAGGCCCCTCAGGGGGCCAAGCAGGCCTTTTGATGGGACACTCGAGGACGGCCCATCACTCTCCCTACCGGATCCTTCCCCGTTATTTTACAACCGCCTTTCCCATTTCTTTTCGGCGTGGTCCCAATTAACAACAGACAACTGGGTACTTCAAACAGTCCAGTCGGGATACCGCCTGCAATTTCTTTCGCCCCCTCCTTCCCTCCCACCCACCCTCCCTGTCCCTCTTCAGGGACCCCTCTCACGAGCAAGTTCTCTTACAAGAGGTCCAGACTCTGTTGAGCGTGGGTGCCATAGAAGCAGTGCCTCAAGACAGGCGGGGCAGGGGATTCTACTCCTGTTACTTTCTCATCCCCAAAGCGAAAGGGGGGCTGCGTCCTATCCTGGACCTTCGCGAGCTGAACAAGTACCTGCTCAAGCCCAAGTTTCGCATGGTCATCCTGGGGACCATCATTCCCTCTCTGGATCCGGGAGACTGGTTTGCCGCCCTCGACATGAAGGACGCGTACTTCCATGTCGCAATCTACCCTCCCCATCGTCGTTACCTTCGGTTTGTGGTCAATGACACCCACTACCAGTTCGCCGTGTTGCCGTTCGGACTTTCCACCGCCCCGAGGGTGTTTACTAAATGCATGGCGGTAGTCGCCGCAGCCCTCCGACGTCGTCAGATGCACGTTTACCCATATCTGGACGACTGGCTGGTTCGAGGTCAGTCCCGGCAACTTGTGATGGACCAGATGGCAGAAATCCTGTCTCTCTTTCAGCGGCTCGGTCTTCTCATCAACGCCGAGAAGTCCACTTTGATTCCGACACAGCGGGTGGAGTTCATCGGCGCGGTCCTCGACTCCACAGTGGCCAGAGCCTGTCTCCCTAGCGCTCGACACCAGACGATGGTCTCCATCATCCGGGACCTCGTCGCCTTCCCTACCACGACGGTGCGCTCCTGCCTCCGCCTCCTGGGACACATGGCGTCGTGCACGTATGTCACCGAGTACGCGCGGCTCCACCTTCGTCCGTTCCAGTCGTGGCTTGCGTCGGTGTACCGGCCACATCGGGACCCCATCGACATGGTGGTCACGGTCGCCAGGACGACCCTCGAATCTCTCAACTGGTGGCTCAACCCGGAGGTCGTGTGTGCCGGAGTCCCGTTCCACCCTCCTCGCCCGTCCGTCACTCTGACCACGGATGCCTCAGCACTCGGTTGGGGGGCCCACCTGGGAGATCTCCACACGCAGGGCCTGTGGTCTCCCCAGGAGCTCGCCCTGCACATCAATGTTCGCGAGCTGCGCGCCATCCGCCTGGCCTGTCACACCTTCTGCGCCCACCTTCAACGCCGATGTGTGACAGTATTCACGGACAACACCACCGCGATGTTCTACGTGAACAAGCAGGGCGGAGCCCGCTCCTCCCCCCTCTGCAAGGAAGCGATACTCCTGTGGGACTTCTGCGTGACCCACTCAATTCGCCTGGAAGCGTCCTTTCTTCCGGGAGTGCAGAACACGCTGGCCGACCATCTCAGCAGGTCGTTCCTCTCCCACGAGTGGTCCCTCCGTCCAGATGTCGTCTGCACAATCTTCCGGAGGTGGGGGTTTCCCCAAGTAGACCTATTCGCCTCCAGAGAGAACAGGAAGTGCCACCTGTTTTGTTCATACCAGGGTCGCTCGCCAGGTTCCCTGTCGGACGCCTTCCTTTACCCCTGGACGGGTCGCCTCCTCAACGCCTTCCCTCCGTTCCCGCTCGTGCACCGAGTGTTCCTGAAGCTCCGGAGGGACAGAGCCCACGTCATTCTGGTAGCGCCGGCCTGGCCGAGGCAGCACTGGTACACCCTGCTGCTCGAGCTCTCCGTTCGGGAACCCATCCCCCTTCCGTTGTGGCCGGACCTCATCACCCAGGATTTCGGCAGACTCCGCCATCCGAACCTGCAGTCCCTCCATCTTACAGCTTGGTACCTGAGTGGCTGACCCACGCGGAGAGGGACTGTTCTGCAGCGGTTCGACAAGTCCTGCTCGAGAGCAGAAAGCCTTCCACTCGCTCCACTTACCTAGCGAAGTGGAAAAGGTTTGCACTCTGGTGTGATCATCGAGGTCTTAATCCATTCCTGGTCCCGGTCCCTACCATCCTGGACTACCTCTGGCACCTTAAGGAGCAAGGTCTGGCGGTCTCCTCCTTAAGAGTTCACCTGGCGGCAGTATCTGCCTTTCGTCCCTCCGTGGAAGGTCGGTCCATCTTCTCGAACCAGATGGTTTCCCGCTTCATCAAGGGCCTGGACCGCTTGTACCCGCCGGTGCGGCGCCCTGCCCCGACCTGGGATTTGAACCTCGTGTTGGCCAAGCTGATGGGTCCTCCGTTCGAACCCTTAGCCACGTGCTCCCTGCTCTACCTCTCTTGGAAGACGGCCTTCCTCGTTGCCATTACATCAGCGAGGCGAGTTTCTGAGCTTCGCGCTCTAACGGTTAACCCACCATACACGGTCTTCCATGGGGACAAGGTCCAGCTTCGCTCTCATCCGGCCTTCCTCCCGAAGGTGGTGTCAGCTTTCCATCTCAACCAGGAGATCTTCCTCCCGGTGTTCTTCCCGAAGCTGCATGCCTCGCCTCGGGAATAGCAGCTGCATACCCTCGACGTCCGCAGAGCGCTCGCTTTCTACATCGAGCGGACGAAGCCCTTCCGGCGTTCGCCCCAGCTGTTCGTAGCGGTTGCTGACCGCATGAAGGGAGAGCCGATATCCTCCCAGCGGATTTCCTCCTGGGTCACTGCGTGTATCCGGACCTGCTACGAGCTGGCTCCCGTACCACCAGGCCGCGTCACTGCACACTGCACTCGGCGAGGCGCACGCCTCATCTGTTGCCTTCCTGGCCAATGTTCCGATCCAGGACATCTGTCGAGCGGCCACCTGGTCTTCGGTCCACACCTTCGCCTCCCACTACGCGTTGGTGCAGCAGTCTCGAGATGACGCAGCCTTCGGTTCCACGGTATTATACTCCGCCACGTCTCACTCCGACCCCACCGCCTAGGTAAGGCTTGGGAATCACCTAACTGGAATGCATAGGAGCAATCACTCGAAGAAGAAAAGACGGTTACTCACCTGTAGTAACTGTTGTTCTTCGAGATGTGTTGCTCCTATCCATTCCAGACCCGCCCTCCTTCCCCACTGTCGGAGTAGCCGGCAAGAAGGAACTGAGGAGCGGGCGGGCCGGCTGGGGTATATAACTCGCGCCATGGCGGCGCCACTCCAGGGGGCGCTAGCCGGCCCGCCGG
The DNA here is from genome assembly GCF_016161935.1 of Mauremys reevesii. NCBI lineage: Eukaryota > Metazoa > Chordata > Testudines > Geoemydidae > Mauremys > Mauremys reevesii. Next base: position 118,365,659 of record NC_052628.1, read on the forward strand.
TGTTGCTAGGGTAAAAAAGTTCCGAGATGCCGTGCACGCGCGGCGCGCACACCTAACTGGAATGGATAGGAGCAACACATCTCGAAGAACAACAGTTACTACAGGTGAGTAACCGTCTTATTTCAAGCTCAGTGTTTCACAGATCAAGCATTTTGGTTTTAATAAATACATTGGAGGGGATGAGGCTAATCTGTTATCTTTGGAAAATTCTTACTTTAGTTTGTTAGATACTCTTCCACTGAACACACACGTTTTCTTTGAGATGTTGCTTTGCTGCTGGTGTTAAAGAATGAGGTTTATTTCATCCTGGGGTGAAGGAAATTGGGGGAGTAAGAAACACCTCCAAAACCCCTGGAACATTTAACATCAGGAGTGCTGCAACCTGACAGCTACGCATCTGTATTCTTAGTATCCTCAACCATGAAATAGAAAAGACTTCCTGTGGCTTTTAGCCATCTGCCACCAAATGATGATTCATAAAAGCTTATTTTTAAATGTATTGTCCAGTCTCAGTTTCAAATGACTTTATTAATGGGGTGTCAGTGACTTCATTTGGGAGGTTAAGGCCTACAGTACTGTGGAATAATGTTCAGAAAATGTTCCTGATACCCTGTTGAGATACTCCTTTGCCCAGTTGCATTCCATTAACTCATACCAAAAAGCCCATGTTTACTGCCGAGGTACCAGTTATACCCCTGTGAGGCTGGGAAACACTGATGTTTTCCCTCATAAAGACCATTGGAACCCCCTGGGAAGTTTTTGAACAACTCCTTTCCCTTTTTTGTATTTGCAGCATGGAAAATAATTGTAGATTATGATCCTCCTCTTACCCATAGTTTGTTTTAAATCCAGTTTACATGTAGGTGTTTTACAGAGATCGCTGCTCATGAATTAATCCATGTAATCATTTTTATTGCTGTTTGAAGTTGGTTCAGTTCCTTAATATTTTTCTATTTCCGAGACTCTCACAATGGGGTGGGAAGCTCTAGCTGGGAGTCGGACCTTCCTGAACCATGGTATGATGGCTCGTAGGAAACAGCCAACATTCCATGGATTTTTTTCTTGTAGGCATGATACTGTTTTGCAAGCTCATAACTAACCTGTTATCCATCATGCTTCCTTATTTTGTTTGGCATTATTGGTTCCAATATTTCATTCACACTAAATATCTGATTTCTTTTGCCTGAATTTTTTTTCTTACTAGATGGATTTTTTCCCAACCTGCTCAGATATCTACACTCCTTTTATATTATTTCTCTGACCACTCTAATTTTTGTAATACCCCGTCAGTTTTGCCCAGAACTACTTAGTGTGGATCTTTCTCAGCAATGTTCCCAGGTGGTTTGGTTTGGTTTTTCCTTTGTTTTCTGTGTTGGTGGATTTTTGAATTAAATACAAATAGGACTTTGCATTCTTGGTAACCAGTTTATTGCAGTGGATGACTTTCGTATATTCTTAAGTACCATAAAACAATTTTCTTTCATGGTAATCTTTTTTCCCCTTACCTTAACTTCATATTAAGCTAGTTTATTTCCAAGTAAAGAATCACTTAAATACATTTGTTACAGGTGCTGTTGTACTTGAAATGTCTTGTTTTTCTGAAGCTGAAAGAATATATATGCTAGCTAAAGATACAACGGTCAATGACAAACAGCTTACTGCCGCTGTGATTCCTGAAGTTCTGGTAAGAACTTTACATTACATCCTGTGTATGAAAAAGCCAGACTCTCTTCTGAGAGAGTGTGGAGTGAAAATTGTTTGGTATTTGAAGGGACAAAAATAGACGGAAATTGAGCTTTTGTAAACATTAGGATAAAGAAGAGAGAGCGAGCCTGCACTGTATGTCCCTGATGTCCATCTGTGTATGAATGGCTGCTTGTTACTGTTGATACTGATTGTGAAGTGCTGGATGGTGATGTGAGAGTCGTTACAAAGCTATAAAGGTGTGAAAAGCAATTTTAATTCTTTTCCCTAAATTCTTTCCACTATCACTGAAATTCAATGGAATCCCTTTACTTTGAATAGCAATTTGCTGTAGCATCTACATTGAAGTTACTTCAATGTTTAAACGTGGTTCCTGGGTAGTTCTGGGATAGACCTGCCTACTCTTGGGTGATCTCCCCTTTGCCGAGTGGCTGAATTCCCTTGTTTGGGAGAGGGGAGGGAGTGCACATGCACGTTTACCAGCTTATACCCTGTATACTGTCAAGTATCAGAGGGGGAGCCGTGCTAGTCTGGATCTGTAAAAGCAGCAGAGAGTCTTGTGGCACCTTATAGACTAACAGACGTATTGGAGCATGAGCTTTCGTGGGTGAATACCTGCATCCGACGAAGTGGGTATTCACCCACAAAAGCTCATGCTCCAATACGTCTGCTAGTCTATAAGGTGCCACAGGACTCTGCTGCCTGTATTCTGTATTGTTGGGCTGCTTCCCAGGGGGAGTCTTGTCACCCTCTCCCTCCTGAGGGAGGAACAGGAGGGCCAAGGAATCTTAGGGTCAGCCTGGACTCTAGCACACTGCATGGTGGTGTGGTCCCAGAGCCCAAGCCCAAACATCTACACCGCAATTAAACAGCCGATTAGCCAAAGCCCCATGAGCCTGGGTCTGCTGGCATGGGCCAGCCACGGGGGTCTAATTGCATTGCAGACATACGCTTTGTTTCTTCTTCGAGTGACTTCTACATGTTCTTACTCATGGGATGGCTGACGGTGCAGCCTGGCCATGGCTGTAAATGGGCAGAGTTCATTCTGAGTCTGGTTGCAGGTGAAATCACCTTCTTTTTTATATCTAGAACCAGGGGCGGCTCTAGGCACCAGCAAACCAAGCTGGTGCCTAGGGCGGCCAAATCTAGGGGGCGGCAGGCTGGGCCGGTGGACCTGCCGCAGTCATGCCTGCGGGAGGTCCACCGGAGCCGCGGACGACCGGACCTGCCGCAGGCATGACTGCGGAGGGGGCGCTTGTCTCGCGGCTCGCCTGGACCTCCCGCAGGCATGACTGCGGCAGCTCAAGCGGAGCCGCCAGACCCACGAACCGTCCGCAGCCGTGACCGCGGGAGGTCCGGTGGAGCTCCCGCAGTCATGCCTGCGGCAGGTCCGCTCGTCCCGGGGCTCCGGTGGACCTGCCGCGGGAGCTCAACCGGAGCCGCGGGAAGAGGGGACCCGCCGCGGGACCGAGGAAGGGCGGCGCAGCACACCGCGCTGCCTGGGGCAGCCTATTTTCTAGAGCCGCCCCTGTCTAGAACTAATGACGTCATCAAATATTTCAACTATAATTGCCTACTAAATTAATCTATAGTCATTAGCTGACCTCTCTAGCATTCCAGTAAACAGTACAAAAAGTAGGTTAAGATGAAGCTGCTATCTTTCTTTAAAGCCATTGAAATATGTCACCTTGCAGAGAGTCTGTTTCTTTGCTCTTCCCGAGGCTGGAAATGCAGAAGGCTAGATGCTTTCCCTGGAAGGAAGGTGCATCATGTGCTGTTTTGTGGCAACTCTGACTGGTACTTAGGATGGGCTCTGGGGAAGTTTTTTTTAAAGGGCCCTGCCTGAAAGAGAAATGGAAGAGAGTTAACGCAATGCTGTGCTTTTTAGCCCAGACAAAGTGAGAGTTCTGTGGTAAAGTTTATGACATAAGTCATTTACTTTGTTACAGTTTAATATCCGTAATTCAGTAAACTTCAGTGAAATACTCTTAATGAAGTGATGTGGTGGATTCTTCATCACTTGAAGACTTTAGAAGAGGATTGGTTGTCTTCCTAAAAGACATACTGTAGCTCAAGCAGAAGTTGTGGGCTAGGTGCAGGAATCATTTGGTGAAATTCCCTGGCCTGTGTTGTGCAGGAGGTCAGAATAGATGATCCTAAAGGTCCTTTCTGGTCTTAAAATCTGTGACTCTATGGAAGTGCTTTATTTGGTACTGATTGACCAACAACTTTTCTGCTCCAAACTGCAAGTCATCTCAGAAAATATCGATTGACTTGAAAAGGACAGCATGTCATCTTCTTTGTGCCGCCAAATAAATATTCCTAACAATGTTTTCAATTTGTAATAGCTTTCAGATTCTAACAGGCTATTGGGGTGAGGTGGGGGAAAGCAGTTCAGCGAAGTTATTTTAAAACAGCAGAGTGGATGTAGGACCTAGATAAAAAAAAAAATGTGGCGTGATCATTTTCTGCAAAGCCATCAGAAAGCATACAACTGATATAACATATCCTCTTTCCAGAGATGTGTTGATATCCTCAGCACTGCAGCTAAATAAAATGATGATGTTAGTTTCAAGATTCTTTAGAATTACAGAAAAAAAATCAATGTTTGCCGAATTATACAAAATTAATAGGAAAAAATGTACGTTTCTATGAAGGTAATGCAAACAATGGCTTAAAATAAAAGAATCTTTGTTTAAAGTTGCTTTTGAAATAATGTAGATAATGTGACAGCAGTTATGAAACAGAGCATAAATCACAGATGTCTTTGTGTAAGTCTATAAAGAGTATTGTGTAGTTATTAAAAAGGAACAGTGCTATAACCACCTACAAATCTGAAGTCCTCCACTTATATAGAAGAGAAGTTATTAGAATGAGTCATCTTAGACCATTTTTTCTCAAAAATGTGTGCCTTCAAAAAGCTCTATGAAGGGAAACTTTGTGTAGGCATGAAACTAATGACAATCTGAAAGGGCATTTATTTGAAACGTTCTAATTTCTCCCCCCTCCGCACCTCTCCCCCCCCAATCTTTGGAAGCCCCATCCAATACTCCTTCCATGAGCAATATGCCCCATGAAATTACTGGGTATTTTTCTTGAGAAAAAGCGATTTGCTTGTGTTCTAAATCTATATTGGTCTCAAAAGAGAGAAAAACAAAGTTGGTCATTTTTTGGTTATGGGCTTTCACAGGTTAAATAGGTAAGTGCCGGGCAGTTTATTTGACTGTACCCTGAAATGTTTACCTGGCTAGGATAGCTGTGTTTCAGGGTTCCTGACATTATATAGAATAGTGCTGAGCCCTTTGAAATCAGGAATATAGATCTCGATACTTATCCTAAGATGCAAGTTATATCTAGAAACTCTGGGCTCATTGGCACTATGAGGCTGCACTTTTGATAGGTAGGAAGATTTACAATAACTTCTTAAATGATAGAAAATGTATTGCTTCTACTCAGTAATCTCTAAAATGAAACTTATTTTAGTAGTTAACATTGAGCGTTTCAGGCCATCTAACGTGGAAAGTAGCTTACGTTGCTCATTGCTTACCTAGAGTAGAACTTCAAGTAAGATTTTGTTCTTTTTTTTATAATTGTATGTGATCTTTTAGCCCTGCACGCAGCTGTGGGAAATACTTGTATCAAAATTTTGTACTATACCAAACTATATTGTATTTGTTTTTCCTCTGTCACTGTTGTGGGAGTGGGAAGAATTGACTGACTAAAATGAGAATGAAGCAAAATTTAGTCCCAGAAAAGGAATGTGTGGTTTGAAACTGTCACCTTTTCAATTTTGGCCTAACAGTCGTGAGCCAGTTTTGTGAAGTTGTAACTTAATAATAAAAAAAAGCTGCAACGTCTCTAATCTTGAAGGCTAGTTATCATTTGGCATAAAAGTAAACAGTAAAACTTAGTGTCTGCTCTCAAATTTATTCTTTGCATATTATAAAAACAAAACAATTCATTTACTCCATTTGAGATGCCTTTTAAAAATAAAGCCCTGTCCATACTCATGGCTCTTGTGAGCTCTTCATGAAAGTTTGTCTGAGATATATTTTCCCCTTGATTATCTTGATTAAAAATAAAGTTTAAATACAAAATTCATTAGAGTGGTTCTCATTGCTTCTCACACAGACAGACAGGTCGGATTGGCCTACCTCTGTATGTTGTTTCCTTGTCACCTCACCATATTTGACCTATTAGGGATTTTGTAAAATAACATTTATTTCAGAATATTTAAGTAAAATAAAATATTTTGTTCTTTAATTAACATGAGAGCAACAGTACAGCATGTTGCAGAACAACATTTTCTTCTACAGCATATGATGCCCTACTGAGTGCCATTTTATGGCACAAAATATTAGGTTGGAAATGACTGGACAGTGACGGTTCTAAATTTAAAGCACCTTTACAAGGTAACTTTTGCACATTTCTTTCTATAAATAAAAATATCCAGATACTTACAATGGCCCAATTCAGCTGCAAAACCCGCATGCTTCCACAGAGTTATCCTAAATCCCACCTAGAATCATAGGGTTAGAATGGACCGCAAGGGTCATCCAATCCAACCCCCTGCCAAGATGCAGGATTTGTTGTGGCTTGAAACCAGTGGTCCCCAAACTTTTTACCTCACACCGCCTCTTACCCCAGTCCATGCCTGTCCCCCCCACCCCCCGCGCCATGCCTGGGAGCAGGGCCAAGGCTCTGGAAGGGAAGGGGGATGCGGACAAGGGTAAGGGGGCTGAGGCTGGAGTCATAGCTGGGGGCGGGAGTGGTGCCCCAGGTCAGCAGCCCGATCTTGGGCAGGACCAGGGCCACGAGCAGAGTTGGGTTGCGCTCCCTCCCCGTTCCTGTGGGAACTGGCCCAGGTCCCAGCTGCACCCCCCGAACATTCCTGCCAGCCCCCGCCCCCAGATTGGGGGCCTCTGGTCTAAACTCTCCAGGACAGGTAGTTGTTAAGTCCCCTCTTGAAAACCTGCAGTGAAGGAACTTCCGCAACCTCCCTAGGCAGTTTGTTCCACTCTCCTACTGTTCTTACAGTTCGGAAGTTTTTCCTGAGATTTCATCTAAATCTGCTGTGCTGTAGTTTGAACCTGTTGCCTCTTGTCCTGCCCTCTGTGGCAAGAGCGAACAATTTTTCACCATCTTTTTTGTGGCAGCCTTTCAGATATTTAGCAATGGAGCGCTTGTATCCCATTACATCTAGTGTTCTCCTCTGAGTGAAGAGTAGAGATGGCAGATAGATGAGAGAATCACTGGTCAGCAGCTGGTCAAACAGATGTTTGATTAGCACTTTATTTTATTCTACATACTGGGAAAGTTTATCAATTTCTATGTCTGTAGTCAGGGTCTATCGTTAGTCTCTCCAGTAAATACTGAGCAACTGAGAAGACATCAGAAGTACATCTCCAGGCCAGGTTTTTACAGGGCGCTGTAGGGGCAGTACCATCTCATGTGTGTACAGTGCCTAGGCCCCACCACTGATGGGGCTCTGTAGGTGCTGCTGAAGTATACATGTTAATAATAAGGATAATAAACAAATATCAAATTCAGTTGCTGTCTCTTTAAATGGAATTATTTTCCCTTGTGCCATGGATACCTGAACCCTGAATTGCTGGACCTGCATGCAAACTAAAACCTTAAACTAGTTGAATATAATTTTGTTGTGGTGACAAATAACTCTTTAAAAACAAATTTGGAGGGGATAAGGAGTCATGGCTCAAGTGTGAGCCTACGCAAGGAAATAATATGCATAGGAGCCAGTTTGGCCTAAAAATATTGTGCTGAGTCATAAATTGCAGTAAGTGTTTAGACAAATGGGTTCGCCAGCAGAATTTGGCCATCCTGGAGAGCAGAGGCAGTGATAATGCCCCTCATAGCCAGATTATTGCAGTGCGTCCATTCTAGCCTCCCCATCCCATTGCAACATTACAAAAATATACACAAACCTCTACGCAGCCTCTTGTCAGGTGTTACTGACCCGTTAAGTATAAAGTTATGTGAAAGTTACAATATGCTAAGATTACTCCTCTTACCCGGACCGAGGGATATGGGGATCCAAACTCTGGGAATCCTAAGTACCTTTCACACACAGCTGCTACAGAGAATACACATGTAAATGCCTACTTTGATTGCAGAGCTGAGTTTTCTGGTCTGCATCTCCTGGATAAAAACTGCTCCCACCAGAACAAATGGATAAAGTTTGCAGCACAGAACACTTAGTATTCATTTGCTGTTAGGCATTCCATTCTGCCACCACCAGACACAGCTATGCCCGATATTCAGCAGAAATGGGATTAGAATGAATAACAGATCTGTCAGAGCACAAAACTACGGCCTACTAATCTTGACAAATAAAACAACCTGTGGTGACTGCCACAGCATGTAAATCACGCTCCTCCAGCTATCGTTGGGGGGATAAGGAATACATTTCTGACTAAAAACCAGCCAATGAGAAATCCCTCTGCAAATTTCACTTTCAAGCTTCATACCAAAGTCAGGATAAAGAAAAAAATCCTACACGAGACTGTGTGAGTCACATATTCCATTCTACAATGTAACAAACCATAATTCATATTTTCCCATTTGGCCTTCAGTAAGGGATTAAAAAAATTCTCCAGTGCCAGAGTGACCAGTCACATGCCCCAATAACAAAAGGAGACACGTACCTCTTAGAACCGGGTGAAGCTGTGCGTCCAAATACTGACCAGGGTAACCAGTTTGCACGGCTTTCAGAGTAGCAGCCGTGTTAGTCTGTATCCGCAAAAAGAACAGGAGCACTTATGGCACCTTAGAGACTAACAAATTTATTTAAGCATGAGCTTTCGTGAGCTACAGCTCACTTCTTCGGATGCATAGAATCGAACACACAGACAGGAGATATTTATACATACAGAGCAACAAAGAATCCTGTGGCACCTTATAGACTAACAGACTCTGCAGCATGAGCTTTCGTGGGTGAATACCCACTTCTTCAGATGCAAGTGGTGGAAATTTCCAGGGGCAGGTTAATATATGCAAGCAAGAAGCAAGCTAGAGATAACGAGGTTAGTTCAATCAGGGAGGATGAGGCCCTGTTCTAGCAGTTGAGGTGTGAAAACCAAGGGAGGAGAAACTGGTTCTGTAATTGGCAAGCCATTCACAGTCTTTGTTTAATCCTGAGCTGATGGTGTCAAATTTGCAGATGAACTGGAGCTCAGCAGTTTCTCTTTGAAGTCTGGTCCTGAAGTTTTTTTGCTGCAGGATGGCCACCTTAAGATCTGCTATTGTGTGGCCAGGGAGGTTGAAGTGTTCTCCTACAGGTTTTTGTATATTGCCATTCCTAATATCTGATTTGTGTCCATTTATCCTTTTCCTTAGAGACTGTCCAGTTTGGCCGATGTACATAGCAGAGGGCATTGCTGGCATATGATGGCATATATTACATTGGTGGACGTGCAGGTGAATGAACCGGTGATGGTGTGGCTGATCTGGTTAGGTCCTGTGATGGTGTTACTGGTGTAGATATGTGGGCAGAGTTGGCATCGAGGTTTGTTGCATGGGTTGGTTCCTGAGCTAGAGTTACTATGGTGCGGTGTGCAGTTACTGGTGAGAATATGCTTCAGGTTGGCAGGTTGTCTGTGGGCGAGGACTGGCCTGCCACCCAAGGCCTGTGAAAGTGTGGGATCATTCTCCAGGATGGGTTGTAGATCCCTGATGATGTGCTGGAGGGGTTTTAGCTGGGGACTGTATGTGATGGCCAGTGGAGTCCTGTTGGTTTCTTTCTTGGGTTTGTCTTGCAGTAGGAGGCTTCTGGGTACACGTCTGGCTCTGTTGATCTGTCTCCTTATTTCCTCGTGCGGGTACTGTAGTTTTGAGAATGCTTGGTGGAGATTTTGTGGGTATTGGTCTCTGTCTGTGGGGTTAGAGCAGATGCGGTTGTACCTCAGTGCTTGGCTGTAGACAATGGATCTTGTGGTGTGCCCGGGATGGAAGCTGGAGGCATGAAGGTAGGCATAGCGGTCGGTAGGTTTTCGGTATAGGGTGGTGTTAATGTGTCCATCAATTATTTGCACCGTAGTGTCTAGGAAGTGGACCTCCCGTGTAGATTGGTCCAGGCTGAGGTTGATGGTGGGGTGGAAGCTGTTGAAATCGTGGTGGAATTTTTCCAGAGTCTCTTTCCCATGGGTCCAGATGATGTGGAAATCCATCAACCTCATGAAGAAACTTGCACAAATACAGACAGACATCATCTTCCTTTCCAAATGCAAACGGATGGACATCATACCAAATGGACTAAAGGTAAAAAATCCACTGCTATCTACATACTACACAGACCACAGTGAGAGATTATGCCATACTCTATCAAAGAAACTGAGGAACCACCTGATCAGCCTCCTATACAGCAAACAGGAAAACATCAAAAAAGAGCTCTCCAACCTGGAGACTCTCATCAATAACCAAACTTCCATACAAACGGACTTCACTAAAATAAGACAGGAGATCTACATCACTCACTTCACCTCTCTACAAAGGAAAAAGGACTGTAAGCTGTCTAAACTCCTACCTGCCACATGGGGCCACAACCGTGGTACCCCTAACCCACCCAGCAATATCGTCAATCTGTCCAACCACACACTCAGCCCAGAAGAAACGTCTGTCCTATCTCGGGGACTCTCTTTTTGCCCTGCCACCTCCACCAACATGATACAGTTCTGCGGCGATCTGGAAGCCTACTTTCGCCGTCTCCGACTCAAAGAATACTTTCAGGACAACACTGAACAGCGCACTGATACACAGTTACCCTCCCACCAACAGCACAAAAAGAAGAACTCCACATGGACTCCTCCTGAGGGTCGAAATGACAGTCTGGACCTATACATTGAATGCTTCCGCCGACGTGCACAGGCAGAAATTGTGGAAAAACAACATCGCTTGCCTCATAACCTAAGTCGTGCAGAACGCAATGCCATCCACAGCCTCAGAAACCATCCTGACATTATAATCAAAGAGGCTGATAAAGGAGGTGCTGTTGTCATCATGAACAGATCTGACTACCAAAAGGAGGCCGCCAGACAACTCTCCAACACCAAATTCTACAGGCCACTGCCCTCAGATCCCACTGAGAAATACACTAAGGAGCTGAACCATCTACTCAGGACACTCCCTACACTAACACCGGAACAAATCAACATACCCTTAGAGCCCCGACCAGGGCTATTCTATCTACTGCCCAAAATCCACAAACCTGGAAATCCTGGACGCCCCATCATCTCGGGCATTGGTACTCTCACTGAAGGACTGTCTGGATATGTGGACTCTCTACTGAGACCCTATGCCACCAGCACTCCCAGCTATCTCCGTGACACCACTGATTTCCTGAGGAAACTACAATGCATTGGTGACCTTCCAGAAAACACCATCCTGGCCACCATGGATGTAGAGGCTCTCTACACCAACATCCCACACGCTGATGGAATACAAGCTGTCAGGAACAGTATCCCTGATGATGCCACAGCACAACTGGTTGCTGAGCTCTGTGCCTTTATCCTCAGACACAATTATTTCAAATTTGATGACAATATATATCTCCAGATCAGTGGCACCGCTATGGGCACCCGCATGGCCCCACAATATGCCAATATTTTTATGGCTGACCTGGAACAACGCTTCCTCAGCTCCCGTCCCCTTCTCTACCTACGCTACATTGATGACATCTTCATCATCTGGACCCATGGGAAAGAGACTCTGGAAAAATTCCACCACGATTTCAACAGCTTCCACCCCACCATCAACCTCAGCCTGGACCAATCTACACGGGAGGTCCACTTCCTAGACACTACGGTGCAAATAATTGATGGACACATTAACACCACCCTATACCGAAAACCTACCGACCGCTATGCCTACCTTCATGCCTCCAGCTTCCATCCCGGGCACACCACAAGATCCATTGTCTACAGCCAAGCACTGAGGTACAACCGCATCTGCTCTAACCCCACAGACAGAGACCAACACCCACAAAATCTCCACCAAGCATTCTCAAAACTACAGTACCCGCACGAGGAAATAAGGAGACAGATCAACAGAGCCAGACGTGTACCCAGAAGCCTCCTACTGCAAGACAAACCCAAGAAAGAAACCAACAGGACTCCACTGGCCATCACATACAGTCCCCAGCTAAAACCCTCCAGCACATCATCAGGGATCTACAACCCATCCTGGAGAATGATCCCACACTTTCACAGGCCTTGGGTGGCAGGCCAGTCCTCGCCACAGACAACCTGCCAACCTGAAGCATATTCTCACCAGTAACTGCACACCGCACCATAGTAACTCTAGCTCAGGAACCAACCCATGCAACAAACCTCGATGCCAACTCTGCCCACATATCTACACCAGTAACACCATCACAGGACCTAACCAGATCAGCCACACCATCACCGGTTCATTCACCTGCACGTCCACCAATGTAATATATGCCATCATATGCCAGCAATGCCCCTCTGCTATGTACATCGGCCAAACTGGACAGTCTCTAAGGAAAAGGATAAATGGACACAAATCAGATATTAGGAATGGCAATATACAAAAACCTGTAGGAGAACACTTCAACCTCCCTGGCCACACAATAGCAGATCTTAAGGTGGCCATCCTGCAGCAAAAAAACTTCAGGACCAGACTTCAAAGAGAAACTGCTGAGCTCCAGTTCATCTGCAAATTTGACACCATCAGCTCAGGATTAAACAAAGACTGTGAATGGCTTGCCAATTACAGAACCAGTTTCTCCTCCCTTGGTTTTCACACCTCAACTGCTAGAACAGGGCCTCATCCTCCCTGATTGAACTAACCTCGTTATCTCTAGCTTGCTTCTTGCTTGCATATATTAACCTGCCCCTGGAAATTTCCACCACTTGCATCTGAAGAAGTGGGTATTCACCCACGAAAGCTCATGCTGCAGAACGTCTGTTAGTCTATAAGGTGCCACAGGATTCTTTGTTGCTTTTACAGATCCAGACTAACACGGCTACCCCTCTGATACTATACATACAGAGAACATGAAAAGGTGGAAGTATGCATACCAACAGGCAGAGTCTAATCAATTGAGATGAGCTATCATCAGCAGGAGGAAAAAAAACTTTTTGAAGTGATAATTAAGATGGCCCATAGAAGGTGTGAGGAGAACTTAACATAGGGAAATAGATTCAATTAGTGTAATGACCCAACCATTCCCAGTCTCTGTTTAGGCCAGAGTTAATTGTATCTAATTTGCATATTAATTCAAGTTCAGCAGTTTCTCTTTGGAGTCTGTTTTTGAAGTTTTTTTGTTGCAAAATTGCCACCTTCAAGTCTGTCACTGAGTGGTTAGAGAGGTTGAAGTGTTCTCCCACTGGTTTTTGAATGTTATGATTCCTGATGTCAGATTTGTGTCCATTTATTCTTTTGCGTAGAGACTGTCCGGTTTGGCCAATGTACATGGCAGAGGGGCATTGCTGGCACATGATGGCATATATCACGTTTGCACAGAACTGTTTAATTCCCATGCAAAGGAGAACAGTCTTCTAATTGAAGCTGCTTTGTCTCTTACCAGTCGGAGTTTGGCATTGTCCTGTTTAACTTTACTGCAGATTGTAGGATTAAGAACAAATTAAGCATTATGCTGAACACACTTAAAGTTTCTTCCCTTACAGGATTCTGCTATTTAAGCATTTCTGTAGAGTTGAACTCCAAATTACTATCTGATAAAGAATTATCTGTGGTAATGAGGAATCCTCTTGAGCAAGGTATGCATGCATCCAGAGGTGGTAGGGCAACTGAAGAAAGAATTCACTCTCTAGCTATCATACTACCACTGATAATTCCTTTTTGTAGTACAGCCACCATCCCTGCGACTTCCTGTGTCACTGAATTCTTCACCCCATGATGCACAAATATATGTACTATTATCATTGTCGTCGTCTTATTTAATGTATTGTACTATTGATTTTCCTGTTTATAATAAAGCACTTTGTGTATGAGTAGAACCATTAAAGAAAAGTTTGATAGAGGGTACATGATTGGATCATATTTGCTTAAGCAAGATTGCAAGGTCCTTTCCAAACTGTAAACGTGTTTTTGATTAAGCATGTAGGACCTGATGCGAAGCTCTCAGCAATCAGTGGTAAGGCACTTGGTGGTGGACTTTAAATCAGGCTTTCAGTAAATGTTTGAGTGAGCACATTTAAAACCAAATTCTGTGTTGCTCTCTAAAATTAAGGAAAATAATAGAAAATACATGCTTCCTATGCTGTTTTTAAATGTCCACAATATATTTTAAAACCAGATTTCTTGAGAAGAAAATTTAAAAGCAAAAGTTCTCATCCTCATTCAAGATGAGGGACTTGCCTAGTTTGCAGTGTTTAAACGTTTTCAGCTCTAAAGCGGAGAAAGTGTCTGAAATATCCTTTTAACACTTGACAAAGCTTTCCCCTCACATTTGCATAAGTCAAGCAGTGAAATACATTTTGAAGATTATTTTTTAAAATTTTCTGGGCTTGAGACCAAACATGAGAACGATCAGAGCCCCTCCTCCCATCACCCCCCCCCCAAAAAAACAAAAGTCTTGTGGAGAAAGTTTTAAATGACTGAAAATGAAGCTTAGATGATGCATCCTTCCCGAACCCTTAGCTGGAGTATTGATAAGATATGACAAATTCCTGTATATTCATTCATATAATCCTTTGACATCTCTTCCCTTTTCCCCCTCAAAGCATTTCTTAGTCAGCATCATTGTTGTTCTATAAAGTTGGAACCTTGCCCGGTCTGCTCAGCTTACATTCAAAGCTAACCAGTTTTCACAGTGTACCCAATAGTATTGTCATACATGACTTCTGGGATGAAGAGAAGTAATTCTGCCATTTGCTGCCCCAGATGAGCAGCTGGATAATGCTCCCAGACTCCTAAGTCTTGTATCTGTCTTTAAACTTTGACAGCCTAAATTGTCTTTATTTGCATATTTGTAGCATAAACTCTCAAATTGTTACAGCTCAAGTTGGCTGTTTTCTCTTATTACCCACTAGAACAGTGGTCCCCAACGCGGTGCCCGCGGGCGCCATGCATCTTAATGCGCCCGCATCCTGGCACCTGGGAGAGCACCTGCCGAAATGCCGCCGAATTTCAGCGGCATTTCGGTGGGGACGCCTCTCAATGACAACGTTTGTCGCCGACAAGTGACGTCATCGAGAGGCATTGCTCCCGAATTTCGGTGGCGACGCCTCTCGATGACATCACTTGGCGCCCGCCAGCCAAAAAGGTTGGGGACCCTTGCACTAGAACCTTAGATGCTGTAGGTAGAAAAGCTCTCTCCCTGCTAGTGCAGGATTTTTACCTGCAGCGGTGTTTCCATTCTACTTTTACAAGTCCCAAGTGAAAGGGGCTATTGCCCGTGGGATCTCTTTGGAGACTAATATGCTAAAGACAAACATTTTCATAATGATAAGTGATTTAAGACATCTTAAAAGGCCTGATTTTCAGAGGGCAGGCGCTCCATCCTTTCTGAAAACCAGCACCTGTAAGATATCTCAAGTTAGGAACTCAACAATCGGGACACCCAAAGTCATTGTTCACTTGTGAAAATCTTGGCAAACATCCCTCTGTGTCAGGAAGTATTTCCTCATATCCCGTTTACGTCTGCCATATGTTGGTTTAATCTCGTTACTCTTGGTTACACTCCCTTGTAGCTATGTCTGGAGAATGATCCCCATATTATGTAGGCACTTCCTAGGTGTAGATACTCTTCAAATATTTGTAGTCTGTTGTCATGATCCCCTTAATCACTGCTTAGCCAAACTACTGATATTTTAGTTCTTTTCATCTTTCCTCATAAATCGTTCCTTCCAGCCTCATGCCAAACTGCTGTTCTCTGAATGCTGTCCCGTTGGTGAATGCAAATGACCATGAATAAGGGGTCACCGCCAACGTTTCGGTTTGGGAACTCTCAGTTGAAAATGCCTGATAGAGAAATGAAGAAGCAGCTTTTCTTTGTGTGCCATCTTTGTATCTCTATGGAAGTTATTCTTCTGTAATGCGTGGCTGAATGAAATGAAAAGAAAGGTAGCTTGGTGTTTTCTGATGTTTGTCCAATCATTTGAAAACTGGTTTAAAACCGTTCCAATACCGTATTTCTGACATCTGTTCCTTACCTAGTTCTGACTTCCAATGAAGCCCTACGTGCTGCTTCTGCGCAGTATGTTTACCTTATCCTAGAAACCACCTACTGTGTTCAACACCCATAATACAGTGAACAATTCTTCTTTCGAGGTGGCTTCTGGGAGGATCCCCACCTCCGCCCCTCTGAGCTTTGGGAGCTCTGGTGAAAGTAGTGCCAGATGAGGTGACACAGCGCACTCACAGCAGTGAATACTTGAGGTTATGAGAGAGATGTGGCTCCAGCGACTCCAGTCCCTTCCTTTCAGTGGTTAGCTGCAGGGGTAGTGACAAAGTCAGAGAGAGGCAGATCAGGGCTCATTTAAAACTTCCCCAATGTTTATTATTAAAGTCTGTTCGCAGTAGTGATTTGATAGCTTGTGCGATGGCACTTGGCTTTTGTGGGCATCAGGATCACTGGACCTTTTTGGTTGTGACTGTTCAGGTTTTCAAGGGTCAGAATCAGAAGGGTAGATTTTAGTGGCATGCGTCATACCCCTCTTGTTTTCCTGGATTGCTATTTGGTGCTGTTACCTGGGGGTTTCAGAACCCCCAACAGGGGCAAGTTCACTATTCGCTCCAGGCACTGTAAGGAATAAATCAGTGGGAACACAGCAATTCCAGCTGGTAAGACTCCTGCAAGTCAGTGTGCTCTCTCTAACAGTGCAGTTTATTAGATTTAAGCACACATAGACATAAGCAATAGGTTTAGAACATCCCAGATATTTACCTAACATCTGGAACGGTATTGAGTAATTAACAGCAGGTTCGCACTGACCAGTTGCTCACCCACCGGGGAGAAAGGGTGTTGGGAAAAAACATCTCTTAAGATGGCTTCCCAAGTACACTCTATTAGCTGATCTTTTATAACTAACTTCTACAAAACACACAGGTCATGATGGCCCCTCCTGGATCACCACTTTTCTAACTTTCAATAAACTTTTAATATCAGAGGCGTCCAGACTCCAGGTTTCCCAACCACCAAGGTTTTCAGTCTCAGTTATTTACTTGTCTGTCCTCTCCTCCCATTCTGATTAGCAGAAACTGCCAGCTAGATATGACCTTGCATCTAAAAGCCTGTCTCCAAATTAACCCTTAACTATGTGGTGGTCTATTTCAGTAATTCAGGGTGGCTGAGTGCACATAATATGGTCCCAATTAGCTTGATCACATTCTGGGGCAGACACACCCCTCAATCCCGGGCAACAGTGTGACAGACTTTACATTTCAAGCCTACGCTGACAGGCGGTGGAGGCTCCATGGGCTTCGTGGTGAGAGAGGCATAAAGCCTAATGTAACAGTTATATTATCAAGGGAACCCCCCCCCCAAATCCCCCAGATTTGTATGGGATAATAAACCTCATGCTTCATGGCATGATCCAATCTGTCACTGACGGGGTCGATGAAAAAATATTTCCCATTGGTAGATCATTCCCTAGCCCCACCCAGTTCAGGTTTCTTGCACCTTCCTCTGGAGCATCTGGCACTGATCACGCGTGGAGACAGGATGCTGCATTAGTTGGATCATGACTGTGACCCAGATCGGCAATTGCTGTTTTCCTAGACTTCATGCTCCAAACAGGGCCTTTTATGACTTTTTTTTTTTTTTTGTAAGAGTATTTAGCACCCCAGTTGATAGGCTTTGCTGCTTGAATTCAGTGGACTCAGATTATTGAAATGTTTCTTTCTAAAGTCAATAGAAACTGAACCTGATATGCATACCTTGGAAATATTGTGTCATGTAATGTCTTCATTTTTACCACATGGCCAAGCTAACTGTACATCTTCACTTTTCCAAAAAGCAAAATCAAATATGCATTCAAGCCACACTATTACCTTTTGATTGTGGGTTTTTTTTACTAAAGGACTGTGAGTGGATATTCTTGGAATACTGTAATAGTCTAACATCTGCACTTTTGTTCTAACACCTCTTTGCATCTTCCAGCATACCAAGCTACCACAGAACTGCTGTCCACTACTTGTCTTTGTGAATCCCAAAAGTGGAGGTTTGAAAGGCCGAGATCTACTCTACAGTTTTAGAAAACTGCTAAATCCTCATCAGGTCTTTGAACTCACTAATGGAGGTCCACTGCCTGGGTAAATCTTTTATCACAATAGTTCTTTAGTGAATGGAATAGTATCACCAAAATAGTAATTTACTGATACTTGTTCGATCTCTCGCTCTGTCACACACACAAAATAGCTAAAATTTCCTCCAACTCATTTTATTTACTCCTGTATTGCATGTGTGAGAATTACACTGCAGGGCCTCTCTTAGAAATTGTGGTCCTTATTTTAAAAACAAATGGAAAACTTTCAAGTTTCACAAAGAGGAGAGGGCAGAATTGTTTCTGATGTGTTTATCAGTGTCTAGCACAGAAGGGTCCAGATCCTGATGGGAGCATGTGCACATCACCACAGTGCAAATAACTACTGGTGGTTAACACAATTGATGGAGAAGGAAGGGGGGAAAAGAGAGAGCTTTGAGCAACACGGCTGCCAAGTCATAATTTTTGCCACTATTTCCAACCATTCTTAATGTCAGGTAATAGAAAGGTGTAATTAGATGTCTCTATTTCTATTCCTGGAATTTGCCTACAGTTGCAGAAATTTAAGAGGAGCTGATTATTCAGAAATGGTAACGCCATTTCTAAGCCGTAAGAATGGAAAAACCAAAGCAATGTGTTACTGGTTTTTTAAAAACACAGTTTAGTTACCAATGAGTAATAGTATTGCCTGCTTATTGTAATGGAAAAATGTGTTTTTTTAAATCCTACTACATTATCGTTTATTTTTGTACTACCTAAATTGACTCCAGTGCCTTGAAATAAAACTCTCAAAGGTTAACTTTATTATTTTACCTTCATCCAGTGCAAGTGGGTTCAACAGTCCATAACGAAGAAGCAGTAAAAAATTAGCAGTACAGGTCTTCTAACTTTGCCAGGACCATGGTTTGTTTAGGCTGGTTCCTACAGCATGACTGTCAGTGTTATGCCCATAGAACCTATTGTTGGCTGCAGTATTTCTCTGTTACTATGGGCAAGACACTTCACCTCGCTGAGCCTCAGTTTTCCACCTGTAAAATGGGAAGAACGATAAACTCCATTGTAAAGTGCCTTGATTGGTAGGGCTGAAAGTGTTGTGCGAATGGGATCCTATTTAGAATCTCAGTTTTTACAAATCCATAGTTGTACAGAAACACCCCCTTCTGGGTTTTTTCAGTCCCATCAGTATATGCTAGCGGACAAGGAAATGCTCACCGTTTAATAACCAAGTACTGCATTCAACGTGAATGACAATGGTGTTGTAAACTTCCATTTAAAACCAGACAGAAATCCCAAGCGACGGACAGAATTACAGATGTGTAAATGAAAACACAAATAGACACATTTTAAAAATGTAGACCTTTTTGTGTCTGTGTCTTGTTAATTCCCTGTGGGAGAGACCTCAATTACCAACTTCGGCTATGGGGAAACATCGTGAGAAATATAACTTCAAGTTTGTTAGGCAGAAAACTCCTCTGATAGTTCTAAGTTTTATTGTCCATTTTATCAGCTTTTCTTAATCAAAACTTAAAGCGAGGGAAGGAAAAAGCAGTAATGACTAAGAACTCTTTTGTGTTGTTTTAAAGAGAATATTATGGGAGGCCTAATTAATTTTCTGCATCACAGTGTAATATTATTTCTTATGCTTTTGTTTTTAAATGAAGATTTCATACATTCTCTCAAGTTCCCTATTTCCGAGTGCTGGTGTGCGGCGGCGACGGCACAGTTGGTTGGGTCCTTGGTGCGCTGGAAGAAATCAGACACAGGCTCGTCTGCTCAGAGCCCTCTGTAGCCATCTTACCCTTAGGAACAGGTGAGAAATAACAGCATGGAACGGGGTTTATTTGAGGAATGTTAATCGGAAGCTATTGAGCATCCTCAAAAATTAGTAGTTTTTCTTTTTGTGTTGCCTGAATGGCATTTTGTTTTAGTTTCTTATGTTACATTCAGGCAGTCAGCGTGCATCCAGGAGGGAAAACAGCGAAGACCATTTCATCATTATTCTTTGACTCTTCCATCCTGCCCTCAAAAGGCTCTAAGGTTGCAGCAATCCTCTGTTCAGAACCCATGAGTGGTGCTTACGGCATTGGCCAAAGCAGTGGTTCTCAGCCCGCAGGCCGCTTGCGGCCCAATCAGCACACAGCTACGGCCCATGTGACATCCTCAGGACCATACAGGCAGTGTATATATTGTGTGCATGCAGCCCACATAACACACAGAGAGCTACATATGCTGCCCACAATGGTAAATAGGTTGAGAACCACTCGGCCAAGGATCACCAGAGAGCACGGAAACGGAAGTGGTATGAACCTAGCGCTGTGGAAGTCCAGATCAACCAGATGTTCTCATTATTTGTATTCAGGTTTCCAGAAGCACACGGGCTGCTACCTAAGGGCCTGAACAAAGGCAGCAGCACTCCAGTTGCTTTGCAATCCCAGTGCAATAGTGGGATCTGTTCTCTCTCTAACCGGCTCCTCTTTACTCTGTCTAGCCACTAGTGGTGAGTGTCAGCCACTTCTCCTTCTCTTGCTGTCATTATCCTCTTGCTTGTTCACCTAGGTTAGGGCTCTGTTTTCCTCCCTCCCCATACGCTATAGCCTTCCCTCCAGTAAGTGACCAGTCCCACTCCCTCTTACCCCAGTGACTGCCTGGTTCTCCAGTCCTGCTGTGACAGGGTCGGGCCAGATGGCTACAGGAGAGTGATAGAAGGCAGATATATTAGCCCCAGATTAAGCAGGTCCCTTTTCCCCGGGTAAGGTAACAGGCGGTTCCAGAAGAATCAGGAACTTGCTGGAACCAATTAAGGCAGGCAGGCTAATTAGGACCTCTGGAGCCAATTAAGAAGCTGCTAGAATCAGTTAAGACAGGCAGGCTAATCAGGGCACCTGCTTTAAAAAGGACCTCACTTTGGTCAGTGAGGGGCATGCAAGGAGCTGAGAGTGAGAGGGAGTGCTGCTGCTGGAGGTCTGAGGAGCACAAACGCTATCTGGCATCAGGAGGAAGATCCTGTGATGAGGATACAGAAGGTGTTGGGAGGAGGCCCTGGGGAAGAAGCCCAGGGAGTTGTAGTGTTAAAAAGCTGTTACACGAAACACTGTAGACAGCTGTGATCCACAGGGCCCTGGGCTGGAACCCGGAGTAGAGGGTGGGCCCGGGTTTCCCCCTCCCCCCATTGGATACAAGAGGAGTTGACCTGGACTGTGGGTCCCACCAGAGGGGAAGGTCCCTGGCCTGTCCCCCGACCCACTAGGTGGGATAACAGGGGCTGCGGGGATTGTTCTCCCTTTCCCCCATGCTGGCCAGTGATGAGGTGAGCTGAGTGAACGGCAGGCTTGAGCCATTAGCAAAAGTGGCCAAGCTGCCGTGAACCTCTGAGGCGAGCAAATCCGCCAAAAAGTGCAGGACCCACCAAGGCAGAGGAGGAACTTTGTCATACCGCCCTTATGATTACTGTAGAATTACAAGAAAAGGCCAGAGTGTTTCTCCCCTCCTGTAGAATACACCTGAGAGTTATTCCACACTGATTTAGGGGCTGGGTCACTGACTGAATACAGTTATAGGCAGGATTCTTCTATAGGAAAATTAGACATGGAAACTTTTGTACATCCTTAACTAATTGAAATGTGATTAATTTGATCGAAAATCTGTAATGCTGAAAATATATTGAGACTAATTAGTTTATAATGAATTCTCTTGATCACTGTCAGAAGTTTTGGTTGGGGGAAAATTCATTAGCATTCATGTAAACTTAAAGTGAGAAATTAGAAATCTGAATTGAGAAAAGTAGAATAAACTAATCTTCCCATAGTACTCAGGCAACTTATCAGATGCAAGTGAGTAACTCTTATTTTTCCCACACTCTTTCTGTGGCTTATCAGCTCAGCGTGAGTTCACAGGCTTATTAAGAAAAAAGGAACAAAACTGAGGATCTTCAACCTATTGCATGCAGAAAATAATTAACAAGTGAAACGTGGATTAACGGACAGGATGGGGAACTAAAAGACAGATCTGGTCTCTCTTCACCCATCTGGGGG
Organism: Mauremys reevesii; assembly: GCF_016161935.1. Classification (NCBI taxonomy): domain Eukaryota; kingdom Metazoa; phylum Chordata; order Testudines; family Geoemydidae; genus Mauremys; species Mauremys reevesii. The sequence continues at coordinate 118,387,602 of NC_052628.1, forward strand.
GAATATTTATATAAAGTGACGTGTCATCTTAGTACCTAACAGCTTACTTTTCTTCCTCCGTGTCCTTTATAAATTCATTTTATCTTGTCAAGTTGTTTTACCTCAATTCCTTGCCAACATGTTGCTCATTCCGAGTTTGTGTCCACATGCAGTCATAAGGAACAGCTGTTTCATGTCATGTAGTCGTAGTATACAGCCAGTATCTCATGGTAATGTATTTATCTAGATGCAGAAAATCTTTCACGAAATGCGTGTGCTTAACTGTGCTAACAAAATACAGTTGGGAACAAAATTCTCAGATAGGCGAATCGCACATGACAGTTTGCTAAATGCCTTCTCCAGGATTCTGCCTGTGACCAGGACGTAGAGCATTAATGAATTTACCTCACCACTGTGGGGTGGCAACATATTGCTCACAGATAAGGCATGGCTGTCAACAGCATTAGCTCTTCTGTTTCAGGCAGAGCCTGGCTACCTAGCGTAGCCAACACTTTCTCTATTGTGCGACAGCCAACAGACTTGGTACTTCAGCCTGCTTGCAGCTTGGGGACAGAAACAGACATGACCTTTGCTGGCAGCTGGGGAGTTCCCCATCGCCACCATTTTCCTTTGCCTTTCTAGTGCCAGGTGTAGGGCTTTTCCCCCTTTCTGCTACTGAGGTTTTCTTAGAAGAATCCCACCCTTTTTGTTTCAAAGTTCTGACTAACATTTGGACATCTAAATGCCAGTCATGTTCCAGGGCTGGATTTCCCTTTGGGGGAATTTCTCCTCAGCTTGGTCTCTTATGAAGTGCTGCAGCATTTGGTGACCCTGCAGCGGGTCAGGGAGAAGGGTAAGCTGAGAAAGCCAAAGGGGAGGCCTGTGCATCCTCCCTCCCTCGCCTTATTGTGTGTCCTATTGGGGAACATGGCTCTGTCTGTAGACAAACTGGAGTTGTCCCTCTGAGCCCCATCTGCCTGAGGTCACCTTGGCCGCCTCCTCGAGAGATACCCGTCAGTTTTTACCTAGACTAATGGTTTACAATAACTTTAATGTAAGCATATACTATGTCATGCCATAGGCCTTTGAGATGTCCCAGGCTTACCCCCACCTCTGCCCTGCAGGGCTGATGTCAAGCCACGGGACTCTGAGATGCCCTCACCGTAACCAGCTATGCCATGTCCCAGCATTATCCCGTTCTCTTCTCTGGGCATCAGATCTTTGGTCACTGAGTTAGATGCGTAGGCATATCAGTTCCCAGCTCTTAGTACTTCAGTATGAGAATATTTTCAGAAATACAAGGGATAAGGTAGTAATGGAGTCATCCAAACTTATTTATATTCTGGCCCCAGCCAGGTATGATAGAAAAGAATGTGAGTCATTCTGCAAATTGAAGCCATCTCTGAAATTCAGCAGGAGAGAGTACCCTTTGCCAGGGGCCGTACTAAAAGGAATGCCCATAAGCTATTATGGAGGCAAGGTTCTCAACTTCCTCAGAGCCAGCTTTTGTTTGAAGTTAGACCCCGAAATTGGTGCCAGGCTCTTTCAGTTTGTAAGCAAATGGCTGCTCTTGGCTTTGTTGCTCTTTGAAGCTTTGCAAGAATCCACAGGCATGCTATTGTCTCATTCCCAATCTCTAGCAACCCCTGGAAATGGCTGGACCCACTCAGAACAATGCAACCCATGTAGCAAGAACTTGAGTGGTGGTCCCATTCCTTTTTCTATCCTCAAAGAAGGGAAGGAAGAAGAGCCAGTTTCTGTCTGAACATCTGACCAGGTTCCTAAAGGAGCCAAAGTTCAAAAGGGAGGTTCTCAAGTTCACTCAGACAACCGTATACAGATTGTCTTCCATCGACCCATTTACCACCCCACAAACGATTCCCTTGTTATGCACGAGGGTACCACCTGTTCCAGACCCAATCAATGCCATTCAGTCAGACCTACGCTCTGAGTCTTTTCCATGGTACCATTAATAACAACTTCAGGGAAGGATGGAGTTCATGCCTGTCCTTTCCTAGACAGTTTGCTGATCAGGGCTCTGCATAGAGAGAAAGCATAAACCACACACAGCATTTCCATTTCTACAGCATCTTGGATTCACGATAGGCATGACACCAGGAAAATCAATCATAGGTTTGGAGGTGAGGATGGATACCATTCGGTACAAGTCTCATCTTGGAAGAAAGTTGGCAGAAGATGAAGATGGCCATAAAGGAAAAGAACAAGTGGTGCTTCCAAAAAAAAAAAAAAAAAGTCCGATCTCTGCAGGAGCCAATTGAGAATGCTGGTGTCATGCAGAGACATGCTTCAATGGATCCAAGTTCATGTAATTGTTACCCAGCTACTCTTTTAGCCCCTCTGCATCTCTCCTTATCGCAGTGATTGGCAGATGTCAAGGTCCTATGGCTTGTTCTTCCATTCCTTCAACAAGTGAATGCAGAGAATCAGTGTTTGAAGGAATCCCTCATGAGTGAACCAGGCAGTGCCACCCTTATGGTAGACCCTAACCGAAGATAATGGGAGATAAATGCAGTTCTGTGCTTTTAAAAGCCCATCACAGAGGATCTGGAGACCACCAGCATGCTAGAAAATAATATGGTAATTTATCTGTGTTTACTTTAAAATTCCCTTTCTTCAGTTTATAAGGACCATGGCCCTGGCCCATTGTGGAAGCAAAGTGGACATCCAGAATACAGATGGAAATTGATATCCAAAGCTTCGGGATTATTTTATCTGGGGAAATTATTCCCATGCACTTCAGTAGGAGAAACTTTTCCCTTTCAAAATATTATCATCCCAACTTCTGATGTAGGAAAATAAGATGGCATTGATGTTGGTGTGGAAGTTGTCTCAAGCAGTAGAAACTTCAGAGGGAGGTGTATGCTCCTCTTTCCCATGGAGGACTGGTCTGCTGCTGCTCACACGCAATCTGAAATTTAACAGTTCGATGCACCCTTTATAACAGATCTCCTGACCTTATTACTGTGAGAGGAAATTTTCAGGTGATATTGTATAAATATTCCTATTTTGTGTGTCTCTCTTACATAAAGCGGTACATGATGTATTTAATAATTTACTTACAGAACAGCAAAGACAACATTTACTTACAGGCTTTTCATGTATGTTAAAGATGCATTTTTAGTTCGGTTTTACTGCTGGGAAGTTGTGATCACTGTCTGACTAGTACCCTTGTGGTTGGAGCAATTACAAGGCATTTATCTTTCACACCGTCAGTTGGTTGATTAAACAAGTTAACCGTTTGCTTTTTCCTTGTCCAGGTAATGATTTAGGGAGGGTGCTTCGCTGGGGAGCTGGTTATAGTGGGGAAGATCCCTACTCTGTTCTGATATCTGTAGATGAAGCTGATGAGGTACTTATGGATCGCTGGACCATCCTTTTAGATGCTCAGGAGGCTGTTGAAAGTGCAGAGAATGGTATTTTGGAACCTGAGCCTCCAAAGGTATTTCACCATTTTGTTTTCTAAAAACTTTTGGTTTATTGCAGGATGAATGAGATTGTCGTGTACCCGAGCGGCTGGCGATGTGTCTTTTATTTCAACACACCTTTGGGTGTTACTGTAATAATTCTGTATGACTTAGCTCAGTCACTAAATCTGTGTGGGAATAAAGGTAAAGCTGACGTGCTTCTTTGAGTACAGTTCTAAAACACTTGAAGTCAGAGATCAGTTACACAATATATTCTTTATGGACACTTTAGATATTAATTATTTCTCAGGCACAAAGCATGTCTGACTGGGACGGTAAGTGGCTACAAGTGCTCAGTTAACAGTAGTCATGTCTGCTTTCTGAGGTTGGGAAGGAATGGGTTCCCAGCTCAGGCGAGAATAGGTTCTGCTGAGAGGAAGATCAGAGCTACATTTCAGACACCTATAATGGAACTGGAATCCTTACACTTTGTTAAACAGTCCAGAAAGTTGGTTGTTAAAGTTCTGCTAGACCTAACTAAGCTGAGGTTCGGTAAAACTTTAATTTAACAATCTACCTTATCTCTTTCCCTGTCTGTGTATGGTGTCTTCTAAGTGAAAATCTTGCTTGACAGGCTCTCGTGACATCAGATCTCTTTGTTTGGGAAAGGGAGAATGTTGTTTGCAGATATAACCCTGGGACTTGTTGTTTAAAGTCTGGTTCTGTTTTAAGACAAAACAAGATACAAGATAAAGGAGAAAGAGAGAAGAATAGCAGATGATTACAAAAAAGTGGAGATTCTGTCTTTGCAGTTCAGTTGCTGGAACACCCCAGGCTCAGTACATGGCTTGTGACTTTATTAGCCACTCAGGGATCTGCCTAATTTTTAAGCAGAATCAGGCTGTGAAGTCATTGTGGTTAGCTTACCACTCGGTCACAACAGTGCGTTGTAAGGGTAGATTTGTCCTGGTTGTCTCAATTGTCTAAAGAGGGAAGGCAGAGAGATAGAGAGCGTGTATGTGCCAGGAGGAAAAATGCTGTGGTTGAAACTGACACACTGGGGAGGATTTAATAATAGAAACATCAGGTTCGCACCACATGAGTTGCTCAGGACACAGATGTGAAAATGTTGGTATTCTCTGGTTCCGTCTTCTGGTCTGGTGTGTTTAGAACATCTTTCAGGATAAAGAAACGAAGGCCACATGATGTGATGGTAAATCCACGGGTGACAGCTGTGATGGTGATACTGTTAAATGCTTCCTTCCATGCACAAACAAGTTGTCAAGTTCTCCCCTATAGTGACACCATGAAGGGAAATATGAAAAAAAGAATGTCTTCAGAAATTGGTTTAATCTGGGACAACGAATGCTACAATTTCTCAGTCATAGTCATATGATTATTAAATGGTAGCTCTAGGTGGAGCTAAGATTGTTTAGGTACCGTAACTCTGCATTTCGATGCTTTACCATATTTGGATTTCTTTTAAATGTAACCTTATTAATTGCAAATGTCCTGGGTTTGGAATGCTTGGTTTAGGGATAATTACAATATCCCTACAGTGTTTTTCACCCAGAAATTACTGATAAATTCTCTCAACCATAGCTTCATTTTAATGTTGTGTTTTGTACCGGGGCTGAGAGAGAAAATGTACTCCTAAATTGCTTTGTGTGCGGTGACTTGAAAAATCTACAAATGTCAATTTCACTGAAAATGTTCAATATCAATATGGGACACTCTGCTGCATACATTTGAGTCTCAACAGTATCCCACAGTATACTGCTATTTTTGTTTTGTTTTTCAGATTATACAAATGAACAACTATTGTGGCCTTGGAATTGATGCAGAATTGAGCTTGGGCTTTCACCACGCTAGAGAAGAAGAACCAGGCAAATTTAATAGCAGGTAATCTCAGGAAAAACCTTTGCGGACTCAATGTTCATAGTACCACATGTGCCGGGTCTGTGTATGATATAACAACTCTACAGGCGTTAACAAATTGTGCTGTGTGATATGGTGCACACACCCCACACACGTCAGGGAAGAGTTAATGGCCTACTTTCTTGGGTGGGTGTGTAGCAGGGTGGACCCTGCTCCGGGGGGGGGGGTTTAAAAAAAGTGGACTGACTGAGCTGAGATTGGGAAGTGTCTGCAGCTGGGGGCCACACGCCCAGCAGGGGAGCAGGGCCTTATAAAGGAAGCTAGAGGAGGAGTCTCTCTCTCTTCTCTAGAGAGAGAGAGGATGGGCTTAGGCTTGGCTTAAGAGGTACCTGGTACAGGAGGAAGCAGGGAATAGGGCCAACAGGTATTGAGGGGTTGCAGAGGGCAACCTAGGGGGGGGCGGCAGCACAGCAGGTCCACCCCCCTGCCTGTGATGAGTGGGGCTGATGTGCAGTGGCCCCCAGGGTGTGACCATGGACTGACACTGACACACTACTGACTGGAGGCAGGGAGGGGATAGGGGGTGGGGGTTGGGAGCAGGTACCACCCTGTTACAGGGTGAAACAGCCCTGCCTGAAGCAAGTATGAGGCTTTGAGGGAAGTTCTGAAGAGGGAGAGCCCAGCTCCTGGCAGGAGGCAAAGCAGATCTGCAGCTTTCACTGCAGGCTGCCTGGGGCCAGGAACTAAGAAAGACTATGGAAAGGTAGGCCTGGCCGGAGCCGATTGCCTTCTTTGGCTGCCAGCAACTGACTTAGGCTTGCGTGAGCCCTGGCGAGGTTGGAAGTGTGCACTTTCCTGGGACACTGCAGAGCCCAGCAGAGCTGCCGAGTGTGGTGAGGGTGGAGCCCGGCAGGGACAGAAGAGTTTACGTTTCTTTGTTCTGGATTTGGGGAGCCCCTGGTGGGGTGGAACTTTTACAGGACCTTGTCAGAGGGCTAAGTCACCTCAACCGGGAATGCACCCAAGGGAGGGGGGATCAGCTGGAGACCTGGAGGACAGAGGCAGAACCACTGCCCCACTCCCATAAGGGGGCATGCAGGGAGGGGACTCGGTCACATGGTGCTTCCAAAAATGGAAAACAAAACATCAGGATACAGTCATAGCCATGTGACGAGTGTTAGTCTGCCAGATTTTTACAGTAAATACCATGCTAGAGGCAATCAAAAGTACAATGTTTGGGAAGCAGTTGGCCATGGTTTCGAAATTTACTTCTTTTCCAATAACTTTGAGATTAAAATCGGTGATCTAGGATATATGGCAGCTAGTGGCATTTGTACAAGTATGTACAGTAGTATAAAGCAGGGGAAAATTCAGATCACAAATACTCAGTGTCCAGAATTTTCTTTGTACTGGAGTGTGTGTGTGTGTGTATTTATGAGCTCCCATGGAACAGATTGTTATATAACAATCTGTTTTATTTATTTATTTGTTTATTTGTTTGTTTGTTCGGTCATAAACACCAAAAACAAACAAAACCAAACCCCCAAAACCCTCTTCTAAGAGCACCAAGAAAAAGAAATAGCCTCTGTATGTAATTAGTCAATTCAACAATTCTTCAACATCACTTTCAGTAAGTGCAATCCACCAGTTTTATATCCATCTTTGATTGTGCTTGAAAGATCCTTTGATTTGTCTTTATGATACCAGCACAAACCGTCATAATCATGGATTAAGTAAACCGTAATTATTTATATTCAGAAATACCGCAACCAGTTATCAATATTATAAAACATTATCCAGTTCTCTCCCGATTACAGTTCGATATCAGTATGCTCAAGCAGTCTGTTTTTCTCAAGAGTTAGGCTAATGAAAATCTACTGTTCATGCTCTCATACATAACAAAGTACGTGGGGAAAATAGGACTTCACACTGTGTGTACTGCGTAAGAGTAATATATTCAAGAACTATATTACTTAGAAAAAAAATTAAATCTTCTTCAACCCTCTGGATTGAGAACAGAAAATAACAGGGATTGACTATAAAGTGTAACTATAACAATGCACAGAGAAAATAATTTTAGCCTTGTGTGTGTGTAAGTAATGTCAAGTTACACAGACATTAATGTACAATGTAAAGTTACACAGACATGTATTTAGATAGTTCATACAAAACCAACTACATTAAAAGAACATCAAGGTCGCAAAGTGAAGTACTCAGCAGTCAGGAAATGATGCAACCTTAACTTCTTTCTTTGTACCTAAGCAGCATGATACTATATGACAGTATTTTTTCCACGGGACCCCTGTCTCAATGAGTGCAGAAGATGAAAAGGTTTCAGAGTAGCAGCCGTGTTAGTCTGTATCCGCAAAAAGAACAGGAGTACTTGAGGCACCTTAGAGACTAACACATTTATTTGAGCATAAGCTTTCGTGGGCTACAGCCCACTTCATTGGATGCATGCAGTGGAAAATACAGTAGGAAGATATATATACACAGAGAGAGCATGAAACAGTGGGTGTTACCATACACACTATAAGGAGAGTGATCAGTTAAGGTGAGCTATTACCAGCAGGAGAGAAAACGACTGTTTGTAGTGGTAATGAAAATGGCCCATTTCCAGCAATTGACAAGATGTGCGGAACTGTAGGGAGCATGGGGAAATAGTTTTACTTTGTGTAATGGCCCATCCATTCCCAGTCTTTATTCAAGCCTAATTTAATGGTGTCCAATTTGCGAATTAATTCCAATTCAGCAGTCTCTCGTTGGAGTCTGTTTTTGAATTTTTTGTTGTTGTAATATTGTGACTTTTAGGTCTATAATCGAGTGGCCAGGGAGGTTGAAGTGCTCTCCAACTGGTTTTTGAATGTTATAATTCTTGATGTCTGATTTGTGTCCATTTATTCTTTTACATAGAGACTGTCCAATTTGGCCAATGTACATGACAGAGGGGCATTGCTGGCACATGATGGCATATATCACATTGGTAGATGTGCAGGTGAACATGCCTCTGATAGTGTGGCTGATGTGATTAGGTCCTAATGAACAGAAGATGAACAGTACTCTGTGAAGGGAGGCAATGGTTCAGTTTGTCTGACATGAGTTATTGTGTATGTGTCTGAAGATGTTGTTCAGTACATCAGTGGGGGATGAGGGGGCCTTGATGGTAGAGACGAAAGGGAAATTCCTCCTAATTGATGATACAAGGCAAACATGAATTGTTATAATCTTAAATAAAATTCACATTATGTGTATATACCATGCTGTACTTACCGCTTGGTTAAGTTTGTTGCTGAATGTTACTTCTCATTAAAGTTAATTGATAAATGTAGGTATACCGATCCAACTTTTTAAAATGAAACCTTTGTGATGGGGCAAGGCCAGATGGCTACAGTAAAATAGTGAGGAACAGGTATGTTAGCCCCAGGCTAAACAAATCCCTGGTACCATGGTAACCAAATGGCAGTTGCTCCAGGTTAATCAAGACACCTGGGGCCAATTAAGATCGTTCTAGAAGGCAGTGGAGACAGCTACATTGATTGGGACACCTGAAGCCAATCAAGGGCTGGCTGGAACTAGTTAAAAGCGTCCCAGTTAGTCAGTGAGGTGGGTGTGTGAGGAATTGGGAGCAAGAGGCGCAAGGAGCAGGGAGTGAGAGGGTGTGCTGCTGGAGGACTGAGGAGTACAAGTGTTATCAGACACCAGGAGGAAGGTCCTGTGGTGAGGATAAAGAAGGTGTTGGGAGGAGGCCATGGGGAAATAGCCCAGGGAGTTGTAGCTGTCATGCAGCTGTTACAGGAGGCGCTATAGACAGCTGTGATCCACACGGCCCTGGGCTGGAACCCGGAGTAGAGGGCGGGCCCGGGTTCCCCCCAAACCTCCCAACTCCTGATCAGACACAGGAGGAGTTGACCCAGACTGTGGGTTCCACCAGAGGGGAAGATCACTGAGGTGAGCAAATCCGCCAATAAGCGCAGGACCCACCAAGGTAGAGGAGGAACTTTGTCACACCTTAAATCAGCCAAAAAACCCACTACATGCATATACTCTTCACAGATGTATTCTGGTGGGGATTTTGCACTATTTTGTATTCAGAAACAAAATATCTATGATACTCGTATCTGGAGTTTAAAATATGTGCACAGCTTCCCAGGGCATTTTAACTTCAGCAATGCGTGTTTGATACAAAGCCATATGATAAAGTAAAACTGGGCCAAACTATCAGACGAGAAAGCTTTAGTTTGAAAATCCAAGATGCTTTTAGCTACTATTGAATAAGTGTGTGATCCCACAACAGACCGCAATTCAGGAAAGCATCTCTATTCAGGACAGCGCTAAGTGCATACTTAAAATTAAACGTGGGCTTACGCACTGGCCTGAACCAAGGCATTAGACTTGAAAATACTCTGAAGCACGTGCATGTCTATGGAGTGTCCATGCAGGGAACTCTTTCTGCCATGCTTTCTCTTCTATTGTCCTTCCTAATGCAATGGTGCATTCCGTATGGAATTTGGGTCTTGGTCTTACTTCCCAGTGCTTGGTTTTGGGGGCGTAGGGTTAAAGTATCTTCTCTCAGAATTTCAAAGCTTTTTTTTGTCCCTCACAAGCATTATGCGTATATTGACTTACACTTTAGGTTATTTTGAAAGGTCAAACTCATAAGTAAAGGAGCAACCCTGATGTCTTACATGTTGTATATTTCTCTTTGATGTTTAACGATAGATATTTTTGGTCATATTTGGTGTGGCTACTTGTACAGATGGTCTTTAAGAACTTGACTCTTGTACTTAAGTTTGCTTGCTGACATGCAGTAGTACATTTTGAACATCTTTATTTTATTTATTTTATTTTTTTTGGAAAATCATGCCTGTTTTTGTGTGGCATGGAGTAGCAGTAGCTTTCTAGTGACATAATTAGTCAGCAGAGTTTATAGTGTAGGGAGTATAATCATAATGACATTCTAAATAGCTTTTGTGTATCTTGAAACCGTGTTTTTCCTCCTCGTATAGCTAAAAGCACATAGCAGTTCATATGCAACGTTCTAAGGAAAGACAGGAATAGGCTCCAAGTGTTTTTGCTGTAGGCATACTGAATTAACATTCGCAGCAGCTGCTAATGTCTCATTTATTAATTTGCTTTAGATGAAATGTAGCAACATGTACATTTACAATTCCGTCTCTTCTGGTGATTTTTATCATGCTGCACCAAATTACAAATGTCTAGTAATGGGTGACACTATAGGGGGTTTTAGTGTCATGTGTTTAAGAATTGTACATGAGAGGAGACAGGACAAATTCCCAAACAGAATGAGATTCGTGTGTAAACAGGATGAGATTGGCCGGTTCTTTGGAGATCTGTTTGGAAAACCTTCCATCCCACAAAAATCTTTTTTTCTTTTTTTGTCCCCAGAAATGTCACATTTGTTTGCAAAATAAAATTTTGAAGAAAAAAATCATTTCATGTCAACTGAAATGTCATTTAGATTTTGGGATTTTTTATGTTAATTAGTTTTTATGCAAAATACATTTTAAAATGAAAAGTCCTTTTGAGATGAAAAATTGAAACTTTTCATTCCAAAAATGTCCTGTTTTGACATCTTCGAAAATTTGGTTGAAATAAATAAGTTTCAATGAAAAATTTGGATTTTGTTGAAATGGCATTTTCAGATGGAAAACTGAGTTGTGATCTTCTCCACTCAGCAGAAGTACTTGATTATTGCTGCCTTTCAGACATAAATAGATTTGTCACAAATCACCTTAAGGTTGTTGTTAATGGGTATATAATGACTAATCAAGGAGATGATAAAGCCAAAATTAATTTGTTTAGTAGGCGCAGCTGCCACTGCTAATTGTAATTGTTTGTTTAGTACTTGTAATGTACTCCCCAGGGAGCCGTAAACCATAAGCCACTGTGTTGCCTCACCAAGGGAGAACTTTGCCCTGGCTTAATCTATGACACACCAGTTTTGGTAGCCTCACCAGTCAACAACCTGAGACTCTGCCAATCTTAACCTTGCCTTGCAGGTAACATCCAGTGCCCCCAAGGTCCCCAGAGATGTCTCTTCAGTGTCCAGTCCCTCTCACTGGCGATCACAGAATTTATAGAGTCTGCTGTCTCCAAAGAGACAGCCTGTTGGCTCCCTGAGGATATGCTCTTTATCTTATACACAGCACAGAGATGGCTTTATAGTAAAAACAAGTTTATTAATAATGAACATAGATTTAAATGGCACTAAGCAAGAGAAAAAGAGACAGGTATGGGTACAAATAAAACAAAAGTAAAAACATGCTTTCTAGTGTCTACAACTTAACAGTTCACAGTCCTGGTCTCAGGCAATTTCTCACCTACAGTCAGTTCCCAGAGTCTTCGACCCACACTGCTGAAGGATCCACCTTTCACGGATTCCAAGAGCTCTGGCCTCTTTTGTTCCTTACGTGATGGATATGTAAGGGGTTCTCTCCCCTTCTTCTTGTAGTCTAGTAAACCTTTTTCTTCCTGGTCACTTCCCAGCCCCCCTGTTGATTTACATGTCATTGTAACTTTCATTGTCTCGGGCATCACCGTGCTCAGTTTAGTTTGGAGACCGGCAAACCAATGTTCCTTTATCTAGGGCAAACTTGTTTGTCAAGTCTGCCCCCAAAACATCTTTTAGTAAAGTATTCCCAGCACATGCACACAACTCTTTACACATCATCTGTACATACATCACTCAGTGATAGTATTGACCATGTGTTACCAGTTTTTACATGATACTTAACAAGACACAAGTGGTGTTTGTGGCCACCCCCACATCAAGCTGCAGTTGTTCTGTTTACTGATCCTGAGGCATGGTGCTGTACACGCTGCTTGGATGTGCTTGCTCTGCTCCTGCCTGTACCATGAGGGCAGGAGACTGGACTCGATGACCTCTCGAGGTCCCTTCCAGTCCTAGAGTCTAAGAATCTGGGAGGCAAAACTGACATGCTGGTCCTCTCTAGAGAACTGAAATGTGTGAGGAGGAGTATTAAGGTGTAACAGCCCTGGTGCTCCCTGGTGAGGGGACTTTTGGCAGGCCCCTGTGGAATTCTGCTGTAGAATCCAGCTCTCATTTTAAAATAGAATGTTTCTAGCCCTCCTTCTTGTGACAAGAACCTGGAAAATGTGAACCAATGCCTGAGGTCTTCCTGAATCTGCAGGAAGCACGCCAGAACTCACAGGTGTTACCTGCCTCGCTCATCAGGGCCTTGCTGGACACAGCTATTCCATGGCATTTTTTCCTAGAAAGACTTCAGGGGCAGGGATTTACCCGCTGAAGCGGCCGGATGCCTCAGGTTTTATTTTCTGTGTATTAGTCCCATGGAGTGAGCCTATGGGGGTGCCTACAGTTCACCTCTCCTAGCTAAGGTATTAAAACACAACTTTGCCCTGTCTACATTTATAACACGTTACTTACTGTATTTACCAATCCACCTTTAAGACTTGTCTAGACTAGCGAAAAGCATTTTCTCTGTGATATTTGCATGGCATGGTAAATCTTTAAACCTTCCTAAATAAATAAATAGTTAGCTAATGTGCGGGGGAGGTGAGGAGGGGTTACATGTTTTAATTAAGTGCTATTTAAAACATGTTAGCACACCTTACCCAGCTAATGTTTTTAAAGGTGCTAAACAGGAGCTGCTGTAATCCTGCTAATGTAGTGTGGTCCTTTGCACCTATTTAGTGACTAGAGTACCACAGGGGTTTGGTCACTATTACTTGTCCACTATTACTGTCTGCAAGCTAGTGGATCTGATCTTTTAGCTCAAACAGTAGAGATTCGTGCTTTTAGATCTAGAGATGCCAGCTTCTCTCCCTGCAGATGACTTATCCATAGGTTCATTTTACTAACTCGATGTTAAACAGCACTTAATTAAAATGCATTAGCTAAAATAACATTTAAAAATATTGTAAACAAGGAGTTAACCTTTTCCTCTGTTTTCTTCTCTGTAAAACTGGAACACTTGCGTAACTACATCACAGAATGGTTGAGGGTTATCAGTATAATAAGCATTTAGAAATTTTTGTCACTACAGTTTGGGCAATTTATATTTTCAAATGACTTATTTAGCTCTCTGTTTATCCAGACTCTTGACAGTTTATGGGCACAGTGCCAATTTTAATTATTCTGTGTTTTCACACTCAATTTACAAAGTAGTAGATTTTGATTAAAATAAAATTATTTTCCAGCAAGAAGCCTTCTGAAAGGCAGTTCTGAATCTTTATGTGTATATATTTCCATGTGTTCTATGCCTAATGCCTAAGTTGTCTTTCTCTCTATTCATTAAAGTCGACATGAAGTAACAGTTTATCACCTGAAATAGCTCCATTTGTTGATTAAAACTAGAAGACTTAAGTGAGATTTAACTGAAGGAAACTTTAAATGAACGTGTTCCAAAATTAGAAGAAAAGTGTTAGCTTAAATGAGCATGATTAAAACAGTGCCACAATATAGTGTCACACCTTGCAGTGACAGAGTGCTATTCTGTTCATAGGTTTCACAACAAAGGAGTATATGTAAAAGTTGGACTGCAGAGGATAAATCACACCAGAAACCTTCATAAAGAGATAAAACTTCAAGTGGACCAGCATGAAGTTGAGTTACCAAGTATCGAGGGACTCATTTTCATTAATATCCCCAGGTAAAAATTTGAGAAATGAGTCTGTCTGTACACACCAAACACCCTGTTGTACTCACAAAAATCTCTGTGATCACTCGGACTAGACGGAAGGGGTGTTCTTTCCTTTTTTTGGCGGAGATTTTCAAAAGTGCTTAAGGGAGCTAGCTGCTCAACTGTTACGAGATTTGGACAGATAACTTGCTTCAGTGCTTCTGAAAGTCCTGGCCTGAGTTCATAGAAACTAACCCTCGTTTTTCTAGTGTAATGAGAACCGCTTTGCTATCTCTGCTCTTATTTCATTACATTTATTTCTAGTAACTTTTACCAACTCCCGTACATTGCATGCAGGCTTTCTTTTTGTTTGCACAAATGTATAATAGTTACTGAAAGGGCTGCCATAGTATTTAACTGTAGCAATGGTCTTAAAAGGCGCTATTAATTAGGGTTCTCCGTTAAAAGAAGTTAACCAGCTGTGCCTTTTGTTCTAATTTAGGGCCTGGCTTCAACAATTAGAGATTTTTTCTCTTTTTAAACCTATCTTTTTTTTATTCCTGAGAAAACTAGAAAAGGGAAAAAATCATATCCAGTGTTGAGCAGTAGCTGTGCATTGGAGAAGCAAACATACTATTCTTACTGGAAATGCAAGTATTTTCTAGGAAGTAAAATTATATTAATTTCCCACTGGCAGGATTTCAGTGGAATGATTTGAAGTGCTTAATTCTACAAAGCTATTTGATACCTAAATGTAATAATTGGATAGAGCAGTTTCTCAGTATTTAGCTTCCCTCCAACATATTGTGTCTTCCGAAAGAAAAAATGTATTGATATTACCAAGAACTGTGGTAACCTTCTGAGTAGTAATCATAAAAGTTAAGGCTTCACAGATTTAACCTGTGGTTTCCAGCAACCCAGAATAATCTGAGACTGTTTCCCTCTTATCTACTTTTCCCCAACGGAAAACCTACTTAGGCCTCCCTCACTGCTTCACTGCTTCCACCTCCTCCCTCTCCCACCCCCCAGCAGTGTTATCAAGAGGTTCCCAATTTTTAGAAAGGCAAATACCGTGTTTTGTAAAATGGAAAAGGAGAAATACATAACCCCACTCAAGGAGAATCTGTGGAAGAGGAGAATGGCTTCCTAAATTGTTAACAGATCCGATATTTTGATGCTGCTCGAGTATTGTCAGATTCCAACATACTCTCAGCCATGTTTGTGTGTTCTGCTCCAGTTGGGGGTCTGGAGCTGATCTCTGGGGATCTGACCATGATAATCGATTTGAGAAACCAAGAATCGATGATGGCTTACTGGAAGTCGTGGGGGTGACCGGTGTTGTGCACATGGTAAGTCAGTGCTGTGCCTGCTTTTTGTTTGTTTGGGGGTACTGAGCAAGTGAGAACAGTGACTACTCACTTAACCCATGGTAAGCATCTCTGTGAATTTGCCCGGCGGTAAATATTTTGCTCGCAACACCTTCAAAAAATAGTTTTAGGTTGTAAAATGAAGCACTCAAAAGTCAGAATACAAATTCCAAGAATCTTAAGAATACAAAATATTAGTCAAGTTAAGCCATAAAAGTAGTAAGCTGTGGGGCATTGGCTGTGACAGCAGTTGGAGAGTGGGCGTAGACAGCTTTTGAAGCCTGCTCTGGAAATCCTTATTCAGGTGCCCAAATTCAGCAATATATAGAAGGAAGCTGGAGCTGGATGGTAAAAAGTTTTAGAGGCACTGAGGGGTCTGCTGTACCTCTTGTTCAAGTAAATGGAAATGCTCCCAGTGATTTCAGAGGGCTTTGAATCAAGCCCTGAAAGACGTCCATATAAAGAATGGGACTGTTTAATTTAGAGAGATGTTAGCTGCACAAAACAATGAGAGGTATAGATTAGGTCAGTAGGGTGCTTTCAAAACAGAAGTGGATGGTGAATGAAATTTCAAAGGCTGATAACTAAAAAAATCAAGTTAGAATGGGTAGAGATGGCTTCATTTTTGCTTCCTTGGTTGCTTTATTAGGCTGTGGATAATTGGTTCTGCACCTATTGTTCCAGCTTAACAATTTGAAACTCATTTATTGGACGTTTGCTTTTACATCCCTTTCTTCCAAACTTGTTACATGTATGTAATGTGGTGGAAGCCACTTATAATCTTATTCCACATTGTTCATAAGCTTCTCAATAAAATTATAAGGTGAAAAATGATCAAAGGAATTACTAGCATAATGCATTAAATAACCTGCGGCATTTATTACCTTAAGATAGCAAAATCCTATGATGTCAGAGCACGTAGCAGGATGAAAAAATAGACTTTATTTGAATTTATGATATATTTGATTCTGTATATGATTTTTAAAATTCATTATTTTTTAAGCAATTTAAAATCTCATTATTTTCTATGGGTCTTTTAGGTGTCTTCTGTAACAAAATAAAAATATTTTGAATAAATCCTGATAAATGTTGTATGCTGAGGATAACAATTACTTGGACTCCTTTATAAATGTAGACCCCAATCCTACAAATAAGTTTGCAGCAGCAGGGAGCCCCTTTGAGTTCAGTGGAGCTCAGCCGAAGTTAAGGTCCATTGGCTTGGAGCCACTTTCCAGATCAGGGCCTTGCTGTAGCATGGGGTTAATACAGGTTTTACTTTTTAAAATTTCAGGTCATAATTTTGGAATCTTCTAGGGGGGAGAAAGCTCAGCCAGGAAAAGGCCAGGATGTACTCCAGCGCTGCAAAAGTCTTAAGCAACAGCATGATATGCACCTGTCCTTGCTTTTATAAGGCTTATTTGTGCCAATAAATACTAGAGAGTTTTAGAAAATAACGGCAGTTCTGATATTCTGATAGGGTCAAGTACAGGGCGGTCTGCGATCAGGGATCCGCATAGCCCAAGGATCTTACTTTCGTGTTACGCTTCTGAAACCAATACCCGTTCAAGTAGACGGAGAGCCCTGGATCCAGCCACCAGGCCAGATTATCATTTCTGTTGCTGGACCAAAGGTAAGCTTGCCTCGGCAGTTTGCTTTGTTGCATTAGAAAAATGTAAATGGTCACCATTCATGTTTGCTCCTGTTTGTTTTTGTTCCTTAGTCTAAGTCATGCCATTTGTTTGACTCATCTCCTGCTATTTGTCTGGCTCTTCATCCTCTTAGTGCATTTCATTTTTAAGGTTCTAATCAGCATAATCACTGTTGGATGAATATACACTACGGAATCAACACCATGAATCATAGAATATCAGGGTTACATTAGTTAAAGGGCCCATCTACACCAGCAAAACTACAGTATTGAGGGATCATGTTTAAGAAAACATCCCCCTGGGGGTTTTGTAATGGGGCTTAGCCTCGCATGAGACAGCAGTGAGCCATGTTCTAATTACGTTGTTTGCGTTGCAGAAGACCAGGGTTATTCAGACAATCCAGGAACATGGTGTATGGCGGGACAGTGCACTCCCTGTTCAGGGGTCAAGGAATCCACTAGCAAGAAAGTGGAGAAATGAGTCGTATGAGCAATGAGAGGGGAAGCAGAGGAGGGGTTGGGGGGTTGAGAGTTAAGTTTCTCCCATCCAAGGAGTTAAAGTTTCTGCTGACAATGAAACAGCCAAATGATTCTTTTGCACTGTCAGTGCATTTGATGACTCCCACACACAGAAGTTCCTTGAATGACCCCTTTAAGAACGACTGCAGAAATCTGTTGCTACAGAAAGAGTTCCAGAAATCTCATTGAATGCCAAGTTTTTGTTGTGAGAAAAAAAGAGGAGTTTGCAGAATGTGCCTCTATTATTTGAAAAGTATTTGCAGCTACACAGAACTCTTCTTCAGGTTAAAAAAGAGCTCTTCGTAGCTCGAAAGCCTCTCTCTCTCACCAACAGAAGTTGCTCCAATAAAAGATACTACCTCACCTGCCTTGTCTGTTTCAAAGTATTAACCTTTTTTGTAAAGAGGCCAGTGTATAAAAACTCTTCCCTTCCTGCACAAGAGAGAGAGAGACACACATTTTGCAATTTGGAGTCACTATACAGAAACTGCTCTTAAATGCGCAAAGTAAGCAAACCAAAAATTAGGCTTTTCTTGACTCTGTTAGTCATCTTGGGTGATATAATTATAAGAGGTTAAAAAAAGACAAGTGAGAGTTAAGTTAATAGTATCTCTATTAAATTGCTTTTCTGTTGCAGCATTAATGTATATTTTATTCATTACTAAGCATAGCTTTCTTAAATTTGCTTGACTAAAGAGATGTTTTTTTGCTCTCGTTAACCGTCTCTACAAATGTTTTATTTAAGGTCCACATGTTGAAAAAATCCAAACAGAAGCAGAAAAAAACTGGAAGCTTGAAAGAGACAAGACCAGATAGTGTATCAATCACTGAAGTGGGACATTAAATTGAGCAGCCCTTTACAGAACAAAAGCAGCCCAGCTACTGTAGATGAAAGGAGCCTGCACTGTACAGCTGTGTGCAGGGGTTTGGTAAAGAAGGGTTCCTAATGAGCCTGCCCTTTATTCCACTGTAGTAGTACTGTGTTCTGCTTATTTTGTTAAATGATTGTGCCTCATTAGGTGGCTGACGCACACCTACTCATATACCACTAATTTCATTTGAAATGTTTGCCTTTGGTTGCCTTCCCTAAACCATTGCCCGGTTTTTGATTTGTACCAATAGATAACACAGATCTACCCTATGGAACACTTCACTCTTGGTTTTGCAAAATTTTCATTTTGTTAAGAAATGTCTAGCCTTTTTGTTACATAATCTTCCATAGACAAATCATCGCAAGGTTCTGTTAAACTAACCCTGAACAACAGTCTTCCAACAAACAGAACTGTAGTAGTTGCATCTCTTTGCTGTTGTGCTGTGACCTTCTTGGGTAAGGCGAAACACCACAGTTTGAGGCATCGCTGTTTGAAATCGTTACTCGAGATGAATAACTTTAGTGATAGTGATCCCGACGTGAAGAGCACCGTCTACAGAGGAGAAGAACTGCGCTGAATCTGCGCTCAAGTCAAAATGGCTAAGACAGTATCGTTTCAACGTGGTTTACATGGACAAAGTGGATGGGGACAAAAATATGTTTTAAACAGATATGAAATGGTCTAGCCTCTTCCAGTCATCAAATACTGTGGAAGGGCTGGTAAAGTTCAGCAGCTATCTCTTGACTAAACGGGGGCAAAGTTTACCTCAGTAATATAAGTAGACGACAAACTTCTTGGGCTCTTGTTTTTCTCCCCTGCTGAGTGTTCTACCTTTGGTGACTCCATACGTCTCCACAGGTCCTCATCTGTCTTGTTTCAAATTAATTTAAAAAAAAAATCCCTATATGTAAATGTATTGTGACTATGACTTTCCATACAAGCTCCAGAGAGGAGAAGAATGGGTACTAACTCTGGCGAAAACGACTGTTTCATTGACTATCAGTTCACTAAGGCTGTCTCTCTACAAGGGGCATGATTCCCCTCCTACGCTAGCTCGATGAAAGCTAGCGTGAGTATACGTAGTAGTGGAGACATGTCTGAACTTTACCATGTACAAACCAGCCTGAAATCGGCGGGCATGTGCTCGGCACAGCTAAGCTACGTCTCTGCTGCCCGTGCTACCATGGCTACACTACTATTTATATCCGCACCGGCACTCATTGAGCTACCGTGAGATGTGTACGCGAGCAGCGGATTCACACCCCTGGCTTGGAGAGTAGACCTAGCCCACGATACGTGAACGTAGAGGCAGGCTAACATTAAATGGAAATACACCATAGTTTAATTCCTTGAGTTTTTTATGAAGCATAGTGTGTGTTCAGTAAGACTGTATGTCCGGCAGCATGTATGTCGTGTGCTGTAGAAAATGCTGTGGCTTCAGATGACTGAGTATTTAGCAATAAAGTAACAAACGGCCTATTTTCCAGTATACTTCTGAAAACAGCATTCCTGCAACTGTTTAGCCACGGTTCTTTCTTGCAGGCTGCCAATGTAGCTTAGCATTTGGGGCATGGAGAAGGGGTGTAGGGCCAGATTCTCAATGCTATTTAGGACCTAACTCGCATTGATTTCATTGGAAGTGGAGCCTGAGTACATTTGAGGATCTGGGCCATAGTGACTGTACTGTAATGTAGCTGGACCAGTGTGTGTTGTAAGCCCACGCTAGGGCTTGACTCTCCTCTCAGAAAGGTGATCTGGTGCTTGTCCACCTGCTGAAGACTGATGGGTCAGGGTGTTTGAGAATGCTGCCCAGCCCCCAGGCTAATGTGCTGAAGTCTGGTAGAACACTACAGCTGTTGTCCACAGCCATTCCCGCATGCGCCTTTCTAAACACCCCTCCTCTTTCCATCCCTCTCAACTCACCACTGGCTTGAACAGCAGTGTGGAAAGACGCAGAACCATTATGGTGGAAGGAATTTGTACAGTCCTACCCCACACAGGGAAAGGGGACTAAGATCTTTCAGTGTTGTGTCTGGTAAGTCTTGACCAATGGAACTGTTCCCAGCTATGTCCTCATGAACCTGAGTCCTATTAGCAGGCGGCTAGGCACACTTACCCTTGGCTGTAGAAAGAACTGATGAAATACATGATAGCCACCTCTGCTCGGGGGGCAGCAAATCAGAGAAAAATGGTGACCGCATTGTTAGAGTGGCTCAATGACTCAAGCAGAGGCTCTGAAAAGACTCTTAATGTCACGGCTTGTGGAATGGACCGTCAAAGCCAGGTCCCACGTGAGGGCCACCTCCAGGATGGCATTCGGCCGACCGTAAAATGTGCAAAAGCCCAGCCTTTGTTTAGCAAGCAATTGATGCCGGTGTTCTTGCCAGCCGACCCCTTTTCATGGTCTCCTCAGCAAGTGGTTGCCAGTCAACGCCCGCAGTGGTTGTTTTCTACCAGTGTTATAGACACCTTCTAGTCATGCTTCGGATGTGGCTAAGGCATGGCAGTGGCTTTGATAATTGGCTTACTGCCACGGACAGAGCTGAAACTTCAGTGCAAATGTGGCTTGATCTAACAACAGTTTCTACCATCCGTCATCAAGAGATGACTTATGGGACAGCTGCTCCTCTTCCCCATGTGTTGTTACCGTAAGGGCACTACAGGACTCCATCCCCTCTTATTCAACATCAGAACAAGATTTCTGTTGAGGGTGAGATATCTGCATGCTGATGGTGCAGATCCTTCATGTGCATCTTCCTTCTTCGAACGCAGCATCAGCTCCACTTCGGCGCTTGGAAATTGGTACGTGCATGAATAGCAGGCGGTTTGAGCTCAGCTTGAGTGTGGGCACTTCTGCTGAGAGTGGGAGGAGGAAAGCATTGTATTTCAAGCTGTCTGCTGTCGCAGGGTGAAGTCAACAGACTAAGGAAATACATCAATGCTCCTGGGTACCCAAGGCACAACAGTAGCCAGGAAAGCTGCCTTTAGACTTTACGTAGTTGAGAGATTGATTCTGTTCTCTCTGATGCAGCCTAGCCGTGGAGATGAATGTTTTTGTCATCTGCAGACTCTGCCTGAGTTGACTGCAAAGACGATGCAGAAACAGAGGCGTCTCTCCTCCACGTACCACACCAGAGAGCCCATCTCACCAGTGCGCCATTCCTACACTGGCTCCAATTGACACTCTGGATCTGTTTCATGCTGCTAGTCCTGACCTTCACAGATCATAATGTGCTCAGTCCTATCTCTTTCTCCCGGTGCCCCATTGCAGTGACTGTTATCTGAAATAGTGTGGTTCACAATCCCGAAGGTGAAACTCTTTGGACAGCATATTTTAAGTGGAAGACATTTTGGCTGTGGAATTTCCTGCCATCTGGTTGGTATAAATGCCAGACTCTTTCCACACTTAGAGCACAGTGCAAGATCCATCTCTTTGTGCATACCTCCCATAGTCTGGTGCAATAGTGCTTTCCTGGCAGGCAGCCACCAGAGAGGACACTGATAGGGATAGAAGAAGTGGTGGGAAGCTTCTGGCCCTTGCTCATGCAGAAATGAAGTCTGACGTATGTGGTATCTAGACAGTTTGGTGATTGGCACATTGGAAATGAAAACAGATAGGATTTTTTAAAGCTTAATGTTCATGGCCTTTCTGTCTCTTAGTCTGGTTCTGAAATATCTTCTGTATGTTTTCAAGACGCAACAGATTTTTGGGCAAGTGGAATGGAAAAGTGAATATACACAGAATAAGCAAACCAATTGAAAAACGGAGAACTCCTCTCTGGAGTAACTGTTTTTAAGCTGTTTCAATTTCAGGTATTTAAAAAGGCTAAGATGCTTAGGGAATTGTAGAGTTATAGCTTTGTTTTTATCAAAATTACACCTGCTGTGTGTGGGGATAGGGTTAATCACGTACAGTCTTTGCATTCATATTAATTACTCGGAGGCTTCCTGCAGAAAGGTGGCATTGCTTATAAGTTACGTTAAACATGTGTAACAGCTGATAATTAGGTTTTATGTAAATCCAGTGAGATAATGCAATATAATTACATTTTGATGGTCTAATGCATGGTTCATACCATTATCAGCTCTGAGTGGAGAATGCTGTAAAATGTGATAATTATATAAATTTACGGTAGTCCCCCAGCCAGTGCTTAAAATAGCATTAACAAATTTGAAGCTAGAGTGGTTTAGAAAACGTGGCACAGAGAGCTCAGAAACGATATTGAGAGTGAGGTTGAATCCTGGTGAGGCTGGGTTGTGCTTGCAGGTGGTCCTTGTGGGCTCATCGGGAGACATACACTGTGCTGTCCCAAGCACAGGCATGATCCTTTGTCCAGGCCCCTGCCCGATTACCACCTCTGCAAGCCTCAGGGCACACTTGTATTGCCTGTCCGCTTTCTGCTTGGAAAGTTGCATTTGGCCTGTACCTCCTGGCTTTCCAGCCCTTGTCAGTAGGGGAGGAGAAGGAGGTCACTAAAAGTGCCATTCAGTATCTCAGCTTTCCAACCCAGGCCAAACGCATGTTTAAGGTATACAGTCAGAGATAAGTATGTTATTGAATAGTACAGGGTAAGGACAAAATGTCTGCTCTGAGTTTTAGCCATAACTTCACAATTTCTGGCTTTTATGGTTGTAACGTATTCCCGCAATGTTATTCCAACACTTATGGTTTGGTTTAGGGTAGTATAAACTTCTACTTAGTAATGCTTAATCTAAGTTGACCTTCGTGAACTTAGTGACTCATTTTGCCAAAAACGATTAAGTCGTCTGGGCGAATTGAACATCTGGTCACAGTATATCTTCGTGTGGATTTAGCTGGGTGACTAGGTTCCGATGTCATTTGCTTCTCATCCTTATTGATAACACACAAGTGGTCTGAGGCCTTACTTGCCAGTCCATGAGATACACCATCATTAAGATTCCCCACACAAACCTCATGGATCTAAGGAACCTGTATTTTTCAACAAGATTCACTGGTTATAAAATCCAGCAATGAATTTAGAATTCAGCATCAGCATATATTTTAGCTTTACCTATGTATATCTTCCTGTAGATTTTAATCAGGCCATGGATATTAAACTAAACCCCAACTCTTCATGTGTAAAACGTTTAATGAAAAACTAGGAAAACCTCTTAGTAGTCACAAGACTGTAAATAATTAATGAAACTCTTATGAATGGATATTTATTCATTTAATCCTTCATATCCTATACAAGCTTATTTTGTAAGTGGCATTTTTTAAAAGAGTACCTTGTCTACTCAATCCAGATCCTAACTATTGGATGAATGTTTGGATGGTGGATGCGTTTATGCATGTATGTTATTTACCCAGTCGCCCAACCTATTGTTGTGTAAATACAGTCATTGCTAAACATTGCCTAACATCAAACAAAATTAAACCATTGTAGTAAATGTATATACCTGGGGTAAATTGTTGAAAATGGTGAGGTTAACAATGATAAAGCTATAGAAGTACAAATGCTTTAAAATGTACCCTAGCATTGCCTGATACTTTGTGTATTTTGTGCAGTCTGTTTATCGTTCAGCTGGATATTTTTTTTTTTTGCAAAGTGCAGTATTGCAACCTGGAAATAGAATTTTTTCAATCTACAACACAGGCTGCTTTCCCACCGCCACCACAATGACTGTGTGCCTCTGCCATCTTCCACAGGCCCCATCTTCATGTCCTTTGTTCTCAGCCCTTCTGCTGAAACTGATGAATAATTAGTGCCAATTCTGATGGTGCTGTTTGATCTGAACGCTTGTCCACTAGCAGCGGGTCTGAGACCACCCACTCATTTCCACTTACGTCCTTCAACAGCCACGAAATGCAAAGATCTTCCGTTACTACCGACCTGGCTCAGATTCAGATGGGGAACTTTGGCTCCTTTTCAAACGTAGATCCCAGAATGTGTGGGTTTTCATTATTTTCCAGACATTTTTCACTTAACAAGTAAATGCAGAACAGACGTTGTTTAGTGTATGGCAGAACTGCCTTTTTGTGTTTGCAGTGTAAATAAGGAAAACCTTTTTGCAGACTTAAGATGCACTTTCAGGTTAAAATACAAAGTCTGTAGAATGCCATTTAAAATGCTGGTTATTCTTGTAATTGTAACATTCCCTAGCATCCGTTTCACTGAAATTACTGTACTCCCGTTTAGTGCCCCATTAGGGAAGGAGAGGAGATTGTAACATTTTTGCAATACATATTTATAGCTAACTGACTGAAAGTTCATTTAAACTTTAAACCATTATAAATTGGCTGCTATTCTATGAATTAGGTTTAATAGACTAATTTTTATAATGCATGAGATTCATTTTAAATGTATTTATAATGTTAACAGGTAGTTAATTTGACACACAGGATGTGTGAGAAGAAGTCCAACTGAAAGGCCTTCACTTCTTTGACCTCTCTGTGCATTTGCACTGACCAATGTAAAGGCGTTACATGGAATGCAGTGGTTTGAACACAACTTAGTAAAATTGTTTCTAAATGTATGATTAGAGCAGCAGTTCCAATGTTTACAGATTGGTGACTATTGATTGTATGCACCCTGGTTCGCTTTTGACACCGTGCACTGTTGTGTGTTTTGAAAGCACCGTTTTTACTTCCCGTGCCCATGAGTGGAATCGTTGCCTTTTTAGTTTGGGCTCTTAAATAACCCTTGGGAAATATGTAAGCGCGGATGTTCACTTTTCTGCCATGAACTGATAGAACTGACTCTGGGCTGATAAAAGGATTAGATTGAACATTTCTTCCGAAAGGACCAGTTTATTTTTGATAATGTATAAAATGGTTTTATAAACAATTAAGTGGTGTTGAAAAAGTTGGTCTGAGCTCTTGAAGCAAGTGAATATCATGATTTTAAAATGTATTTCAAAGCAAATAAGCATTTTTTTCTTTATAGGGCAGTGAAATGAGCCTTTCACTCCCCTTAGTTCTGTTCTGTGTTTAGCAACACCTTTGTAACATGTTTAAGACATAATGCACTTAGCTTATCTATTAAGAGAAAACTTATTCTCAGAAGAGGTGGCTTCATTTATCTTCAATTTATGCCATATTGTGCTAATCACCTTTTACGCTTCTCTAGTAGCAATTCACAATATAAACACCTGTTTAAGAGGCTTAACTTTCCATCTCTGACTTCCTACAGATGAAAGGACAAAAATTCCTCATTTGGGCACAAAATTGTGACAATTCTGGTTATTACCTTGTCTGCCTAAAGTGACTGTGCCATGCAGCCATCCTTTGCTTCCAAAGGCAGCTGTCTCTTGGGCCAAATGTATACCAGTAAGGGACGCAGAATCCTAGATCAGGCAATGCTGCTCTGGCGATTGCTCTCCTCCCTTTATGCTTTTAAATTTGCCAAATAGGGAGAAGCAAGAGGTGCCTAAGAAATTAGTAAGTATTAAAAGTGAGCAAATACAGGTGCTTAGAAAACCTAAACCTGACTCCTTTAAAGCAAAATCCTGCGAGGGTCTGTGTCATAGAAGTAGTTGGCTCATTTCAGCTTTTCAAAAGTGCTAAGAGAAAATTTTAAATTGGAAATGGCTGAGAGACAAACAGTAAGATACCTTGGTGAAGCTGCAGATTGAGATGAAGGGTGGGGGCTGGGGGCAGGATCTGATATCTTGATATCAAAATCAGAGAAGCACAGATTGTTTTGTTAACCATAGAAAACTTTGATTATCCTCCTGTGTGCAAAAGTTCCATTATGTGGTAAATGATCATTACCCGAGTAATTGTGTTATTTTCCATTTCCATCTAGTCCAAGCAGCCATTTCATTGGACTAGCTCTTTAAATAAGATGAACAAGTTTTTAAAAACAAGGTACTTCATGATGTCTTACGGCATTTCTTGTGAATGTTGTAACATGTTGGGCCACGTGGATTACCCGACAAGCTAAGCTAAACTGACCATTGAATAGTTAGGCTAATGTGCAGTGCTGATTCTTTGTGCTTCTGCCTGATCATTCTTAGAAACAAGTTGTTGACAGTGTAGCTCTTAATGTGGTTGAATTCTATTTCTGTGTTGTGTGCCTCAAACTAATAAAGCATATCACACACGTTTACTTGTGGTTTGAGCTTAAAAAAGGGTTGTCATGGTATAACGAGTTTCTAGTTTTCTGCCTTGCAGACCACTGTGCTGGTAATCTGTCTCTATGAATTAATGTTCCTAAAATGTAGTAAATAAAAAATAAAAAAGCGGTCGACTTTTCTTTTATATTTAAACATCAGTTTGTCCTCAGATTATGTTCTTAGAATAATTCTGTATATATTTTGCAATATGGTTTTGTGTGTAATTTTGACTGTACATTTTGCACTGATTGAAATTCTGTATTCTAAGTATAATTTGTGAGTACCAGAGATCTATAACTAGAATTTATGTCTGTGACAAATATAATTGGTAATTTCTGTTACATCCTGGATGAGTCTGTGTGTGTTGGTTAAAATTTTCTTGTTACAAATGGTGAAAGGTGTTTCTGCGAAGAGCAAACAAACTTGCTTTGTTTCACTCGTTCTCCAGACGCTGCTTGATCGAGCATTTGACAGTTCAAGTGTCCAAGAATACCTAATGCTCAACATAACATGAGAACGGCCAGAGAGGGTCAGATCAATGGTCCATCTAGCCTAGTGTCCTGCCTACCAACAGTGGCCAGTGCCAGGTGCTTCAGAGGGAATGAACAGAACAGGCAAATATTGAGCAATCCATCCCCTGTCGTTCACTCTCAGCTTCTGGCTAAAAGCCATTAATGGGGACCTATCCTCCATGAACTTACCTAATGTGCCATCGTTATGGCTACTGTTTTTCTGATGCTGCGCTATTGGCTTCTTTCCTGAA
Source organism: Mauremys reevesii (assembly GCF_016161935.1). Lineage (NCBI taxonomy): Eukaryota > Metazoa > Chordata > Testudines > Geoemydidae > Mauremys > Mauremys reevesii. The sequence continues at coordinate 118,414,756 of NC_052628.1, forward strand.
TTTCTGAAAAAGAATTGCTCTCTTTTCTGTATTGCAGATCATGGTGTTTGATAGTTGATCACCTGAGTATTTAGCTAGTTTCCATTTTTTCTCTGCAACTTAGACATTGCTGTTTTGTTGTATTTTATCCTACACCATATCTCTTGCGCCAGCTTCTTAAAAATGTTTAGCTGCTTTTGTCTTTATTTGTTGGCACACTTGATGGTATTTTGGGTTTTTTTTTTAACCTTGTGCTTTTCCCTTGTGGATAATTTTAACAATGGTCCAGATTTTCAAAGTTCAGTTCACACAGTTGCTTTAGGTATTTACACTCAACTTGAAAAATCTTGTACAGTATTTTCAAACTCATCCCTTGTGTTGACACAAGATTAAGGTGATGCTTCTTTTTGGAAGGCGTTTTTATATGCATATTATGGTGTATCCCCAGCTTTGATCATATTTTTTGCGCGTAAGATAACGTGTGTCCAGAGCCTCATTGAATCTGAATGTCAATGAGATCATTGGTGGTTGTAGAAGTTTAAGTCAGTTTTAAAATCTTAAACCTTTGACAAAGGACTCTCAAGTGGGAGAACTAAGGTTGCGGGTGGAGGGAGAGAATATGACAGCATTACTGTAGTTGCATATGGCTTTGTTTTTGGCTATTTGGCTATTTATTTGATTTATTTGCAAGATAAAATATTTATCACTTAGAACATATTGATGGACTTTGCTGTCTAGTTTATTTGGCCGTTTAGGATTGCCGCCCTCTTGCCTTCAGACTTAATGAGCACAATACCCCAATATACCGTATAGATTCTTCACACAATTATAGCTTGCAGTACTTGTGATGCTGCTGCTGTGGATTTTTCAATTTTAAACGTTTCCACGGTTCTACCACGTTTGATTTGGTGACATATAAATCCTTCATTGCTTTAAAGGTCTTGCACTTCAAAATGACAAGGGCCCAACCTTGGATTGACAATATTTTCTATAGATACTTCCTCATGACTAGGGCCCTACTAAATTCATGGCCCCATTTTGGTCATTTTCATGCTCGTAGGATTTTAAAAATCGTAAATTTCATGTTTTCAGCCATTTAAATCTGAAATGTCATGGTGTTGTAATTGTAGGGGTCCTGATCCATAAAGGAGTTGTTGGGGGTGGGTCGCAAGGTTATTGTAGGGGGTGGTTGTGGTACTGCTACCCTTACTTCTCTGCTGCTGCTGGTGGCAGTGCTGCCTTCAGAGCTGGGTAGCTGGAGAGCGGCAGCTGCTGGCCGGGAGCCCAGCTCTGAAGGCAGAGCCGCCACCAGCAGCAGCACAGCAGTAAGGATGGCATGGTCTGGTATTGCCACCCTTACTTCAGCGCTGCTGCCTGCAGAGCTGGGCCCTCAGTCGGCAGCCACCACTCTCCGGCCGCCCAGCTCTGAAGGCAGCAGCGCAGAATTAAGGATGGCATGGCATGGTGTTGCCACCCTTACTTCTGCGCTGCTGCTGGCGGGGCGCTGCCTTCAGAGCTGGGCGCCCGGCTAAGAGCCCCCACTCTCTGGCCACCCAGCTCTGAAGGCAGCACAGAAGTAAGAGTGGCAATACCGCAACCCCCCTAAAATAACCTTGTGACCCCCCTGCAACTCCCTTTTGGGTCAGGACCCCCAATTTGAGAGAGGCTGGTCTCCCCCATGAAATCTGTATAGTAGAGAGTAAACGCACACAAAAGACCAGATTTCACAGGGGAAGACCAGGTTTCATGGTCCGTGATGCGTTTTTCATGGCCGTGAATTTGTAGACAATGCTACTGAGTATCAAAATATGTCAAGGTTTGTTATGAAAGCTTGTAATGTCCTGAACTTGCTGGTCATTAGGAGATGTGTGTACACAGGTTCTGGGTGTGCAGGGATGTGTGTGTAGAGCATTGTCATTGTAACTATAGTGCAACTGCACCATCCCCTCACAGCAGCGGGGGAGACAATCAGGCAGGGGTGTTTCCCTAGCATCTAACATTGTCCAGCCAGGACATCACAGTTAATTGGCAACCATTGAAACAACTTGAACCGGAAAACAACCCCCCTGTGTGGGAAACACCCTGCTCTGTGTAACCATGAATTGCCAGAGTCTGAGAAAAAGGGGAAAAAACCCTCTTAACGGGGAAGGGATTTGAAGGGTATCCAGAAACTGAGGGCCAGCATCTCAGTGAGGTGCTCTCTGTGAAATGAGCACGCTGGGAACAACCTGTCCAGAGGCAATAGGTCACTTGTATTAGACGAGGGAATTTAGCTAATGGGGAAGTGTAAAGCCTGAGCTCGTCTTTGTTTATTTTCTGTGCACCTCACCTGTGTTTGCTTTTCCTTTTTGTTTCATCTTTGAATCAATGATTTTGTTTTGTTCATATGCACCTCAAGCAGCTCCTCTGTTGTGCAAACTGGAGTGCACCAAGGTGAACTGCTAACCTGGGATGGGTTTCACGCCTTTGGCGATGACAAACCAGAGGGAAAAGTCAGTGTGTCTGGTAGTGAGGAACACGGGGAGCCGGATTTGGGGGCACTTGGGGCTAGAAGGGATTGTTGAGCTCACCCTGCAAGAAGTAACAAGGCTGGTGGAAGTCAGGGTGGGACCTCCTGCTTGCAGGGTGGGTACTGGTGTCGGAGCACTGAACCACAGCAGCACGGCTTTAAGACATCCAAGATGGTGACAGAATCTCTCACTGGCCAGGATGATCCCCAAAACGTTATGTTCGGAGCAATAGGTAAGTAGATAACAACAGGGAAAAGGCAGTTCTTGTTGACTAGGAACTACTACTCATAGAGTGGCAAAGATTTCTGTGGCACCTTATAGACTAACAAATGTATTGGAGCATGAGCTTTTGTGGGTGAATACCCACTTTGTCGGATGCATATCATGCATCTGACGAAGTGGGTATTCACCCACGAAAGCTCATGCTCCAATACATCTGTTAGTCTATACTAAGGTGCCACAGAAATCTTTGCTGCTTTTACAGATACAGACTAACACGGCTACCCCTCTGATACTCAGAGTGTATGAATTGAAGGGACTTGTGCCAGGCTTTGTGCCACAGACTGGGGTATGGGCAGTCAAGCCTAATGGTTAGAGCAAGAGCAACCCATCCTAGTGGTCGGAGTTGGAATCGAGATCAAAGAGTCAGAGCCGGTGTCAGGAACCCAGAGTGAGAAACAAAGCAGGGATCAAGCGGACTGAAGCAAGGCTGGGAAGAAGGCAGGGAAAGGAGCAATGACAGCATTGGGCAACCACTGGCCAAGTGCTACTGCTGGACTTAAGAGCAGTCGGGGCAATGCCGCTCAACCAATCCAGTGATCTGGCCAATTAGGTCTTTCAGCTGGTTACCTGATCCCAGGCCCAGCTGCAGGTCCACAGGCCTGCCACTTGTTTTACAAATAAATGGCCACCCTTCAGTAGTTCTTTCGGCAGGGTGTGCTCCCTAGGAAGCTATAGGGGCTGATGGCTTAGGTTTGCACTAACATCCTGCTAACAGACAGTTGTGATGTCCGGAAAAACAATCACGTGACCAACACCATGGCCCTGTCCCACATTTAGAATGTTCACACGTATCGTTTAAACGGGCCAAATGCATCCTTGGTTGGCTTGGGTCAGACTTTCACGTCGGGTAGTTAGAAAGTGCAAAAGCCTCCTGTCTGCTCTTGCTATTCTTCTGCAAAACGCCCCACGGAAATCAAGCTGACGCTTTCTGGCTCAGTCTAATGCAGGCCCGCAGGCCGCAGTGTGACGGCTGATTCTGGATACACCGGCTAGCACTGCATTTCTCCCCACTGCCTTGCCTCAACCAGTTGAAGTCAGGTGTCTACCTGGGATTAATTTGCCACCAACCGTTCAAGGCATTTGAGAGAGACAGCCTGAAATGCATGTTTTGCACACTATACTCATCATACGTCTCTAGTGTAACTGATTAGTTCATTTTGTGCACCCTCACATGTATAAAATGCATATAAGTGGTGCCAAAGTTGTCATTTTTAAAAAGCACCATTTGTTAAATTGGACAGTTTGCAGAGATACAAAACAATTGTGTACCAAGAGCATTTTGATCAGGATTGAGGAATGGCTGACAAGTTTCAGTCATACTTTATTAGGCATTTAGTGTCACAGTTGCAGAGTTGACAAACTAAAGTCTGCTTGTCAGATAACTTCATGGTCTGTTCTTCTGAAGCACTTTAAATTTATTTCCTTGAATCTTAATCTGGTATCCGCTTCAGCCTCTACTTTAGCCAATTCCTCACCTTTGTTCTGTGAATTTTAGAGTCCAATGGAAATGTAAGGCTTTGTCTAGGTTAGCATTTTGTTGGCAACATTTTTGCCACTCGGGGGTGTGAAAAAACACCTCCCTGATGGACATAAGTTTCATCAACAAAAGCACTGATGTGGACAGTGGTATTTCGCTGCGAGAGCGTCTCCTGCCAACATAGCTACCACCACTCATTGGGGGTGGTTTAATTATGCCAGCAGGAGAGGTGGGTCCTGCTGGCATAGAGCGGCTACACAAGAAACGTTGCAGCGGTAGAGTTGTGCTGCTGTAAGATCTGCAGTGTAGACAGAGCCTAATGGGTAGCTGTACAAACTAACAAATGGTGATCAACTAGTAAGAGAGATTGTGATGGTGACCAGTGCTCCTGGTCCTCAACGAGTGTCGGATGAATCTCAGGCTTGATCAGTTCACACACACAACTACACTGGACTGCCTGAAGTTTGACCCTCACTCACACAGACTGTAGCCCACCAGGAAGGAACTCAACTGCAGATGAAGTCAGATTTCTCTTGACAGCACATGCCTTAAATTCAGGAAGGCAGGAAGAAAGAATGAGTTTGCAGTGTATCGAGAGTGAAATAATTCATGCTTTTGAACAATTAGCTCCCTCCAATAGGAGAAAGGGCTGTATACAATCTGCAGTGCTAAAACTAAGTCCCAAAGGACATCAAGTCCCTTTTTCCTGTAAGTGGACTGGAGAGCAGGACAAACCGATCCTAATAGTTGCAAGTGTCATTTACAGCACTTTATGCAGTAGTTTTTTACAAGCACCATCGCAGATGGCACGTTAGCACTGAAAGACCGTACGTGGGAACAAGTATCCCGACTTGGACAGTTCAACTTCATTTGTAACTCCTTGCCAAAGAACTGCAGTGCAGAGTTGCTGCGGAGGTATCTTGGATACCAACCATTTTGCTTGCTGTTCACTGCAGAGAAGTAGGAATCCATTTTCTGTCCACCGCCGTCATTACAGTCATTTAGTTTATAAATCACAGATGACTCCTGGCTTCTCTGGAGCCCTCCTCCCACGTCCTGGCAGTGTGGATCCAGCAGTCGCCTGGTTGCTTTTGACTGGGGTCCCCTTTGGCTGCTTCCTTACAGTTAATGAGGACCATGCAGGGAGTTAATGCTGCTTGAAGCTAATCCTCTGCTCCCGCCCATCATTTCTACACTGAGGATTCATAGATTCTAGGGCTGGAAGGGACCTCGAGAGGTCATCAAGTCCAGTCCCCTGCCCTCATGGCAGGACCAAATACTGTCTAGATCTAGACCATCCCTGACAGACATTTGTCTAACCTGCTCTTAAATATCTCCAGAGATGGAGATTCCACAATCTCCCTGGCCAATTTATTCCAGTGCTTAACCACCCTGACAGTTAGGAACTTTTTCCTAATGTCCAACCTAAACCTCCCTTGCTGCAGTTTAAGCCCATTGCTTCTTGTTCTATCCTTAGAGGCTAAGGTGAACAAGTTTTCTCCCTCCTCCTGATGACACCCTTTTAGATACCTGAAAACTGCTATCATGTCCCCTCTCAGTCTTCTCTTTTCCAAACTAAACAAACCCAATTCTTTCAGCCTTCCTTCATAGGTCATGTTCTCTAGACCTTTAATCATTCTTGTTGCTCTTCTCTGGTCCCTCTCCAATTTCTCCACATCTTTCTTGAAGTGCGGTGCCCAGAATTGGACACGATACTCCAGTTGAGGCCTCACCTCTCCTGGTTGTGGGGAGAGCAAGACGGGGTCTTAAAGCAGCAGGCCCCCTTGCTGTGCAGGTATGAGAACATCTGTGCATGGCTCTTGGGAGACAACTCAAACGTCACTTTAAGATACCCCTGCTGCCTCCTAGAAGGAATCTGAAATGGTCCTGCCTCTGTTGTAACGTGGGTTTGTGTTACAGCCAACACACCGTGTAGCTCGTTCCCCAGAGACTTCAGTTTTACGGCAAGTGAAAGTTTTCCCAATCACTTCTTAGCAGTTTCCAAAGTGCAAATAGTGCCTGGGCTGTAGAAAGCTACAACGGAGAGATGGCAGGGGGCAGGGACGGCGCCATTAGTGTCCCTTGGACAGCTCCATGTGGACTCGGTAGAACTGGTCAGGAATTGTCCGCAAGAACAGGGTTGGAAATGCTCATTTGTCTAACCCAAAATGTTTCACAGACACGGGGCAGGTTCAGTTAACGTTCATCAAACCACAGGTGGCAGTTTGGAATGAAACCTCCCCGGTTCCCTGCCAGCCCACCTGGCAGGCTGCTCGACAGCCAGGGCTTCCAGGGTCTGCAGCTCCAAGGCTGCACCAGAGTTGGAGACTGCTGCGGGGCTGGGAGCTGGGTGGCCCTGAGACCCACGCCTGAGCTTGGGCTTGCGAGGCTTCCAAGCTTCCTCCCTGGAGCTGGGAGCCCTGCGGCCCCAGCTCAGGAGGCCCCAGAAGTGCAGACCCTGCAAAGCCAGGTAGCTGCTGATTGATGGTGGGCAGCTGCGAAACTGACGTCAATCATGTTAATTTCACTCAGCAGCTGACCAGGCCCGTGGAGCATATTTCCTCTTGGAAACACCTCCTGTCCCTAGTCCCGCAACAAAAATTCCTAGGAATTTCCTCTTCCCTGGAAAGGCTGAAAATTAAGTTTTGTTTCAAATTGGACTGAGCCCCATGCTGGAAATATCAGTTTCCCACGGGGGGGGGGGGTTAGTTACACCTCCCTGCACTAGCCCGGGACACTGTGCATTAGTCTCGACCCCCGAGGGGTGCATCGCCCCCTGTGTTACAATTACTGGCCTCAAGCAGGTTCCCACTGAGGATTGACCTTTGCCCCTGCTTGGGGTTTTTGGGTTTGCCATGGGCAGCACCTGCTGCGGGAAGGAGCTAAATCATCCTTTTCCTGCCGTGTTGCTTCCCAACAGTGCTTGTGCCTCCCCTTTAACCTCACCCTCCCCTGGGCAGTGAGCACAGGCCTGCTCCAGGGTCAGCGGGTTCCTTTGCTTATTAAATTGTAACTGTTAGAAATGGGTCAAGGGTTTGTGTTAAGGCAGAAGTAGCAACAGGCTAGAAGTGAATTCTGCATCGCTACCCGTATGGCAGGGGAGCGGGTGGAGGGAGGGTGTTATAAAACCCAGTCTCGTAACCTGCGCTGGCTCTTAATCTCTCCTTCGGGGGGGGGGGGGGATGTGTGTGTCAATTCTCCTTTACATTTGGTGCTTAAATATCAGGGCTTCCCCTCGCATGTCTCCAGGTAAAGATGCTGCAGGTGATTTTAGAAGCGTGTGCTGTGCCCACCATGGGAGCTTGCAGAACACTGAACAAAGATAAAACCCACCTGCCCAGTTTTTACCACCCCCATCGCTTGATGAAAGGTCACCCTTCGCCATCAGAATTGCCATACTGATCAGAACCATGGTCCTTCGAGGCCAGCGTTCTGTCTCTAGCAGTGGCCAGCACCAGATACCTCCAAGGAAGATGCAGGGACCCCAACCTCTAGTACTTAAAAAATGGCCTTAACTCCTGAAAGATGAGGTTTATCTCCATTGCAATACTTCAGCATTACTGTTGCAACTGAATATTCTTATCTCTGTAGGTGTCCAATCCATCTTTGGTTCTTTTAATCACTTTAGCAAGATCCAAATAGCACAAATACCCCTTCCTTGAATCTTGTCCTAAAAGTCCAGCTCGGGCTCTGGTGGAGAACGGCCAGGGCAGACGATGTTCCAGCCCCTCTGTCATCAAACCTGGAGTAGCACTTGTGGTAGCACCTGTAAGATCCATACCAGGCTCAGGGCCACAGCGTGGCAGCTGAATGCACAGATGTGGCTGGCCGTTTCCAACCGAGATTAGTCCGTTTTCCCCAGCATGGTAGTGTACAGTTGTAAATAAGACATTTTAGGCTTCAGTTCCAGTTTTGTTGATTGAGGCGGCATTCGATGCTTCGGCATGGAGTCTCTTGTAGTCGGTGTGGAAGAAGATAACATAGAAACAGGCTACAACACTGCACGCTCCAGCCATCACCAGCGTGGAAACTGTATACAAAGAAATAACCACGTTAGAAAGTGAATGCCCACTTCAAACTCTTTCTGCTCTAGATCTAGGTGGTGGTTTTCCAGAAGAGATGCAGAATCAAGTCCTCAACAACATCATCTAAAATCCTATGACACTAACAGTATAGGAATGCTAAGTCCCATATCTTGCTCAAATTTACAAGTGGGTAAGATTCTCCCTCCCATTTTCAGAAAGTCTTCACCTCCCCTGTCAACACTGTTGATACAGAAAGGTTTGTGCCTTCCACCCCAGAGACAGCTGCATGTCAGTAGTGGGTGAGTCATCCATGCGCACACAATACAGTGCTTTGCGATTCTTCTGGATGTTGGCATATAATACACCATATTAAGGTGCTCTCCCTTCTAATTTGGGTCGTCCTAATTATACCTCCAATGTATAGGTTCTGTAACTATGTGAGAGCCTTCCAATAGAACTGCCTTTCCACAAGGTGCGCATAGCATATTTTACAATGGGGAAAGCCTGGAAAATGTTCAAAATACAATAGCCACATTTCAAATGACTTTAAAACCTCTGATTGGATCCTAAACAGTTCCCTGTTCTTATAACTGGCTTTTAAAGGGAATTTCCTAGTTTATTTTTAAGAAGTAAAACATTCCATGCTGTGTGTAACATCCCCATCGTGAGGGTAATTAACCATTGGAACAACTTTCTCCAAAGCCTCGATGTTTTGTTTGTGAAATCTGGCAATATCAATGCCTAATTCCCCTCCATTTGGAAATGCATAACTTTTAAGATGGGGAGTTAAGATGTGGACCTAGCATATGCCTCCCTCATCTCATGCCTTGCTCTGAAAGCATCACATGGGGAAGGTGCTAGTCATCTCCTGTACTGTTTGTGGGGGTAGGGGTGGACAACCAGGCTGGGGTATGATTCTTCCGACCACCACCAGGACCCAGCACTTGGTGCCGGTAACCCCACTTCCTCTCTCCTTAGGATAACTGCTTTCTTCTGTTACCTGCTAAGGCAATATGTTTGGTAGTTCCAGCAGCAGAATTTTGTGCTGAAGATTGTGGGGTCCAACCCTGCTCACAGATTCAAGAGACCCCTGTGATTGGCTAGTCTGACTTCTTGCTGCCATAGAACTTCCACAAAATAATGAAGCTACTCGAGTGGAGCTTTTAGAAAAACATCCCATCTTGATTCAAAAATTGCCAGTGAGAGAGAATCCACCATGACCCTCAGTAAGTTATTCCAGTGGTTAATCACCCTCCTGATGGGGATGTTAGTGTGTGTTACAATCATGACTGGTGTGGAGAAAGTAAATAAGGAAGTGTTATTTCCCCTTCTCATAACACGAAAACTAGGGGTCAACCAATGAAATTACTAGGCAACAGGTTTCAGACAAACAAAAGGGAAGTATTTCTTCACACAACGCACAGTCAGTTTGTGGAACTCTCTGCCAGAGGATGTTGTGAAGGCCAAGACTATAGCAGGGTTCAAAAAAGAACTAGATAAGTTCCTGGAGGATCGGTCCATCAATGGCTGTTAGCCAGGATGGGCAGGGATGCAGAACTGCTACACTTCCTAGAATGTTTACTTTTAAAAAATAAATTAGGAAATTGCATTAGCAAAACTTATAAGGAGTTGATTAGGGTGCGTTTAAAGCACTAAAAAAAATAGGAAATGCCAGAATCAAGGTTGCCTGTGCAACCTTGATTCTGCCCCTTGTGTGAATGCATTATGATAGTCTAATTACATGATCACACTTTTTCCCACAGGACCCCTGCATCATTCAGTGCACAGGATGGATACCCAATGGGCAGAATTAAGGTTACACAGGCAACTAAATCTAGCGTTCTCCACCTTTGGCCTGCTTGACTTTGCAACCCAAACAACACTCCTTTCATGCAGTTTGTTTTAGAACACGAAAGGACAGTTTGCTGGCATACACAGGCCAACTATGGTTTCAACTAAATGCACTTCGTAGCTAACAGCCGTATGCCCAACTTTCACCTAAGGAAGGGGATGCTGCGACGGAAGAGAAAAATCTATTCATTTGTCAGTCGGCAGTTATGTTGAGGAAGAGTAGAGCTAGCTTGTGCCCTGGCAGACTGGTGAAAAACTAGAGGAATTCCAAAGGGGTTCATCTGGCTGTACAGCAATGGATTAGAGAGCAGACGGGCACAATGCAAGGAATGAAAAATACCCAGTGCACAGCCGGAGGGCACTCTGGAACGGTTCCTACCTCCATCACAGCCAAGCCAGTTTTCACTGAGACATAACTGCCCATTATGCTGAATATAGCATAAGTGTAAAGGAATGGTGTGTGTGTGTGTGTGTGTGTGTGTGTGTGTGTGTGTGTATGTATGTAAAACCTGGGCATATACATTGTTTCTAATTACATGATCACAAGAGACCTAGCTCATGCAATCATCTCTTTGGGATCTCCTGACTAGCTCGGCCCCCATCCCCCAAAAAATGACCATGAAGCACGCTGTCCAAAATTGATTGGCCCTGGAAACAAAGTGACCGTATTGCCTTAGGAGACTGCCACGCTGAGAAAATACTCAGGCGTTATCAGCATGAAATCTCCCTTTGCACTAACATGAATGGACTGATACATTGCAGGGCAGAGATGGAACAGCGATGACTCTTTTACTGGGCGCGTTAGATTTTTCAGGAGAGCCCAGCTGATTTGAGGAGACGCCATTCACTTGTGAACAAAAGACCTGGATGATTTTGTCTGCTCTGGTCTTAACACTTGTTTGTGTCATCGCTGTAGGACTGCTGGCAGATCCAGTATCTGCTCCAGGTTTTCCTTCTCCTGGCCTGTCTACTTCTAGCTGGTGAGGGACATTAGGCTCCCACATGTTTCTTTCGGAAGTTCAGTCATGACGAGCCATGCAGCTGCAGCACTGGGGGACGCAGAGTTTATCTACACTAGTAGATTATGAAGACCGAGTTAGTGGCACATTGGGAACAGCATCAGGGCTAAGGTTCATAGAGCCAGGTTCCCTAAGCTGCTCTGCAGCTCCTAATCGAGCTCAACCCCCATTGCAGCACGGCAGATGACACCGCCATCGCTCTTCTTCCCAGGAAGCTCCCTCAGCTACTGTTGCTAATAGTGTGTCAGCTAGCTCCTGCTCTGGCTGCCCCCTGCCCCATGGCCAGCCCATCTCATCCCCTTGCCACCTCCTCACTCCACTGTTCCAGCTTCCCTGCTCCTCCACCCCCGGGACTTCATCCCTCACCACCGCCCTTTATTCCCCTTTCCTGATTGTTACGAATTCCGGAAAGAAGGGGTCAATCTTAAAATGCATTCTTCTGGGAATCTGCAAAGTGACTCAGTACAGTGCCAGATGCTGGAAATGGGTGACAGGGGATGGATCACTTGATGATTGTCTTTTCTGTTCATTCCCTCTGGGGCACCTGGCATTGGCCACTGACGGAAGGCAGGATACTGGGCTAGATGGACCTTTGGTCTGACCCGGTATGGCCGCTCTTATGTTCAGTAATTGGCTTGAACAAAACCAGAGCTTCCCCTTCCCCCTGTTCTGAAGTGTCCAGATCCCATGAATGTCTTATTTTTATTAGCTCAGTCACCAACGAACCTGCGTATTTGGAAATCTGGAGTTGAATCTGGGGGCTAATCCAAATGGAAGGTAGTGATAGAAAAAGGGGAGGAGTCTATGGAGGTAGCACCAAGTTTGGGCCCAGGGAGGATACAGGATGGCTTAAGGGGAACCACTAGGGATGATAGGAATGGAAGGAGCTTGCAACCAGGGGGAACGGGGGATAGGTTAGAGGACCGCGCTGTCCCCAGGCGAAGGCAGGTCTACGTAATTGGGGATTCAATACTGCGAAGGTTGGACAGGCCTGTGACCAGGGCCGATCCGGAGAACAGAAGGGTGTGCTGTCTACCGGGTGCTAAAATACGGGATGTGGACCTGAGGTTGAAAAGGATCCTAAGAGGAGCAGGTAAGAACCCTTTGATCATCCTGCATGTAGGAACGAATGACACGGCTAGATTCTCGCTAGAGAGGATCAAGGGAGACTATGCCAGGTTGGGTAAGACGCTCAAGGAAATTGAGGCTCAGGTGATCTTCAGTGGGATTCTACCTGTCCCTAGGGAAGGGTGCCCAAGGGGTGAAAGGATCATGACGATTAATAATTGGCTGAGGGATTGGTGTTACAAGGAGGGCTTTGGGATGTATGGGCACTGGGAGGCTTTTGGGGACAGACAACTGTTCTCAAGGGATGGGCTCCACCTAAGTAGGGAAGGAAGTAGACTTCTAGGAGGGAGGCTGGCTCATCTGATTAAAAGAGCTTTAAACTAGACACTGGGGGGAGACGGTCGGGAGAGGTCCTGGTGCTCTCCACGCCAAATTTATACATTGGGAGTGAGGACAACAAGATAACAACAGATATAGCTAGAGGGGGGCGGTTACGTGTAAGGAAGAGGGGGGGGGACGGATACTAGATCTACAAGTCATACTGGAAGTACTGTGTCCCTACCGAGTTGAGTGAAAAGAGTGAGAGGAGCCCAACAGGAAAAATTAGGATGTTTGTTCACCAATGCGAGAAGCTTAGGTAACAAAATGGAGGAACTGGAGCTCCTGGTCCGGGAATTGAAACCAGATATCGTAGGAATAACCGAAACATGGTGGAACGGTAGCCATGACTGGAGTACAGGTATGGAAGGGTATGTGCTGTTTAGGAAAGACCGATGCAAAGGTAAAGGTGGGGGAGTAGCATTGTATATCAATAATGAGGTGAAATGTAATGAGATAACTAGCAATGCAATGGATAATACGGAGTCTGTTTGGGCAATGGTCACATTGGGGAAGAAAACTACCAGAGCCTCACCCGAGATAGTGATTGGGGTGTGCTATAGACCGCCGGGATCTAGCTTGGAGACGGATAGAGAGCTCTTTAATGTTTTTAAGGAGGTAAACACTAATAGGAACTGCTTGATCGTGGGGGACTTTAACTTCCCGGATATAGATTGGGAAACAAATGCTAGTAATAATAATAGGGCTCAGCTTTTCCTAGACGTGATAGCTAATGAATTCCTTCATCAAGTGGTTGCTGAACGGATGAGGGGGGATGCCATTTTAGATTTGATTTTGGTGAGTAACGAGGACCTTGTTGAGGAAATTGTTGTAGGGGACAACCTTGGCTCAAGTGATCATGAACTAATTCGTTTCCAAATAAATGGGAGGATAATCAATAGTGCATCTGAGACTAGGGTGTACGATTTCAAAAGGGCTAACTTTACTAAATTAAGGCGACTAGTTAGGGAAGTGGACTGGGCTAACATATTTAGGGATCTAAAGGCAGATGACGCCTGGGGTTACTTCAGGTTGAAGTTGCAGGAGTTGTCAGAGGCATGTATCCCGAGAAGGGGGAAACGGCTCATAGGTAGCAGTTTTAGACCGAGCTGGATGAGCAAGCGTCTTAGAGGGGTCATTAAGAAAAAACAGAAAGCGTACCAGGAGTGGAAAATGGGAGGGATCAGCAAAGAAACCTACCTTATTGAGGTCAGAGGGTGTAGGGAAGCTGTGAGAAAGGCAAAGCGACGAGTGGAGATGGACCTAGCGAAGGGGATTAAAACCAATAGCAAATGTTTTTTTAGCCATATAAATAGGAAGAAAACCAAGAAAGAAGAAGTGGGACCGCTTAAAACTTTAAACGGAGTGGAGATTAGGGATAATCTTGGAATGGCACAATATCTGAACGAATATTTTGCCTTGGTCTTTAATGAGGCTAATGAAGGGCTAAGGAATAGTGATAGAGGGACCGATGGGAATGAAGATATGGGGGTAGACATTACGGTATCTGAGGTAGAAGCCAAACTTGAACAGCTTAACGGAAGTAAATTGGGGGGCCCGGATAATCTTCATCCTAGAATATTAAGGGAATTGGCGAAGGATATTGCTAGCCCGTTAGCGATAATCTTTAATAAATCTCTAAATTCGGGGATTGTACCGTCTGACTGGAGATTAGCTAATGTAGTTCCATATATTCAAGAAGGGGAAAAAAAGTGACCCGGGTAACTACAGGCCTGTTAGTTTAACATCTGTAGTATGCAAAGTCATGGAAAAAATCTTAAAAGAGAGAGTGGTTCCGGCGCATGAGGCCGATGGCAACTGGGATAGATTACAGCATGGATTTACGAAAGGTAGATCGTGCCAAACCAACCTGATCTCCTTCTTTTGAGAAAGTAACAGATTTTTTAGACAAGGGAAATGCGGTGGATCTAATATATCTGGATTTCAGTAAGGCGTTTGATACGGTACCGCATGAAGAATTACTGGTTAAATTGGAAAAGATGGGGATCGAAATGAAAATCCAGAGGTGGATAAGGAGCTGGTTAAAGGGGAGACTGCAGAGGGTAGTATTGAAGGGGGAACTGTCCGGTTGGAGGGGGGTTACCAGTGGAGTTCCTCAAGGCTCGGTTTTGGGTCCGATTTTATTCAATCTATTTATTGCTGACCTGGGAACCAAGAGTAGGAGTGGGCTGATAAAGTTTGCGGATGACACCAAGTTGGGAGGTATTGCCAATTCGGAAGAAGATCGGGATATTCTCCAGGGAGATTTGGATGACCTTGTAAACTGGAGTATTAGTAACAGGATGAAATTCAATAGTGAGAAGTGTAAGGTTATGCATTTAGGGATGACTAACAAGAACTTTAGTTATAACCTGGGTAGGCACCAGTTGGAAGTAACGGAGGAGGAGAAGGACCTAGGAGTCCTGGTTGATCGTAGGATGACTATGAGTAGGCAATGTGATGTGGCCGTTAAAAAAGCTAATGCGGTCTTGGGATGCATTAGGCGAGGTATTTCTAGTAGGGATAAGGAGGTGCTAGTCCCGTTATATAAGGCGTTGGTGAGACCTCATTTGGAGTATTGTGTGCAGTTTTGGTCTCCCATGTTTAAGAAGGATGAATTCAAACTGGAACGGGTACAAAGAAGGGCCACTAGAATGATCCGAGGAATGGAAGGCCTGACGTATGAAAGGAGACTTGAGGAGCTCGGTTTGTTTTCTTTAACCAAAAGAAGGATAAGAGGAGATATGATTACACTCTTTAAATATATCAGAGGGATAAATACCAGGGAAGGAGAGGAATTATTTCAGCTCAGTGCTAATGTGGACACGAGGACAAACGGATATAAACTGTCAGTCAGGAAATTCAGGCTTGAAATTAGACGAAGGTTTCTAACCATCAGGGGAGTGCAATACTGGAACAGCCTACCGAGGGAAACAGTGGGGGCGAAGGACCTCCATGAGTTTAAGATTAAGCTAGATAAGTTTATGGAGGAGATGGTATGATAGGATAACGGGCTTAGTCAATAGGTCAATTAAGTGCCACACTGGTAAATAGTACAATGGGTCAATGATATGATATAACCTTTTCCAGAGGGTATGGCAGGAGAGTCTTGCCCGCATGCTCGGGGTTCAGCTGACCGCCATATTTGGGGTCGGGAAGGAATTTTCCTCCAGGGAAGATTGGCAATGGCCCTGGAGGTTTTTCGCCTTCCTCCGAAGCATGGGGCAGGGGTCGCTTGCTAAGGAGTGGGTGGATCGGCTTATGTGGCCTGCATCTTGCAGGAGGTCAGACTAGATGATCATAATGGTCCCTTCTGATCTTGAATTCTATGATTCTATGATTGTCACCAATCTCTCAAAACAGTGCAGGGCTGTTTTAACTGCAGGGATTAACAAGGACAAGGGAACTCTGAGCTGGTAGAAAATTTCCACATGAAGTTGTTCCAAAAATAGCCTTTTTTAAAAGAAGTTCCATGAAAATGTATTGACTTTTTTTTTTAATGTTTTTAATTAAATTGCCAAAACCTCAAGTTTTGGAGTAACTGAAATGTCAGTAAACAAACAGTTAAACTTCAGTAAGACAAACTGGGTCTATTCTGAACCTTGCCAAATGGAAAGCGCTTCAGAATTTCTCCATCGTGTTTATGTTTCAGCCAGCTCTAGTCCAAACTATTTAAGCAGACTGGAGATTCACTGGAAATGACATCTGCCTTGCTCACATGCTTTCACCAGCACTATTGCTGCAGTGAACAAGTGGGCAGACTTGCCCAGTTGCTGCTTGGTCTTGCATAGGTAGCCACTAGCCTTGAGACTGGCATGTTTGTGTCCTGCTCTGCATCTAAACAATGCAACGTCTAAACCGTTCTAAACTTCAGCAGATTACGGGTATGTTGACGCTGCAGTAAAACAAGTGTTAACTTCGGTTAGCTGACTCAGGTTCAAATAGAAATGAAGACACAGCAACTCGGGTGTTAGCGTGGGTTAGCACATCACGTTAAAGCCTACAAGGTTTGACACAAACTACTAACCCAAAGCAAGAGCCAAATTGCCATGTCTTCACTGCGATTTTACTTGCTGCGCTTCCTTGGACGACTCTTGTGCCGTTTACCTGTCTTTACATGGGGCGATATCACTTCTTGTGCCATATTTCAGAGGTGGTGTGAAAATTCTTTGAACATAATGCACCATGTTCTGTTACACTTAAATAATGCTGGACACTGCCAGGGACTCATCAGAACTGCAGTGTCATTTGAATGCTAAGTTGAGTGTGTTGTACTCATTGGATTGCAAGGGAAAGTTGCATTGTATCCAACCAGAAACACAGTCCTCCTTCCTGCCCGCTAGTCAAGTGTCTGACTTTCATCCCAAGGTTAATTATTTAATTCCCCTCTGCCACAGAAAGGCTTGATTGTAATAATTGCCTGCTCTCTTCTGTTCATGTGTAAATGAGGTTATAGAAAATCTCCACCATGCTTCTGCTCAGGAGAATGTGGCGGTGGATGCTACCCCAAGAATCAGATCGGATGCAACTTTTAATGGATTAAATGTTTAATAATTGCTCCTTTTCGCTGGACCAGTTTTCCCTCCCTGACAGCAGCAGCTGCAGTTTCTTCCACACTTTGGTCCATGAATTCAGCTTCCACCCTTTTGACAGGAAGTAGCAGGATATTTTGGCCTCACTCGACTGACAGGTAGTTTCATTAACTTAATGAAGTGGTTTTCAAACTTGGGAGTACACAAGCTTTTGTCAGGGAGTATGCAAGAAAAATCTTGTAATGGTGGATTTATCCCTTACAGACCTTTCCCCCCATATTTTCATAGGTATATTATGACTATCTTAGATAGGGGTACACAGTAGACTGTATTTGGAAGGGGGGTTGAAAACCACTGCATTACAGAATGTTCAGGCCATTGCTGCAGCTGATCACTGATAGATCCTGGGGATGTTCACAATGGCTGGGAATTCAGGGGTGGGCTGTGCTAAAGCAATAGCCAGCATGCAATTTGCTTTCAGAACTCTTGACACTCCTTTCCGAATCGGACCAATGAAGACACACTGACAGTGCTCTCAGTATTGTCTTGGCAAATCAGAAAGTCTGGCAACCTGTTGGTAGTGCTACTTTTACAGAATAGAGTATCACTGTTCCTTGCACGTTGGTCCTTTGGGCCCTTGGGTAAGCAGCACTTACCCTGGAGCACAGGACCCTATCAACTGTATTGAACGTTTCTAGTTCAAAGAAGTCAGTGGGAATGGGATCCTCAGCCATTTGGCAGTCAAGCTACGTATTTAGCTGCCTTCATTTGCACTCGGGGACTGAACTCTAGGCATGCATTGCATTGCTCACAGTATCCCCAGTGCTGTCTCCATGGCTGTCCCCCCCGACTCTACCATGTTACGGCTGTGTCGTACTGCCCGGTTTTGTAGTGCCTGGTCTTGCTGCTTTGTCAAGTTGTGCAACTGCATAGTTCTGCTGGAGACCCCGTGAAACATGCAATGTTTGGAGACATGCACACACTGCAAGTCAGTTACATTAAGCTCTAAAAAGGGATCAGGCTTCTCCAGGGTGGGTGGAAGTTGGATTATTTAGCAGCATTATTGGCATCCGAGGTGGCTTTTCATTCCACCCTCCCACCCGTAAAGTGCTGTCATAGCAATGACAGCAGGGAAAGCACCAACAGCTGGGGTGTGAGGAATAGCTGCTGGCCCAAGGGATGATAATGAAGCATATTCCATCAGGAATCCGTTCCGTGGCACAGTAAAGAACTCTGGTCATAGACGGCCTGGGGATCGGGTAGGACACCCCTCAGTTATACACATCAATACGTTTTAAGAAAAGGGGGCACTTACCTGTCCAGTCTAATGGTCCACCTTCCTCAATGTCACAGGTGGAGAATGGAGCCGCGGAAATCTGCACCGTGAGGGCTTGCAATAGCAGCATTAAGATCACTCCTTGGATCTGACTGCACAGAGAGAAACCATCATTGAGCTAATCTAGTTTTGATTCATCAGTCCCATAGCCAAACCAGGGCCACCCCTCGGACAGATGGAGTCTCTCCTTGCACAGCTAGCCTCTCATCTGCAAGTGGGGATGGGGACAGTTAGGATTAATTCTCCAAGGGCCTTTTATCCTCTTGTCTTGTATGATGTAGGATACACTACCCAAAGGCAGTTACTAGGTTAAGCCTTTGTTTCGTGTGTAGACAAGAATACAATTAACAAGAATACAATCCAGTAATATAGCACTTTTGAAAATTGTATACACAGATGTACAACAGGCAGAGACCACGAGCACTTAACCAAGCACACAAGCCTATGCGAATGGCAGTGTTTCTAGTGTGGGGAGGATTGCATCCCAGAGATGTGCACCAGAGTATGAATAACAGGATGCTACGGCTACCACCACACCTCCTGTCAAACCACATCCTTTTGGACTGTTAAGAGTGATGGCTTGGCCAGTGGTAGAGGCTTAAAATTCTCTTCCTCACTGCTCCAGTTAGCAGAAAAAACCTTGCTCCCACCCTGCTTATCTTGGAATGGGGCCATAACAAACCACACGACCAATCAAACAGAGAAGCCGATTGTGACAAGGTCTGGTAATCCCTGCTTTAGACTCTGCAGGGTGCCCTGTGTTCATTGTTTTCCTGAATCTTTCTCCTGGCCTATGGGCCAGTGCACCCCTGGTTAGAAAGCAGAGCAGTAATGTCAGAATCGCCATTGTAAATTCAGCACTACTGCACCCCGTTAAAGGAGAACCTATCTCTAAAGCACCTTGCCCAAGGCACAGCCAGGCGACTGTAGAAGGAAGTGTTCCAATCCCATTAGCTGAGCAAACAGGTACCTAAGCCAGTGGAAGACCAAGCGTGATGGACCTGCGACGGATGCTACCATACTTCTGTCTGTCCCAGAGGCGCATTTGGACCAAATCTGGGCCAGTGGGAGAGCAGTATGCAACGTCGTCTATGCTTCACCTTGAAGTTCTGCCCACTGCTTAGGGACCTTCTGTTCTTTTTGCTAGATTTTCATAGCTCCATAGATTTCAAGGCCAGAAGTGGTTGTCTAGTCTGACCTCCTGCATGACAGGCCAGGGAACTTCCCCCAAATAATTCCTAGAGCAGATTTTTTTAGAAGAACATACAATCCTGATTTTAAAAGGGTCAGTGATGGAGAATCTACCACAACCCTGGGTAAAATGTTCCAAACGGTTACAAATGTAGGACATATTTCCTGTCTGAATTTGTCTAGCTTCCACTTCCAGCCATTGGGTCGTGTTAGGCCTTCCTCTGCTAGACGGAGAGAGGTGTAACATGATCCAGTGGCTGGGAGCTGAAGCATGGGGCAGCATGATCTCTACTTGTTTCAAAGCTAGCTGTTAAGAGAGGCTGTCTCCCAATGTCACACAGAGCGGGACGGATCCTGAGCTCCCATTTGACTTTCTCTTGGTCCCCTCCCATACACCAATCCCACAGCTCTCTTTATGTCTCGCTAGTTTTCTTTTGCAGCAACTCCTTTGAATAACAACATAAAACGATCGCTGCCAGTGGCAGTGAACCAGCTGCACAGCATCACCCAGCATTCACAGGGCGGCTGTTATCCTTTTACCTTCCCCCTCAGACCACGCACTGACAGCTGGCTGCTACCAGCACGGACGTCACTAATTGCCGTAGGTTACGGAGCTAGAAGAAACACAGCGCTCTGCTGTTCTTTATCTGCAAGACGCTGCTGTCCCTGGCTGAGCTACATTCCCAGCTGAGTCTGACTTGGTGACTTACCTTGAAACAAAAATGAGGCCTGTGGATGTTCCCTCTCCCACCGGGAAGGAGCATTCTACCGCTAGCTCCATAGCAACAGGGTAGATAGAAAATCCAAAGAACCCAAACAGCGAGCTGATCAGAGCCAGCGGAACGACCTGATTCCTGAACCGAGACATCTGCGGCGAGAGAGAGCGTGACCGGGCATTACATCAGCACAGCAGCCTGGCAAGTCTGCGGGGTGCTTCGAGTCAACGTCAGGCAGTCATCACTATGAAGTCCGCGGTATTTACCATTGCAGCTGGAGGACTCCCCACCTTCTCTAAAGCTCTCAAATGTGACCTATTTGCATGAACTGAGAGATCTGGGGTCTAATGCAGCTTGGCCACAGATATCTTGTACTAGTCAGGCGAGTCACTGAGCCTCTCTTTCCTGCTCTTTACAGTGGGGTTATATAGGAGGGCTTTGCTGTCTCCGGCAAACATTTCCATCATCTTTGTATGTATGGTCTTGTGAGCTACCTGGGATAAAAGCCATCAAGACTCATGTGTCAGGGCCTAAACTGATCTCTATCTGAGTTCAGGAGATGACTTCTCCTAACCCTGGCCTCTGGGGGATAGGCCACCCAATTCGATGCATTACACGGAGTTCCCTGCCTTCCTTGGTCACCTGGTATTGGCCACTGTCACAGCCAGCAGGCAGGATTAGGTGTTTAATGATACGTAGCAATTCAAATGCTTTATGCTCCCAAGGCACTGGCCCAATGTTAGTTAATGCTCACAACGTTCCTGGGAATTAAATAAATTAACCCCATTGCTCCAGATTGAAGACGATGAGGCAACTGTTCCAAGGTTGCGCAGTGAGTTAGTGGCAGATTCTGGAAATGGTGTTCATTGAAATGCCCCAATCCGTGGGGAACAATCCCCCAAGTTATACTGTAACAAAGAACCCCAAACCTCATAAACAGCCTCATTGTCAGTGAGAGTGACCTAGTAGCGGATTCCGGTGGCACCTAACAGATTTATTTGGGCATAGGCTTTCATGGGTAAAAAACCCCTCACTACTTCAGATGCATGGAGCGAAAATTACAGATGCAGGCATTATTGGGGGGGAGAGATAGCTCGGTGGTTTGAGCATTAGCCTGCTAAACCCAGGGTTGTGTGAGTTCAATCCTTGAGGATGCCATCTAGGGAGTTGGGTTTGGTCCTGCTGTGAGCAGGGGGTTGGACTAGATACCTCCTGAGGTCCCTTCCAACCCTGAGATTCTATGATTATATAATGACACATGAAGAGAAGGGAGTTACCTCACAAGTGGAGAACCAGTGTTGACAGGGCCAGTTTGATCAGGGTAGATGTAGTTTGCTCCCAATAATAGATGGGGAGGTGTCAATTCCAGGAGAGGCAAAGCTGCTTTTGTAGTGAGCGAGCCACTCCCAAGCCCAAATTTGCAAATCTTTTAGTCTTTAAGGTGCCACCGGATTCCCTGTTGTTTGTGTGGATACAGACTAACTCAGCTACGCCCTCATACTAGTAGCAGATTGAAGTCACAGTCTCTATGCAAAAGAATAAATGGACACAAATCTGACATCAGGAATCATAACATTCAAAAACCAGTAGGAGAACACTTCAACCCCTCTGGGCACTAAGTAACAGACTTAAAGGTGACAATCTTGCAACAGAAAAGCTTCAAAAACAGACTCCAACGAGAAACTGCTGAGCTTGAATTAATATGCAAACTAGATACCATCAATTTAGGCTTGAATAGAGACTGGGAATGGCTGAGCCACTACACACATTGAATCTATTTCCCCATGTTAAGTATCCTCACACCGTCTTATCAAACTGTCTGAAATGGGCCATCTTGATTATCACTACAAAAGTTTTTTTTCTCCTGCTGATAATTGCTCATCTTAATTAATTAGCTTCTTAGAGTTGGTAGGGCAACTCCCACCTTTTCATGTTCTCTGTATGTGTATATATATCTCGTCACTATATGTTCCATTCTGTGCATTTGATGAAGTGGGCTGTAGCCCACGAAAGCTTAGGCTCAAATAAATGTGTTAGTCTCTACGGTGCCACAAGTACTCCTGTTCTTTTTGCGGAGTTACTGAATGTTTTATCAGACAGCTGCATCTTCGCAGACCAGATGAAGTGCGACGCAGAACTTACGACTGCAAATGCGATGCTGGCTAGCGCAGTCAGGCAGAAGCAGACCTTGGTGGATTCTATAAATTGTCTGGTCTTGTCGACGTACAGTCCCAGAAGGAAAGCGCCAAGTAACCCAAACACCGTGAACAACGCACCATTCAGGCCTGCAAAGAACTACAGGGGAAGAGAAATGAGCGTCTGAGCAACTAGAATTAGGAGGTGAGAGTTTGTGACATTACTGATATTTAACCGCATGGACAGGTTTATGAACAGTAGGCGGTAGGCCACCATAGTCTATTCAACATGCTTTTCCATTGTAGCCATCACAATATTCAAAACCTCCCCAGGATGCACATCTAGAATAGCAAGCAACTGGCCCAGGTGATGACAGTCCCAAAAGGTGTCCGGAGGAAGAGTTCAGATCCCAAAGAGACGGGAGTGGTGTAAGACCATACGCAGGTAAAAGCAGACTGGGTGCATCTATGCTGGTCACTTTAACGCGGTATACATGGAACAGTGGAGCTTGATATCCCCCAGAGCAAACACCTGTTACTCTGAAGCAGTCCCCGTGAACCATTGCTTTCTAAGTGAATGTAGTAGGAGCCTCTTTAAGTGGTGGTCGTGTACCTCAAAGGGCAAAAACTCATTTTCACTATTACTCTGTTTTTAATAGAGAGCGACTTGAATGGCAAAGTGTCATGAATACAGAGAACCACGTGCCATGGTACTCGTGTGTTTGGTGTGCTCCTCAACCTTATCTCCCTTTGGATTTTCCTCATCTCATCCCTCTTGTGCTTTGTCGTGACTTGCCTAGCCCTGCAGAACATCATTGTTTATTCTCCGTCTGGCCGCCTTAGCCAGCAGGACCCAGTATGGCCTTCCATGTACAGCCTCCTGAACTTCCCTTTGAACACGCCTGGAATTGAGGGAGAAGAATTCATAGCTCACATCCTCCTCCCATTGCCCTGGGATCACGTACTGCAATGGAGGGAGCGCTTATGAGTTTTGCTGTGACCGTGCTGTGTTGGAGACTGCATGCCACACACACTGATGCTGGAGACCAATGCAAGGCTGTGCCACAAGAGAGGGCCTTGGGGGAGATGTTTATTGGAGAGTATAAATGTAGCTGAGAGGTGACCTCCTCTGCTTATGTGCATTTGGCTAAGGACACATACGGCCTTAGCCAAATGAAATAACCCAGTCCACCTTGCTTTGAGTTTCCAGTTCCCTCTCACCTCTGTCTGAGCCTCTGCCTTATATCTGCACATTGGGAGAGGTGCATAAGGGGCTGTATTTAACTCCTATACAATCAATTAAAAGCCTTTATTTTACCAAGTAAAATCCAGCAAGAGAAGAGCTTCATCCACAAATGATGACCCAGCCAAGGATACAAATTAAACGTCAGATAACGTATCATATTGAAAGACTGATAATGTACCAGACTAGTATGCTAGTTAGCAAATCTCAAATACTGATAAGCTAGTGTAGACAAGTGCACCGCATCAAGTGGCTTCATCTTGTTTTGATCACTGTAATTAGTGGAGGTTCATTTCAATTGTATAACAAATAATGCTTAAGATGCAAAAAGGCCTTACATTTGAATACCCCCTCACACACAGGATCTGTTCCAGAAGAGCCGAAAAGCAGGTGAACATCCCAATCCCTGCTCCAAAACAGACCATCAGGATGACGTATGGTTTATTTCTCAGAAGCTGCAAAGTTCAGAACGTAGGTTTAGAAAAAATAGGTTCAAGTTACTTGGGCAGCAAATCTCAGCACCCGCCCACCTGCTAGCCTGCCCACAACAACAGGATCGCTGAGGGTGACAATGACACCATGCAGGCCAGGCAGTATGTACACTTGGTCCTGCCCCAGCGTATGGAACTGGGCTTGGTGACCTCTCAAGGATGCTATGTTGGATTCCGGGGTTTACCTCTCTGCACTGTATGACACGTGCTCAGGGTTTAACTGATCGCCATATTTGGGGTTGGGAAGGAATTTTCCTCCAGGGCAGATTGGCAGAGGCCCTGGGGGTTTTTCACCTTCCTCTGCAGCGTGGGGCACGGGTCCTCTGCACCTTGAGGTCTTTAAACCACGATTTGAGGACTTCAATAACTCAGACATAGGTTAGGGGTTTGTTACAGGAGTGGGTGGGGGAGGTTCCGTGGCCTGCATTGTGCAGGAGGTCAGACTAGATGACCATAATGGTCCCTTCTGACTTACCATTTTCAAGCCTGTGAAAAATGACTGCGAGGTGGAATGAGTGGCACTTGCTGATGGTGGAGTTGGAGGGACCTTGTCGTGAACACCAGCCGTGGCTAGGATGCAGGCTGTAACTGCAGGGATGGCGTACAGTCCAAGCTACGAAACCCAAAGCAAAGACACACAACCAGCTTGCCTGGCTCCAATGCTACTGAATATATAAACCCAAATGACACTGCGTACTAATGAATCCGCTTTCGCTTACCATCAGTGGTATATCTTTTCCTTCAGACACAAGTGCAGGGGACAGCAAGTTAGCGATAAGAATTCCCAAGGGATTAGCTGGATTGAAATAAAAAAGACAATGTTTTTCTATACAAATTGAGAGCGTGTTACACATTTACCAAAATGTCACGAGACATCCATTTCACAGCATCCTCAGCTTAAATGAAGCCATGACTGGTGGGGGAGGGAGATCAGGAACAAGACCTCTGTGAGGTTACATCTGGAGGGTAAAACTCACAAAAATACTTAAGTTAGCCTTTTCTGGAAATTTTACCTGGAATTCCACTAGGGACATAAGACTAGGCAGGATTAAGTCCAGTCCCCTGCTACTGCAGGCAATCCCGTCCTATCATCCTGTTTATAAATTTGTCAAGCTTTCCCTCTTCAGGCTAGTTGGGGTGTTTGGCCTTGCAGAACCTCACTCCTCTGATGGTTAGAAACCTCCTTCTAATTTTCAGCCTAAATGTATTCCCGGTCACTTTACCTCCATTTGTTCTTGTGTCGCCTTCACTTTTTGATGTAATTGTTCCCCCCAAAGCATGGTAAAAACACATCCGCCCTGGCCTTTGAGTGGTTCTTCATCCCTTCTCACCAAGTTGCCCCAGTAAATGGCTTACGGAAGGAACAAACATGAAGATGGAACAACTCTAGTTGTCAGTCCAATTGCTGTCTGCCTGCAGTTCCAGTACAGGCCCAGACGCTATGCAGCACAGACTCGCGTATCCTTTGCCAAGTTCAAGTAAAATGCAACATACCTCATTACTAGCTGACCCACTTTCAAACGTACCGGTGTATTACCGCATAATGTCTCCGCGGTCGTTGCCACTAACTGAACATCTAATAGTACTTTACACTGCTTGCACTTTCATCTCACTGTTGTAATGCAATTATCTGACTACACAGCTAGCAGATTTAAGAACCAGATCAGAGAGGGTTTTTCATTGCAAACTGGAACAATTTGTAGACTTCTATAAGCACCTTGCAGCTCAGCCAGACAATCCAGGCTACCTCTGATTCCATTTCAATTTTTCCCATGACTGCAGAGGATTCTGTTTAGACTGGTTAATTAGGGCCACTGGGGAGCCAACAGAAATAGCAGGTGTTGGGCAAGTTATCTTGGACCATATTCTAGTGTGTTTGCACGATGCACTTTCTGCTCTCATACTTCTCAGTAATGAACAATACCTGGATCTGACACCACCATTTATTTTTCAAGCCATCACAAAGCAACTTTCCAAGTGACATCCCATTAAAAATAACAGGGACTCGTCACACACTATACAGATTATATCCCACATTTTAAAGATGCTCGGAGATTTTAAGGAATGTTGACATTTATCAGCTAGGTAGTCAATATTAATTGTAGCACGTACCTTTCCAGTGCACGTTTCTTCAACAGGAGAAGAGCAGGGATGCTTTTGATTTTTAGGGATTTTAACTAGCTGTTGCATGCAATGGAGAGAGCTGTCAATAGCAATACTGTGCCGGGAGAGAAGCTAGCTCTGCAAATGGCAAAAACCCACAGCGAAGGATGGTTTCTAGGTGCAATGTTTTATGATGAACTAGTTTCTGTTCACAGCCTTTTCTAACACCGGAAACGAACTATTCAAATTTAGGGAGAAAATTAAGTTATCAGGTTTCCTTTCTTCTGTGTTCTTGGTTT
This sequence comes from Mauremys reevesii, assembly GCF_016161935.1. Taxonomy (NCBI): domain Eukaryota; kingdom Metazoa; phylum Chordata; order Testudines; family Geoemydidae; genus Mauremys; species Mauremys reevesii. The sequence goes on from NC_052628.1 coordinate 118,441,391, forward strand.
TTCTTTTCCCTTTCCTGCAGTTAATCTTCCTCCTTTACAAGACCAGTGTGTATTAATTACAAGGTGGAAGGACCCTGTTCACACCAGCAGGGTCTACATGGGGCAGTTAGAGGTCACCACTTCAGAGTGCTCTGCAATTCACAGCCCTGTAGTCCAGACTGTGGTGCCGTGTAGACAAGCCCTTACACTGCCAAAGCAGCTAGCCGCTCAAGTCAGTTGTGATTTGGACACCTGCTGACTTGAGGAGCTGGGTTCAAGTGATGGGTTAAGGTTTGGTGACTATTCTGAGCTATTAGCAGCCTGCATGGGATTTGCAGGAGGAAAACGGTCTTGTGACTAAGGCAGGGGGAAGAGACTGGGAGGTCTGGGGGTTTTACTCCAGACTTTCCATGTGATGAGTAAGTCATGTGACCTGGTCTCCATCTGCAATGTGGAGTTACCTGCCTACTTCATGGGGTTTTGTGAAGCTTTAGTTCACTTACACGTTGCTGAGAGATCCCCAGGAAGGGCTGTAATTGTGAAGTATTGAGTGTGAATAGCTGACATGAAGATTTTAGTGATCAACTGACCAACACAGTCCTATAATACAGCTCCATAGGCCACGTACACCCCAGGCAGGTTCTGGGGTGTACGTGGCCTCGCGTCACTCTATGGAGTGACCTCGCTCCAGCTCGGCATGTTTGTAGCTGTTACTTACACATTGAAGAGATCATATTTGCCGTAGCTCTCTGGTGGTCTGGGAACCACAGGGCCGCTAGTTTTGTTGGAGAAAAAATTACAAGTGGCTGAGCCAGAGCACAGAGGCACTGTCCTATAAACAGGTACGTGTAGGTCAGGGATCCCAGACTCAGGAAACTGATGACGCTGAAAGTCCGGATGACGCTTCCAACCATGTTCAGCCAGGCGCTAAGTATCACCTACAACAAGTAAAGAGGGACTGGAGTCACTTGCTGACTTAGCTGCAGCCTGAATTAAGTTCTAGATGTGGCATGACTCTAGATGGCCAATCTGGCATGTCCCAGGCTCCTAATCCCTTCCCTGCCCTTCAGACATGTGCAGAGGTGCTGGCAGCATTGTGGTTCCATCAGAAATACTCCCTTGTTTTATTTCATCTTTCATTCCATACAGTCTCACCGGGGCCATCAACTGACTGGGGCTTGCACAGGTTGAAAGATGCACTCAGGTCTGCTGAGCCTCAGGTAGCATGGAGCCACCTTTTATCACATGACAAGCAAGTTTAGTCCTGGCTAATTTAGGAAGCGTCTGGCCTCAAAAGACACTGGTAAATGCGCAACAAAACCAATCCCAGTTGGACGACTGAAATAAAGCCAGACATTCAGGTTCCATAATGCATCTGGTCTCAATACTCTGCTCAAGTTCATGTTTGACTAAAGTTTGTTTGGTATGGGGCAGAGACCCCTTCTAAGTGCTTCATGGTAACTTGATGAAGTTTCAGGTTATCAGGAAAGACTTCGTGAAAAATACAAACAAGTGAAGTTCAGGGAGAAATGTAAATTAGCGGCCCTAAAGAGAGAAAGGGGAAGGTAGCAGACAGTCATTCCCACTCTCCTTTGTGTTTTATTTTCTTGTTGTTCCCCACTTCATTTCCTCTTGGACCAGATTCTATTCATTGCAAGGTAGGAAGGATAGTTTTAAATACATTCATCTCACACAACGTTTAGTCAGAATGCCATGACTTGGGCTGCTACGTACATTCAGAGTATTAGTTAGCAAAGATTACACTTGCCTATACAAAAATACACAATGCCCCCAACTTAGTTCATGCAGCTTCTCACTCAAACTTACAGCACACTTGAGTCCCACGGTGTCGAGAATCCAGGTTGCCACCAGGCCAAATGGGATAGATATGAGAAGGTACACCAGAGACAGCCAGTTAATCGTATCCATGGAGATGTGGAAGTAGGCTGCTGTTTTGTCAGCCACTGGAGCAAACGTCAGCCACAGCTGCCAAAAACAGAACAGAGCGGGTAAGAGTTAACACTCGGTCGGCCAGCGTGAGCTTTGCCCCATTCAATCCCTGCATGACTGTGCTTTGGAGGGACACCAGGCGGTGGTGTAGTTTCGCCCCCATTGGAAATCAGCCCCCATCCATCTGCTAGTCCAGTGCAAAGGCCAGAATCTCTGCTGCTGCTGTGGTCACAGTGATCAGCATTTTCTTGGCTCCTAGCCCACTCCCCAGTGGCGGGGGGCAGGATGGTGGGGGAGAGTACGGCCACTGGATGGCACATGAATGCAGAAACTCCCCTGCAGGGCCAGTCTGCCAGCGCCCCCACCATGTCCCTCAGTGAGTCGTCTTCATTGCAGGTGCCCCACCATGGTGACGGTCACCATTTGGGTCAGAGTCAGAGGTGATGGTAGGGAGCCTAATCTGGTGTAATTCCCAATTTTCTACGGTATTTACATCACCAGCTTAGGACTTCCTGGGCCAAGTTTGGTCATTTACCCTGGTGTGAACCCAGAGGAACCCCACTGAGTTACTGTAAGAAAGCTGAGCGGGCCCCATTAGATTGCCTTACAGTCAATTAGACTGACATGTAAGTTACACCCCTGCTGAGTGATGTCATGACTGAATTTGGCCCTTAATCGCTGATTACAGCTACAAGTTGAGAGACACTCTAGAGTTTGCTACAAAGAATGTTACGTGGATGTTGTACTCTACGCACCCAGCCATTGTGAGGGCAGAGGCATTTATAGTCTGCTCCATCATCCCCTTTAAAAATGCTGTTGATTATAATGCCAAATTTAAGGCCATAAGAGACATTACTATGATCATCTTAGTCTGAGCTCCTGTGTAGCGCACACATATGATTTCACCAGGTATTTCCTGCATCCCCTTGTGATGCAGGAATGTTAAATATTAAAGGACTGAGACTTTTAGACATCCCAGCTTCACAAGGGGCACCATTTACCTATAACTGCAAGTCTAGCAGGTGGCATAGGCCAAGCACTAACAAGCTACGGGATCTTTCCACTTATGTCAGTAGCAGATATCTGCAGCTATCCAGAACTGATGGAATTATCTGTATTCCGCACTGGATAATACAAGATCCTTCTTAAAAACCCCAATTTTGAGATTTAACGTTTCCTTCCAAATGGCGTCAAAATATGCCCTTTGAAGTGGTTTCTAAAGCTCTGTGTATACTGCACGCTGCTTCTGGAGGCATGTAGAATATGCACTCGGGTGGGACCCCCATCGCCCCCAGCGGGGTTTAAGTAGCGATGTAGACTGCAAGGCACACCTTAGGTGAGTAAAGCCACACTGGGAGGGTGTGGGTATGTATGCCAATACATGTATATGGTTCTCGTCTTGCCCAAGTCTTGCCTGCCTGTCTACTCTGCTACTTTTAACCATGTAGTGTCCTGCTGCCTTCCTCCTGCCACAGCTTATTACTGACACTTGTATCTACACACCGCAGTGTGGATGCAGCTTTTTTTTTCACTGCAGCGTGTAGCTACACATCACCAAAAGCAGAGATGCTTTGGGTAGCTACAACATAGTTTGTTAGGCAATTTATATGAATACTGTTTTATTAGTTAGGCTAATGGAGTGCTCACGCTGTGCCGTTTGAGCCCATCAGCTTGTCTGCATTCAGAATACAATGTCTTGTGAATTTAAATACGGATGTCGCTACAAAGCCCTAAAAAGAGAGCTTTTTTTTTCTTTCACATAATTTGCACATATGAGATCAGTGTCAACAGCTGGTTTAAATGGAGGTCTTATCCCGCCAGAGCAGAGCTTGTCTCGCACCGCGTTTTCCCTGCTAGCGAGAGAGCTGGTAGCTTACAGTTTAAAATATTTACCCACTTGAGAAGGCTCGGAGTTGAAGAGTAACTACAAACTATCAGTATAAAGGGGTTCGTTACACCCTACGTGTCAGTCCATCTCCACCTCCATTCCCACGAAGGGAAATGTTAAGGGCACGTTGATCTATTTCTCCAAACTTGGTGCCTGAAGTTCTTCCCCTAAATCTGACTTTTTGGCACCTGGATCATCAGCCTGCTTTGCTGGGCGCCCAGAATTCCTGTTGCAATCAGGTGCTCAGCACCTTTCAATATCGGGCAACTTTTCCCTGAAAGCATCCAACCACGCTGAAAGATGTGGGGCATTGTCTGAGTTTCAGAATGCCTGTGTAGACTTTGTGTCAATGTTTTTCAAGACCAGTTGGTCAACACTGAGAATTCATCCCACAGAACATTTCAATTCAAAGCCTATTTTAGCTAGAGATTGCACAGAATCAGAGAAATGTCGGGCTGGAAGGGATCTTGAGGCGTCATCAAGTCCAGCCCCCTGAGCTAAGACAGGACCAAGACCCCAAACAGATTATAAACACATAGAACTCGCTAAATCTCAGGCTTTTGTCCAGTTAATTGCAGCGGGTGGGCGGGGGGGGGGGGGTGAGGTTGCAACATTTAATTTGATTGAAGCTATTGCAGCTCTTAAAGATCATCTTCAGCTTTCGGTGAAATATGCTCCGGATACATTTCATAAGCAGGTTTGAGCACAGATTAGTGTTTTCCTTCTTTGGCGGATTCTCGAAGAGCAGTCTCAGTCAGAGCTAACTTCAGCCAGTTTCCAGCCCCCCGGGAGAGGTTCCCCAGCACAGCCCTGCAGCCACTGGCTGGTGAGTGCAGTCATGGACGCATTCCCGCTGGAGCATTCAGCACAGCTGAAAGCAGGAGCTCGGCCCTCCCTTACACCGAGTGCAAAAAAGCCACATTACACCTGCCTCCTGCACCGGAGTAGCCTATTCCCCTAAGCACTGGTGATGTGCGGGACCTGACCTTCCCAAGCACCCCGTCAGATAAGGAGTGTTATTTCCATATTGAAATGGACAGAGGTGAAAGCCAACACTTCCAGAAGGGCCCATGAGCTTTGGGTGCCTCATCTGAACACTCAGCTTGATGCTTTAAAGGGGCTGGATTGTTTGAACATTCTGAGAACCCCGCTGCTTTCATCCATCTCAATATCAGGTGCTAGCTGTGCACGATGGGACCCAAACACCACACACCCAGAACTAGCGGACAAGCCATAAAATCTGTCTTTTAGAGTGTAGCTCAAGGGTACACGGTTAGTCAGTGTCTGACCCAGAGCTTGAACTCAGGAGTTCCTATCTTAGTCCCATCCGTGCTTGGTCGCCCAGAGTGTGTGGCTTCTCGTTCATTGTTGACACTAGCAATAAACTAATTCAAAGACTCTCTTGCTGACGAGTCAAAATGTGCCGTCTCTCCTCTGTGCCCTGATGCTTGAAGAACCAGAGGTTCCTATATTTAAACGTGGGAACCTGAAAGTATATTCTTAAATGCAAGGGAAATATTTTTAAAGGCTGAGACTTTTCTCCCCTGACATGCACTAACTCAAACTGCGGAACTGATGTTCACATCAGGCATAGGACTAGAGAGACAGGCCCAAAACAAGTTCTTTTTTGCAAGGAAGACCCTGCAGATAGGATCTTATTCTAGCTTTCTTCTAAGAGCTGCTAGTACAGCTGCAATAGAAACATTGACACAATTTAAAAATGACGGTATGTAAAAACTTTGAATAGAAGATAATTTGCAGGCACCTGCAGAACCAGAAAGATCAAAAGGTTTTTAAATGTGCAGTACAGCAACACTGCTTGGGTGTGCATCCATCTCTCCATCTTTTGTGGAGGAGGAGGATCAGACAAACATATAGGATGGCTACAGCTTTAAAGGAGATAAGATGTTCTGAAGTTGCCCCAGTATGCGCATCCTGTCCTTAAAACTTGTTAGGTAAAGAATCACTTCTCAGTATGGCACTGCATTCAACTCAGTCTTTAGAAAGTGCTTCTGATGTGTGGGAAACAAAGTGCCAGCAGCAACTGCCTCAGAAGATGAGGCGTACTGTGGTCTACAAACATGTGTGGTGGAATTTTGTTTTGCACAACTGAGAGTTTGAGATGGTTCTACTCGTTCGATAATCAAAGTAACTGTGCAAAGGACTCCCGCCTCAGTGGAAGTGCGAGTGCTAAAATTGCCAGCTAGACTAGAGGGACTCACTTCAGGAAAGAGCCAAGTGTCAAGAGACCAGAACTGCTGCTTCGCTAGCCAAGAGAAATGTTTAATTATAACTATACTGTGATGGTACAAACAGGGAAATATTTGGCAATGTTTGGGAGAATTAACACTTTTAGGCTTGTGTGAGATGATTCACATCAGGAAAACAACGCTGTTAGGAATTTGGATCCGCCTGCCTCTTCGTCGCAGCCTGAAATATCCTGCCCCAGTTCTAAGAGTGTAACTCTGCAGCCCTTGGGTTCTCGTAGGAAATCATAGCTGCCTAACAAATTAGATGAAATCCAGAACCACACTGTCCACAATTTGAGTTGTTGGGGTCTTGTGTTTGGATCAATCGTATGGACGTGCCTGAGCCCAGAAGAGTTTGGACTGAGATTGGAAAGTCCTGGCATTAGTGGGATTCCAACCGCATGGTCCAGTTTGGGCCCCTCTATTCTACAGAAAAGCCCAAGAAGATCTGAAACGGGGAGTCCAAGCTGAGCTCATATCTGCATGTGCAGTGTTCACTTTTGAGCAAGGAAAGTACTGGATTTCTACTCAACCCCCGTCATGCTAATCTTACACTCAAAATGTTTGTGACGTAAGTTTTCCTCATTGCCGTCTCTACACTCTGAACATAAGAACGGCCATACTGGGTCAGACCAAAGCATGGGCGGTGGGTGAACCACTGGCTGGGGGAGGCTAGCCCCTGGCTGGCCCCGCCCCCCACCCAAGGACTCTTCCCCCGCTGGAGCCTGGAGCACCCCCATCCCCGTGACCACAGGTCTCTGCTCCCTCCACCCCTGCGGCTCTTGAGCTGCCTTGTTTCCCAGTAGGCTCCCTAGCTTCTTGGCAATCCCCACTTCATACTCAGGACTCACCTCTTCATCCTTCTGAGGTAGCCTGAAATCCCACCTTTGGCTATCTTTCCCCTTCCTCTCTCGCTGCCTTTCCCCACCCGGCCAGCTCCCTGGCTGAGGGACCATCTTTTCTCTTCCCTGCCTGCTTGAGTAGCCAGGGGGCTACCCCTGACTTCCAACGGGAGTTCTGGCACCTCCCTGTAGCAATGGGTCTAACACACCATCTCTGTGCTTCCCAAGACCTGTCAGTGAGGACTGCTCACACTTACATTTAGCTATAGCCCTATCGAAAACATTACGGGGATGTTTCTTTTGCAGCAGGGGCAGCATTTTCAGCCAACTCCGAGACACCCAAACATCAGGCAGCCAGGAGAGTCAGTCAAAAATGTGAACTGATTTGTACCGTAGTGAGCCTGCCAAAATCCGGGGGTTAGACGCGAAGCCATTTTACAGCATTAACTAGAGGGGCACCTAGTGTAGGCGATTGCTGGAATGAAGCCTCCAGGCAAATTAGCTTGCTGCTGTCTGGCTGCAGTATCATTGCACGATGTGGCAATGTGTTTGGGAAGCTTGTACAGCTAATGTGATTTGTTTCTGCAGGCTTTCAAAGCTAACAGCGTGCTATGCCCCAGAGTCAGGGCTTGGCTTTACAGGAACCTGTTCCGACAAAGCCAGCCAGGCAAGGCTGGCTGCGTTGTTTTACTCAGTCATGCACGCGTAGTCCTTCTGCATGAATCCAACTTGCTCCTCCCTCCTTCGCTACTCACTAGTATGATGAGGTCATTGGCTAACAGTGAGAGAATGTCTCTCTCACCAGAGGCTGAGGGCCAGATTCTGCTCAGTTACACAGGTGCAATCCCAGGGGAGTCAGTGAGACTTGCACCATGCACTGGGAATAGAATTTGGCCCCGAGCCTGCCGCGAACAAGTAGCTTAACCCTGGGGCACTTTGAGTGTCTGCAGTGCAGATTCACTCCTTGCCTTCTCCCGTTGGCAGGACATCCTCCCAGAATGAGCTCAGTGACCCCCTAGCCACACTGGGAGGCCAGAGCTGGCTGAAGCAGCCCAGAAAGCGAGTGAGGTGCTCCAGGCGCAAAGATACAGAGAACTGCTGCCTGCTACCGGCAGGGGTGCTATGGAGCCCTGGCTGGAATTTAGAACTGTCCTCCCCTCCCCCCGACCCCTGGTGGAACCAGCACTATCATCTGTTCCCCTCTTGGGGTTAAGGGGGTGGATGCTCACCCCCACCCCCTCGGGGCGAATCAACCCTGCTCTGTCTTTCTGCAGAGGTCAGGGTCAGAGCCACGTAGCAAGTGTGTGGTTGTGCAGAATAACCTGGAGAAGGAGTGTGTGGACCCTTTGGGGTGTTATGTCCAGCTATGGAGTATGTACAGCTCTGTGGGAATTTCCTCCTGCTCCAGCCTCGTGAGTCAGATCGCACCAGGAGGTCTGACCACACCCGGGTGTGTGGAAATCAGATCAGCCTCCAGAGACGCACTGAGTTCCGTGTTCTTCCTACGATCATCTGTCAGCAATACTGGCCTCAACTGAGCAACTACAGCTCTGGCACAAGGGACCTGGAAGGGCTCAGGGGATGGACTTTCTATGCTGGATTTGGCCTCCCTTTTTCTGTTTGCTGCTTGAGTTCTAGGCGAAAGTTCTTACGTGATCTTTTGATTTAAGACTCAGTTGGGTGTCGGGCAGAGGAGTTAGGTAGTTCTTTTTAAAGGAATTAGCTCACTAGACGTAGCTAGCTTCACTCCAACTTTTTTCCTATACAACCTTTCTTGAAGCCAGAATATTCCCTGCCACAACCTCCCTCCCCTGAGCCCTCCCTAATACATTTTTTGCTTGTTGCCTGGTTACAAGTGTGGCTGTTTCAGCCACAAGCTTTTGTGGGGCAAGGATTTAATTAAGGCCAATTTATTGCATTTTCTAAATAAGGAAGGAGCTTCAAAAGCCAATTGTTTCCTACAGTATATTGGCCTTATAGAAATTATTGTAGTTTTACTTTAAAAATTCCCAAACGTACTGGGGCAATATCTACATTTTCACGTTTGCGGAGTACCAAGTATTATGGTTTAAGTTTAATAAGATGCCACATACAGACCTGGGTAATAAGACCTGGGACATTTTGCTAGAAGAGCTTTCCTTATGCCTAGGTTCTAAGTCAGCGTTGTGGGTCCGATTCCCCACCACTCTGCACATCTGTACAATGGCCGCAAAGCACGAGAGCAGAATGTCAACGGCACACAGCCACTGTGCACAGCTGTACGTGACGAGGTGCAGAGCAGCAAGGAACTGGGGCCAGTGTTTAGCTGCATGGGCACTTTATTACATCATGTACCTAAGTGTCTTTCTTTTCTTTTCTTTTCTTTTTTCTTTCTTTTTTCTGTCACATTGGAGACCCCCGTGGACAGCTGGAGCAGAGAGAGCACCTCTGTATACTTCGGCTCTTAAATCTGAGAACGTCAATAATTCTATCTTGATTTTCCAAGGTTGTAGTCATTGGTACGTAGGCACTGCAGAACAATCTGAGACTGGCACCAAATGGGACCGAATTGGCAGTGTGGGGGGGTTTCCCTTCTCACTGGTTTTATTTCTGTTTTAAGATCGCAGCGTTTCTACACTGGCGGATTTATTAAAACACACATTTTACCGTGTTTCAATCTTTGGCGTGGAGCCATACTGGGTGAGAGAGTTTCACCCACCCCCCGGCCAGTGTCCGGAGGGTGGCAAAGAGGCTGACTGGGCAGCAGGAGGGTTTGAATCTCGGGGGCTGGGAAGGAGACCAAGAGGAAAGCCAGCACAGACTTCTATCTGCACACTGTGGAGGGGACCCAGTTTAAGTGTCCAGTATTCACACAGTTTTGATCTAGCCGGTCCTAGACCAAACGGTGCCCCAGGTGAGGAGCGTCTTCGGCATCCCACCCCCCACATTTGTTAAACCTTTGACTACCTTATTTTTTATTGCATTTGTAGCAATAATTTCATGACTTGGATGCACGATTTGCATGCATGATTTATCTCTGTCATATAAGACTGACTGGCGATGCCCTGCCCCTTATATACCCATGAGGTAGGGTTGCCAGGCGTCCGGTTTTCAGCCAGAATGCCTGGTTGAAAAGGGACCTAGTGGCCATTAAAAGTCCAGTCAGTAGCGCAGCAGGGCTAAGGCAGGCTCCCTGGCTCTGCACGGCTCCCAGAAGTGGCTGGCATGTCCCTGCGGCCCCTAAGTGTGGGGCGGCCAAGGAAACTCCGCACGCTGCCCCCTCCCTGAGCGCTGGCTCCGCAGCCCCCATTGGCCAGAAACCTTCCATCTTTACAACTACTTCATCCCCTTTCCTGCCATGTATTTCCTAGAGCTGTGATCTCAAACAGGGCTTCCATCACTTCCCTGGAGAGATTGTTCCCCAATCTTAGCGCTAACAGTCAGATTTTTCAAGATATTTAACCTAGAGTTTCCCTTTCTTAATTTCATCCTATTTCTCCCAATCACTCTCTTCTTATATCATATTTCAGCCCTTCTAATATTTGTGAATGATTCTCATGCCCACCCTTAGCTGTCAGTTAGCCAACATCTGGGTGTGTATAGCTTGGTTCTGCAAGCACTTAAGCATACAAGTAACTTGTCAGGCCCCTCACTGTTAGAACCTGACCCAAAGTCCAATGAAAATACTCCCATTGACTCTGGGCAATGAGTTTAGGCTCCAAGTCTTTCCAGCTGCACCTCAACTGTTTGTTGCTGGCACTGGTGGAATAAAAGTTGCACCTGTTTATTGATTAAAGTTTAGTTCTTTATTTGCCAGCTTAGTAGGACTGGGCAGCCGTTTTCAAATATTACAAGTCTTGCAAAACTTTTGGAATAAAACATTCACAGGGAATTGTCATCCTTTCTCCAGCTCTCGCTATTCTCTGAGCTCCCCTGCCTGCCTGTGTTCCTGCAATCTGACACTGGTTTTGCCCCGGGAACAGGGCCCCAGGACCTGTGCAACTCAGTTCAGCTCATTCTCCCAGGTATCAGCACGGTGTTCCTATTGGTGCCTGTAGCGGGGTGAGCACCCGCTCCAGCCCTGAAGGGGCTAGATAAGGCCTGCAGAGGGCTGGAGCTGGGGAAGGGAGCAAAACCCCGGCTGATTGGGGAAGTGGCTGCAGCTGGGACCATGCGGCAAACTGAGCAACAGGGCCTTATAAGGCGGCCAGGGAAGCCAGGAGCTCAGCAGTCTCACTCTGGCTGTAGAGGGAGATGGGCCTGGCTGCAGGGGGCTAGAGGCAGGGTACCAGAGGGGAGCAGGGCTGGGGAAAGGCAGAGGAGCTGGGGCGCTCCAGCCTGGAAAGCCCCAGGCTGCGGCCTAGCATTGGGCTAACAGGTACTGGGGGTTGCAGAGGGCAGCCCAGGGGTAGGCCAAGGCAGCAGGTCCAAACCCAACCTTGCCAGTGAGGAGTGGCTGATACTGCAGTCTGCCCCAGGGTGTGGGGCTAGACAATGACTGGCAGTAGCCTGATACTGAGGTGAGGTGGGGATAGTGGGGAGGGGAGACCCTAAGACTGAGGGATTACTGCCAGGGGGCAGCGCCCCAGATAACAGGGCACCGGGTCCAGGAGGGACACGGGGGCCAAGCGTTAGCGGGACACCGGCCTGCAGAGGGCGCTCCAACGGCTGGAGAGCTAATTCCCTGAGGTGACCAGCAGGAGGCGCCGCAGGGGTGAGTCCTGCATTGTTACAGTGCCATTCTGCGGGCATGTCAAAAGCCACTTGATCCCTGGCTGAGGCAGTATAGGAGAGCTATGCAGAGACTGCACTTATACAAACAGGGTCCCCAGTCCTGTAAACACAGGCCCACGAGTAGCCCCTTGGGATTGCTCACATGCAGGAGGTGGGAGTGAGCGCACGTGAGCTGACAGCTCTGGAAAGCTGCTGCCGGGGTACAATTCAATCCCGTCTGAAGGCAGGATTAGATCAGAGCATTGAAGCACTCACAATAACTGCATTGTGCTCGTAGGGCAGGCGAGCCCTTACAGGAAAGGCGCCTGCTTTGTCCGATAAATCCAATTTTTCTAAACCCAGATCATAAACAGCTCATGAGAGGCTCTAAAGGAAGCACATTTGGTCCATTTTCTGAGAATTAGATGAGTCTGTTGCTTTACGCCAGTGAGGAAACCAAGCTAATGCCCACTCACCGATGCCAAGCTATTTCCAACTCTATCTTTAAAACATTCTGGGCTGGATTGTGCCACCCTTGCTCGTGCTGAATAGCACCTTCCTCTGTTACTAGCTCTGCTAGCTCTTTGCAGACTGAGGAGCTACTCAGTGTACCTAGGGAACACCCGCGCCTGTAAGCAGCAAGTGTCGTTAATGCCGTTTAATAGCATTCGCACCATTTCAGTCTGGTGTGATCTTGTCATTCCTGTTGCTAGCCACTTTGCTTTTTGGCAGGCAGCTTTCCAGGGGGATCCCATATTGTATTTTGCTGGTGAGAAAGGAAGTGTTGTGATGTGGATTGGAAAAGCAGCAAGGAAATAGCATGTTCAAGATGAGAAGACGCGCGTTACTTGCACTTGGTTGGTGGCAAGTTTAGGTTTTCTAGTGTGCTCAGTTCTTACTTTCGAGTTCCTTGCTGAAGAGCGTTGACTGTACAAAACAGAACTAGATACGTTCATGGAGGATAGGTCCATCACTGACTATTAGCCAAGATGGGCAGGGACGCAACCCCATGCTCTGGGTGACCCCATGGGCGGCAGGTATAACAGGCCAAGGAAGGCTCTGCCACGGAACACTGGCCCGGGGCTGCTCTGGCAGCGGTGGGGGCAGGGAGGCTCTGAGTTCCAGCCAGGCCAGGACTTCTCTGGCCGTGGGAGGGGGGCTCAGGACTCTGCTGCAGAGGGTTGGGCCTTGTGTGGAAGGGGTGGGGCCACGGGACTAGCCCATGGGTGACCCTAAACTTCTGACTGTCAGAAGCTAGGAGGGGAAGACAGAGGTCGATCACTCCAACAGCCCTGTTCTGTACACCGCCCCCACAGTTTGGGTATGGGGTGCTGTCGGCAGACAGGATACTGGCCTTGATGGACCACTGGTCTGGCCCAATATGGCAATTCTTATATTCTTACATTTAAAATGTCCAGTATTTTACTTGTATGAAGTAAGATGCCATCCATGTTCACATCACTGCAGACACGACATTGGCAAGTATGTTTGACTTTAAAATGATTTAAGGTTTTTCATTTCTTCTTGCAATGTGACTGAAATTTCTCAGAGGAAGAAACATTGCTGTGAGCCAAGGACACAACGTCCTGGCTTCCCCCACTGGTCTGCCAAGGCCAGTCCTGGACCAAGGTACAAGATTTTGGCCAGGTCTATACTAAAACTTTTGCCAGTGTAGTAATATTGGTTAGGGGTGTGATTTTCTTTTTTTAAATATTTTTTTTAATTTAAATGATTACGGGGCTGGAGCATGAGACTTATGAGGAGAGGCTGAGGGAACTGGGCTTATTTAGTCTGCAGAAGAGAAGAATGAGGGGGGATTTGATAGCAGCCTTCAATTACGTGAAGGGGGGTTCCAAAGAGAATGGTGGCAGATGACAGAACAAGGAGCAATGGTCTCAAGTTGCAGTGCAGGAGGTCTAGGTTGGATATTAGGAAAAACTTTTTTACTAGGAGGGCAGTGAAGCACTGGAATGGGTTACCTGGGGAGGTGGTGGAATCTCCTTCCTTAGAGGTTTTTAAGGGCAGACTTGACAAAGCCCTGGCTGGGATGATTTAGTTGGAGTTGGTCCTGCTTTGAGCAGGGGGTTGGACTAGATACCTCCTGAGGTCCCCTCCAACCCTGTGATTCTATGATTTATACCAGCAAAAGCCCTAGTGTAGCTGCAGTTCTGTTGGTGGTATATCTTATTTTATTTGGGGAACTGGAATCAACTATGCTGGCAAAACACCCTTTTGCTGGTACAAGCTGCCTCTAGGCTACATGTATAGCTGAACTGACAAGCGTTTCCTAGTGTGAACTAGGCCTTTGTGGCAGGATTCCAATTCAAATAACCCATCCAAGCTCTCCAAACACTTTAAAATAATAAAAGCAGCCTACAAAAACCAGGAATGATTAACCAAGCACACTGTTAAATTTATACCAGCTGTGTTAGTGTATTTTCCAGCTCGGTTTTGTCTAATGCTTGCTGCTGTTACGTTGCCATGGAAAACAGTTCTTTGTAACTTCCCAAACAAACTATGTAAATACACGAGACAAGGGACGTTCCCAAAGGAATCCTCTGCAGGCTGCTTAGATCAGATTTTTTCCTCCTCATTAAATCCATTTGAAGTTAGCGTTCTCCATATTTTAGTTTTGCTGTGAAATCTCTCGGCCAGTTAAGGTTGCCACACCTTTTAGCTCATCACACTGAGTAAAGTTTCTGCTCTGGCAGATCTCTTTTCAAATCACAAGTGGCTGCTGCCTAGACAGACGCTTAGGACACAGTGTATTGTCACAGGTAATGCATTAAGACAAATCTTTGTTTCTTAGAAGCTCGTCTGCTGCAGATGCTAGCTGGGACAGGGCTGTTCTCTCCCCACCAGTGTCACAGAAAGGCAGGCTTGTTCCAGACCAGAATGTCAGGTTTCCACAAGAAAACAGGTTTAAGCGCTGAGGGCGGTGTCACCGGTACTCACCATGGCATTGGAGCAGTTCAGCAGGCAGACCACCACCAGCAGGAACCATCGCCGCCTGTAAGTTCTGAACAGCACCGGTTTCCTCAGCTCAGCCGGCCCTGGCTTTTCCAGCAAGGTCTCAGAGTCGCCTGTTGTTTCCTCATCCATCTTCCCCTCCTCAGGACAGTCAGAGTGCCTGTCTCTGGAAGCCGTGGTGGTGGTTCTCTTGGGGGAGGCCAGGAAGCAACAGGGTGTGAGTGGCAGACCCTGGGCACATTGCTCAGGGCACAGCACCCGCTCTCCTGTCAGGCGCTCTGAATGCTGGCTGCTTTCTCCTGGGTGCAACAGCTGCACTTGGGCAAGGCTTTCCCTTCCTGCCTGGTTCAGCAGGAGGAGTGCCTGACCGGCTTATAAAGGAGTTCCTTTTTCTGCTCCCACAACCACTCCCTCCCGCACACCCCACAGGGTCCTAGTGCTGGCCTGGCTAGAGCACTCAGCTCTGCAGCCTGGAGCCGGCACAGCAAGTTCTGTCGGGCAAAGTCTGCAAAGCCAAGCGCAAACAGAGCGCTGCACTCCTCAGCCGCAGTGCAAGGGAGCGAGGCCTGCAACTGGCAGGGGGGGTAACGCAGGCCTTCGACCTGCGCCACATCAGCGCCGCAAGCTAAGCATCGCTCCCCCTCATCCCCCACAGCGGATTGATTTGTACTTCGGGGGGCTCTGCCGTTTCGTGGCTGTGGGCCTCCTCTCCCGCCCGCTCCTGGCCTTCCCTGCGCTGTTCCTGAACAGCCTCAGGCCGGGGCTATAAAAGGGGGTGTGCTGCTCTGCCCACCTGGGCCCCGTCCTGCTGCTGCTGCAGACGGATCAGAAACCTCCATGGGTGGCTCTGACTCATTCCAGAGGGTTTTATGTTTATACCTGTACTAGCCCGGATCCACGGATCCAGAAGGGAATCGGCCAGGATTTAAGAGGCTTCAGACACCCATGTTGGGTGCCTGGTTTGCTTGGGAAGCAGGGAGAGATTCTCCACCTTGCTGTGCCATACCCAGACTCACAGCACCTCCACCCCGAGAGCTCGTCAGGGGCAATAAAACCTGCTCACAGCCTTGCTTCTCCGGCTTTAGCTGCCAAGCCCTCTGGTTTCAAGCCTAAAGGATCTGAACGTATGGCTAAGCCTGCCGCAGCCTCCGCTCCAGTGCTTAAAGTGGGGCTCATGAGAGGTTGTAGACCTAGTTTAAAAAAAAACTACAAATCAAGTCAGGGCGCCCAGTATCCTATTAAAGCTGCTTCTGTGCATGTGAGAGCCTCTCTCCCGTTCTTCAGCACTGCCCAGCTCCCTCGGGAGCTAAAACACAGTGCAAGAGATCACGCAAGGTACTGAGCTCCGTTAGCAGGGAAAAGGCCAAGATCATGGTACTGCCGGATCCGCAGCCATCAGCGCTGATCGCTTAGTATGGCAGGAGCCTGCAGGGGGCGGCCCCTGTTAGCAGAGCCCATCTGCACGCCTGGACACCCTCAGATCCATGCTGAAACCTCCTCCTTCCCCCAAACCAAAGGGTCAGTGATAGCAAAGCCCCAACGGAGGGTCATACCCCAAATGGAACAAGCATATTGGTTCCGAAAATGGTGGCCAAAAAAGAGGCCGGAGACAACTTCAGACTCCCTGGCACTGTCCGCTTCCCCCTTCCAGCGGTGGCCCAGGTACATCAGTCGGATCCAGAGGTGGGTCTGTACATGGATTTGAAAGCACCTCTGGTCAGGGATCCTCAGGGGAAAAACGTCAAGGGACTAAGGAAAACTGAGGGCTCAGGTTCTCCCACTTCTCCACTGGGAAAGTAAAAGAGAATCTCCTCCCAGAGTTCCCCTGCATCAGTGACCGGCACATGGGCGGTCATGCCTAGTGGTCAGAGCAGGACTGGGAGCCAAGGAGTCACAGCTGATGTCAGAGGCCACATGCCAGAGCCAAGGGTCAGTGCTGAAGCCAGGAGTCAGGAATGGGAGCCGAGGATCGGGACCAGGTTACCTACGGCGAGGCACAGCAGGATCGTGGCTGGGAACAAGTAAGCAGAGGAGCTATTGCAGCCGTGGGTGAGTGCTTGGAGCAGCCACAGGGTTTGAGAGCTGGTCTGGTGACTCTTCCAACCACTCAGGCACTGGAGCCAACTACAGGCCCGCAGTGCTCATTAAGTAGCCGGGAGACAGTGGCGCTGGAACCGGGGAGGCCAGCAGGAGCCATAGCCCTCCTGCTTCTTGAAAGTGGATGGACGTGGCCTGTCCAGTTTTTGCCGGGGGGTGGACCCCACCCCCATCCCCTCTTCTTCCCCCCCCGAGGCCCCACCCTCCAGCCAGGCCAGCGTGGAGCCTGGCCGGGGAGCCCGGGCAGTTGTGGGAGCTGCATGGACCCTCCACCTCCTGGGGGGCTGGAAGCAGTCGCCAGCCCGTGTCCCGCCTGAGCAGGTGGAGGGTCCGCGACTCCATTCCGGGTCATGACAGCTGCTTGCGCGGCTCTGAAACCAACCAGGCTCTGGTTGGGGGGCCTTTGGAGCTGCAGCTGGCCAGGGTAAGAGCGGTGCAGGAGCCGCGGACCCTCCACTTGCCCTGGGGGGGGGGTCTGGGGGCTGCTCTTGGACCCCCTGCACCGCAGGCAGGTTGAGGGTCTGCCGCAGTTCCCCACAGCTGCCCGCATGGCTCTTATGGCTGGGCTGAGGGTCCCTGGCCAGAACCAGGTTGGGGAGAGCCACGCGGGCAGCTGTGGGGAGCCCGGGTCCCTCCATCTGCCCTGGGGTCTCCAGGGGAAGAGGAGGGGTGGGTGCGGGGCCTCGGGGGACAGGGCCCATCCCGCTTTTGGGAAGGCTCCAGTACCCTTGCCTGGAAACTGCCTCTGCTGCAGGCTCTGATTCCCGACATCCAGTCGTTATGCGTATCTAGGGTGACCAGATGTCCCGATTTTATAGGGACAGTCCAGTCATGATTTTTGGGCCTATTTCTTACATAGGCTCCTATTACCCCACCACCCCCGTCCAGATTTTTCACATTTGCTGTCTGTCACCCTATGCGTGTCTAAGGGGCTTATCAGTTGTGCAAAGAAGAAGGCTACAAACAAGCCTAGAAATCCCCCGGTCAGAGCAATAGATCACATTCCGCAAGCGCAACGGCTGCGTCCCTGGCGTGGCATGGCGGGATTTTGGAAACACGCAGCTCTGCGACCTGCAGCTCTAGCCATGCTCTCAGAGGGCACTAGAGCTAGCATCCCTGCTGGCGGCTCGGAGTGGTAAGGCAGGGCTACTATCTATTCAGTGAGCACTCAGCACTGCTGGAATGGTGCAGAGGGTGATTTCACAGGAAGATTTGAACCCACAGCCTGCACTGCCCTTTGTGGATGTTCTTTAAAATGCAATTTTCTACTCAGATGGTTTTTAAAAGCTTTTGCCTGTTAGCTTCTTAAATGTCTGGGAAATTCAGGGCTGCCCAGAGGATTCAGGGGGCCTGGGGTCTTTGGTGGCGGGGGGTCCTTCTGCTCCGGGTCTTCGGGGCACATCAGCGGTGGATCCCAGAGCGAGTGAAGGATCCGCCACCGAATTGCCGCTGAAGACCCAGAGCGGAAGAAGCCCTCGCTGCTGAATTGCCGCCGGAACTCCTTTAGAAGCTCTGGGTCTTCGGCAGCGGGTCCTTCACCTGCTCCGGGTGTGTTTGGCGGCACTGAAGAACCCGCCGAAAACTCTCATGGGGGGCCCCTGTGGGGCCCGGGGCCTGGGGCAAATTGCAACAAATCTTGTACAGAGCATGTCATGTAAGGTGTCAATAGAAAACTTATGATTTGCTAAGTATGATTATCTTGTTTATATGCAGGTATCATCTTTGTATCTGAAGTTATGAATATTGCCTACTGGTATCTTAAACGTCTGTTGTATTCCTGGGTGATGCCCTCCCAGATACATTTATGTTAGGGCTAGACAGCTAAGTGTTGATGGCCCATCAAGGACATTCCACTCTCACAATGGGCCATTGAAAAAACTCATCCCACCCTGATAGGTCTTCCTGGGGATGCTTCAGACAGCGAGGAGCCAATGGTGGGGCCCCTGTGATTCAGCAAAACATGTTGGGGCAGGTGATATGCTCCTGTAACCCTGGACTCCACCTTGGGCCAGTGACTTTCCATGTACAGGGGCTGTGGGCTTTGTTTGGGACAGAACATTTCCATGCACAGGACAGGGGATCTAAAAGATCACAGAGACACTCCATTTTGCTGCCTTCCTGCTCTAATTCTCTGGAATGTGGATTTACCACAAAAAGGATCATCTTAACTATGGACTGAGGACCTTCCTATCTTGTAGAAGTCACCAGAGAAATGTTACAAGCCAGCTCTCTAGGCCATCACTGCTACGCACCCGATATAAGGATTTTGCAATCATTTGTATGTATATGATCTATTAGCCATTTAGAACTCTCTTCTTTTCTGTTTTTAAGAAACCTTTAGTGAGTTTACGGAGGATTAGCTGACAGTGTGATATTTGGGTAAGATCTGAGCTTCATGTTCACCTGGGGATACGTGTCTGATCCTTTGAGATTAGCAGAACCTTGCATATGGTGAAATGGGTTTTCACTAGCCTCTCACTATATTAGATCTGTTTGTTGGGATGGGAGCTGAAATGCCTAACAGGGACTGTGTTTGGCTTCTGGTTAACCAGTGTGGTACTGCAGAAGCTGTCTTGTTACTGGCTTGGTGAATATAATTATTTGGGATTGTCTGTCCTAATTCTTGCAGTCTGCCCCGAGTGTGGCATTCTCAGTGTGGCCCATCCAGGCACTTGGTTACACCTTCTGATCACAGGCATCAGTTGATTAGTCAGTGACCAGACAAGCAACCTGACTGCTTCACTCATTCCATAATCTCCTGCTTGTGACACTTGGCGGCTTTAGATAAAAAACGATCTCTGCTGGATTGATGAAGGAATCGCTCCATTTGCTGCATCCCATCTGAAGAATTCCCTTCGCTTTTGATTGTCCATTTTTCAGGAGGGATGGTTGTGCGATTAAAGGCCTGTCTGGTCAAAATGTAGGGAGCGATGTGCTTCATGGTTTTCAGTGGCATAGTGAAACAAGACGTCACCGTTTTTTGTCTCATCACAAGTAAAGCAGTTGCTGTACTGCTGTGTATTTCCACCCCTCTTGTTTGGTGAATACCCGAGTATAGATGCCTGTCTATAGACCCTTTTCTGATCAACAGTAACATTGCAGGGGATACAGAGGAGCTTCCCTCCACTGCTGTGTAAATCTCCTGCTGGATACTGCTTTTCACAAGCTGCTGCAGACACTGTTTTACCATTTTTTTTAGACACATCCATTTTCTGGATTGGTTTGGGCGGAAATAGACCGTGATGAGTGTCTGCCTCTGGCTGAATTTTTTGGGGAAATATTCTGCAAAAATGGTTCAGTTGTTTCTCAGAACCTGCCTGGAGAAAAAGAAGTGGTTTGCTCGTGTTAAGGATGCTTAACTGTTCCGTTGGCGAGCTCTGGAGTCTCCAGGCTGTGGAGCCAGGCACTTGATATTTGGCCGGGGGCCACTCTGGAGTTAGGAAAGTGCCTCTTGCCAGCCTTGGGAAAATTTGCCCAGCTTGTGTGTCACTGAAACATCTCGGTTTGCACGTGCTCAGTGGAGACTAGTCAGAATACGGCAGCTAAATTCTCTGAAGACACTGCCTAAGTGATCATGCTCCATGCCAGGGGTGCAGAGGCTGCTTTTTACCCTGCAATTGCTAGTGGCCTACCCTGTTCCGGGACACAGAAACGGCAAGCAGGGAGACTGTCTCTCCTGTTCTCTCAGTGCCCCCTGCTGGCCCCTGGAGGAGGCTGCAGCCTGACTGCAGTGACTGGGAGGGTAGTGGGGTCTGACAGGCTGGAAGGAACAGGGACAGAAGGCTCTGTGGCTTCGGTAGCACGCCCCTCAGAACGCGAGTGGGACCCGGGAGTCCATAGTCTCAACCCTCCTCTGCTCTCAGCAAACAACTGTGGAACCCACTGGCAAAGTGTGTCTCATATCTCCCTCTAGTGTCTGAGCCTCACACTCAGCTTCTACTAGTGACTCTGTTAGCTCGTGTGGAGAGCACCTGTGCTCTAAACCCTGCTGATGACCCAAGCTAGGGGGATCAATGAGATGCCACAGGATTTAATCCTTGTTAGGGGGCTTATTCCTTCACCCTCTCACTTCCCTGGTCCTTCTCGCATGAACAGAGAGCAACAATACCCAAAGTCCGAAGGTGCAAACAATTCGATGTTTATTGGGGTGAACTTCCAGCAAGCATGATTCCAGTTTCCTTCCTTAGTGTCCCCCTTCCCAGCTCTGACACAACAGAGCCTTGCCTGTGTCCCTGTTCCTGTTCCCATTCCCCGCCTTAGCAAAACATGATCCCAATTCCCCCACCCCAGTCCCTGTTCCCATTCCCCGCCCCCCCTTACTTCCTGATTGACTGCAGCCTATATAGTAAAACTTGAGTTCTGCTTAGCTATACCTTAACCAATCATTTTACTGAAATTTAACTAACCAATCCTAACATGATTATTTAACCAATTATATCCCACCACCTTAACTGGTTTACACCCAACAAAATTAATTATACAGCAGACAGAAACAGACAGAGATTATACAGACAAACAATAGGGAAGTGGAGACTACAGTGAGAGAACAACACAGAAATAAGGGTTTCACATCCCAGCTATTGATAAGTGAGTTCTTGCCAGACAGGATGCTATCAAACTAAGTTTCCTTTTACATCTTCTAGGCTCTTCCCTTTCTCTGGAGGTGATAGGAATATCAGGACAGGACTGTATTCCTAACAGCCCAATAGCACCTTATTTCAATGTGACTAGTTTGGAATGTGAGGATGTAACCCCACACTTCCCAGTTTATGGCTGGCCTCTGCTGCTTAGCTGAAGGCCTTAGCCTAAGAACCAGGCCTCAGACTGTCACAGTAAGAGAAGGCCCTTACACAGACAGACAGTGATTTTGATTCTTTCTTTTATATCTCTATAACTAGCTAAGTGATAAGAATACACCTAAATTCTTAAAGTAGAGGCCTTTGCAGACAGGCCTGAATATCTATATCCTAACACTCCTATATCACACACATTCCAGCTTCTGCAACAACAGGTCCAGGAGTCCTACAGACCATGGTCTACATCACTACACGGCCCTGATTCATCCCCCAGCATCATTCATCCTGTGCAATGAATGGGGCCGAAAAAAGTATGTGATCCTGTAATGAAAAACTATTATCATGCATATGCATAAGTGGGATAAAATGAGGTTGAAAGGGGTAGTCTTCATTTTTGGCATTTCCTAACTTGTGTTTGAGTTAGGGTGACCAGATAGCAAGTGTGAAAAATCAGCACGGGGGTGGGGGGTAATAGGAGCCCATATAAAAAAAAAAAAAAAGCCCCAAATATTGGGACTGTCCCTATAAAATTGGGACATCTGGTCACCTTAGTTTGATTTGACATCCTGAATGCAATTTTTGTATGTAATAGTTTACATAAGAGACCAAATACCTAGATTTTATGTCACTGACTCCCTCCTCCAATGAGAAACTGACCTGTAAGGCCCTGCAGTCTGCTGCAGCTTGGCAGACTGACAACGAGGAGTTTGCAGCTCCCACTACAGTGGCTCCCGGACCAGATAGCCGCCCTGCAAAATAAATGTTAAATGATACTAAGACCTTGCCCCGAGATAGGCCCAGTTACCAGACTCCTCCCCCTTCTTGCCTGGCCTCGCCTCCTTGCTCCCGTGCCACGGCTGCCTGGTGATACTGGGTTTGACCGGCTGTTCCTGCTCCCTCTCTCTGACAGGGCAGGCAGGATTTAGACAGGCTGGCCTCCTACAGTAGGTAACGGCGGCTCTCCGAGGCCTAGGGTTGCCACCTTTCTAATTGCTGGCAAGTGGAGCCCCGAGGCCCTGCCTCACCCCTGCTGCATTTTAGCGAGAAAAACCTACAGTCAGTTTTGGTCCACAAATGAAACATTTTTTCAGACTTTTCAGTTCAGCGCTGAACTGGGAAAAAAAAAATCAGTGCACTCTCTCTAGTGCCAGCCACTCTTTCAGACTCAAGCGAAGGAGCAGCTAAGAATGCACCTAGGGAGGCGGTGGAATCTCCATCCTGAGAGGTTTTTAAGGCCCAGCTTGACAAAGCCCTGGCTGGGATGATTTAGTTGGGGTTGATCCTGCTTTGAGCAGAGGGTTGGACTAGATAACCTCCTGAGGTCTCTTCCAACCCTGAGATTCTATGATTCTATGCATATGTTGTTGGGACAGCTACAACCAATGCGGGGGGGCTGCCCAAGCCATACAGCAGATCAGAGGTAAGCCATGTGGGCTGAGCAGAAAACCTGGAGGAGCAGTTGTAAATATGACCGTGAGAGGAAACAGAGAGAGACTCTTGGGCACAGGACTCCCTGGAGTAGGAGACCTGGGGAATTTTGAAGGAACCTGCCTGCTGTTTTGTTCTACTGGAAACAGGACCATATCTCCAGAGGGAGAATCCAGCCCTGAAAGGTCAGTTCCTATGCTTAATCTATGGCATATCATAAATCCTCAGGTCTATCTGAGAGCATCAGAAACTTCTGTATTAACACGTAGAGCAGTGGTTTACAACCTGTGGTTTGCAGACCACTGGGGTCCACAAACTATGTCTAAGGGGTCTGTGAAAGGTTGTCGTTACCATAGAACAGTGGTTTTCAACCTGTGGTCTGCGGATAGGGTTGCCAGTTTTGGTTGGAGGTATTCCTGGAGGCTTCATCACATGACATCATCTCTAGTTAAAGATTAATCTGTAATTCCTGGAGACTCCAGGGCAATCCCAGAAGGTTGGCAACCCTATCTGATTGCCAAAGGAGCCGTGCTGCCATTCAAAATTTTGTACAGGTCCACAGATGAAAAAGGGTTGAAAACCACTGCCCTAGAATACTTTCTAGGTCCTGCATGCTAAAGGTTAATAACTTTGAGACAATCCTGGGTGTTCCTCTTGTTTGTAGTTAACCAGCAGAGGGAGCCCTTAGAATTGCCTGACTGTAACAAACATGAGCAGCTGTAAAACTTGTTTCACAAGTTCCAGCGTTTACTTAAAATTGTGTTCCAGGTGCGGTAGCCCTAAGTATACACATGCCATTTTTAAAATACAGTCAGGGTTATAAATGACAGACTTCAACTAAAGCATCAGTAAAGATCATAGAGACTGACCATGTAGTTCTCCCTAAATGATCATATTCTATATTTTTTGGTATATGACCAATTGACTAGGTCCTTAAATTCAATTTCTAGCCTGTTGATGTTGTGACAGTGCTTTTACAGCTGGCTACATTGGCAATGAGGCCTCTGAGCGTTACAAGCTTTTGTGTCGTTCCACTCATGTTTACTTGTTAGGCTGGAGTGAAGCCATCACTAGGTACAGCAGCGAGTCAGCCTGTTTGATCCCTTGTATCTGATGGCTGAGCTCAGAACATGGCTCTACCCAAAAAGTCAACAACCACCACCCTCACCCACACAGAGCAGAATGCCTGCCTCGACATACGACAAAGGATGCATGGAACAGTTTGGTTTTTTTAAGTGTTACACCAACCATCTGATATAAAGACTAGTTCCTCTAGAGTGCTCAGGGATACTGCCTATCCCCTGCTGAAAACTACATTACACGGGGAATTAAGGATTGGCATTTACTTTTCAGGAATTTAGAGTGTAATAGAATATATTACAGGGATACTCTGTTCCAAAATACAGCACTATACAGGAAATTCAAGGTTAATGTTAAGCTTAAAAGAACTGCAAAGATGCTACAGAATAGAAGTCAACAGTGAAGGCAAGCAAACAACCTTAACTGTGCCCTGTAGGGATACCATACAATGATAATGCATTTTACTGTTTGTACTCCCAGCCAGTGTGGTTTATGATTTTTTTTTTCTCTCTGATGTTTCTACGGGACAGAGTTGAAATTGTTTGGGTACCTAAATTGGACATGTCTGGCCGTGTGTGTGTGTGTGTTGTTTTTTTTTAAACTCTTTGATTTTCCTGGTTTTACTGTCATGTAGTTTACCCTAAATTATTGATATATACTGCCAACCTCAATTTTATATTAATTACTTTATACCTGGGAGCTTCCTTTTAAATTAAAAGTTACATTTTATGAACACTGACAGGGTTTGCTGCCTGCCGGGGTGGTTCTTTGGCAGCCTGCCTCAGTTTCCCCTCAGGGTTTCTCAGTAACTCCACAAAGGCATGAGTCCAATAATATCCTTTCTTGGTGTTGTCAGATGCTACCGGTGTGGTGCTCTGCTGTGTTCAATGTTGATATCAGTTGGCTGCATGCATGTGTGTTCTCCCTGTGTGCTGCCCCGGCTCTGCAGATCGCTGGCACAGCAGATCTCGAGAGAACCCCCAATGACCACAGACTCTAATAAGGTACGAAGGCACCCGGCCAGGTTCATTGTCAAACGAAGCACGGTAATAGTTTCCTATAGACCAGGGGTAGGCAACCTATGGCACGCGTGCCGAAGGCGGCACGTGATCTGATTTTCAGTGGCGCACTCACTGCCCAGGTCCTGGCCACCGGTCTGGGGGGCTCTGCATTTGAATTTAATTTTAAATGAAGCTTCTTAAACATTTTTAAAACCTCATTTACCTTACCTACATACAACAATAGTTTAGTTATATATTATAGACTTATAGGAAGAGACCTTCTAAAAATGTTAAAATATATGACTGGCACGCGAAACGTTAAATTAGAGTGAATAAATGAAGAGTCGGCACAGCACTTCTGAAAAGTTGCCGACCCTTGCTATAGACTCTACAGGACATACTACGAATATGTGCCCCCTGACAATGGACACAGCTCAGTCAGTGGTGGGACTTTCCACTGCCCCCTTGGCCAGACAAAGATGTCCACTCAGGGATGCATTCTTATACACGTTTGCAAACAGATTACTCATCACTCCTGACGCATTGAGGTACAACCCCTCTATTAGGGGGTTGCCTTCTCCTGGCACAGGTTGGTTCGAACAAACTATCCATCGTATTGGCCTTTCATACCATATTGTCTCCACCGTATTGTCCTTTCATATTGTCTATCCATCATATCATATTGTTCTTTTATACTGTCTTTAGGCTAGGTCTACCTGTTCTTTGTTATCTGTGTGGGATGTGTTCGCAGGGCTAGCTTTAGGCCGATTCCTGGGAATCGGGTCCTGCCTCTAAAAGGGCCCCACACCTTAGGCGCCTTTTTAAAAAAAATTTTTACTCACCTGGTACCCGCGGGGGGGAGTCTGGGTCTTCGGTGGCATTTTGACGGCGGGGCGGGGAGTCCGCTCCGGGTTTTCGGCGGCATTTCGGCGACGGGGGCTCTTTCAGTGCTGTGGCAGTCCCGGAGCAGACCCCCACCCCGCCGCAGAAGTGCCGCTGAAGCCCCGGGCCGCCGCCGGGTATTCGAATCGGGCCCCGCAGTTCATAAAGCCGGCCCTGTGTGTTCGTACCCAACTGTTCTGGTGCCATCTTGGCCCATGTTCATTTTATTAGTGATTAATACGTACTTCTAGCAGCCCTCTTCTTCCCAACTTCTGTGAGTGGGACCTGCCTCTGGCTCACAGCCCAGCTTTGCTTAGCAATGTCTTGACTATTACTCTAGTTCAGGCCTCAGGCCTCATACTGGGCCTCTGATACAAGATTTTATGTTTCAGGGTCTCATCTTACTACACTTGGGGTCTGGTTTATTAACATGAAACTCAACACACACACAAGTCTTCCAGCCCGGGCTCACACTGGGCTCAGGCCCTTCTCGCTGAGGTCTGTCTGTCTTTCAGTTCCAAGCTGGGCATAGTTTTTAGGCTCTGCTCAGGCTCTCCACTCAATCCATCCTGGGCTCTTTCAAGCACCCCCTGCTGTTCATGGAGCAGCCACCCCTGCTCCTGGGCCTTCCTGCCTGGAGTGTTTCCCCTTCTTTATCTCTGCAGGAATTCCCAGGCTTTTCTACCTGGAATCTCTCAGGCTCAGTGTCCGCATAGTCCTCAAGGGCCTCTGCCCCAGCTTCCTCTTTCTTTGTAGCGCCCCCCCATGGGCATGGCTACGCTGCAATTAGACACCCGCAGCTGGCCCAATTCCAACTGTCTTAGGCTAAGAGGCTTGGGCTAAGGGGCTGTTTCACGGCCGGCAGTGTAGACGTTTTACATCAGGCTGCAGCCTGAGCTCTGAGCCCTTCCCACCTCCAGGTCCTGGAGCCTGGGCCTGAAGCCAAACATCTGCACAGCAATTAAACAGCCCCTTAGCCCGAGCCCCATGAGCCTGAGTCAGATGGCACAGGCCAGCCGCGGGTTTTAATGTAGACGCACCCTATCGGGCCCCATCCGGAGGCTGTTAATGAGACACAGGTGGGTTGGAACAGTTCTCTTTTAAAGGCCTCAGTCCAGCCTGTGACAAACATTAAGTAAGAAGCCACAGAGGATGTTGCCATGTGATAGTTCTGAAGAGCTGAAGTAGCATCCTTACATTTTTTCCCAATGGATAGCCAGATTCAGCTCTTGCTGCTTTACCCTATGCTGGAGCAGCCCAAAGCAGCCGGCGTATATAGGCCAGTTAAACTGGGCTGACAGCTGCTTTGCAATATCAGATCAGCACAAAGAAGTCAGAGTACATACTCACTTCCCCTTTTCCCTTCTGTCCTCCACATTCCCCTGCACACACATTCCCCCGCCCTACTTCATTGCTCCACATTCCCCTGTGCACACATCATTTTTTCCCTTCCTGCCTTCTTAGTCGGGTAGATAAAGCACAACAGGTGCTTTCTAAGAAAGAAATTTGTGACCAAGGCTAATTTTTCTCACATCTACAAGTATCAGAGGGGTAGCCGTGCTAGTCTGGATTTGTAAAAGCAGCAAAGAGTCCTGTGGCACCTTATAGTCGTATTAGAGCATGAGCTTTCGTGGGGGAATACGTCCGACGAAGTGGGTATTCACCCACGAAAGCTCATGCTCTAATACGTCTGTTAGTCTATAAGGTGCCACAGGACTCTTTGCTGCTTTCACATCTACAAGTTTCTTAACACAAAATGTTGGGAGAAACTCACAAAGAAATGTCCTCTTTTAAAATGGCCATTATCATAGATTGCTCTCAAAGAAGGCCCTTGCCACACATTGTTATTAATAGAGGTGAAAAGTATTAGCCCGGGGTGGGCAAACGTTTTGGCCCGAGGGCCACATCTGGGTATGGAAATTGTATGGCGGGCCATGAATGCTCACAAAATTGGGGATTGGGATGCAGGAGGGGGTGAGGGCTCTGGGGTGGGGCCGGGAATGAGGGTTGGGAGTGCAGGAGAGTGCTCCAGGCTGGGACTGAGGGGTTTGGAGGGTGGGAGGGGGATCAGGGCTGGGGCAGGGTTGGGGTGTGGGAGGGGGTCAGGGGTGCAGGATTTGGGCGGCATCTCAAGCAGTGCCCGAAAGCAGGGGCATGTCCCCTTTCCAGCTCCTATGCAGGGGTGTGACCAGGCGGCTCTGCGCCCTGCCCCGTCCGCAGGCACCATCCCTGCAGCTCTCATTAGCTGTGGTTCCCAGCCAATGGGAGCTGTGGGGGTGGCGCTTGGGGCGGGGGCAGCAAGCGGAGCCCTCTGGCTGCCCCTATGCATAGGAGCTCGAGGAGGGACATGCTGCTGCTTCCGGGAGCCACGGCAAACGCAGAGCGGGGCAAGCCCCCAACCCTGTTCCCTGGTGGGAGCTCGAGGGCCAGATTAAAACATCTAAAGGGCCAGATGTGGCCCCCAGGCTGTAGTTTGCCCACCACTGTATTAGCCCCTGTGCTTTCAGGAGACAAAGAACACTTAAAAGAGGAGGTAAGATGGCTATCTTTGCTAAGAGCAGTGTCTCACTTCAATCCCACTGAAAACAGGACACGGCAGACATTTTGAGTGAAAGCAAATCTGCACAAGTTTCACCAAAAGCATTCTCAGCCTCTGCTGGAGGAGAAGCTTTCAGCCATGAAAAATAATAAGTGGTGATTCTTAAACCGTATTCTTTTCCAGAACAGGCCACTCTACAAAGCCCAGATCTATTTTGCTCCGTATTGTGTATTTAGAGAAAATGTAAATAGGGAGCATTTGGGACAAAAATCTAAAACCCACAAGGTACTAAGTTTCTGAAGTGACTTTTTGATGAAATTTAACTCCCACTGAATATTTACCTATAGAGTCTGAGCGTTTTCTGTCCTCAAGGAGTGCTAGATATTTGGAATAGATATGCTGTATTTATACAGGATAGTAAAGTAATTTAGTTCTTGCTTTAAGTGTGAAACTCAACAGAGTCACAGCTAGTATCTCTATAATACACTTAAAACTTTTCAAATGAAAGAAGCATTCTAGGACCTTACCTAGGGTTTTGGGGGGAGGGAGGTTTGGACTTATTTCTTAGTGTTTTCCTCCCTACTTCAACCAGCATTTCTAGTCCCAGGAATGTTTTTTCACTACTAAGTGAAAGACAGAAGAGGTTGTATTTTGTAGGACTTCAGGCTCTGCTCCTTTCCCAGCATGCTTTGTGCTAAAAATATTTGATTAGTGGGGCTCATTTTTTGTGGAATGGGATTGTGCTTTGGAACTGCTCTGTCTTTTTTCACAGCTAAGGAAAGGGTTTTTTTATATGGGATTTATTTATTTTTCTGTTGGGAGTGGGGGCAGGAAAGGGAGCCCTGATATTTTTCATAATAGTTATTACTCTAGAGCTCAGATATACCAGGGATTCAATCCAATTTGTTAAAATAATCTTTTAGGGGTTTTTTCCATCCCCTTTTGTGGGTTTTTTTATACTCCTCAGTGACTGTTGGCTTGGTCATGGAGCCAGAAAATTGCCAAAAAATATGTAATAGCATCTTGTAATATTTGTTAAGAGCCTATTAGACTAGAATTTTATTGTATACAGCACCATTTGTATTCTAGGGGCCAAACCTTGCACTTCTCTCTATTTTGTGGAAATGCTCAGCTTTCACTACTGTGAACAAATGATGTCTATCAAGGCATAATTATTTAACAATTTGGCTTCCCCTGAAGTTCCTCATAGTAGCTCCCACAAAAGCTCTGAAGTACACCTGGTCAGAAAACAGAGTTTCTGGCTTGTGAAATTTTTAGATTTTGGACAATTTTTTTGACCCAAATCAGGATGAAAAGACAAAACTTCAAAAAAAAATCCCCAAAATTAAAAAATTCAGGTCAATTGAAATGTTTTGTTTGGAGTTTTACCCTTAATTCTTAACATATAAAAGAAAAGAAAATTTTAAATAAAAATCAAATCTTTTGATTCCAAAAATATTTAAATGGGACTTCTAATTTTTTTTAAATAGACTTTTGTGAAAATTATAAGATTTTTGTGAACATTTCCAGTTTTGTCAAAATGGTATTTTCCAACCAGCTCTACTCTGTGCTAAGAGTCCTGTTCACTTTAATGGTATGCTATTAGGAGCACTGTGCTTGCAGGGACCTGTTTTGTATATGCAAAATTTGCACAGAAATGTGAAAAAACCACCCCCTGACCTACAAAAGTTTCACTGACAAAAGCACCAGTGTGGATCGTGCTATGTCGGCGAGAAAGACGCTCTCCTGCCGACATAGCTACTGCCGGTTGTTAGGGGTGGTTTAATTATGCCGGCAGGAGAGCTCTGTCCTACTGGCATAGAGCAGTTACATGAGAGACCTTACAGTGGCACAGTTGGAGTGGTACAGATGTGTGATTCTAAGGTCTGTAGAGTAGATATGTCAGTAAAAAAAAAAACCCCAACCCAACTGTTCTTGATCTCCTTCTCAATAATCCCTTTCTTTTTCTCCTTTTTTATGTCCCATTTTGTAACAACTCTTCCTCCAGATAAAGATGGCCACAGCCA
Organism: Mauremys reevesii; assembly: GCF_016161935.1. NCBI lineage: Eukaryota > Metazoa > Chordata > Testudines > Geoemydidae > Mauremys > Mauremys reevesii. The sequence goes on from NC_052628.1 coordinate 118,471,811, forward strand.
CAAGCACAAATTAAAAGCTGGGAGCCGGGACAGAAAAATGACAGCAAGTTATCCAGCTGGAGTTTAAAATTCCTTAAAGGAATATAAATCAGTTTCACATTCTAAGAACTGCCCAGTTCCATTAATATGCCTCATACTAGCCTCAATGGTCTAATCTTGGTCCCTAAAAAATGAAATGCATCTCATTTGCAGATTCATTGAGTAGTAGCAGCCGTAAGTTACAAAAATCTCAAATAGATGAATTCTAGCATTGTTCAGACCGACAGGGAGGGTTTATGGAATTGATATGAAAGATATCTGAGCTAAATCTTGAACCATATAGGCCTGCAAAGACGGTAGATGTGGAACTGATTGTTTGTAAAAACAAATGCAAATTACAATAGCAAAATCAGCAGAGTTAGTCATTCAGATGGGTATTTCACTATATTATACTGATACAATACTAATAAAAAGCAAAAACTGTGTGAAAGACAATTATTAAGATGTTAAACTAATGTTCTGAAAATCCATCTCTACATTTCCACAAGGAGCATGCCATCACTTGCATTTTTAGACAAACTCATTTGCTACTGAAAGATTATCGGTAAAGTCCAATTTCTTTGTATGTAAATTGATAACCCAGGCACAGCCATTTCATAGACCTGGGGAGGCTTAGATTTCATAGAATCATAGAGGATTAGGGTTGGGAGAGGCCTCAGGAGGTCATCTAGTCCAACCCTCTGCTCAAAGCAGGACCAACCCTGCACTTTCAGAGAAATGGATAACGTTGGTAGAACACATGTACCCACATACTTCCCGCTCCAGAAGCAGTGTGAATTCCAGCAGAAGCTTGCATTGCCTCCTGAGATGCAAGTTTGCCACAGTGCAAGGGGGTGCTTTCTAGTGGTAATAAATCAAGCTCTGTTCAGTTTTCTCACAGTAGAACAGGTTTCCTTAAAGCACTGGGTGTCCGACCTGAAGGGCATTGGGAATCTTGTTCACCCACATCCACCAAACGTTTGGCACTGAAAATCAGACAGGGACCTAACAAAGGTGGTGTGTGCGGGGAGGTGCAAGGTTGTACCAAAAATGTTGTGGGGGAGGGGAGGAATTCCTCCTGTCTTCCCCCTTTACCTGCGCATGGACTAGTATGAGGATGGTTCTATATAGCAGAGCCCATCAATTTCACGCTCGAAAAGGCCCAGAGAGTTGCTATGGTCCCAGTCCGGCACACACAGATGCTTGTGAGCAGTCCTTTGAAGTCAATGGGAGCTGCTGAGTGCTCATCACCCTTGACAGGCTGTTTGAGATGCTCAGGCATGGGTTTAGAAGACTAATTTCAGCTACCCATTTTTGATTATCTTAAGCAAAATGTCTCCTCTCCCAGAGCCTGAGCCTCACTGTGTCCACGATAATTGACTCCAGCTAGCCCAGGAGCAAGGGTTACATGTAAAAGTGTTATAAGGTAATGAGGGTTCTGTCACTGTGTCCTCCAGAGCTTTGACGTCTCTTGTATTGGAACTGTAGAGGGGACAGTATAACGTTAGCTCTTTGTAACTTGCTTTGGTTTACAATTTTACCCTATCCTGATTTTCTTCAGCATGGCTTGCAAAAATCATGCTGCTTTCGCTCACCTAAATGGCAAGTATCTCGGCTTTGATTTGCAGATTTCATGCCTAAAATCAGGCACATATGGGCACCAAACGGAGCTGATCCCAGCTGTAAAAAACATACTGTGGCCCAGCCCAGAATGTTATTTCCCCTCTGGAACTTAAATTACCAATGTGGATTAAACTTTAAAACTGCAGCAAGTTCCTTCAGCTGCCTAAGCTTCCAGAATTCGGATTTCCCAACTTCTGCCCCTGATTAATTTACATCACAATCGGCAAGTTAAGGACATTTTGACGAGTGAGGTGATGCTAATTTGGAAGTGAAAGGCCCTATAAACCTACCCAGCTTTAGTTAGGTTCAAGATCAAGATTAATGTAGACAACAACCATTAGAAAACTAATCACCAAGGCCCTGATTGAGGGAAAGCACTTAAACATGTGCTGAAGTCCCATATTATGTAAGTGCTTTGCTAAATAAGGGTGTCTTCCGGGTTTAATTTTACAGCCAACAACCTCTCTAGTGAGAGGATATTACTAAGAGTTGATCAAGAAAACGCCAGACTATCTAACACAACATAATTGAATAACATATGTACCAGGGTATGAATCACTAATATATTATAAAATGGAGTGGCTGTTTGGAACATAACAGTGAACAAAAAATAATTGGACATTTCTGTTGTGAAATGTACCTTACTGGGTTGCTCCTTGCAGAGAATTGTCCTTTATTCTGTAAGTGGCAGGTCTGGGCGAGAGGAGGAATCACTAAATCAAATATTCTCAAACTTTTTATAGCATGGGCCACATTTTGATTTCTCATAGACCCCCATTGGTGATCATGAACGTTTCTATGGCAAGTACATTCATTCTTGACTTGGAAAAAACACTTCAGCAACTGGAAAACAGAGTTAGTAGCATCATGGCTCCAGGGATTCCTAGCTCTGTGGCCTGCAGACCCAGGTTCTGAACCACTGTACTGGTCTGGGAGGGACTAGATGAGTCCCAGGGAAGCTTTTCACTTTTTGGTGAACTGCAAACCCAGTAGGGAATCACAACCCTAACACCACTCATTTGTTCCATTATATTTTAGTGAAAATGGCTTGGAACTAATTTGGGATAATTAGTCTGGGCCCCCCAGCTCAGATTTGATGCACAACAAAACTAATTTCTGTCTAAAGAAAATGTAAGAGGCTTCCTGCTCTGAATCGAGGTAATTTTACTAGCAGTGGCCTCTCCTGCTAGGAGGGGAAAAGAGTTTTAAAATGTCCTAAAAAATCCTCACTCCTGTGCCTCAATCCTATATCCTAAAAAATCCTCAATCCTATAGCCTATGGAGCAGCTTTAATAGGATAGTGGGTGCCCTGACTTGAAATGAAATTTTTTCTTAGGTCTACAACCTCTCATGACCCCCACTTTAAGCACTGGAGCTGAGGATCCCAAATACGTAAACGGTCCCACTATCTCCCTGAAAGAGACAGAGCTTCCATCCTGCTCTCCACCTCTTTGTTTATTCTAATCAAATCTATAGGAAAATGAAGAACACCTTATGACTGAGGACCTTCCACACCACAGTTAGGACTAAGAGGGTCTGAACAGCAGTGCACACCAAAGTGCTGTGTGGACACTGCAGCTGTAAACTTAAAGGGCCTTATGTGCCTACGTCAGTTCGGAGCACAATTCTTTTTTAAAGTCAGGAAGACTTGCCCACCTACATTATTTAGGGTCTGTCTTCACTGCAGAGTTACCGTGGGCTCTTACTCAAGTGTTGCCCCTACCTCCCCTCCTGTCCACACACACAACCCTATCACCTGAGTTTATTGGTGTTTCAGACCGGGCTGGCTGTGATGGTTCCAGGGTATTGAAGAGACAAGGTAGGTGAGGCTATATCTTTATTGGAGCAACTTCTCTTTCACCAACAGAAGTTGGTCCAATAAAAATATTGCTCCAGCTGCCTTGTCTCTCTAAGATCGATGTTTATCGGCCTTGGATAATTATATATTCTGAGAACAGTGAATACAAATGCAATAAAGTCACGTCAACAGCTGCAAGCTTGTTGGAATGGTGAACTTTCGCTCCTTGCACTGACGCTATTTTTAATGTTTGCACTTTTGAAAATGGAAAGCTTTGAACAGGAGGGGATGTAGACCTGGGAGCCAGCCACACACAAATGTAAGTGGGAAAAGTGAAACTCGGCCTTACTTAAATTGGAAAAGGCCTGCCCCTCACAGACACATAATAAAACATCTTGTGCAAGTTACGTGATGCACAAGATCCCCTTCCAGGCACCATAACCGTCCTAGTTACAGTAGAACACTTAAAAACGGGTGGGTAGGAAATAACCATCTTGCCAACCCCAAGCATTAAAAAAAACAAAGCACCCCCCTTTCTTCCACCCCTCCCTCCCAAAAATCTCAAGAGTGGCTTAAAAATCATGACATTTTAAAGAACTATAAAATATGGTTGATTTCATAATTTCCTTGTGATGTCTAAGCTTTTAGGGTGCACTTGGTTCATTTTCAAGCTTTTTTTTTTTTTAATTGAAAGCTTGAGATTCTCAAGTAGTCACTAGATTCTGTGATCTACAGATATAACATCACTGTTGTGGGACTTGTGATAAAACTGTGTGAGCTGACCGCACTGTGATCACTTCCCATTTGCTTGGCTTCCCGATGCCCTAGGTTTTGTCACTTTCCAGGCTTTACCTTCCAGGTTTTTTGACCCTGGAATGAAACTTTCCAGATTGGGTCTCGCTGCGCTCACCCACAACTCTGCAGGGCACTCTGTATTTGGGAATCATGGCGCTTGCTTTTCTTTTAGCTGGCTCAGCGTTAAGCTATCTGTGTTCGATTTATGTCCACTCGAGGTGATTTGTTATACCAATATTTTAGTTGGTGTGGTCTTGAACAAACTGTGCAGAGAGCAAGAACCCACCTGGCCTCTCATTGTGATCTTTCAGGTCAATAGCCCAAATTAAAACATCAGTCATTAAAAGGTCAAGGCCATGTGATCTGTTAAATACCTCAGGAGCAGAACTAAACACACCAAGGATTTGCCTATCTTAATAATTTCCAAACGGGCAGTGAAAGTCAACGGTTGAGAGCTTGACTGGCACAGGAAGTTCACGCAAAACTGTATGTCCTTCGTCTAATACAGACATAGTTTTGCTGCTGCTGGTTCAACAGCCTGGATCAGATACAGTTCATGTTGGGGGCTTTGTCTGAATCACCCCTTTGGCCTCTGTCTGTCCTTCCCCCTCTCCCACCTGCTGCAGAAGTGGTATGGGGGGGGGGCGAGAGAGAGGGGGACCGGGGTGGCATGTTTTACAAAGGGAGTAATATAACATGATATAATGAGGGCACAGGAATAGCAGAAGGTCGAAGCAAGTGAAGCAGAAAACCCAACAAGAGAGAGATGCAAAGATAGGAGTAGAGCAGGGCCACAGGGAGTTTATGGACTGGCACCACATGGAGTGAGGCAACCAAGGGGCGTGTAATTCCTGGATGTAGTCCTGATGGTGACCATGGAATTAACCCAGTTCACGTGTGCCACCTTATCCATACTACCCGCAAGTCTGCTTTTTATCTGCTGGGAGAAATGGCTGTGTTCTTCATGCTTGGATCATTAGAGTTGATCTAGGCCTTGATTCAGCTAAGCACATGAAGTCATCTGCTCATACTCCTTCCAGACATCCTAGGCCTTGAAAGACATACAAGCATTGACAGGAGTATGTTGTCTCCTCTATTGGCAATTCTGTGGCTTTTATAGCAAACACCCTAACATCATGGCTAGCCAGATTTTCAGTCCTAAGAGCCAATAGAGCTGCATTTACTAGTCAGAAAGTTAAGCGATGTTGGTTTTTAAAACTAGTTGTAATAGTTACTTACCCTTGTCTTCTAAGTAAGAAATGAACTTGGCTTCTAAATGTTGATCATTACCTTGTGTACAGTATTTATTTCCTTTTTCTTACTCTGTATTGCAATTTATTAACGGCATGGGACCAAACTCTACTGGTTGAACTGAGGTTCAATTTGGTGGAATTGCGCCTGCTTACCCCAGGGCTACTAGAAGGGTTGTTATGAGTGTTTACATTTGAAACCTCCTTGCACCACTTAAATCACAGGTGTAAATGCTTGTTTTTTTAAATCAAACTAGCAATAAAGTTGCTCAGCCTGGGAGCGAAGTTTAAGATTTTATTTCCTACATTTTAAATTAAATCTCCTCCTGCTTCTTGAGAGAAGCTTTAAAGATGGTTTTAGATGCATCTTTTGGAGTCCTGAAAATAGCTATTGTTTGAATGAAATGTGCCAGGTTCTTAGGCCAGGATGTGGAGTTCAGCCTATGCTCATTAAAAATAAGTTGTATGGAAAAGTGAGTTGCGGTTATAAGTCTCTTTTTAAGAAGCTATTTAAAAAATTACACTTCCTGTAGAACCATATAAATTAGAGATATAAAAGAGCTATTATGGTAGGCGTCACCATGTGGAGCTGTTACACTTGTCTTCCCAAGTATCTTTTTTAATGTGTGAGCAAATCGTCAGTCTTCAGAAGACATGCTATGCAGCAGGGGTTGTTTTGCTATGTGTTAGGTTCTGGGTAGAGGCTGTGGTGAAGAAGTGGGAGCTGCATGACCACAGCACAGTTTGCTCTGTCTTGGGCTCTCTCTGATTGGAATAAGTTCTTAAGGCAGAGTTGCTGCTTGGGAGCCAGGGATTGGTGTTGGGCTGAGGTTCCTGAAAGGACAATTGCCCCACATGCTGTCAGTCCTCCTCTGTTCCAGGACGGGCAGATACGTGTCAATAAAATAGGTCACACTTAGAATATATCCAGACTCCTGCTGATTTGATGGAGTCAAAATGTTCTGTGGGAGCGTGTTGAAACTTCCAATAGAAACCAGGCAGGCTGGAGTGCTAGAGTCTGGGCTCCTCTGGCTGCCCAATTCCCTGAGCAGCTACCTCCCCGGGCTGGAGGTCTGGGGAGTCAAGCAGCTGCCCATGGTGTCTGGCAATTGGGAGCAGCTGGAAAATTCCATTTTGTTCTCCTCAAATGGAGTATTTCATAACGTTTCCTCCTGTGCGAAAATCAAACGTTTGACTCTTTGTCTCGATTCAGGATGAAAATGTTTATATTTCTATAAAATCCTTAACCTCTGAGGATAGGACAAGAAGCAGTGGCCTTAAATTGCAGCAAGGGCGGTTTAGGTTGGACATTAGAAAAACGTCCTGTCAGGGTGGTTAAGCACTGGAATAAATGGCCCAGGAAGGTTGTGGAATCTCCATCATTGAATATTTTTAAGAGCAGGTTAGACAAACCTCTGTCAGGGATGGTCTAGAGAATAGTTAGTCCTGCCTTGAGTGCAGGGGGCTGGACTAAATGACCTCCCAAGGTCCCTTCCAGTCCTAAGACTCTATGATTCTATACATTAGGGCAGCACCAGGTCAGCATCTGAGGAGAAACTCCATGTTGGAGAAGCAAGTACCACCTTTGGGCACAAGCTGGGGCCAGCCTATAAAGACTGCGGACTTCCCAGGAAGGGTGAAGACTTTGATTGCACTTAGGATACTCTGCTTGGATCTTACGGGGGGAAATGGGACTAAAAGTAAATGGGTGCAGATGCGTTGATACCTATTTTACCAACACCTTTTTCAAGAACTGCTCCATCTCTGGCTTCCTTTCCTCCCATCCTGTTTCTGTTGTGGCTGGGTTATCCTGGCCCACCAGGGAGTACTTGGTGACAGTCTCGCTTACCACTGCTTCTGCTGGGCAGCTTTCTGCCTCTCACACAAGCTGCAAACCCAGTATCCTAGCTTGCAGGTGGCAATACCCCTATCCTGCCTTTGCAATCACCCACACGGCTGAGCTCTGATCTGCCCTGCGCCCTGGGTAGTCTCTTTGTTACCTGTAGCTGTTGTCTGTAGGAAGAGGCCTAATTGCTCCTTTTTTTGAGCCTGAAAGGGTGCTTGGTGACCCATTGATTTCAGTGAGGTCTGGGATTGGCTTTGGATCAAAGACTCACTTGATGGCAAGCTATTACCAATGGGGTGGGCAAACTTTGGCCGAAGGGCCACATTTGGGTATGGAAATTGTATGGTGGGCCATGAATGCTCATGAATTGGGGGTTGGGGTGCAGGAGGAGGTGAGGGCTCTGGCTGGGGGTGCAGGAGCATACTCTGGGCTGGGAGCAAGTGGTTTGGAGGGTGGGAGAGGGACCAGGCTTACCTCAAGCAGCTCCCAGAAGCAGCGGCATGTCCCCCCTCTGGCTCCTATGCGGAGGCGCAGCCAGGCACCTCTGTGCGCTGCCCTGTCCGCAGGTGCCACCCCTGCAGCTCCCATTGGCCATGATTCCTGGCCAATGGGAGCTGCGGAGCCCCTTGGCTGACCCTATGCATAGGAGCCGGAGGGAGGACATGTCGCTACTTCTGGGAGCTGCCCGGAGCCACAGTGCACTCGGAGCAGGGCAAGCCCCCAGCTGGAGTGCCAGAGTGGGGCAAGCCCTGGACCCCACTCCCCGGCAGGAGCTCGAGAGCTGGATTAAAACATGTGAAGGGCCGGATGTGGCATTAGCCCCATTCATTGTACTAGTCTATATCCCGCATTGCATTTAATCTCCACAGTTATGAACTTTCACACTAGTGATCAAAGTGCATTTTTCAGTGGACATAACACTTTTGGTTTTCAAATTTTGAATCTTAATTTAATCTTGCACTCAGATGAGGTCTCTGAGGTATCATGCTGCATTAATCCCTGCCAGGCTACACTGGTACACCCATGGAGGAGACTGGGAACCCAATGATTCTGCATTCGTCGGCTTCTCACCCGATTGTTAAACCTGGTGGGCAGAGTTCTTCCTCTCACTCCCTGCACTTAGAATGGGCTGGACTTTCAGCCCCGGAGATCTGTGGAAGCCCCGTGCCAGTGACATATTTATGTACCCTGCAGCTCCTTCCACACTGGCCTGGTAATATAGCAGGTGCTGTCGGTGGGGATTCCACACTGGAGAAGGAGAGTGGCTGAGTCACTCCTGACAGAGTTAATGCAAACTGACTCACTGCAGTCTTGTGGGGTTGGAGGGAGGAGGATAAAGCAGGGGACAGATGTGCCTGTGCCCTTCCAAGTCCTTGTGGAGCTCCCGCACTGGGCTTTTCGTATGATCAAGTGATCCAGATAAACAGGTATCTTCCCCCTTCAAAAGGAAACAAAACAACACAAACAGACTTCAGAATGTCTGATCAATCCACAAGTGGGGACAGAGGAAAAGGTTGTAATAATGTTTTCTTTTTATGCTTCTGTAGGTGCCAGTGGCAGCTCAGAGTAATGTCATCTTGTTTACCCACAGATGAGGGACCAGGGGCAGCAACCTTCTCCCCCTACTCTGTCTGCTAAGCAGCCTCCCCCTAAGCATCTGTATAAGGGGAAGATGAGCTGGACCAGGCAGAATTCCTGCACTCCTATCGTCTGACTCCAACCAATGCTTTCGTGTCTGAATGGGTCTGCAGTTTTAAACTACTAAAACGGTTAGTAGCAGAATTCCTTGTCATCAGAAAGAAACACCACGTGGTGCTTTGTTCTTGTAACACTTCACTTATTTTCAGTGTGTTCACTCGCTGTCACCAGAGCTGGTAATATTATTGACAATAAGAATATTTGATTAATAGCTTATTACTCCACTTAGTGATTTGGCATTTGCATAGTTTAGCCTTTATAGAATTTGGTCACTGCCATAAATACAAACACTAAACTATTTTATAATATGTGAGGATTAAATGCAAACATGCCCAATAAATTGATTCTCCAGGTGGATTTCATATACCATGGAATGAGCATGGCTTGTTTAACAACTTCTGATACTACTCAAGATAGTTAAGTCCCAGGCAGACTGTGAAGAGCTACAAAAGGATCTCTCAAAACTGGGTGACTGGGCAACCAAATGGCAGATGAAAGTCAATGTTGATAAATGCAAAGTAATGCACATTGGAAAACATAATTCCAAGTATACGTATAAAATGATGGGGTCTAAATTAGCTGTTACTACTGAAGAAAAATCTTGGCGTCATTGTGGATAGTTCTCTGAAAATATCCACTCAATGTGCAGCAGCAGTCAAAAAAAGTGAACAGAATGCTGGGAATCATTAAGAAAAGGATAGCTAATAAGACAGAAAATATCATATTGCCTCTATATAAATCCATGGTACGCACACATCTTGAATACTGCGTGCAGATGTGGTCACCCCATCTCAAAAAAGAGATATTGGAATTGGAAAAGGTTCAGAAAAGGGCAACAAAAATTATTAGGGATATGAAACGGTTTCCGTATGAGGAGAGTTTAATAAGACTGGGACTTTTCAGCTTGGAAAAGAGACGACTAAGGAGGGATATGATAGAGGTCTATAAAATCATGAGTGGTGTGGAGAAAGTAAATAAGGAAGTGTTATTTATTCCTTCTCATAACACAAGAACTAGGGGTCACCAAATGAAATTAATAGGCAGCAGATTTAAAACAAACAAACAGGAAGTATTTCTTTACACAACGCACAGTCAGTTTGTGGAACTCTTTGCCAGAGGATGTTGTGAAGGCCAAGACTATAACAGGATTCAAAAAAGAACTAGATAAGTTCATGGAGATAGGTCCATCAATGGCTACTAACTAGGATGGGAAGGGATGGTGTCCCTAGCCTCTGTTTGCCAGAAGCTGGGAATGGGTGACAGGAGATGGGTCACTTGATGATTACCTGTTCTGTTCATTCCCTCTGGGACACCTGGCATTGGCCACTGTCGGAACAGGATAATGGGCTAGATGGACCTTTGGTCTGATCAAGTATGGCCGCTCTTATGTGTAGTTAGCTAGTCTACAAATGATCTAGTGGCACTGAACTCACTAAAGAGAATCATATTTAGAATGGAAATTGTTCATTTTGGCATTCAAATATATGGGTGTGCATTAACCATTAGAGATTCCTCTTCAGGTATTCTACTTTGCAGTTTTAAATGGCAAGGAATACTCTTTGCAACAGATTGGGGCTGTATTGTATATTTTTTTCAAGGTACCAGTTGTAAAAGATGCTCACTTCAGAATCTGCCATGGGCTTACATTAGCTAGCTAAGAATTTAGAATTCCTGTGTGAGCCTGTCGTATGAATCGAAGATTCAGATAAAGCCCCCAGTCCACAACTGCATGATGGGAGTAGTTTGAGCAAACTGTACGTTCAGTAAATTGTGTATTTTTAGAGATATAGTCTTGACTATCTTTCAAGGTAATGTCTTAAGTATGGATTTAAATGTTTAATTTCTGCACTAAAGCTGGAATATTTTCCCATAGTGGCTGAACCTGCTCCCACCAAACCAACAGCAAAAAGCTCTCATTGAACTCAGTGGGTGCACAAACTATACCCCCAAATCCTTTAACTTACCTTAACTTCAACCTATTTTCTTTCAATATAGTCAGTACACGAGTTCTTCAGGGGGCTTAACTATGTGGGAAGTTTGAATTGGCGATAACAAGACCTTTTTTTAGTCACAGGGAGACGTAGAAATAGCAGACAAAAATCAATGTTTCAAAGCAGGGTATTTTTCAGTGACCTCTTTAAAAAAAAAAAAAAGTCTTTTCAATTTTCTTCAACCCTCACAAACCTTTTCCTTAGCTTCCAGAGAAACATGACAAAGTTCCACTCAAAGCAAGCTTGTAAGCAATGCTTTTTAGGGGCGCTAAACCAGGGTTTCACCATGAAAGCAGATTGCTACTTTAATTATGGAGAGGATGTTGCCTTTCCATAATGTTTAAAAAGAATTAAAGGCCAGCATGTTTCAAGTGACTAATTTGGGGTTCCCAACTTCACACCTTTAATGGTGTCCTGACTTTCTGAAGGTGGGTGCTCAGGTGGTCTCTTCAAGGCTCTCAAGTTAGGCACCCAACTTGCTAGTCACTTTTGAAAATCTCAGGCTCCGTTGACAGGAAGGGTAAAACATGCCTCCGTCACAATTGGATGCCTCAGTGGACTGAGATTTGTTATGCAGAAGTGCCTTTTTTGCAAGGAAGTGATGTGCACTTTTAATTTTCAGATGTGTGGCTGGCTCTCGTACTGAGTGGGTGACTCACTGATCCTTAGGAGAAACTGTTAATCATTGGGTGACTAGTTTGCATGCCAGAAAGCGATGCCTCAGAGTGTATATAGTTTAATAGAAACCCATGTGTTAATTGTTGTGTATACAATCTCTCTCTAACATTTCATGCTAATGCAGATGGTGTGCACTGCCTAATCTCTGTTAGGAGGATTTCTGGAAAGGCAGTTCTGAGCTTTCAGGCTGACAGTCCCTACTGCCTCCATTACGGGGGAGCAGCACAGCACAACTTCAATGCAATTGTTTATTTCCATTCAAATGCTACATTGCTCTGTGTTTCTGCAAATGTTTCTTCTCGGCTCAGGCTTGCAGCTAGCCCATGGGGGAGGCTGGAGGGAGCTGATGGGAGGCAGCTAAAAAAAAAGATGTGGGGGAGTTTCTTGGAATTCTCTCCCAGAAATAAAATGAAATGTAATGTAACATCTTTACAAGTCAATTCAACCTAATCTGGGGTCAAACAGAAATGCCTTAATCAGAAGGTTATTGTATGGTGTGGCTACAGGGCAGGAGGAGGGTTGTTTGGATGTCTAAATGGGCATTTCTGTGCCTAAATGTATCTGGATTTCTCTTAAATGTAACCTTAACTCAGAATTGCCTGGGCCTGTAGTGCTTGACTTGTGGATAATTACACCACCCCAGCAACATATGTAACCTCAAATTATTAATAGGTATTCGCAACCTCAACTACACCTTCGTGTAGTTTTTGCTGCAACTATCAAGGGAGAACCCACTGTAATATAAAGTGATATTTATATTTACAGCATACAATATCAAGTGCGAGCAGCGGCACAGGAGGCAGCAAACAGGGCTGCCAACGGAGGGGGCGCGTGGGGTGGGGGGGGGGGAGGAGGGAAGGGGGGGGCCTGCCCCCCCAAAGAACAACACAGCGAGCAGCCAGCAGCAGCCAGCAGCCAGCAGCAGCCAGCAGCAGCAGCACACCGAGGAGAGCAGCTGTGCATGCAGCATGTACCTGGGTATCCCCTGGTAGACCAGATATAGAATTATATATGATATATGCATGAAGTGTGGTCTGGAGGAGAAGAGCTGGAGGGCTGAGGGTAGACCTGTAGATGAGAATAGAAGAAGAGAAGAGAGAGCCTGAGGAGATGATGCAAATGCGGAGAGGCACAGAGGGGGAGGGGGCAGGGGGGAAGGGGGGGGCAGGGGGGGGGGGGGGGGGAGGAGAGAACCAGGAGGAAGGAAGAGTGGGGTGGTGAGCAGATGTGAGAAGAGAGCCAAGAGGAGAAGGGAAGGAGAGGGGAGAAGGAAGGCTTGAAACAAGGAGGAAGGAAGGGAAGGAAGACAGTGAGGGTAGTGTAAGTGGTAGCTGACAGTGGAGGGAGGCGAAAAGAAGCGGCGTCCCATAGAAAAGGATAGAAAAGGGAGGAGGAGTTTGGGTTTGCACCAGGGGCAGGGAGGATGGGATAAGGGGGAGGGAGGAGGGGAGGAGGGGGGATGAGAAGGGAAGGAGACCAGGGAGGGAGGGATAGGTGCTGAGACCAGGGGCGAAGGCAGGAGGACGTGATTGGGAGGAGGATGGGGGGATTTGATACAGGACAGCCCTGGCAGAAGGGGAGACCAGAAGGGTGTGGGGTGCTGCTGTGGTGTGGGAAGATTGTGGGGACTGCAGGTTGAAAGGACAGGAAGGAGAGCGGTAGAGGACCTGGATCATCCTTCATGTAAAGAAAGATGAATCGGCTAGATCGCTAGAGAGGAGGACAGGGAAGACTCGTCAGGGGAGGAGGGGCAAGAGAAGAGATCAGGCAGCTCAGGTCAGGATTGAGGAAGGGAAGGGGTGAGTCCTGATGGGGACCTGTCCTAGGGGTGAGAGTGGGGGGATTGGAGAGAGGAGAGGGTTGGTTAACAGTTAGGGTGGAGGGAGGAGTTGGGCTGGGGGAGGCTTTTGGGATGAGGGGGGGATGGGTGGGGACAGGCTCAAGGGAAGTAGGAGGGGAGTAGTAGGAGGAGGCTAGCTCATCTGATGAGGCTGGCTTTAAACTAGACACTGGGAGGAAATAAGAGAGCTTAAACTAGACACTGGGGGGGGAGTATGGAGGGAGTGAGCCAACAAGACAACAAGAGGACAGCAGGAGGAGGGGGGACAACAGAGCAACAAGAGGGGGGAGAGGAAGAGACAGGTCGAGGGGGGGAGGGAAGTCCAGTGTCTATATTGGGTGAAAAGCGAGAGGAGCCTGTCGGGAAAAATAGTTCAAGGTGAGGAGCAATGAAAGAAAAGGTAAAAAAAATGTGAGAACACCAATGCAGTTAAGTAACAAAATGGAGGAACTGAGGGAATAACAGAACAGAAACATGAATAAGTATGACTGGAAATACAGTATGGAAGGAGCAGTATGTGCTGTGAAGTAACAGGTATGGAAGGTAGGTGGGGGAGTAGGAAGAAGGAGATCAAAGGTAAGGTAAATAAATGTAATGATATAAGCATGTAATATGGAATATCATGAGTCATACAGAGCATACATGGTCACAATACAATGGAAACTACATTGGCAATGGGATTGGAGAAGAAAACTAGAGAAGACTCTAGATAGGATAGATGGGTGTGCTAGAGATAGCTTTAATCTTTTTTAGAGATGATTTAAGGAGAACTAAGGATTAAGGAGGGGACTGAACTGCTTAACCGGACTGGACTTTCGAATTTAATAATAAAATATATAAATGCTAGTAATAATAATAGCTCTCTGCTAGTCCTAATAATTCCTTCTAGGGAATTCCCATTTGAATTTTGATTTTGTGAGTTCATCAAGCCATTTTATTTATGATTTTTTTTGATGTTGAACGAGGACCTTGAGGAGGACATTGTTGTAGGGGATAATGGGAGGATAAGTGATCATGAGCTAATTCATTTCCAAATAAATGGGAATATACTAAAATACTATATTGGAGCTAGCTAATAGGGGTAGGAAAAGGGCTGTATTTTTAAAAATTAAGGGCTAATGACGATTAGTGGACTGGGGGTTGATATGTAGGGGGATCTAAGGGAGTTATGAGAGGGGGGGTTCCTTCAGGTTGTTGGGGCAGGTTTGGGAGGCATAGGTAAAGAGAAGGGAGGAAAAGAGGTCAAAAGGGGAACAGAGGAAACAGAGCTGGATGGAAAAAGCAGAGGGAGGCAGAAAAAAAAAACAGAGAGGCAGAAGGGAAAATGAGAGGGAGGGAAGAGAAGAGAGAAAGCAGTGAGGACAGGAGGGGGCAGGGAAAGGAAAGGCAAAGCGACGAGAGAGTGGAATAGCGAGAGGATTAGAAAAAAGCAAAGAAATAGCAGAAAACAGAATAGGAGGAAAAGGAAGAAAAAAAAGAAAGAAGAATGGGAAAAAGAAGAAAACTTAAACGGAGGAGATAAATAATGAGAATGGCACTTTAATGAGGCTAATGAACTTTGGGAAGTCTGATATGAGGATAGAATGGAAATGAAGGGGAAAGGTGGACCAGAGGGGTATGAAGAAATGAAGATGGGGGTAGAAGCTTATCAGGGGTTAGGAGTAAATCGGAATGAACAACATCTTCGGCGAGTATATCTAAGGGAAATCCTTAGGGTCTAATAAATATAATCTTATAGAGGATATTAAATTCCCCGTTATATATAATAATTAATAAATCCATAAATTTTGTATTGTACCGACTGATTGGAGATTATAAAAAAGATTATCTAAATAGAAAGAAAAGAAAAAAAAAAAAAGACAAAAGCATAAGTCATGTTAAAATATGCAAAAAATGGCAAAAAAGTAAAAAAGAGAGAAAAGAAAAATGGGAGAGAAGAGTAGCATGGAGCATGAAGCAACTTGGATTTGGATAGAGATTAGATCTTACTTGAGACTAAAGATCCTTTGGATTTTATCTATCTCCTTTTTTAGGAGAGTAACATGTTTTTTATCTATCTAATCTGGATTATTGTAAAAAATGGTGGATTTGCAAAAAAGATGAAAAATCTGAAAAGATGAATGGGATGGGGGAGAAAATTGGAAGAGAATCCTGGTGGAAAGGGAAAGGTTAAGGTGAGGGGAGTTAGGGGGGGGGTTGGGGGGAGAACTGTCGGTTGGAGGGGTTATTACCAGTGGAGTTCCTGGGTTGGGAGTTGTTCCCATTTTTTATTCAATCTTATTATGGGCTGATATTGAGATGAGGAGAGAGTGAGTGAGGAGTTGGGGGATTGGGAAGTTAAATGAGGGTATTGTTCGAAGTGAGATTATATTACCTTGGATGGAGGAGTATTAGTAATGGGTTAGAGTATTTGAGTGAGAAGTGTATGCATGGAGGATTAGGTAGCAGTTGAGGTTGTGCAGGAAGGGGATTGGGGGTATGAAGGAAGGGAGGAGGAGGGGGACCTGGTTAATGTTGGTATGTTGGGAGTGAGGAGACGGGAGCTGGAGGAGGAGTGGTTGTTAAAAGCTAATGCGGTCTTCCCATGGATTAGGCGAGGGTATTTCTGTATTAGGAAGGGTCCCGCATTGTCTCCGTTATATGGGAGTGAGTGAGACCTAGGGAGGTGTGTGTCATTTGGAATGAAAGAGGTAATGAAGGAGGAAAAGGGCCACTGTTTTGGAAGGAGGAAGGAGAACTTGAAAGGAGGATTAATTCAAAGACTAGAGGAGGAGGAAGGATTACAGTTTTAGGAGATAAAGGAGAAGAAGGAGGATTTAATGAAAGATTTATAAGGAATATATATATTGATAATATAAAATAAGGGAAAAAGAAGGGACAGTCAGGAATAAATGGAAGAGAGAAGGAGAAGAAGTATTACCAGTCAGGAAAGGAGTTAACTCAAGGAGAAAATTAGGGGAGACCGAAATCAGGGATCAGAGGAGGAACAACGAGGGAAACAGAAGAGACAGGAGGACCACCATGGGGGACACCCAGCTAGAGGGATTAAGGGAGGATGGTATGATAGGATAACAAGCTGTGGGTTAATGGTATGATATGATATGGGGGAGAGTGTATGGGGGGAACAGGTCAATTAGGGTATGGTCATTATGGTTTGGCTGGAGTGTCTTGCCCGCATGCTCGGTGTGTACCAGATGCTCATTTCCAAGGAAGGGCTTTTCCAGGAATTCCTTGGGGGGGTCAGGGGACCAGGGCCATTTGGGGGAGGAAGGGGTTTTGGGTGGGGGGGTGGGGGGGGCAGGTGTGGCAGGGATGGGCTTGCTTGGCTGCAGGGGGTGTGACTGCATGGTGGTAACTGGCAGGGGTCATATCTTGCAGGAGGATCTTGATTTCTATGATAAGCCAACATTGCGAAGCTGCAAAAATAACAAAAACCCAGTAAGCTAGATGACACTTTGTCTTTACACAGAAACTTTGCCATGAGATCTTCTACACTCCACAAATCCTACCAACTGGAAGGAGAAATTAGAAGGCCCCAGGCCCACCTTAAACTCAAGGATCTGGTCTGCAGTACAAATACAGCTGTGTCAGTAGATCTGCTTGCCACATGATCATCTCTGGCAAAGATAAAACCTTGTGGTGTGGATGGGAACCAACCATTAACCTTGTCCCTCAGCTATGTGAAAGCTTTCTAGTGGGGCTTTCCATATGAGTACGTTTGTAGCGTCTATGGACCCGAATGATAGATGAGGAAACAACTTATATACACAGGCAGTGAACTTTCTATAAAGCAAACAAACAAAACCCAACCTCAATTGCTGTAGGTTTCAGAGTGGCAGCCGTGTTAGATGGGAGTTGCCTTACCAACTCGGGGGGTCAGTCGAATGAGACAATTCAATTAACAGTAGAATACCCAGGGAGGAAAAATCACTTTTGTAGTGGTAATGAGGGTGGCCCATTTCAAACAGTTGACAAGAAGGTGTGAGTAACAGTAGGGGGAAATTAGGTTTTATAATGACCCATCCGCTCCCAGTCTTTATTCAGGGCTAATTTGATGGTGTCCAGTTTGCAAATTAATTCCAGTTCTGCAGTTTCACGCTGGAGTCCACTCCACCATCAACTCCATATTTTCATGTACTGCGTGTGTGTGTGTGTGTGTACACACACACACCTGCTACTGTATTTTCCACTCCATGCATCTGATGAAGTGGGTTGTAGCCCACAAAAGCTTATGCCCAAATAAATTTGTTAGTCTAAGGTGCTACAAGGACTACTCGTTTTTTTCAGTTGCTTTAGCTTTTCCTTCCCTGTCCATCTGTTACAGTTTTCCTTCCAGCACACGCTGAGATTAACCCATTTCCTTTGTCTTTCCCAGAATGTTTTCAGTTCAGGGTTTTAGTTCACACTCTCTCTCTCTCTCTGTTCTCTTCCTTGCCCACTTTGGTCTCCTCCCCCACCCTCTCCTCTTCCCCCTGTCTCCTCCTTTCTCCTGTGAAAAAGTTCTTCCTCTGCCTTGGTAGGTCCTGCGCTTTTTGGCAGATTTGCTCACCTCAGAGGTTCACAGCAGTCCTCAGTTTGGCCACTTCTCCTAGTGGCTCAAACCTGCCATTCACTCAGCTAACCTCATCACTGGCCAGCATGAGGGAAAGGGAGAACTATCCCCACAGCCCCTGTTATCCCACCTAGTGGGTTGGGGACAGGCCAGATCCCTTTCCAAATTAGACCTTACCTTCTGGTGTGTCTCACAGACCAGGTCAACTCCTCCTGTGTCTGATCAGGAGTTGGGAGGATGAGGGGAACCCAGGCCCACCCTCTACACCAGGTTCTAGCCCAGGGCCCTGTGGATAGCAGCTGTCTACAGTGTCCCCTGTATCAGCTGCACGACAGCTACAACTCCCTGGGCTACTTCCCCCTGGCCTCCCCCCAGCACCTTCTTTATCCTCACCACCGGACCTTCCTCCTGGTGTCTGATCACGCTTGTACTCCTCAGTCCTGCAGCAGCACCACACCCTCTCACTCCCTGCTCCTTGCACACACCCCTACTAACTGCTGGGAGGTCCTCTTTAAACCAGGGGTCCTGATTAGCCTGCCTGCCATAACTGAGTCTAGTAAGTTCTTAATTGGCTCCAGGTGTCTTAATTAGCTGGCCTGTCTTAATTGGTTCTAGCAGGTTCCTCACTGCTCTAGTGCAGCCTCTGCTCTGGTCACTCAGGGAACAGAAAACTACTCATCCAGTGGCCAGTATATTTGCCTTTGACCAGACTCCTGCACCCAACCAGTCTGGGTCTGTCACACTCCCTTGTCTTCACCCTCTTACCACCCACCCCTCCTCTCATTATGCCCTCTTGCTCCCCAATATCCACCCATTCATTCCACATTGGTCTCAAAGCCCCCAACTCCTTCAGCCCACCCTCCAAGCTCCAACAAAGTCCAGCAGCACCCTCTGCTCAGTCACACTTTACTATGTACCGCTGTCCAGCCTTCCTTCCCACTCCATTAGTCTCCCTTGTTTTCTCCTGCTCTGTTTCTCTCCTGCCTGCATTTGCCCATCTCTTCCCCTTCTTTGCACCCCAGTCTCCAACTCGCTCCTTGTGCTGGTAGCAGCCAGTCACTTCCTCATTCTGCTCCAGGACGCTGAGCAATTCTGCTTCCACCACTTCCTAACTTCCCCTCACACCCATCCAGCCACCCCCAGGAAACCTCCACTGCCCCTGCCTGCCTCTGCCCTGGCATCCCCAGGAAGTAGCTGCCTCTGTCTCCCCTATACCCCGAAAAACCACCTCTCTGCCTCCTGCTCAGGGTTAAGTCCTGGCCCCTGCTTTCCCTCCATAAACCCTCAGTACCCAGACAGTGCCTCTACGCCTCCCTGTACCAGTCCCTGTCTGCTGCTTCTTTCTTCCCACTAGGAACCCATGCCCTACTCCCCCTTTGCACCCAGCCCCGTCTTGGGGGTGCTGGATGGATGGCTGTCTCCTGAGGCACTGATAGCTGGGAGAAGCTAGCCAGCATGGAGGGAGGCACAAAACGCCCCCTCCATGACACTGCCTGGCAGGCAGGGGCAGAGACTGTGCAGGGCTCTGCAGGAGACGCTTACTGTTGGGAGCTTGCTGGCCAGACAGTGTCATGGAGGTGGCATTACCCTGTGGTGACACAGCTGCTTATACCTATAAAGGGGCTTGTCTGCATTGGAAAAACCTTTATCTCTGTGTGGCCGCTGCCTCCTCCCTAGAGAGCAGGCATTGCAATGCCTCTTTTCTCCACTGAGTTGGTCAAAGTAGGGAGCCTAAGGCCACCTTAATCTGCTCAAGCTAAGAGGTATTACAACACACCCATACTAGGGAAAAGGTCACAGATAGTATTGGTAAACCCAGAGAAACCTTTGTCGAGGGTGAGTAAAATGTCTCTTTAAACGGCTCTTTAGGGAACTTCAAACAAGTGATTTTGGACTGACAAAACTTCAGAGCCAGGGCATTACATTGCATCAAGTGATCTTTGTGGTCCAGAATGACTTACGGGGTAACAAAATGTTCCTTAGACTGTCTCCCAGCTGAGGATAGATACTCTAAATCACACTGTTCCTAATTCAAGCCGCAAAGGACTTTAAATTGGAGTTAAGGTTGAGAGGGCTTCTCTAATTTAAGAGTAAAAACCAAGTTCATTTTGATGTGGGTCTCTAGTTTATTTGGATGATAGGTACTATGGAGAGGCGTGGTCTAGTTCTGCTGGAGAGAGAAACCAAGCAAGGAAATGGCTGCATTCCCATGGCAAAGAGGTGAGATCCTGCCACAAACCCCTAGTGTCTTTCATCCCGTGGTCTCAAAGTACTTGATATGTACACGGATATAGTTCTGATTCTCTGAGAACATCAGGCTGTCTGGATTCCTGCTCCCGGGTCTCGGGTCGCAGCGTGAGACCAGTAAGAACTGCCCCAACTCTCAGATTTTGTTGGCCCTTTGAGCCACTAGCTGTGCAGCGTCTTTTTGCCAGGGCCACAGCACCCACCTGTTGAACATTCTGCGTGTTCCTCTCTGCCCACACTCAGCTAAAGGGCTCCCCACTGGAGCTGAATCTCTTTAGCCTGGTCCCAGCCCCTGCTGCCCCATGGACTTTAGTTTTGGTTTGGATGGTATTTTTGTGGCCGCTAACTGATTTGCTCTGTTCCCCTTTAGTTCCCCAGGGCATCTCCTCACTCCCTCGTTTCCCACTGACACTTAGCTGTAAAAATTGGGTTGCTTGAGTTGCTTGCATCAGAAGCAGCACGTTTCTGGGCTGCAGCAGTTTATGTGGGTTGATTGTGGCGCTCTGTGGCCACATTTGCCTGGCAGGGTGATACTTTGAACATCCTGCATACTGATGGCCTTGGCTCTCAACCATCAGCTCAGGATCTTCTGAGCACCTGGAGATTGTTTCTGTGTTTGTCTTCTCCTAGACTGGCCTGAAATCGTGTTCATGAATTCAGTCCTTTGGGATTATTAGGGTCTTTCCCTGTCCTGAAGGTATTAACCCAAACTGTCCAGAGAGAGCAGAGCACCTGGGATCTCCTAAGGCCTCTGAATGTGACTCTGTTAAGTCAGAACCTTTCTCTGTTTGGAGTCCTTTAACGTCCAATCACTGGTCTTCTCCTGGCAGAGATGTTGACCCAGGAAAGCATAGAGGTTTGGGATACTGGCGAGAACTGTCCTTTGAACCTGAAATCCATGCATCAAAGCAGATCTGACCTAAGAGGACATGTTGAGACAATGGAGCTTAAAGGAAGTGGTATCTCTTGAAGCAATACAGTTAACTAACGAATGCGGTATGGTGTCTTGTAGTGTACCTGACCCTAACGAACCCTGTTATACTGCATGCCTGTCTGCACTCTACCTGCGGCTTTCTCTGTAAGGTGGGACCTAGTTAGTATCCTTGGTGTTCCCTATCTAGAGTGGGATAAGTCATTTTAAAGGGTGAATTGCATGTTCGGGCTATGGTACCCTGACAAGAGTTGATAGGAATATGCCTCCAGAGAGCAAAAAGCATCACAGCCTATGGCATGGAGACGAGTTAGGAGCTTGGGTCTAAAGCATCAGTCAGGATGTGCGGTTTTGTTAGCGCTCAGTGCACAAGAGGAGACTGTGGTCAGCACAGCTTACGCCAGCAGAGTGTCTGCAAGGGAATATTGTGCCTCTCTAGAATGCATTTAAAAAACTCAACAGCCAGATACAGAGAACACTTCAGTTGGAGTTTTGAAAAACTTTTGGCAGAGTTCCTCAAAAAGTCTTAAGGAAAATAAATAATGAACACAATAAGCAGGGTAACACGCAAAGCTTGGTTGTGAAATAACTGGTTATTAAGAGGAGAGTCATATGACCAAATCTAGCCTTAGGATCAGCAAATGCAACTCAGTTGAAGTCAATAGAGCTTTACACCAGGTTTACTACTTCTGGCCAGTAGTAAATGGCTGCTTCCCAAGGCAGAGAGGTTGATGCCTGGACTCTCCAAGGGTTGGCCCTGGGACCAGAGCTGCAGATCCATAGAAACCATTGAGGGAGGAAGTGGACAGGGAACTGATGAAGTCTGCGGAGTCCTAAATCCATTGTTCTGGGTAGTAAAATACGTGGAAGACTGAAGGAGGATAGCTGCAGGCTGATCATGTTGTGAAATAAACATGACAAATTAAATTTCTGTAGGTATAAGGTAGTACACAATGGCAAAACACACTGCAGGCATAAATGGGTATAAATCCATTAGCTTCAGTGGAGTTCAACCCATATAGTCAATTTGGCTCCTCAGACTGTCAGGCCGAGCTCTGACCTGTTAGGAAGAGGATTCAGGAGCAACAGTGGTGAGTAGCTGAACAGATGTCAGCCTAGTGGGAGAGATCAGTTTGTACAGTCACATCGGATACTTTGGTACATTAAAAAGAACTCGGAAATGTTATGCTATATTTGCCTCTTCATCTGGAGTTGCATGTCCAGCCTTGGGAGTCATCTTAGAAACATAACTTAGATGCAAAAGTTCTAGAAAAGGACAATGAAGATGGTTAGAAATAAGGTGGGACTTGGAATGTTTTTCACACATTGAGGTGTGCCCATGACCTTGCAGTTAAAAATCCTTCCCCCTGTTAAATATATGCATAGTCTGATACATCAGTTGATGAATCATTAGTGATTGTGACAGTGCAGATTCTCTAGCTGAATTACACCAGGCAGGAAGTTATCTCCCTTCTTAGGTCTAACACAGTATCTAGGGCAAATAAGAAAGCAGGACTGGTGGGTAGAAGGACCAATAGGTTCAGATGACTAATATGGGAAGCTAAGGATGGCTATTCTCTAAGTAGGGGGATGAAAGGAGTGTTCCACACCCAGGGTATATTTACAGAAGTTAATTAAGTGTCATTTCCCAGCAGGGATTCTACCACTAGCATAGATTCTAGTTTATACAGGATTCAGGAGTTTTTACTACCCCAGTGAACCATAAACTCCTGAGCCCTGGATGGCTCTTTGCTGAATTAACCGATCCATTATACCAGCTAACAGTGGCTAATTAGCCAACCCAGTAATTCTGATCTCTCACTAGTGAGGATATTTCCAGGAATATGATTATTTCACATGTTGTCAGATACTTGCTAAAATAGTGTTCATATTGCATTTTTTCCAATGATCTGTAAATAGGTTCATCCCATTAAATGTAGCTTAATGGATTTTGTTACAAAGTGTAAAGAAACCAATGGGTTATTTGAATTTTTCAGTAGAGAGAAAACAGCAAGTTTTTTGATGGGTAATGTAGGTATATCTGAGCAAAATGAAAGTGGGGAATGAAGAGCTCAGCTGGTTGTTAGGACTGAAGGTACAGCTAAATACCAGTCTTTTTAGGTTTAAATTGCCTGGGGTATTGTGTTTGTTATCCTTCAAGAAAGAAAAAACACTGCAGATCAGAGCAGTGGCTAAAGTTGTTCAGCTGGAGTCTGAGACACGGGGCCTTGTCAGCTGTGTAGCAGGGGCCATGAGGGGAAAGATAGAAACATCCAGGCAGTCAAAGAGACTGCTTCTTGGGGCAGCTAGTCCTGGAACCCACAAGGGAGAGGCAGTTCTTGATTTACTCCTAAGTGGAGCACAGGATTTGGTCCAAGAGGTGACTATAGCTGAACTGCTCGGTAATAGCGACCATAAATGTGACCTTCTTGCGGGGTGGGGGAATACCAGAGAAGCCCACCACAGTAGCATTTAATCTCAGAAAGGGCAGCTACACAAAAATGAGGACGCTAGTTCCATGAAAATTAAAAGGTACAGTCACAAAAGTGAAATGCCTGAAAGCTGCATGGAAACTTATTAAAAACACCATAGTAGAGGCTCAAATTAAATGAATACCCCAAATTAAAAAACACGGCGAGGACAAAAAAAAGTGCCACCATGGCTAAACAACAAAGTAAAAGAAGCAATTAGAAGCAAAAGGGCATCCTTTAAAAAGCTGGACATTAAACCCTACTGAGGAAAATAAAAAGGAGCAGAGACTCTGAGAAGTCAAGTGTAAATGTACAATTAGGGAGTCCAAAAAAGAATTTGAAGAGCAGCTGGCAAAAGACTCAAATTAACAACAAAAACTTATTAAAGTACATCAGAAGCAGGAAGCCTGCCAAACAATCGGTTGAGCCACTGGATGATTGAGGTGCTAAAAGAGCACTCAAGGACGATAAGGACATTGCAGAGAAACTAAATGAATTTTTTGCATTGATCATCACTGCAGAGAATGTGAGGGAGATCCCCACACCTGAGCCAGGCTTTTTAGGTGACCAATCTGAGGAACTGTCCCAGACTGTGGTGTCAATAGTGGAGGTTTTGGAAAACATTGAAAAATTAAACAGTAATAAGTCATCAGGCCAGATGATATTCACGCAAGAGTTCTGAAGGAACTCAGATATGAAACTACAGAACTACTAACTGTGGTATGTAACTGATCACTTAAATTAGGTTCTGTACCAGATGACTAGAGGATAGCTAATGTGAGGCCAATTCTTAAAAAAAAATAAAGGCTCCAGAGGTGATCCTGCCAATTACAGGTTGGTAAGCTCAACTTCAGCACTAGGCAAATTGGTTGAAACTATAGTAAAAGACAGAATTGTCAGACACATAGATGAACACAATTTGTTGGAGAAGAGTCAAAACAGCTTTTGTAAAGGGAAATCATGCCTCACCAATCTGTTAGAATTCTTTGGGATGGTCAACAAACAGGTAGACAAGGGTGATCCAGTGGATGAAGTGTACTTGGATTTTCAGAGAGCCTTTGACAAGGTCCCTCACCAAGCAAAAGTAAAGTCAGCTGTCATGGATTAGTAACTGGTTAAGAGTCAGGAAACAAAGGGTAGCAATAAATAGTCAGTTTTCAGAATGGAGAGAGGCAAACAGTGCTGAGACGAGTGCTGCTTAGCGTATTCATAAATGATCTGGGAAAAGGGGTAAATAGTGAGGTGGCAAAATTTGCAGACAATACAAAATTACTCAAGATAGTTAAGTGCAAAGCAGACTGTGAAGAGTTACAAAGGGATCTCACAAAACTGAGTGACTGGGCAACAAAATGGCACATGAAAATCAATGTTGATAAATGCAAAGTAATGCACATTGGAAAACATAATCCCAACTATACATCAAAATGATGGGGTCTAAATTAGCTGTTACCACTCAAGAAAGAGATCTTGGAGTCATTGCGGATATTCTCTGAGAACATCCGCTCAATGTGCAGCGGCAGTCAAAAAAGTGAACAATGTTAGGAACTGTTAGGAAAGGGATAGATAATTAGGCAGTAAATATCATAATGCCACTATATAAATCTATTGTACTGTGTCACCTTGAAAATTGCATGCAGTTCTGGTTGCTCCATCTCAAAAAAGGTATATTAGAATTGGAAAAGGTACAGAGAAGGGTAACAAAAATGATTAAAGATATGGAAGAGCTTCCACATGAGAAGAGATTAAAAACACTGGGACTTTTCAGCTTGGAAAAGAGATGACCAAGGGGGGATATGATTGAGGTCTATAAAATCATGGATGGTGTGGATCACTTGATAATTGCCATGTTCTGTTCATTCTCTCTGAAACACCTGGCACTGGCCACTGCCAGAAGACAGGATACTGGGCTAAATGGACCATTGGCTAAATGGACATTGTGATGTGCTGGTGATCCTGTGGATGCTATAGGAAGTTTAAGATTTAGTGGATGAAGTTGGTATTGTAGTGAAGCTTGTTCTAACTGTATGCTATGTGTCTAGGTATGGAGAAGACACATAGAGAATCCAGAATGAACAAACAGAAATTGATTGGGCTTTAGATGAAAAGGACTGGCTCCTTCACTTCCACTCTCTCGCTGCTCTGAGAAGCAGCACCACATACCAGCTGAATGGCATAATTTTGGGGTGCTGGTCCAGCTGTGCTGGAGCCTTTTGTCAGCATCCCACTCTTGCTCTGCCTTGCACGGTGGAGAGGAAGAGATTTCATCTTGTCCAGAACCACCTTTTGCTTTCTTAGCGCAGATTTTGCCAGTCTAGACAGGCCTTCAAATGCATGGGATGTTAAAATAGCCAAGAAGATGGAGAACGCTGTGAATTTCTGTTCATTGATTGATTGATCGGTGAGGCACTGCACTTTAGCCTTGCTGTTGCTGTCATGCCAGACTGTCGGCCAGATCTTTAACTGACGAGGAACCAGAGTAGCAGCACAGGAGTCATGAAAAGGGTATCATGCTTCATTGTTGGGCACAAATTCTGCCCTCCTGACAGCCAAGCTTGTACATTGGGGAACTTGTTGGGAGCTGGAACTGAATCCTCTCTTTCTGCCCAAATAGCCAGCCTCTAGGATGCCATGTCACCTTAAAGATGTACTTGAGAGCATTATTCTCCAAGAAGGATGTTGATAAATTAGACAGAGTTCAGAGAAGAGTCTTGAGAATGATTAAAGGGTTAGAAAACATGCCTTACAGTGATAGACTCAAGGAGCTTCACAAAGAGAAGGTTAAGGGGTGACTTGATTACAAACTTCAGTCTGGCAGAGAAGGTATAACACCATCTAATGGCTGGAAGTTGAAGCTAGACAAATTCAGACTGGAAATAGGGCATATGTTTTTAACAGTGAGGGTAATTAACCACTGGAACAATTTACCAAGGGTGGTGGTGGATTCTCCATCACTGACAATTTATCAAGATTGGATGTTTTTCTAAAAGACACGTCCTAGGAAGTATTTTGGGGAAGTTCTATGGTCTGTGCTATCCAGGAGGTCAGACTAGATGATCACAGTGCTCCCTGCTGGCCTCAGAATCTATGACTTTAAAGGTTCATGAGACCATCTGTTTCCTGTTTTACAGAATTTGGAACAAGTTGTCATTCCGGTGTGACACATCCATTTAGATACAACAAATCCTGCATCGTGGCAGGGGGTTAGACTAGATGACCCTTGCAGTCCCTTCTAACCCTATGGTTCTATGATTAAGCTCAAGGACCCTGTCAACAAGACTTTGGGTTTCTTTCATCAGAGTTTTGATGCAAGCTTGGCTATTAGGAAGCATTCAAGGGAGTCTCATAGGTCAATGTCCTCGTTCAAATGTTCCTATTGTGAGAATTAAAGACTTCCATGGAGACAGATTCCTGTGCTACATGTTCTCTGTATCAATACTTCTGAACATGGTTTTGTTTCTCTGAAACATTTAACTCTTAAGTAGGTTCTTCTAAAAGCCATTATATCGGTGTGCCCAGTGTATAAACTATTGTCTCTGGCTCATTAAACCTTCATTATTGGTGTTTCCAAAGAAAAGGTTGCCCTGTGTGTTATCCCTTCCTTCATTCATGTGTGCTTCTCCAGTTCCAATGAGGAAATTGTGCTCTGTTTCAACTTCCCTTAACCTTCAGTGAGGCTGAGATGCTAATATTGCCAGCCCAAATGTTTGAAAACCCATGAGTCCAGCCCCCAAAATTATGAGATTGGCTTAAAAATGAGTAAATCTTACATAATTTGGAAGTATTTAACATCCATTTTTGAAACTATGAGTGCATTCAAGTTATGTTTTCAAGCTTTTTCTCTAGCTCTCAAAGGTGCACCAATTTTTTAACTTAAAGCTGAGACTCTTGCCTAAGGGTTTATCTCCAGAAACTGGGGCTTTAAGGAAGTACAACACAAAATATCGTGAGACTCATGATGAAATTGCAAGAATTGGCAATACTGAATGCTGTCATAGTCTAGATGTCAAAGATCAAATGTTAAGACTTACTCTTCTAGAATAGTATTTTTCATCTCATGAGCTGAGAGGTAATGCTCCCTTAGAGCAGATCAGTAAAGCTGTGGTTTTGTCTTCCATGCATTCTTTTATTAGTCACTCTAGAGACTTATGCTTGTACAAATAGAGCCTTTTGCTGAGCCATTTTGGCTTCTGTACTTGAGAAGTAATCACTTCTTGTTACTTTTGGGGGACTCCAGTTTATATCTCTGCAAGTTTGACTTTGTCCACTTCACGCTTTGGTTGCTTGTAAATGATATCTCCAAAAATCATTCTTGGACTGTCCTGTACTTTAGCTGCTATCTCAGAAACTTTGTACAGTTTGATGTGTTTCCCCCTTCACTTTTAGCTTGGATTTTTGCTCTTTAATCTTATTCAGCCTGGAGTGTTTCCAGTACTGAGCACTGACACTTATTCTCCTTGTAATCTTTTGCAAGTTTCTTAACCTCTGGTTAATTTATAATTATAACACTTTGGTTTTGCAGGGGCATTGAGGATTAAAGTTTATTAAACATATCAAAGAGAAATTCTTTAACTGCTAATTCTTGTTGTTCCATCCAGATCTCTTTCTCTCTTCTTGTTGCTTTTCCTTTGGTGCAATACTGTTGACGATTGAGATGCTAACAGGAAGTTCCAGCTCAGCATTCGTTCCAAATGCTACAGTTCCTATGACCGCTTGTACCTGTTCAATCACAATGTAAGTAGAACTGTATTTAGTTACAGGCTGACCTTGCCTGTCAGAAATGTTATTTACAGGTTAAATCACTGTTCAATGGGTAGCAGCAGCAGCAGAACTAATGTTAGGGCAAAGAGGTTACTGTGAGAAGAAACTATGGCCTCAGCTCTCAGTGAAGGGTCAGGACAGTCACTTCACACATTTGCTCTCAAGGGTATTTAAAAGTAAATTAATTCCTTGAGCAGACGTGGTCTTGTCGTCTCACTCCAGGGCCGCCCAGAGGGGGGTGGAGCAAGTGGGGCAATTTGCCCCAGGCCCCACAGGGGCCCCGTGAGCCCTTGCCCGGCAGCAGTCCGGGTCTTTGGTGGCATTTCAGCGGCAGGGGGCCCTTCAGTGCTGCTGAAGACGTGGAGCGACTGAATTGTCCCCCGCCGCCGAAGATCCGGACCGCCACTGGGTGAGTACAAGCGCCGCAGCTCCCCCGCTTTGCCCCAGGCCCCCTGAATCCTCTGGGTGGCCCTGTCTCACTCTGATGTAGACATCCCAAGGAAGCAGACTCTTACAAAATATTGTAACTAGAGATGGAGAAATATCTGTAACTAGAAGCTGCAGAGTTCAGGCCTTATCTTTGCCCAGCTGTAGGGTGAGATATAGGAGGTTTAGGCCCTTCAGTAATACAAAACATCATATAAACTTTTACAAGAACTGCTGGAAGGTATTGGAACCTTAAGGCCAAGCCAAGTCCTGGAGCCTTTGACATACGTACTGGGGAGGTGCTGATGGATTTGTCTTGCAGCTTTTGCTTGACTAGTTAAGTGTCTCTCTGACTCACACACCTCCTGGGTGTGGTGCTCTGTCCCATCTAGTAGCACCGAGACCACTTAAAGAGAGAGAGATTAATGAGTCTGCTCTACAGCCTTAGCCAGGAGCGCCAGCAGCCTTTTTGGTGCCCTAGGTGGCGGAAGGTCCCGCCCCCAAAATGGCACCCCCAACAGAGGTGGCGGAAGGTCCCGCCCCCCAATAGTTAGTCGACCGCGGCGGCCGAACATTCGGTCGCTGCCCCCCAAATGTTAGTGCCCTAGGCGACCGCCTAGGTCACCTAATGGGTTGCGCTGGCCCTGGCCTTAGCTAATACCCTTATGGCTTTTAGGTCATGCAGAGGTTCATGCAATAAGCTCCAGAGGTCCCACCTGCCGCCGACTGGGGTTTTTTGGTGTTGCATCTCCTCTTGTGACACTTGCACATTTGTTAGCTCTGCCATGCTTGCCCAGAGACCTTTCCGCACCAAAAAGGTAATTTGGCCTAAGAGAAGACACTAGGCTGGAAAAAGCCAGGAGACTATGGGTTCTAGTTTCATTTCTGTTAAGTACTGATAATATTTCTGTGCAGTTCACTTTTTACTGGTCAGTGTCTCATATCCCAACCCCAGGAGGCAGGCAACCATCAGTTTTCATGTTTTAAATAAGGTAACAGAAGAACTGCATACAGTCATTTGAGGCAAAACTGGGACTAGAACCCAGTTCTCTTCCAGACAAGTCTCCTCCACTTGGCCATACTGCCTTTGAAGCTAAATGTGCCAAATCTATAGGTTTGGCTTACTGTATGTACCCACTGATCTAGTCACTAGATAACACTTTGCTCTTAGAACCAGGAACAGACCTCAGGAATAGATACATAAATGTTTAAGACAATGGTGGAATATTGGGTAACCCATGGGCAAAGTGCTGTGTCCCCTCTAGGGACTGTAGCACACAGGACAGCCTACCTGTGCTACCAATTGCTCTTCTAGTTGAAGTGGAAGCCACCTATGCTTTGTTTCTGAAAGTCCTGGGTTAAAATACTGCTGAACAACTATGTGGGGAAAGAGTGTGTGAGCATGTAACTAAAGAGTACCATGGAACATATGCACAAGGGGGAGATGCAGGTTTGCACTGGTAATTTTAATTCGGAAAGTCTTAATTTTGGAGTACTTGTCTTGCAACCTTCATGTTCTTTTCTGTGGTTTTTGTATATGTTTGTGCCCCTCAGTGAAAATGTTTCTGCAATATAATACCATTTCCCATTAGAACTATTCCATGATCACAATCTGTTGAGAACAGAATTTGGCTGTTGTGTTAATATTGTATTAGAACTGCATTTAATAAATCTATATTTCAAGAAAACAAGCCTAATTTTTGAAGGTGTGTTATTAGCACTTTACTGAGGGACTGGATGCCTCAGGGCACTACTTACGAGCTACGGAGCCTTTCATCTATAGGTTACCAGTTTGACCCCAGTCCAGCTCAGCAGAATTTATAATTTTCCCTCTAAGGGATAATGATTAGTATCCCCTATTTGGGATGAGTTTGGGCCTCAGTTACAGATCCCACATCACAAACTCACCACCATGCTTGCATGCATTGACAGACTTGATAGAGAGACAAGGTGGATGAGGAAGAGACAAGCTTTCGAGCTACACAGAACTCTTCTTTAGGTCTGAAAATCTTGATAGAACGTAATAACTGCATGGACCGTGGAGTCTGAACGATACCCCCTTTTCACTCCTAGAGGAAGCTGCTCCCCCAGATCAGTATTGCTCTAATGGCAATGTGGGAAGCTTATCCACTAAATGCAGAGGACTTCATGTACACTTGTCAAACCAAACCAATGCTTTTCACCAGAACTAAATCTACTTAGACCATACACTACAGTGTATGGTCTATCTGCAAATTAGCTCATTGGGTAATTTGCATATAATTCAGTGTTGCCAGCTCTTGTGAGTCTCACAGTAACTGGTGTATTTCTTAAACCTCAGCTCATGGAGGTATATGATCGAATGTCAGTTTTCTTCTTTTTCTTTAAAAAGTTATGTTTCTAGCCTTCAGAGTTGTAGAAAAAAAAGCTTAAAAAGATGTGTAACCTGAGACTCAAACTGGAAGGCAAGTAAAAAGCTCCCAAAAACTAATTGTCTTTAAATGGTCAGGATTTTCAAGTGAATCATGATTTTGGGGGTGACTCATGATTTTGAAGGCTTGGGTTTTTTGGCAATGCTGTGTGGAGGTTTCAGTAGATGTTTTTCTGGTGCCTTTAGCAGGGTGTGGGAGATTGGTGTGTGTGTTTTGGAGTGGGCACCAGCAGATATTTCTGGAGCCTTTTGCTTGTGGTGGTGTTCGCGCATGCCTGGGTGTTATGGTGAGCTGGCACTTCAGGGTGTTTAGCCCTGTCTCTGAGGAGATTGTTGGGGTGTGTTTGGTGGGTTGTCAAGGAGTCTTTAGTGCTAGGGTGGAGGGTTGGGGGTATCTGGCTGTCTAATATGGGGGGTGCCCTTCCTCTGTGTGTGTGTGGGGAGGGAGCGGTTGTCCTAGAGCCTTTACTGGAGGGTTGGGGGGTCTCGCAGTGGGGATGGAGGTGTCCAGACCTGTGGTGTGTGTGTGTGGAGGGGAAAGAGGTTTAGTGGAGGGTTGGGGGTGTCCAGCCCTGTGTGAGGGTGTGTATGGAGGGTTGGGCGGTGTCTGGCAGTGGGGATGGGGGGGTATCCAGCCCTGTGAGATGAGTGTGTGTGTGGGGGGAAGGGATTTAGTGGAGGGTTGGGGGGTGTCTATCCCTGTGTGATGAGGGTGTGTGTGTGGGGGGGGGAAAGGGGTTTAGTGGAGGGTTGGGGGGTGAGGTCCAGCCCTGAGAGATGAGGGTGTGTGCGCATGGGGGGAGATGAAGGGGTTTGTTTAGTGGAGGGTTGGGGAGTGTCTGGCAGTGGGTATGGGGGTATCCAGCCCTGTGAGATGAGGGTGTGTGTGGGGGAGAAGGGGTTTGTTTAGTGGAGGGATGGGGGGTATCTGGCCCTGTGTGATGAGGGTGTGTGTGTGTGGGGAGAGGGTTTTTTTTAGGGGAGGGTTGGCGGGGGTCCAGCCCTGTGTGATGAGGGTGTGTGGGGGGGGCAGGGGAGGGGATTTAGTGGAGGGTTGGTGTCCAGCCCTGTGAGGTGAGGGTGTGGGAAGGGATTTAGTGGAGGGTTAGGGGTGTCCAGCCCTGTGTGATGAGGGTGTGCGTGTATCGGGGGGAGAGGTTTAGTGGAGGGTTGGGGGTGTCCAGCCCTGTGTGATGAGGTGTGTGTGGGGGGCAGGGAGGGATTGAGTGGAGGGGATTTAGTGGAGGGTTGGTGTCCAGCCCTGTGAGGTGAGGGTGTGTGGGAAGGGATTTAGTGGAGGGTTAGGGGGTGTCCAGCCCTGTGTGATGAGGGTGTGCGTGTATCGGGGGGAGAGGTTTAGTGGAGGGTTGGGGGTGTCCAGCCCTGTGTGATGAGGGTGTGTGTGGGGGGGCAGGGGAGGGGATTTAGTGGAGGGGATTTAGTGGAGGGTTGGTGTCCAGCCCTGTGAGGTGAGGGTGTGTGGGAAGGGATTTAGTGGAGGGTTAGGGGGTGTCCAGCCCTGTGTGATGAGGGTGTGCGTGTATCGGGGGGAGAGGTTTAGTGGAGGGTTGGGGGTGTCCAGCCCTGTGTGAGGGTGTGTGTGGCGGGGAAGATATTTAGTGGAGGGTTGGTGTCCAGCCCTGTGTGAGGTTGTGTGTGTGGGGAAGGGGTTTAGTGGAGGGTTTGGGGGCGTCCAGCCCTGTGTGATGAGGGTGTGGGTGTGGGTGGGGAGAAGGGGTGTGTGTAGGGGAGGGTTGGGGGGTGTCTGGCAGTGGGGATGAGGGTGTCCAGCCCGGTGAGATGAGGGTGTGGGGAGAAGGGGTTTGTTTAGTGGCGGGTTGGGGGTGTCTGGCACTGGGGATGGGGGGATGAAGGGGTTTGTTTAGGGAGGGTTGGGGGTGTCTGGCACTGGGGATGTGGGGAAGGGGTTTGTTTAGTGGCGGGTTGGGGGTGTCTGGCACTGGGGATGGGGATGAAGGGGTTTGTTTAGGGATGGGTTGGGGGGTGTCTGGCACTGGGGATGGGGGGGATGAAGGGGTTTGTTTAGTGGCGGGTTGGGGGGTGTCTGGCACTGGGGATGGGGGGGGAGGAAGGGGTTTGTTTAGTGGCGGGTTGGGGGGTGTCTGGCACTGGGGCTGGGGGGGATGAAGGGGTTTGTTTAGTGGCGGGTTGGGGGGTGTCTGGCACTGGGGAGGTGGGGGGGATGAAGGGGTTTGTTTAGGGGAGGGTTGGGGGTGTCTGGTGGCGGGGATGTGGGGAAGGGGTTTGTTTAGTGGCGGGTTGGGGGGTGTCTGGCACTGGGGATGGGGGGGATGAAGGGGTTTGTTTAGTGGCGGGTTGGGGGTGTCTGGCACTGGGGATGGGGGATGAAGGGGTTTGTTTAGGGAGGGTTGGGGGTGTCTGGCGGCGGGGATGTGGGGATGAAGGGGTTTGTTTAGTGGCGGGTTGGGGGTGTCTGGCACTGGGGATAGGGGATGAAGGGGTTTGTTTAGTGGCGGGTTGGGGGTGTCTGGCACTGGGGATGGGGATGAAGGGGTTTGTTTAGTGGCGGGTTGGGGGTGTCTGGCACTGGGGATGGGGATGAAGGGGTTTGTTTAGGCGAGGGTTGGGGGGTGTCTGGCGGCGCGGGGGGTGTAGGCTGCTGCGAGGTGCTTCTGGACCCCGCACCCCGTGTCCGTGGGCGGGGCGTTCCCAGCCCCACCCACTGGTGCGGGCACGGGGCAGGTTCCCATGGGGATTCCCTGCGGGGGGGGGGTAGGGCTCCCCGCACGGGGGGAGGGGGCGCGCGGCTGCTCTAACGCTCCCAGCGCGCACACGTCACCTCCCCTCCCCCGCGCGGGGCTGGGAGCCGACCCCCCGCAGGCGGCAGCACGAGCGCAGCCCCCTCCCCTCAGCGCGTGGGAAGGGAGGGGGGAGGCGGGCGCGGGCAGTGCGCATGCTCCTGGTGCGCGGCGCCCCCGCTCGGCCGCGCTCGGCGCCGCTCGGCTATTTCCGCCTCTTTGTTTTAAACTCCGGCCGGAATTTTTTCCTTCTTTTGGGGGAGAGTCGGAGGGAGCGGAGCCCCCCCGCGGGCGGACACGGCGCCCCGCCGCCCGGTCCCCGCGCCGCCAGGTCAGTGCCCGGGCCCCCTCCGCCCCGCGGGGCTGACCCCGCTCCGGCGGGCCGGGCCGTGGCAGGCTGCCGAGGAGCAGCCCCGAGACCCCCGGCGTGGGGCAGGGGAGGGTCCGGCGCCCCCTCCCCGGGGAGACATCGCCTCCCCCCCGCAGCGTTTCCCCGGGGAGGGGGCGCGGGGAGGGGAGCGGGGCCGGTCCCTCCGCCCCCACAGCCTGGGGAGGGGGCGCTTTAACTTTCTGTGTCGGCGGCGGCAGCAGCAGGGTTGGTCAAGGACGTCTGCACCCCTCCCCCCCGACTGTGTCTGTCTGTCCGTCCCCCCCCCCGTGTCTGTCCGTCCGTCCCTCCCCCCGTGTGCATCCATTCGTCCCTCCCCCCGACTGTGCCTGTCTGTCCGCTCCCCCCAGCCCGCCCCCGTCTGTGGTGTGAGTGTCTGTGCTCCTATTCCCCATCCCCCCCCATCCCCGTGTGGGTGGGGGGGTGTCTGTGCTTCTATCCTCCCCCAGTTCCCGTGTGTCTGTCTGTCTGTCCGTCCGCCCCTCCTCCTCCTCTTCCTCCCCCGCCTTTGCATGGCCAGGGCTCTCCTCTCTGCAGCCCCCCTTCTCCCAGTATGCAGAGCCGCCTGGCATGTGGGGGAGCCCGCCCGGCCTGTCCTGGTAGTGCCCGGCCCCAGCCGGCTAAGCTTGGCAGAGACTCCCCTGTTGTGCAGTGTCTCAGGTGTGTCTGGGTACGGTGAGGGGGGTTTGGGGTGCGGGTTGGCTGAGTCTCCTTCTGAGCCTCCCCCCTCCGCCCCCCCTCCAGTCAGGGGTTGGTTTACATTGCTAAGAAAAACCCAGCATTTGAAAAATGTCTGTCCCTGGGGCCATCGAGAGAAGTGGGGTTAAACTGGGTGAGACATGACCTTATCTGTGAATAGCTATGGCTCTTAGTGGTGTGTTTGTGTGGGAATCTGGAATAGCTCATAGGTTTTCAGGCTTGTGAAAAGGATCACCTGAAGTGGTACCAATTGGTAAAATAATGGATCTGTTTTTGCCAAAATTTTCTCATGGCCTGATGTTACACAGTGAAGTTCGGTTGTTTTCAACTGTAATGTTTAGTATCAGAGGGGTAGCCGTGTTAGTCTGGATCTGTAAAAGCAGCAAAGAATCCTGTGGCACCTTATAGACTAACAGACGTTTTGGAGCATGAGCTTTCGTGGGTGAATACCCACATCCGACTAAGTGGGTATTCACCCACAAAAGCTCATGCTCCAAAACATCTGTTAGTCTATAAGGTGCCACACGATTCTTTGCATCTGTAATGTTGTGTCTTCTCAGCAAAGTGCAAATTTAATAGTAACACTGCAGTGTCTTTTAGTCCACAAGTGATTAGTGTCACCTCAAACTGGCCTGTGAAGAAATGTAGTGTATCATGAACTTGACACTATCATGGTTAAAGGTCTTGGTACTTACACCGTATTACTATTTGAATGCCCTTTTACTAATGCAAGTGGAACTCAGTCTGAAAAAATTAAATACTTCTAGTTTAACATAACTTTAATTCAGGGACCCAGGGTTAGTGTAACTGTTTTTCTGCACTCAGGTTTCTGGTTACCAATATATCAAATCCAATCTTTATAGATTCTGCTTAATTATCACATTGTGCTCTGGAATTTTCCTTTAAAAACTTCTAACTTTGATGTTCTCCAGCTTTATTACTGCCAAACTGTCCTACTTGTTTTTCTTAGAAAAACAAATATACTTATAAATTTGAAGAGTTTTTCTTATAGGCATGTATACCTCAAGGTGCAATGTGTACTACAACTTGTAAATCAGATGTGTCACTTCCAATGTTCGTTCTACACTATGAAACAATCTAAAGTTCATATTATTAATGGCAATTCCATGTACTTTGAGGACTTAAGTACAACCTTTCTTAGTGCTAAGTGTTCCATATTGATAAGATCCCTCAGTGACTGATTTAAATAAACTGTTTTAACCAGTGATGTGCCTTGTAAAGGTTTGTTTGTAATTCATAAGACTTATTTGGTAGATGAGAAGTTTCCTTTCTGGGAATGGATGACTTGTACACTTCATAGAAGGCCTTGTTTACATTTCTTTAATTGCCCACTAAAACCTATTAATTAAAAGTGTATGTAAGGGAATACATTCTGTGTGGAACTGGAAGAAGTCAGTGATCATTTACCCCCATAAGATGAGGGACACCAATCTTTTTAAAGAGTGCTCTACAGAAGGTACAGCAGAAAAGTTAATTGATTTAAATTTGGGTGCTGGTATAAATACTGCATTTTTTTCAAAGCCCTTATTGGACCAAAAATCTGTCATATTTTTTATTCATATGGACTGATCTAGCAAAATCTGATCATGTGAGTCAAGGATGAATGCTTGTTAAATTCTGTGTTGTCTTGAAGCTGATTGAGATTCGGTAAGCATTTATATTGTGCTAGCATTGCTATCTAGATAAAACTAAACACCATTGTATGAAGGTTTTTTTACTACTAGATAAACTCTGAACCAGAACCTCAAGGTACAGTACTATAATCATTAGTTCTGATCAACTTAATCCTGCATTCTCATAGCCTTAGTCAGATGAGTCTATGTCTACACTACCGTGGTAAGTTGACCTACGCTATGCAACTCCAGCTATGTGAATAATATAGCTGGACTTGATGTACCTTAGGTCGAATTACGTGGGGTCTACATCGCAGGGGGTTGACGGGAGAAAAATCTGTCAACTTACCTTACTCTTCTTGTCTGGGGTAGAGTACAGGGGTTGACTGGAGAGTGCTCTGCAGTTGATTTGGTGGGTCTTTACAAGACCCGCTAAATCGACTGCCGGTGGATCGATCTCAGAGCGTCGATCCCCGTTGTAGTGTAGACCTGCCCAAACTGTGTCCACTAAATGTGAAATAGACTTATACTGTAAACAGGTAACCTTACTAAATATTATTTCTCCACTAACATCCTTGATTATTAAATTTCTGCTTTAATGGACTTCAATATTATGTTCCCAAATGACTCCTTACACTGGTTTTAGTTAACTGAAAAAATGGACAGTGTGGTGGTTACTCAGAGCTGAAAATTAGAATCTTATTGAAAATTTGACTCTACAGTAAACCACCCATGGAATACATTAAAATAAATCTCTGCATGGAAACTCCAACTGGCTTATTGATGTTAGGGAGAAATCACCTGTTGAATTGGTATGAACCTGTGTTTTGAAAACCATTCAAGTCTGTAATCATCTGCTTCCCATCAACTGTTGTCTTTGAGGCTGTAATATCTTAAAAACATGCAGTGGAGCAAGATGTCTTGCAGGAATTTGAATGCCAGCATTTTTTGGTGCTCTTTCATATTGGGCAGGTGGCCCACTTGGTACATAGTTTGAAACAGAAATACTTACAAGCATTTATTAATAATTTGGAGCACATAGTGCTTGGTGATATACAACTAACTTTAGGTCTTCCGCCGCCAGGTGCTCTTGAATGTTCACTACTTTTTGATATCCCTAATAAAAATGGTTGAATGTCATCTAGGGCTATGCAGTAGTGTTGGTATAAGTACACTGTCAATTTTGTCTTGTGCTAGTTTTCTCTATCTTTTCTGCCCTTCAGTCTGATCAAAATAAGTTCAGATCTGGGTAGATACTGTCAGTGTCCAGAATCTGCTAGTTATGTGTTTCATTTTTATTAACAAAAGTTCGGTCTAAACTAAATTCATAGTAAAACTAAAGGCAAATGTTAAGCCATTAAATAAGGGTCAGGCTGACTGGCTTAAAGACTCTCTACTTGCTGTGTTCATGTAGACTAGCGAGGATAAAAGAAAGTTGCTTTGCACCAGAAGACATCCCAGCTGTTGTGAAATGCCATTGGCTTTTTGTTAGAGATGATGCCACTAGTCTGGTAGAAGAGATCTATATGCTACACTCTTGTATTGTAGTGCAACGGTACTAATTTTCAACAGTTTAGAAACATTGCCATACTTAGATTCACTCAAGAAAATATAACTCATATTTCCGAATTAATACTCTACCTGTGTGTCAAGTTCACAGCGTACATAGTAACGAGGGGGAAAAAAACTGGAGAAAAGTGGTGAGAACTCATGGAGTTGAAAACATTGACTGCTATTGAAGACATTAACAAAACCTGTCATCTCAGAGGTTTAGAATTCTTCCCTCTGTTACAGGGCTAAGTTTGTCGGGAGGAGGGAGTGGAACAGAAGCAAACAATGGCTTGATAGTTCAGACACTTTTTTTTACTCTTTCACAAGAGAGGCTGCTGTTTGGGTGAGAGTAAGAGTTTTTTAACCTTTCAGAAGGAACTACAGAGACAGAACTATGTTTGTGCAAAATAGTGAAAATTCTCTTCAGGGGAAAATAAGAAAATTGTCTGTTCCTGAAGTGACTTGTCAGCCCTTGCCAGACACAATAGTTACTGTATTTGCTTATTGAAAAAGGCCACCTCCTACTATAACCAAATCAGTTGTAACGTAGCTGTGTATACCTGAACTAGTGCTAATAGTGCTTTTCCCCAGAGGTGCTTCTGATCAGCAGCTGCACTGATGTGTGCAAACTCTGGAAAGGTATCTACCTATGTATGTACTGCAATGAACTTGATTCATGAAACATGTTAAGTGCATTTGCATTGCTTTGATGATGGTATGAAGCATTTGATACTGGAATGCAGCCTTCCCATTTGTTTTTTGAGTGTTTTATTAATGAAGATATTCTCAAATACGTTTTTAAATGTTTTATAGAAGATTAATTTGAAAAGTGGATTTGCCGCAAGAGAATAGTTTACTTCAAGGAAACCCCAAGTAGCAGTTCCCTATCTTTGTACTTTTCATCATTATAGTCTTTGTGTGCGTGTGCGTTTTAAAAGCCCTCTCACCTGAAAGTTCCTTCCATATTTCTTTCAACTAC
Source organism: Mauremys reevesii (assembly GCF_016161935.1). Taxonomy (NCBI): domain Eukaryota; kingdom Metazoa; phylum Chordata; order Testudines; family Geoemydidae; genus Mauremys; species Mauremys reevesii. Next base: position 118,511,174 of record NC_052628.1, read on the forward strand.
CTCAAAATCATTATTTTTATCTTGCTCTAGAGTGACAGGAAGTGAATTTATGATATCTCCATGGACATGCGTTTGAGCTGCTATTGACACATAACTTTATGATCCTTTCATATTCTAACCTTGTCACTGACAGTAACTTAAAATGTCCGAAAGTTTTAAGGTTAAAACTTGTAATTCAATGGCAATAACTTCTGTTAGTATCAGGTGAACTTGGGGATAATTGTCTACACTTCAGAAATAGCATAGCTTTTTCTTGGTTTCTGTTAAGATGGGAAACATTTATTCCTTAGTATACACCTGATGCTGCTGTGCAGTAGCAAGTTTTTTTAGCTAGTTAAAAGTGAATACCGTTGAATTGCTGACTTGCAAATGATTATCTTGTCAACAAACCTCTCAGTTTAACTAACACATGAATAATTTTTCACTGTTATTCTTATATCCAGATATTCAATATGTTACACTTCCGTATCTTCAGTAGAACATATATCTATATCCATAGAACATATATCCAAATTATGACTGTAATTTAAAATTAAGAAAGACCTAGCCCAATAGATTATCTCTGAGGGATTCTCTAACAGCGTGCATTCAAAAACATAATCTAACCGTGTACAAATATAAACCTCAACCTATTTAAAACAATATGTAAACCTAGCTGGTGTCCCCAGATTGCACAGCTTTTGTATGAAATATTCTTATACAATGCTCTTTTCATTTTGTCAACTGAAGGAACAACTTGAAGTTAGTTAGTTCTCTTGTACTTTCAAGTATTTTATCTAGAAAAGCTATGGTTCACTTTTGCAGATAGTGTTTCCTAGTATGTGGGAGTCATTTATTGGTTTAAGTACATAGATTGGCATAATTGAAGCTATGAGTAAATTGATTACTAATTCTGTGTGTGTTAACGTATTAGACAGGAGCAAGGCATTTTTCATGGTGTAATCAGGGTGGATTTGATTTAAATCACTAGTCAGGAAGACTCGATTTAATCATGGATTTCTACATAAAAGTGCATTCTTGTTAGTTGTTATAATATTAATACATATTCTTCACAACTCAGAGATAGATGTAGATTTCATTTTTAGAAGGCACACACTATACATTTTTAAGTGATTTATTTTGAAAACTTTTCAGATTAGTTTTACTGCTATATCAGAAAATGAATGATTGCTTGGTTATTTCATTTACCAAAGGTAATTCTGCAGAAAAGGACCTAGGGGTTATGGTGGACGAAAAGCTGAATATGAGTCAACAGTGTGCCCTTGTTGCCAAGAAGGCTAATGGCATTTTGGGTTGTATAAGTAGGGGCATTTCCAGCAGATCGAGGGATGTGATCATTCCCCTCTACTCAGCACTGGTGAGGCCTCATCTGGAGTACTGTGTCCAGTTTTGGGCCCCACACTACAAGAAGGATGTGGATAAATTGGAGAGAGTCCAGCGGAGGGCAACAAAAATGATTAGGGGGCTGGAGCACATGACTTATGAGGAGAGGCTGAGGGAACTGGGATTGTTTAGCCTGCAGAAGAGAAGAATGAGGGGGGATTTGATAGGTGCTTTCAACTACCTGAAAGGGGGTTCCAAAGAGGATGGATCTAGACTGTTCTCAGTGGTAGCAGATGACAGAACAAGGAGTAATGGTCTCAAGATACAGAGGGGGAGGTTTAGGTTGGACATTAGGAAAAACTTTTTCACTAGTAGTGTGGTGAAGACCTGGAATGGGTTACCTAGGGAGGTAGTGGAATCTCCTTCCTTAGAGGTTTTTAAGGTCAGGCTTGACAAAGCCCTGGCTGGGATGATTTAGTTGGGTTTGGTCCTGCTTTGAGCAGGGGGTTGGACTAGATGACCTCCTGAGGTCCCTTCCAACCCTGAGATTCTATGATTCTATGATTTGAAGCAGATAGTTCAGCTCCCAATGACTTAATAAATATCTCCAATTCAACAGGTTAATCATTAATATTTGGAGGATTTTCTTGCTATGCTGTATTAGGAGGAGAGCATCACCAGACAGACATTTAAAATTGTTTTATTTAACTAAAATAACAATGTTATGTATTCTGGATTTTGTTCTTCAACAGCAAACATATAATATTTTAACAAAACAAGCGCATGAATTTTTGAATTTAGTTAAACAATCAAGTTTTTTAAAATCAAATTTGTTTTTGTTAAAATTGATTTTTAACTAAAATAGTTAAATGAAATATTAAAAAAAATATTAAATCGACTATGTCAGCCAGGTCAACATGAGAAACTTAAAATATTGGCTTCTGCAGCTAACTCAGTTGGCTTCACCGTCATTTTCCTGTTTGTTCATAATCTGGAAAAGAAAAACAAACTTTCCTGCTTTTTCAGGTCCCAAACGATTTCTCAATTTGGAATGAATTAGTCCAAAGGCAGAAAATATTCTTTCTACACCAGAAATAGGCTTCAGGGTACTCAATATGTATTCAACATTTCTCTTAAGCCCAGTGTTGAGAACTTTGGCTGTGACAGTACCATCTATTTTTTCACGATTTTGTTCACAAACTGTCATCAGATTAGGCCAGTCCAAACCCCAAAGTGTATCAGGCCATTGGAAGTGAGGCTTCCAATGGTAGCGTTTAATGCCAGAAGGTGCCATTAGATCATCTAGTCTGACCTCCTGTATATCACAGGCCTTTAAATTTCACGCAGCTGCCCCTGTCTTGAGACGTGTAACTTGTGCTCCAGAACTTTTGATTTGAAGACACCGCTTCCCTTGATAGTTTGTGCCAATGATTAATCTCACACTCTGTTGAAAATTCTTGCCTAATTTCTAATTTGAATTTGTTTGGCTTCCACTTCCAGCCAATTGTTGGTATGCCTTTCTCTGCTAGATTAAAGACCCTTTAGTAACTGGTATTTTCTTCCCATGAAGGTACTTATACACCATAATCCATCTTTTTTGATTGAGCTTTTTAAATCTCACTGTAAGGCACTGACTCTAGCTTGTGAATCATTTTTGTGGCTCTTTCCTGCAACCTCTCCAACTTTTCAGCATCCTTTTAAAAATATGGATACCACAACTGGATGCAGTGTTCCATTACTGGTTTCACAAATATTGTACACGGAGGTAAAATCTCCTCCCTAAGCCTGCTCATTACTCCTGCTCCTGTTTAGATATCCAAAAATCACATTAGCTCTTTTTGCCAAAGCATTGCCCTTGAATCTTGTGATGAGTTACTTGTCTGCTGTGAACCCTGAATTGTTTCCCCATGTACAGTGTTTCCCAAACTCCTGCTATATAATCCCCCTTCAGGAAAATAAATAAAATGTACACCTATGCCATGTGCTAAAGGCCTACCCATCTTACACAATACTTCCACACATCCCAGTTGGTGGTTTGCTTTCCTGAAGCATTGTGTCCCACAGTTGGAGTAAGGCTGCCTTACTCCAACTGGAAAGGACAACCTAGTTGTGATAAAGTTGGCAAAGTATATTTTAACTCTCAAAATTAAATCCAATAGGTGCTCTAACTTGCTGTATTTTAATGAATTGAGAAGAATTAATCTCAGTAGGCTAGCATCTGTTGAATGTGAGACACTTCTCCTAAACTGCTTTGTAGTAGTTTTCACAGAAAGTGGTGGCCACTCCACACTCTGGAATAGTCTTCAGTCTGATGAAATCCCAGCTAAAGTCAATATCATGAAGGCCAGGTACAGAGATGCGAAGCGCTCTGTAAGGGCGAACCACCAGACAATAGAGTGATTCAATGTGGACACTGGTGTGAAGCACGACTGCATTTTACCTTTGTTATTTGGCATTTACATAGACTGGATAATGAAGTGAATTCAGTGGAACAGGTGCAGAGAAGGGCTTCTGTGATGATCAGCGAAATGGAGAATCTGCCATATGAGTGGAGACTTAAGGAGCTTGGCTTGTTTAGCCTAACCAAATGAAGGCTGAGGGGAGATATGATTGCTCTCTGTAAATACATGAGAGTGATAAACAGGAGGGAGGGAGCGGGAAGATGTAAGCTAGACACTAATGCTGACACAAGAAGAAATGGATATAAACTGGCCCTCACAAGTTTAGGCTTGAAATTAGATGCTGGTTTCTAACCAGCAGAGGAGGGAAGTTCTGGAACATCCTCCCAAGAGGAGCAGTGGGGGCAAAAAACCTAACTTGTTTCAAGACTGAGCTTGATAAGATTATGGAGAGGATGGTATAATGAAGTTGCCAGCAATGGCATATGGCCCATCTACGACTACTAGTAGCAAATATCTCCAGTGGCCAGAGATGGGACACTAGATGGGGAGGGCTATGAATCTACAGTGAATTGTTTCCAAGGTGTCTGGGTGATCGGTCTTGCCCATGTGCACAGGCTCCAACTGATCACCATATTTGGGTTTGGACGGAATTTTTCTACAGGTCACATTGGCAGAGATCCTCTGGGGTTTTCGCCTTTCTCTGCACCACGGGTCATCAGTCACTTGCTGGCTTAAGTAGAATAAATGGTGGAGTCTCTGTAACTAAAAATCTTTATATCACGATTTGAGGACTTGATTAACTCAGCCAAAGTTATGGGTCTAGTACAGAAGCGGGTAGGTGAGGTTTTGTGGCCTGCAATGTGCAGAAGGTCCAACTAGGCGATCATGATGGTGCCTTCTGGCTTTAAAGTCTGAGTCTATGGGCTTGTCTACACTTGTGGCGCTGCAACAGCATAGTTGCAGCACTTAGTGAAGATGCTGCTTATGCCGATGGGAGAGCTTGTCATGTTGGCATAGGTATTCCACCTCCCCAAGAGGCAGTAGCTATGTCAACATGCCACTGCCTACGCTGGGGGTTAGGTTGGTATAATTATGTCGCAGAGTTGTGGATTTACTGAAATTGGTAGTGTAGCCCATGCCTAAGTGTATTAGCAGCACAAAGACTGGAATATCATGGGCATATGGCAAATGCCCAGAAGACCTAGACTTTGCTGATGATACTGTGCTACTGAATGACTCCCCCGAAAAGTTACAGCCAAAGACAGGCAAGCTGGCAGAAACTGCAGGTTAACCAGGCTTAAAATTTGTTATGCTAAAACAAACATCTTTGAAACTCAGACATCAGGCAGTAACATCACATTAGAAGGCAAAAATATCAAGAAAGTAGAACAGTTCATCTGGGGAGCAACATATTGGTCAACAGATCTTAAGAAGAAAGTGACATCAAGATAGGAAAGGCACCCACAGCATTTACTAAACTTTAATATATGGAGGGGGGGAGAAGAGAGCATCAGAACAAAACTGAGAGTTTGCAATTCAAACATAATCTCAGTGCTAACATATGGCTGTGAAAGCTGGAGATCTGCCAAAGTGATAGACAGAAAACTAGAAGCTTTGAAAATGAAGTCTTTCCAACCAATGTAAGAACTTATTACCTGTGGAGAGATCAGAGAAATCACCAACCAGTAAGCTTGTTTTCCCCCAGAATCAGAAGGAAGTGCTGGATGTATTTGGGACATGTACACCGGATGCCAACATACAGACTCTCACATGAAGCTGTCAGGTGGAAGTCAACTGCTGTGAAGAAACAAGGGCGCCCAGAAGAAACAGTTAAGAAAAACTCCTAGCAGGGAGGACAGAACAATCTATCTTAACACAATAGAGCAGATGGAAGCAGCAGCAAATGACAGAGAAGAATGGAAAGAGACTCATTTCTGTCCTGTGTGCCAACATTAGTATGGGAAGGATGTAAGTAACGTAAAACAATGGCTATACCTTTCTCTGACTTAGAGGTGACTGGTGCCAACTGGCCCTGCTGTTTGACCCAACCCATAACTCTGATATTTCTGATATTAGACTGCCAAGATAAGAACTATAAATTCACAAAAGCTCAGCTTTCTTTAAAAATTAGTTTAGAATTTAGAAGTTTTTGGCCAAAGCACATATCAAGCTATTTACATTTTTGTAGGGTTTTCAAACTTTGGGTTAGGGTAGCTACCAAAATTTGAGTGTTTCAGATAATCTGATTATGACGCATTTCCCTCTTTCTCCTCCATTTCCTCTCCCTCCCAAAGATCCATAAATTGAGTGAACTGTCATTGTGTCATTTTTAGCTATAGGGAGCTAAAAATGTTACGTAGATCTCTTAAAGGGAGCATTTACAAATGCTATCTCATGAATTGTTTACTTGTGACTTTTCAGAAAATAGTCTATACTTGGAGTAAGTGCTGTAAGCATGTAGAGCAGGGGTTGAAAACCTTTCAGAAGTGGTGTGCCGAGTCTTCATTCGTTCACTCTAATTTAAGGTTTTGTGTGCCAGTAATACATTTTAACGTTCTTAGAAGGTCTCTTTCTATAAGTCTATAATATATAACTAAACTATTGTTGTATGTAAAGTAAATAAGGTTTTTAAAATGTTTAAGAAGCTTCATTTAAAATTAAATAAAATGCAGAGCCCCCCGGACCAGTGGCCAGGACCCAGGCAGTGAGAGTGCCACTGAAAATCAGCTTGCGTGCCGCCTTCGGCGCCCGTGCCATAGGTTGCCTACCCCTGATGTAGAGGATAACACTGTATTACCAATATTCAAATTGGATATTCATTTATCTCGGTAGCAGTCCCAGTAAAGTCAGCAACTCTTAATGAGACACCATATTCTGTTTGGAGTTACTCTATACTTATGACCTCCATAATGTAGTGTCTGAGAGCCTTGCAGTGTGTTTGTCCTCGCAACATTCCTGTGAGGTTGGGAAGTACCATTCCCATTTCACAGATGGAGACCTGAGGCACATAGGTTAAGTGAGTTACCCAAGTTTGTTGAGGGACTTGAAGCAGGTCTTTTAAATCCTAGGCTAGTGCCTTAACCACTGCATAATCCTTCCTCTCATATCACGGAAACATAAAACAAGATTAAATTTGTGTAAATTTAAATACAGCCATAATGATGGAGCCACTATGATGCCTCTATAATATGAGCAAATTTGAACTGAATACATTACAGTGACCAAAAATGCATCATGCAGATATGTTTGTACTCTTTTTTTACCTTTTGAAGTGCGGATATGCAATCTTTTTAAAGTGGTTAAGAGGAAAGTATTTCTCCATTTTAGCCTTAATCCGTTGGCCTTGTTCTGTGACCTCTTCATTGGAGCCAAATAAGTAAGGTGAGCTGCTCTGTGAGTTTTCTCACAACTGCCTTAGTCACTCAAAGCTCCCCATATTAATGAACCACTTCCTTAGCTAATCACCCGTATGGCCATTAATAAGTAGTAAAGATTTTTTTTGATAAGGAAAGAATTTTCAAAAACATTCCCTGGATTTTCTCTAGACCTAAAAGCAAAAAGGGACCAAATGCCTCTGAACAGAGTATCTTAGATCAGTGGCTCTCAACCTCTCCAGACTACTGTACTGAGTCTGATTAGTCTTACAAGACCCCCAAGTTTTGCCTCAGTTAAAATCTACCTGCTTACAAAATCAGACATAAAAATACAAAAGTGTCACAGCCCGCAATCGCTGAAAAAATGCGTACTTTCTCATTGTCTGTATGACATTTTAGTTTGTACTGACTTTGCTGGTGCTTTCTATGTAGCCTGTTGTAAAACTAGGCAAATATCTAGATTAGGTGATGCGCCCTTGGAAGAACTCTATGTTCCCCCAGGGGTACACATGCCCCTGGCGGAGAATCACTCTCTTAGATTATCTGGGTGTATTGTGTGCAGATCTGTTCATGTGGCTTCCCAAGTGGGATCTTCGCTCCTACCAGCCATCCAAACTTTTCGCTTTTAACACTTCACGTTATAACAAAATGGTCCAAAAGGTTATCAAACAAAGAGTAAGGAAAAAAATCTGGCAGTAGTGGCAGTGTTGGATAACTATAAATTTCTGATTGTCACAATGTGCAAGTCATATTTTAAGAGGTACTTTCAACCTAAAACAAAAAATAATAAAAAAAATCCCTCATACAGATCTTTAGATCTATCTTGTCCTGCTGCTGTTTATATTTTAATAGTTTTCTTCAGTCTGGTTTATCTTTCTATTTGATCTCTCAATTAAGTCATAATCCTCTTACTGCTGATATTTGTTACCATAGAAATTTTGTCATTCAGCATTATTATTTCACTGTAGATTTAAATAGAAAAAGGAAAAATGTTTGTATTAAAACAATTTAAACAGCAAAGATTGTAAAAAATAAAAAATTTGCAGTGTGGATAGATATAGGTTTAAATCTGATAACATTTATAAGTTTTTCCCCTAAGTATTAAAAGATTTTTGAATTGATTTGAAAGGTTTGTTTGTTTGTTTTTTGTTTTATTTTTAAATAATTGGTAGTGTCTGGGCAAAGCAGGAAAAAGTTAGTAGACTTCAGCTAGCCTTTGGGAATAACATACTAGTCAGAGGCCAGTCCAGTTCTGAGAAGCCACAGCTTTTCCCAAAAAGGGTGGGTGGAAAAAGGAGGCGTTAGGCATTATGCACCAAAAGGTAGGGGGGTACTTCATTGGTGCAAGAACAACTACTGGTTGGACCAGAACTCCTGACCTGTTGGGACTGGTGCATCTCTGCTACTCTATCTTTTTTTTTTTTTTTTTTTTAAATCTTCTCTTTGAACACCTCCCAGTGCCTACTTTAGGTGCTTGCAGCTTCTTCACATAGCAGCTAAGCAAGACTGGCCTGAATATTGTTTGTTTCACTGTTGCCCCCAACATTCTGAATAGCAGCTGAGAATGTGCCTAGTGTTTTGTTAACTTTGCTCTGCCTCTGCTTAGGGAAAGCAGCAAGCAGTAGACGCACTGGAGCTGTTTGTCTCCAGACTGAGGAAGGTGATATCAGTGCCTAGATATCATGGTGAGCAGCGCTATATTTGTATGAAAGCAAATTAAAAACAGAGACAGTTAACATCTGGATAGGTTTCAGAGTAGTAGCCGTGTTAGTCTGTATCAGCAAAAACAACCAGGAGTCCTTGTGGCACCCTGGGGACTAACAAATTTCACATCTGGATAGTTACCTTTGCAGCTAGAAACTATTTAAATTCTGCAGGAACAGTTTAGGCCCACCTCACCTCACCCAAGGAAAAGTGTGTGTTTTGCCACTTGTGCCTGGGCAAGTGGGTTTCTCAACATAAAGCACACAGTTCACTTCTTTTTTTAAAATAAGGGGAACATGTTGATAAAAACATATCTTTCGGCCCCTAAAATCAACAATGCAACTTGCAGCTCTGGAGCATCTGTGATCTTTTCTGGCCACCTTGGCGGATCAGCTAGCTCTAACAGGTGGTAGAACTCTAGATGGTAGTAGAGTTTATAGTAGTTGCACTTTCTGACTTTGTGAGAGCAAACATTTGCTTCATTAAATAACTTCATATTTTGTATAAATTCCAAGGATAGACATAAATTATACTTAGTCTAAATAAGTTATTAAATGGGCAGTTCTGTATAACAATTGGTCTCCTGTATGGATAGCCATAGACTGAAAGGAAAACATATCTCAGCTTGAAAAGGCTAGACTGATGCAGTAAAGTGAGATCCCACTAGATGACTAACACAACTTGGCTACATGTAGGTAAGTAAACTGTTTCTGTGAGTTAGGGTATGTTGGATCCTTCTGTCTGTTTAAGCTGAGCATAATGATTGATACTTCAGATTTTGCCTTATGGCACAAATCGATCAGCCAGAGTGCTACTTGATGACTTACAGCCAGGATCCAAATTCTATCATTGGAGTACCACTGAAGAGACTGCATTAGTTTTTGGCATCTTTACATTTAAAAATCACCATGTCCCCTCTCATGTCTACCACCTTCATTTTCATCCAGTGTTTGAACTGAGTAGTTTTGAGCTGGGGGAAGAATGAAGGCCAGTAGGGGGGCTTCAGGGTTAATCTCCCCAAGAACGCTTTTAGAAAGTACCTGTCATCAAATAATAGGATACTATAATACAAAGGCAAACAACTGGATTTTAGAGGGGTCTTGTTGCTAAGAATATATCATCTATGGTATGGAGTGTCAGATCCTTTACAGAAGGATGAACCCCATCAGAATGCAGGAAATCCCCTCCACCCAACATTTAGTTCAAATACTGGGTGTGTATACAGTATATGCAGAACCTTGCTAATTGGCACACTGAAAATGGTGGCTTTTACCTACTTATCAACAAAGCTGTTATATAGTGTCAAAAGTTCTCAAATTGACTTCATACCTCCAAGTGTATTACAAATATAATACATAAGAAAGGAACATAACCAAGTCGAACTATTTATCAAATATACTTTGATAGATCATTTTGCTCTTTTCTTTACTTGCTAGTTTCAATAGGCTTCTCAATCACTATTGTGAATTAGTGAGGTTCTGTGCTGTACATGAAGTTAGCTTATGTCTACATGTAATATTTGTGTTTGTAACACTGGCAAATTAATACATTAAAATATTCCTATTTGTATGTGAAGGGTCTGTACAAGCCTAATTGCACCATTGCTTATCTAACTTCGTTCTTACTTTCCCATGTATTTTAAAGTTGTCTTTAGAGTCTGTGTTTTGTCCCTTCAGTTACTCACATTGTCCACTTTCACTCTTTACTTCATCATCATCTTCCCATCTGTTCAGTTTTTATCAGATAGAACAAAGGGTCAGCAACATGTTAGCAGCCAGCTCTCTGCAGATCACAAATTGGGAACCTCTACTCCATCTGTTTTCTTTCCTGTATCTACTCCATCCTCATTCTTCCCCAGTGCTGCTTCCTTAGGTCGGGTAAAAACTAGTGTCTTCTGTGCCCTTTCTGGGGATTTTCTTGGTGGTTTTGAATATCACTATGGAGTAACTACATGAAAACAACATTTATTGAAGTTTGAGAATGGGCACATTAGACAAAACCTTTCCATTAATTGACTGAAGTTAAACTATCCTAAAAGTTAAAAGGGAAGGGATGACCACATTAAGGTTCGTGTTAAGCTTATTAGAAAACAGTAAAAAATGTCTGAAATCTAGAGTAGTTGAGTGTTGCTAATTAGAAGTGGGCTAGAGGGTGGAATCTACTATCATTGGCTCTTTAAGAAGGCTGTGGGCTGACTGTGAATGGTAGGATAGGGTGGCTTGGCTTGCTAGAATCTCTTAACTTTCTAGAATACCAGTGGGCATGGCATGTGGTTATATGGTTGTATGTAAAACTGGCACAGCTTCTAGTCTAGTGTTCACTTCATGATGTGCTCCTTTCTCATTCTAACTAGTAAATGCGAAGGTTGCTGATCAATAGTGAAATTAGTGTTGGATACCTTGACGCACAGATAACTGGTAATCAGTTTCCTTCCCTGAAGTGAATGAAGTGATTGGCAACAAGCAACGGTTCCACACTGAGATTCGTGCATTTGAGACTTTTTGAGACCACCACTGACCTTGATACCCAGCCACAATAATTTAGGCTTTTCATGCTGTTTTTCAAGATTAGCTTAATTGAAGAGTAGTTGCTCCTGTTTAATACCCAAGTGTCACATGAAAAATGAAGATTTCACCATTGCAAGTATTCATCGATCAGTGTAGCGGCATCTGCACTGGGGGTTCAGCCAGCATAGCTATGACACTTGGGGTGTGGATTTTTCACATAGTGCCATAGTTTTAAGCATAGACCAGCCCCAAATGTGCACCTTCTATGTGTCAGGGGATGGAATGTGGTCATGGCCGTGGGGGGAAAAAGGAGCACAAGTTCTGATTGTTCTTTGTGTTGGTAGCTCTTTCCTTTCTGTGGAAAGCAGACAGGTGTTGGTATCTTTGCAGTGCTCCTTAGCACTGTAGAGGAGAGAGAATCAACCTGTGATGTTGTTCTGCCATGAAAAAGGCGTTCCTTTTAAATAGACACAGTGGCTGTGGTGGTTTTACAGTTCTACATCTGGAGCAGGGCAGTGAAAATGGTGTTTTGACCCACAGGAGTTGTCAAACCACCATTCTTTATGAGGAGAGTTTTTAAATTTTGCCGTGCTTGGTATCTGCATGATATCATGGACCACAAGAAATCAGTGGCTACAAAAGGCCTATGGGGCTCACAATAAGTGCTAGTGTCTGTAAGAATAAGAGAGGGCATACTGTACTTGTCATTAAACAATTTGTAGGTCTAAAATGAATGATCATTTCCTGCTGGTCCATGTAAAGCACAGTTGTTGCTTAAATAATAGTGGAAGGCCTGCAGTGCACTTTGGCTTACAGAGTTGGGTGGCATAATTAAGGTTAAGAATTTCATGATAAAATTTGAAAAATTTCATGGCATTCTTTGTGCTCAAAATAGTATTTCACATTTTGTGATAGTGCTTTGAGTTTATAATGCATTAGAATTGTAATTGAAATCTTACTGCAGTATTGCAGGTTATTCCCTCAAAGCAGATTATGTACATTGAACTGATGCTTCAAATGTTGTCCTGTGGTGCCATTTACTTTTGTAGTTAATGAATGGGTATATTAATGAGAAATCTTAGATAACTGCAGTAATGCACATCTAACACTCGCAAAAGTGAAGGTGAAGTAATATTTATCGTCTAGAAACTGATTACTAGTTTCCCAAGTAAGATTACTGTCCCAAGTAAACTCAGAGGGCTTTACTTAGGTCAACTTTTTTTTATTGGTCAGTGGGATCTGTGTGCACAGTATCTCTGGAATTAAGGCTCTTTTTTTATTTGAGTGTTTAACTGTAAGTACTCAATACTGAAAACTTCAGCTTTAGTCTATGCTGGCTGTTTTTCTAGTGAGTGAAGATTTGGAGATGAATTTTTTTTAGTAGCTTTACAAAACTCAAGTTATTTCAAATTATTCCTTTTTAAGGGAGTAGAATTCCCCCCTCCCCCCCCCGTCCTGAGTCGGAGGACAAACAAATGTTTGTAGACTACATGAATTCTGTAAGCCTGTAACAACAGATCGGGTGACTGGCGGGGTGGGAGGAGGGAAGAAATAAGGGTTTTTTTTCAAACCTGTTCTACTGGTAAGGCATTGTCCAATTTAACAGGTTAAGTTCAAACAGATATGGGCTGTTTTGACTTCCGTGAGAAGTAAAATCCATTGGTTTGATTTTACCCATTTGCACTTACAGGGACTTTTGGTGTATTTGTAAACTTTAGGGAAACATTGGTAGGTTGAACCTATGACTTTCATAGCTAAAATGAGAATAGAGATCAATCCATTGGTGATGTGAACTGTTAATACATCGTTTCACAAAGGCAATGTACAGTCAGGTTTTAACGGTGGTTAAACTATTGCTGAAACAAACATCTTGGGAATTTAATACCCTCACAATTACTATGGTCTCTAACCTCCCTGTAGATTTTACATAAGGTTATTGAGAAGGTGGTATTGGGCCAACTCAGGAACGTCAGATTTTTCTTAATCTTTGTCAGTTTGTGTTCAGACTTTGGTATAGAATACAGTGTAATATCGTTGTTTATTGAACTTCTAGTGAAGTAGAGGGGTTCATGCTGATTGTACTGTGCCTGCCAGCAATTCTCTATACCATTGACCACAAGGTCCTCTTAATTCTCCTGTTGGGTCATGTAGGAGAGAACAGAGCAACACTTAACGGGGTTTGCTGCTTATCTCCCAAAAGTTTTGAGGGTAGTGTTGGATTCTGCAGCATTCTCTTTTGTTCAATGTATGTGTGAGAGAAATATGATTTTCTGTGCTGCAGTGTCCTCAATATGCTGATGCTTAGTTGTAAATACCCTTCATTTGTATTCTGGTAATGCCTAGAAGCCTGAATCTGGACCCCATTGTGCTAAGCTTTGTTTGAAAACGTAGAATCTTACCAAACCAAGATTCTGCAGGCTTTATTAGTCTTCTAGCATATGAGCTCTGGATTGAAGTGAACTGAAGCAGGGCATGAAGGGGTTTTCTAGTGTGTTGGCCATCTTTACCTTCTGCCAAAATGGTTTGCAACCTTAAAGTTCAGATATCTCCTTCTCTGTTCCTATGTTTTATGGATCGTAGTGCCTTATGATCTACAGCTGGAAAAGGCAGGTGTTAGTAATGGGAGATTCGATTATTAGAAACGTAGATAGCTGGGTTTGTGATGACCGGGAGAACCGTATGGTGACTTGCCTGCCTGGTGCGAAGGTTGTGGATCTCTCGAGGCATCTAGACAGACTTATGTGTAGTGCTGGGGAGGAGCCGGTGGTCGTGGTACATGTAGGTACCAATGACATAGGGAAGGGTAGGAGAGATGTCCTGGAAGCCAAATTTAGGTTGCTAGGGAAGAGACTGAAATCCAGGACCTCTATGGTGGCATTCTCAGAAATGCTCCCAGTTCCATGCGCAGGGCCAGGTAGGCAGGCGGAGCTTCAGAGTCTCAATGCTTGGATGAGACGATGGTGTAGAGAGGAGGGGTTCACGTTCATTAGGAACTGGGGAAACTTCTGGGATGGGAGGAGCCTATACAGGAGAGATGGGCTCCACCTAAACCAAAGTGGAACCAGACTGCTGGCACTAAACATTAAAAAGGTTGTAGAGCAGTTTTTAAACTAGGAGATGGGGGAAAGCTGACTGCTGCAGAGGAGCGTGTGGATCGGACACAGACTTCTCTTAGCGGAGAGTTTGATGATAGAGAATCTCCAGATTATAGTCAGGAGCAGAGGACAGAAGAGGATAATGTAAGGGCCGGATCAGATGATAAACAGTCACATAAAAAAGAATCTGGCACATCAGAAAAGGGCAGACAAATAAACAGGGACAAGTTTTTAAAGTGCTTGTACACAAATGCTAGAAGTCTAAATAATAAGATGGGTGAACTAGAGTGCCTTGTGATAAAGGAGGATATAGATATAATAGGCATCACAGAAACCTGGTGGACTGAGAGCAATCAATGGGACACAATCATTCCGGGGTACAAAATATATCGGAAGGACAGAACAGGTCGGGCAGTGGGAGGAGTGGCACTATATGTGAAAGAAAATGTAGATTCAAATGAAGTAAAAATCTTAAGTGAATCCACATGTTCCATAGAATCTCTGTGGATAGAAATTTGAAGCTCTAATAAAAATATAACATTAGGGATCTATTATCGACCACCTGACCAGGACAGTAATAGTGATGATGAAATGCTTAGAGAAATTAGAGAGGCTATCAAAATTAAGAACCCAATAATAGTGGGAGATTTCAATTATCCCCATATTGACTGGGAGCATTTCACTTCAGGACAAAATGCAGAGATAAAATTTCTCGATACTTTAAATGACTGCTTCATGGAGCAGCTGGTACGGGAACCCACAAGGGGAGAGGCAACTCTAGATTTAATCCTGAGAGGAGCGCAGGAGCTGGTCCAAGAGGTAACTATAGCAGGACCGCTTGCAAATAGTGACCATAATACAATAGCATTCAACATCCCTGTGGTGGGAAGAACACCTCAACTGCCCAACACTGTGGCATTTAATTTCAAAAGGAGGAACTATACAAAAATGAGGGGGTTAGTTAATCGAAAGTTGAAAGGTACAGCGACTAAAGTGAAATCCCTGCAAGCTGCATGGGCCCTTTTTAAAGACACCATAATAGAGGCCCAACTTCAATGTATACCCCAAATTAAGAAACACAGTAAAAGAACTAAAAAAGAGCCACCGTGGCTTAACAACCATGTAAAAGAAGCAGTGAGAGATAAAAAGACTTAATTTAAAAAGTGGAAGTCAAATCCTAGTGAGGCAAATAGAAAGGAGCACAAACACTGCCAACTTAAGTGCAAGAGTGTAATAAGAAAAGCCAAAGAGGAGTTTGAAGAACGGCTAGCCAAAAACACCAAAGGTAATAACAAAATGTTTAAGTACATCAGAAGCAGGAAGCCTGCTAAACAACCAGTGGGGCCCCTTGACGATCAAAATACAAAAGGAGCGCTTAAAGACGATAAAGTCATTGCGGAGAAACTAAATGGATTCTTTGCTTCAGTCTTCACGGCTGAAGATGTTAGGGAGATTCCCAAACCTGAGCTGGCTTTTGTAGGTGACAAATCTGAGGAACTGTCACAGATTGAAGTGTCACTAGAGGTGGTTTTGGAATTAATTGATAAACTCAACATTAACAAGTCACCAGGACCAGATGGCATTCACCCAAGAGTTCTGAAAGAACTCAAATGTGAAGTTGCGGAACTATTAACTAAGGTTTGTAACCTGTCCTTTGAATCGGCTTCGGTACCCAATGACTGGAAGTTAGCTAATGTAACGCCAATATTTAAAAACGGCTCTAGAGGTGATCCCGGCAATTACAGACTGGTAGGTCTAACGTCGGTACCAGGCAAATTAGTCGAAACAATAGTTAAGAAAAAAATTGTCAGACACATAGACAAACATAAACTGTTGAGCAATAGTCAACATGGTTTCTGTAAAGGGAAATCGTGTCTTACTAATCTATTAGAGTTCTTTGAAGGGGTCAACAAACATGTGGACAAGGGGGATCCGGTGGACATGGTGTACTTAGATTTCCAGAAAGCCTTTGACAAGGTCCCTCACCAAAGGCTCTTACGTAAATTAAGCTGTCATGGGATAAAAGGAAAGGTCCTTTCATGGATTGAGAACTGGTTAAAAGACAGGGAACAAAGGGTAGGAATTAATGGTAAATTCTCAGAATGGAGAGGGGTAACTAGTGGTGTTCCCCCCCAAGGGTCAGTCCTAGGACCAATCGTATTCAATTTATTCATAAATGATCTGGAGAAAGGGGTAAACAGTGAGGTGGCAAAGTTTGCAGATGATACTAAACTACTCAAGATAGTAAGACCAAAACAGACTGTGAAGAACTTCAAAAAGATCTCACAAAACTAAGTGATTGGGCAACAAAATGGCAAATGAAATTTAATGTGGATAAATGTAAAGTAATGCACATTGGAAAAAATAACCCCAACTATACATACAACATGATGGGGGCTAATTCAGCTACAACGAGTCAGGAAAAAGATCTTGGAGTCATCGTGGATAGTTCTCTGAAGATGTCCACGCAGTGTGCAGAGGCGGTCAAAAAAGCAAACAGGATGTTAGGAATCATTAAAAAGGGGATAGAGAATAAGACTGAGAATATATTATTGCCCTTATATAAATCCATGGTACGCCCACATCTCGAATACTGTGTACAGATGTGGTCTCCTCACCTCAAAAAAGACATTCTAGCACTAGAAAAGGTTCAGAAAAGGGCAACTAAAATGATTAGGGGTTTGGAGAGGGTCCCATACGAGGAAAAATTAAAGAGGCTAGGACTCTTCAGCTTGGAAAAGAGAAGACTAAGGGGGGATATGATAGAGGTATATAAAATCATGAGTGATGTTGAGAAAGTGGATAAGGAAAAGTTATTTACTTATTCCCATAATACAAGAACTAGGGGTCACCAAATGAAATTAATAGGCAGCAGGTTTAAAACAAATAAAAGGAAGTTCTTCTTCACGCAGCGCACAGTCAACTTGTGTAACTCCTTACCTGAGGATGTTGTGAAGGCTAGGACTATAACAATGTTTAAAAGGGAACTGGATAAATTCATGGTGGCTAAGTCCATAAATGGCTATTAGCCAGGATGGGTAAGAATGGTGTCCCTAGCCTCTGTTTGTCAGAGGATGGAGATGGATGGCAGGAGAGAGATCTCTTGATCATTACCTGTTAGGTTCACTCCCTCTGGGGCACCTGGCATTGGCCACTGTCGGTAGATAGATACTGGGCTAGATGGACCTTTGGTCTGACCCGGTATGGCCGTTCTTATGTTCTTAGGAAAGCTGTGACATTTCTCTCCAAAGTGGACTTTGCAATGGTTCTCCCTGACCTGGCCATCTCTGAGAAAAAGTAGTGAAATAAACTATGTTTAGGGTTACACTTGAAGTGAAACTGGAATGTTTGGGCCAAATTTTCCAGAGGATCTGAAACTGTACTTATAGCTTGTCCCTTGTTCACACATTTCTGTGTGCGTTACCCACCTTTGTATGTGACAATTAAGTCATCAGGAAGCTATCAAAACGTGCCCGCTAATGAGGGTTTGTTGCCTATTAGTTTGTGTGAAATATGGATTCTCAAATATTTGGGCTATATAGCTCATGTACAGTATAGTTGCTCACGACGTATGTGGGGCAAGCAGCTCTGAGTACAACATCTGTGTTCAAGTCTTTGTATTAGCTACTCATTTAATTTTCTTTTGACACCCTTTGGAGGCCAGAATGTTTGGTGCAAGAGACTGTGACTGTAGATTCTTCATCCCCAGGAGGCAACTGTTGGCTGCTTACTGATTGGTCAAGCCACTGAAAGGCTGTCCTCTAGGTTTTCCCTCTTGATGTGAGATCAGTAATGATAGGCAGAGGGAGGTCTTGATTTTTTGGGGTGTGTTTTGAAGAGCAGGGTGAAGAAAAGAATTCAGAAAACAAGGCTATTAAGTTTTTTTTTTTAAACTCACTTTACCGAAATTTTACACTACTTATTACTGTTTCCCCAGAAATTAACTTGACAAATCCACTGCACTAAATCTATAGTGCTGTAGAACAGTATACAAAATGTCACTAACTAGAAGTAGTTACGTTATTTTCCTAACATGTCACTAGAAGTATGCTAAGCTTGGGACTTGTCTACACTACATAGTGTACTTTCCTTGAGTTAATTGATTGCCAAAGTCATCTAGTGTAAGTTAACCTGTGACTTTTCTTTTCATGAGGAAAAAGATACATCTCATGATAATGAATACCTGGTAAAATCCGAGTGTGGACAAGGCAGCTTGTAATTTTTACATATATTAGCAGATCTAGCGGCATCCTACAGTTTTTGACCTGCTAATGTGTGAAAACTACAAGTTGCCCTGTTTATTCTAGGATGTTAATATGAGGTAAACCGCCAGTTATGTGAATTAAAACAACTTACTTAATGCAGTGGGTGTAAATGTGGTTTGTAGTTTAGGTCATTTCTATGCCGTGGGACTACAGCAGCATAGCTATGGTGCCATAACTATGCCAATATAACCTCATAGTGTAGAAGCAGCTACCCTTTAAATTGTAAAGGGTTTTTCAGTCACTGTAGGAATACCACCTCCCCGAGCAA
The DNA here is from genome assembly GCF_016161935.1 of Mauremys reevesii. Lineage (NCBI taxonomy): Eukaryota > Metazoa > Chordata > Testudines > Geoemydidae > Mauremys > Mauremys reevesii. The sequence goes on from NC_052628.1 coordinate 118,530,112, forward strand.
TGGTAGCTAGGTCGACAGAATCATTCTTCTGTTGGCCTAGCTGCGTCTACAATGGGGGTTGGATTGGAAGAGCTATGGCATTCAGGATATGTGGATTTTTCATGCCCATGAATGCCATAGCCATGTCAGTCTACATTTTAAGTGTATACCAGACCTTGGAGATCAGAAAACAAGGTAAACATTTTTTTGTACAAATTAACATTCTTGGTTAGGGTGTGATTATTATTTTTTTCTTACCCTGATATTGTTGTGGAGACATTACATGTTTGTTTTTTAATTCACACATTTATTCCTTATGATGGTGCTTATATTAGTATAGCTTATTTCCATAATTGGATGGAATAAGCTATGCCACTATAAGCGCTCTTATCAGTATAACTGTCTACACAAGGAAGAGATTGCCCATATAGCTATACTGGAAAAAATCTCCCAGGGGAGATGGAGTTTATACTGGCAAGAAGGTAGCTTATACTAGCTCTCTGAACAAAATCAGCTATTCCAGCAAAATAACTCTCTTTGCCAGTGTAACTGCATCTACACGAGATCTTTTGCTTGCATGGCTAGGCTTGTTATAAATGTGGGTGTGCTTTTTTTTCATCCCCGCATGCTAACATACATGTGTTAGGCCGACAAAATTTGTGTAGACCAGGCCTAGCTGGTGGTTCTGCTTTAAGTATATCTGTTTTGAAACAAGGCAAGCGCAACAGATTAGTGAAAGTTACATTTCATACTAGACTGCTTAGTGCTGTGTGTGCTCTTATGTGTTCTGATTTGACTAATAGCAAGAAAATGTTCTTATCACTATATGTGCAATAAATAGTAACTTCAGATGGCAACCTGTTGTACACTTACCTGAAGGTAAAACCTATATGTTTTCAACTGAAGGTGTTTAAATTGATTGAAATGTCTTATGTTCACATTGACCATGATTTCTTGGAAACCGTTACTGTGAAACTTTATTTTAGTTGACAAAGGGGAATTCTGTTAACACTAATGTTATGACAGTGACAAAGTAAATTAAGATTATAAACTTCTACTCTATCTAGATTAACCTGTAGTTATGTTATAGTTTCTAAACATACGGTATCTCTGCAGACTTGGTAATGTTTAATGAATAGCTTGACTTCTGAATTTATGGGCTATGTTTAAATGCTTTCTTGTAATTAAATTTGACTTCTAAACTTTATTGGAAATTAGAGACTATGCGTAGGCTAAATTCTGTTGCTCACTGAATTTTATAGTCTCTTTTCCTAGGTATGCAAAATCCTTCTGTATCAGCAAAGTAGAAAGTCCTTATATGAAGAATTGTTACTCTGGATACATTTTCAAACTTCTTACTCGGTAGCCAAGTAAAACAAGTGACTAATTTTCTGCTGATGAATCTAAGCTGTTTGCAATGTTTGTTCAGTCTTTTATTGTGGAGAAGAGAGGTGCTAGATGGCAACTGGAGGGAGCTTTGGAGTGTGGGACATTCTCCTGCTTCCAGTGGCTGACAGGTCTGGTTCCTCCCCTGAACTGCAAACAGGCTGAAGTATTCATTGTCAGGCATCTCTGGATCAAATTACATGAAGAAAAGAAACTTGCAGGTCAAGAGATCAATTTGCCTATTGTCTCTGAAAAAATTAATTTCTGTTGGACAAAGAGAAAATTTTGTATCTTGGGTGTAATACCACATTTAAATGCACATTCTGTAATTCTGTTCTGGTACTGCTGCAGGTATAGCCAAAAGCCCCAGTTGAAAAGAAAGTCCCATTGTTAGAAGCTGTGCATTAATATAGTAAGAGAGTTCCTGCCTCAATGCTTACAATCTAATAATTAATTTGTTTTGCCTCTTTAGCTGCATAGTTCTTTAAAGTTTAGGAAATGTATGGGATAGCTCAGTGGTTTGAGCATTGGCCTGCTAAACCTAGTGTTGTGAGTTCAATCCTTGAGGAGCCCATTTAGGGAGCTGGGATAGAAATCTGCCTGGGGATTGGCCCTGCTTTGAGCAGGGGGTTGGACTAGATGACCTCCTGAGGTCCCTTTCAACCCTGATATTCTGTGATCTATAAGACTTAAATGTGGAGAATGTTTAAAGATGAACTGAAAATCAATTAGTGGGGGCCTGTTAATACTTTCATGATTAAAGATAATCTTGAGTTTTAAAAAAAAGCCATATTAAAAAAAATTGTGTAAGTAAACAAAGCATAACATCAGGTTCTAACCTTCCTTTTTTGTTGGAGTTTGACAACATTGTTGGAGGATCAGGATAGTTAAATCACAGAAACCTGAACTGCAGCTTTTCCAGCCTCCAGATATAGATGTTAAATGAGGTCAACAAACTGTACAATCTGTATTCTCGTGGCTGCTTCAGTTTATCTCTGAAAGAGCAAAATGCTGGGGAGAGTAGGTGGCAAGATGAGAGCATAGTACTTCTGTATGTTGTTGCGGGCACCATCCTGTGGGTTTCAAGAGCTGCTGACCAAAGGAGTTTATGGAAGGCTCATTTTCCACTAAACTCTGTAAGGCTCTTGGATAACTTCACTTCATGCAAGTCTGAATGAAGGTATCCTTGGACTCAAATGTCTAAATATTAAACTTAGGAAGGGATTGGGGGGGGCGGATTTTCTTGCAGTTACAAGGATTTTTATGGACCATTTCACAGAATGACCTTTTTCACCTTCTGATTTACCAACTAATAGGAGACAGTTGTCCCTGGGTCAAAAAGATCAAGGAACGTGAAGACTTTGATCATTGTTTGAGACTTTCGGTAGCAGAAATATACAGATATTCAGATTTTCAGTTGAAGCCTGAAGTTTAGTTAGAGTTGAATGACTGTAATGCTCTAATTCAGGCTTTGTTTAATAAAACTTGTAACATCCCAGTAAAAATGAGAAGTTACAAATAAAATAGGAGCAATCAGTTAAGTTCCAGCACCGTTCTGCTTTTAGCAGCTAGTGGTGATTGGTGTCTCACCACAGCGTTGCCTTTTGTTGATGTCTTGATGATTTTGAAGGTACTTTGTCCTCAATGATGTAAGTATGAGGATTCTTTAAACCATTCTTTAATAACTGGAAGTTAAGAATCTTCATCTCCTTTTGATGCATGTTTTTACACAAGAACATAAGAAAGGCCGTACCGGGTCAGACCAAAGGTCCATCTAGCCCAGTATCTGTCTACCGACAGTGGCCAATGCCAGGTGCCCCTGAGGGAGTGAACCTAACAGGCAATGATCAAATGATCTCTCTCCTGCCATCCATCTCCATCCTCTGACGAACAGAGGCTAGGGACACCATTCTTACCCATCCTGGCTAATAGCCATTTATGGACTTAGCCACCATGAATTTATCCAGTCCCCTTTTAAACATTGTTATAGTCCTAGCCTTCACAACCTCCTCAGGTAAGGAGTTCCACAAGTTGACTGTGCGCTGCGTGAAGAAGAACTTCCTTTTATTTGTTTTAAACCTGCTGCCTATTAATTTCATTTGGTGACCCCTAGTTCTTGTATTATGTGAATAAGTAAATAACTTTTCCTTATCCACTTTCTCAACATCACTCATGATTTTATATACCTCTATCATGTCCCCTCTTAGTCTTCTCTTTTCCAAACTGAAGAGTCCTAGCCTCTTTAATCTTTCCTCATATGGGACCTTCTCTAAACCCCTAATCATTTTAGTTGCTCTTTTCTGAACCTTTTCTAGTGCTAGAATATCTTTTTTGAGGTGAGGAGACCACATCTGTACACAGTATTCGAGATGCGGGCGTACCATGGATTTATATAAGGGCAATAATATATTCTCAGTCTTATTCTCTATCCCCTTTTTAATGATTCCTAACATCCTGTTTGCTTTTTTGACCGCCTCTGCACACTGCGTGGACATCTTCAGAGAACTATCCACGATAACTCCAAGATCTTTTTCCTGACTCGTTGTAGCTAAATTAGCCCCCATCATGTTGTATGTATAGTTGGGGTTATTTTTTCCAATGTGCATTACTTTACATTTATCCACATTAAATTTCATTTGCCATTTTGTTGCCCAATCACTTAGTTTTGTGAGATCTTTTGAAAGTTCTTCACAATCTGCTTTGGTCTTAACTATCTTGAGTAGTTTAGTATCATCTGCAAACTTTGCCACCTCACTGTTTACCCTTTCTCCAGATCATTTATGAATAAATTGAATAGGATTGGTCCTAGGACTGACCCTTGGGGAACACCACTAGTTACCCCTCTCCATTCTGAGAATTTACCATTAATTCCTACCCTTTGTTCCCTGTCCTTTAACCAGTTCTCAATCCATGAAAGGACCTTTCCTTTTATCCCATGACAGCTTAATTTACGTAAGAGCCTTTGGTGAGGGACCTTGTCAAAGGCTTTCTGGAAATCTAAGTACACCATGTCCACCGGATCCCCCTTGTCCACATGTTTGTTGACCCCTTCAAAGAACTCTAATAGATTAGTAAGACACGATTTCCCTTTACAGAAACCATGTTGACTATTGCTCAAGAGTTTGTTTTTCTATGTGTCTGACAATTTTATTCTTTACTATTGTTTCAACTAATTTGCCCAGTACTGACGTTAGACTTACCGGTCTGTAATTGCCGGGATCACCCCTAGAGCCCTTTTTAAATATTGGCGTTACATTAGCTAACTTCCAGTCATTGGGTACGGCCGATTTAAAGGACAGGTTACAAACCTTAGTTAATAGTTCCGCAACTTCACATTTGAGTTCTTTCAGAACTCTTGGGTGAATGCCATCTGGTCCCGGTGACTTGTTAATGTTGAGTTTATCAATTAATTCCAAAACCTCCTCTACTGACACTTCAATCTGTGACAGTTCCTCAGATTTGTCACCTACAAAAGCCAGCTCAGGTTTGGGATTCAATTTAGAGTGTGATCTAAATTGAATCCAAGTGCCTTTTTAATGCCTGGTAATTTGTGGCTTTAAATTCCCAACAAAAAATCCATTGTAACGTTTTCTCCTAGTATATTACAAATTCTTTCTGTAACTTTTGTTAGAATACCTAATTTGGGATAGCATATGAAAATGAATATTTCCCCCCCCCCCCCCAAAAAAAAACCCCTGATGTCTGCACCAGTGATTTTGATCACTTATTAATGAGCTAGACTGTATTTAGAGAAGAATACAATGGGATTGGTTAATTTTAAAAAAAAATTGTCCCTGTGACAGTTCTTTATTTGGATAGGATTACTACGAGTTTAGAAAGGTTTGAGGCCTTAGCTTCAACAAAATAAATTACGGGTCTAAATTAGCTGTTAGCACTCAAGAAAAAGATCTTGAAGTCATCATGAATAGTTATCTTAAAACATCTGCTCAATGTGAAGCAGCAGTCAAAAAAGCTAACAATGTTAGGATCCTTAAGAAAAGGGATAGATAATAAGACAGTAAATATAATGCCACTATATAAATCTGCTCACACCTTGGATACCACATGCAGTTCTGGTCTCCCATCTCAGAAAATACATTAGAAGTGGAAAAGGTATAGAGAAGGGCAACAAAAATGATTAGACATATGGAACAGCTTCCATGTGAAGAGAGATTAAAAAACTTGGCATTGTTGAGTTTAGAAAAGACATGAGTAAGGGGCTGTGACAGTGTGTATCAGGCCCTTTGAGGTCCCCGGCTGGAGGCCTTTCCATCATACCATGCAAAGCATATTGTATTAGTGTCTTGTATGATTGGACTATGATTCCATCCTCATGAGCCCTGTGAACAGTAAAACTGTTCTAATTCTGGTCTTTGTTCTCAATGTATGATTATTTTCTTTAGAGCATAAATTCTTGAAGGTGTTACTGTTCTACAAAGCTTGTAAGAGGGGTGCTGATTGCACTCCGTGATTTACTGACTAACTTGTCTGGGGATTCCTTTTTGTGTTGAAAGGGTAATGCTGTGCTGTGCTTCAAACTATTCTTAATCATTTGCAGGAGGCTGGGCCTATGAACACTGATAGAATTGCCAAAAATAAAACAGATGAAAATAAGAATGGAGAAGTGAGAAATAAGTAGATCATGACTCTGTAGTAGTAAGACTGAGTAACATTGTGTCTTTCAGTGAAGGAGTTGTGTACTAATAAGCAACTTGTAAAAGCAAGTAAGTTTGACTCCACTTTATACTGACAGTATACATTTATTTACAACCAGCTAGCTATGCTCTGACCAATTAAACTGTGAAAAGCTGCTGACATCACTTGTGGAAAGTAACTTAACTTCAGAAGTGGTCTCTAACTCTGCTTTGGAGAGTTGGGGTATTTGAGTTAACTTGTCATAGCCAGTTCACACGTGGTAGAATTGACAGTGCACTTTAGACAGCAAATTTTATAGTCATGTGTGTCAAGTTATAACCCACAAACATAAATATATGGTTCTTGAAAATCACAAGCCACAAGTTTATACCACAGGGGTAGGCAACGCATGGCACATGTGCCGAAGGCGGCACGCAAGCTGATTTTCATTGGCACTCTCACTGCCTGGGTCCTGGCCACCGGTCTGGGGGGGCTCTGCATTTTAATTTAATTTTAAATGAAGCTGCTTAAACATTTTTAAAACCTTATTTACTTTACATACAACAATAGTTTAGTTATATATTATAGACGTATAGAAAGAGACCTTCTGAAAACGTTAAAATGTATTACTGGCACGTGAAACCTTAAATCAGAGTGAATAAATGAAGACTCGGCACACCACTTCTGAAAGGTTGCTGACCCTTGTTATGCCATATTGGCAAGCTGAAATATATTTCTAAGATTTAAGTATGCATTTCGTGAAAATGTATAAAAACTACATTGGCTCTTTATCCACAAAAGCAAATTGCTGTGATTCAGTCTGAAGGTGACAAAGGCATGAATGACTCTGGTGAGGTCTCCATTAGAATGAGCAGGTGGTCACCTTGCTGAGCTCAGTGCGAAATCGCATTAGGCAGCATCTCCTATTTGTTTATCAGAGTAGCAGAGAACAAGATTTTAGGTTGCCAACCTCACTGATAAATGACAATCGTACTACCTTGGTGAAGGGAGCTGAAATAACTTGTGTCTGACTTTCCGCTTGTTCCACCTAATTTCAGAATCAAATGGGCAGAAATGAAATACGGTCATTCCAAAAGACGATGCAACTTTTAAACCATCAGGCTGTGAAGTCATGCTTCACTTAAGTTTTGTAGAGGTTTTATTTATTTATTTATTTTTTAAAGGTACTCTTAACATCTATCATCCTGAAGAGCCAGATGGCTCTAGTACTATGAACACAACTATAAAGGCAGAGGGAGGATGAACTTAGTAGCAGTATAGACTTTAAATAGATTTAGAAGACCCTCCTAAAATACCCCTCTCCCTGCCCCCCATCCAAGATTGCCTGGTCCTAAGGTCTGATGTCTAGTGACTGACCAGAGCTGGAAGTCAGTGCTGTATTTAACTGGAGAGCTATGAAACTCAGGTCTCCAGTGATGAATGTTTCTAGATGTTGAGGTAATACGTCTTATATTGGTCACTGGTGCAGGATTGAATAAGGTAAATCTTGGCTAACAGACTTGTGACCTCTGTAGGCTGAGATTTCCAAAGGAGCCTAAGGGATTTAACAAAAATCCCATTGAAATTTGATATAGTAGGGTGCCAAAACTCCCTTAGGTTTCTTTGAAAAGCCTATCTGATTTTTAAGGCTTTTTTTTTCTTGACCCATATTTGTAAAAGACATCTCTTTTATGGTAAACACTTTAAAGAAAAAGGACTATTGGCAAATTCCTCCTAAATTTGGAGTTAGAAGTAGCCCTGCTTTGAGTGGTTTAGTGGGCATTGCACAGATGAGAAGGTCAAAGATATGAAATAGTATGCTTTCATATATCAATCTACAGTTGATTCCATGAGAAGGCGGGATGGTCTTGAACTAAAGATATGGAACAGGGAGACAGGAGACATGCCTCTTACTCCTGGATTTGCAACAGATTTTCTGTGTAACCTTGAGCAAGTTGCTCTTCATCACCTTTAAAATAGGGGTAATACTAGCCTATCTCATGGGTGATGTAACAAGTTTTTTTATGTTTGTAAGGTACTTTGAGAGCCTCAGATGGAAGGTCTTATCACACATTTCATGATTCTGCAGCCTACTGCATGGTTGTCACAAATTCAGGTATAAGCAGCCTAATACTTCCTTTCTTCTTAATGTTCATTATCACTCTAGGCTGTAACTTCAGTACTGCACTAGATCAAATGAAATAATGTATTGGTTATACCTAAGCACACTTGTAAATGAGTACAGTTCTTAGTGTTTTATGATTCCCATTTACTCTTTCTGCCTTCCTCTGTCACTGATAAACCAAACACTTGTTTACTTTGTCATTGGGAAAAGCTGTTACTTGACAATAACTTTGATTCACTTGTTACCAAGGATCTGTATGTACAGAAAACCTAGGTTAAAGTTTTTAAGCTTGCAAAGTAAAGCCCAGAAAAGATAAATGTTCAAAATAATTTTGATTATACATAATTTGGCTTCCTGCTTATGCATTATAGGCTTCAGTTACATGATGGCAGCAATGCCAGTCCCAAGCATTGGAAAAAATCATGAGATTGGCTGAAAAAAAGTTTTTGGTTCTTATTTGCATTTTTGGATTTTGAATTTTTAAGGTACAATTGGGTAATGTGTTCAAGCTTTTCTCTGCAAACCAGAAGGCTAGAAACTTTAAATGAAAGCTGAAAACCTCCATGTAGTTGCAGGACTCCAGGATCTGGGGCTTTAAGAAACACCAAATATCATGCAACTTGTCATAAAATTAATTGGTAGCGCTGTGGTTACATACTGTTTTTTTCATGGGCGTCCCTCAGCACACTTCTAGATATGGAGGGCTTTCATATACTGGGAACTGAGGCCCTCAGACCAAAACTTGTCCGCTAATCTTGTGTGCCTGATGATTGGTTGCCAAACTTGAGGCCTCAGGGATGAATTTTTCGAAGTTCTTAATGTGACCGATAGGGCAATTTCCTGCAATTTTCTTGAAAGACTGTATAGCATTAAGTTTATGTATTATTGTGGGCCAGGATTGCTTGTAATGTTAATAGTGGGGAGATGTGACGGATGGAAGACCTGAGAGTTCAAAAGACTGTATTGAAAATGTCTCAGGTGAATATGGAATTTTGGAAGGTTGGCTCGGGTGCCTGGAGCAGCCGGCAGAGATATAAATCAATGCAGGGGGTGGGAAGAGGGCTGGGCAGTCATGCGAGAGAGAGACACTGTCCCCCTCTCTCACTATTGCAGCACACTCGGTGTAGAGGGGCAGGGCTTCTGGGTGTTTCTGAGGAGGTAGGCATGGGGCATGCTCTGTCCCCTCTGCTCTGCCTGCTGAGTGAATTGTTCCCATTGTCTTTGTGAATTCCCCCAGGAGTATAAAACAGGTGTAAAAGTTTTAAGGCTCCTTCACATTGCCAGAGGGCTAGAATAATAGAATATCAGGGTTGGAAGGGACCTCAGGAGGTCATCTAGTCCAACCCCCTGCTCAAAGCAGGACCAATCCCCAACTAAATCATCGCAGCCAGGGCTTTGTCAAGCCTGACCTTAAAAACCTCTAAGGAAGGAGATTCCAGCACCTCCCTAGGCATCCCATTCAGTGCTTCACCACCCTCCTAGTGGAAACGTTTTTCCTAATATCGAACCTAAACCTCCCCCACTGCAACTTGAGACCATTACTCCTTGTTTTGACATCAGGTACTACTGAGAACAGTCTAGATCCATCCTGTTTGGATCCCCCTTTCAGTTAGTTGAAAGCAGCTATCAAATCCCCCCTCATTCTTCTCTTCTGCAGACTAAACAATCCCAGTTCCCTCAGCCTCTCCTCATAAGTCATGTGCTCCAGCCCCCTAATAATTTTTGTTACCCTCCGCTGGACTCTTTCCAATTTTTTCACATCCTTCCTGTAGTGTGGGGCCCAAAACTGGACTCAGTACTTCAGATGAGGGCTCACCAGTGTCTAATAGAGGGGAATGATCACGTCCCTCGATCTGCTGGCAATGCCCCTACTTATACAGACCAAAATGCCATTAGCCTTCTTGGCAACAAGGGCACCCTGTTGACTCATATCCAGCTTCTCATTCACTGTAACCCCTAGGTCCTTTTCTGCAGAACTGCTTCCTAGCCATTCGATCCCTAATCTGTAACAGTGAATGGGATTCTTCCGTCCTAAGTGCAGGACTCTGCACTTGTCCTTGTTGAACCTCATCAGGTTTCTTTTGGCCCAATCCTTTAATTTGTCTAGGTCCCCTCTGTATCCTATTCCTACCCTCCAGCGTATCTACCACTCCTCCCAGTTTAGTGTCATCTGCAGACTTGCTGAGAGTGCAGTCCACACCATCCTCCAGATCATTAATGAAGATATTGAACAAAACCGGCCCCAGGACTGACTCTTGGGGCACTCTGCTTGAAACCGGCTGCCAACTAGACATGGAACCATTGATCACTACCCACTGAGCCCAAAGATCTAGCTAGCTTGCTATTCACCTTATAGTCCATTCATCCAGCCCATACTTCTTTAACTTGCTGGCAAGAATACTATGGGAGACCATATCAAAAGCTTTGCTAAAGTCAAGGAATAACACATCCACTGCTTTCCCCTCATCCACAGAACTGGTTATCTCCTCATAGAAGGCAATTAGGTTAGTCAGGCATGACTTGCCCTTGGTGAATCCATGCTGACTGTTCCTGATCACTTTCCTCTCCTCTGAGTGCTTCAGAATTGATTCCTTGAGGACCTGCTCCATGATTTTTCCAGGGACTGAGGTGAGGCTGACTGGCCTGTAGTTCCCTGGATCCTCCTCCTTCCCTTTTTTAAAGATGGGCACTACATTAGCCTTTTTCCAGTCATCCGGGACCTCCCCCGATCGCCATGAGTTTTCAAAGATAATGGCCAATGGCTCTGCAATCACATCCGCCAACTCCTTTAGCACTCTCGGATGCAGCACATCCAGCCCCATGGACTTCTGCTCACCCAGTTTTTCTAAATAGTCCCGAACCACTTCTTTCTCCACAGAGGGCTGGTCACCTTCTTCCCATACTGTGTGCCCAGTTCAGCAGTCTGGGAGCTGATCTTGTTTGTGAAGACAGAGGCAAAAAAAAAAAAATAAAGGACAGTATGGCCTTATAAAGGCTTATGGTGCTTTCGTGATTAGAACTGATGTAAATTTTTGGACTGAAAGATTTCTATCAAAATGTGCTCCATGAACTGTTTGCTACTGACCTTTCTGGAGATGGTCAGTAGCCAATATAAATTGTGAGTTTTATTCCTCAGCCCTCACTTGCTCTTCAGTTACCTATGATGTAGCACTGAGAATATGGCTGCATATATTTGTTGACTAATAACTAGAAATAAAGGGTCAAACCTAGTTACATCACTATTTAGCAAGGGGGGTTGGGAATTTCCTCCATTGCTTCCCATTCTCCATCCATTGTATTGTACACCTCTACCCCGATATAACACGGGTTCGCATACAATGCGGTAAAACAGCGCTCTGGCAGATCAGCGCGTCAACTCCCAGCCGTGGTGCTCCGCTTCCCGCTGCCAGTGAGTGCGGGGAGGTTGGGGAAAGGACACCCCCCGTACACCTCTGCGGCAGGAAGCGGAGCGCCGTGGCTGGGAGCTGGTGGAGTGGAGCGGGCTGGGGCTGGGCTTCTGCCACAGCCGGTGAGTGCGGGACTTCCCCCCCGCCCCCCTCCCCAGCCCAGCGACACGGCTGGGGCCAGGGTAAAGAAAGCGGAGCGGGGTAGGGCTGCGGCGCTCTGCTTCCTACCGCTGGTGAGTACGTGGGGCGTCCTTTCCCCAACCTCCCCGCACTCAATGGCGGCGGGAAGTGGAGCGCTGCAGCTTGGAGCTGGCGGAGTGGAGTGGGCTGGGGCTGGCTGCTCTGCTTCCTGCCACTGCCGGTGAGTGCCTGTCGGGAGGCTGGGGGTGTGGATAGGGGTCAGGACAGTCAGGGGACAGGGAGCAGGGGGGTTGGGTAAGGGGTGGGGTTCTGGGGGTGATTAGGGATGGGGGCCTCTGGAGAGGGCGGTCGGGGACAATGAGCAGGGTGGCGAAAGCAAGTTTGATATAATGTGGTCTCACCTATAGTGCGGTATGATTTTTTTTTTTGGGTGTGGCTCCAGAGGATCATGTTATATCGGGGTAGAGGTGTAGTTTAAATAAATTACCAAAATAATTGAAACCAGAGCGATTATATTGTGGTGTTTTGACAACTTAAATATTTAAAATATTGGACACAGACATTTTTAATTTTTTGGTGCATGTGACAAGGTTGGGACTCACCACTGCAGTGCCTCCTACTGGTTGTCTCCGGGAATTAGCTCAGTCCAATGGAGCGCCCTCTCCTGGTGGTGTCTTGCCCTTGGTTGGCGTCTGAGCTCGCGTCACCCTGTTCCGGACCACTGCCCTCTGGCAATGCCCCTTTGTCCATCCTCACCCCTTCCGTGTGTGTGTGTGTGTGTGTGTGTGTGTGTGTGTGTTGATCAGCAGTCTTCCTACGCCCCAGCCACCATGTCCAACCAGACCCAAAAGTCTAATCCCTGTTGTCAGGGATCTGGCGTAGTCTGTGATGGCCGTTCCCCATGGCGTGGTGTACTGTAAGGGGGGGACCCAGGCCTGCCCTCTACTCTGGGTCCTGGCCCAGGGACCCTCCAGCAGCCTCGCTGTCCTCCTTCTCTCCCCTCGTCTGTCCACTTCCCCGGGCTGCTTCCCCTATAGCCCCTTGCACCTGCTAGGCCCTTCCCTTCAGGGCCTGCAGCCTGGCAGGCTATGGGCTAGAGCTCCTTTCTGCCCCACCCCCCCCCCCCCCAGCCTGGCCAGCACTGCTCTGTCCACGGTGCTAGTCTCCCAGCTCCAGAGACAGACCTTCCCCTGTCCAAGGTCTGGGACAGACTGACTCTCCCTTCCCTGAGCAGCCTTTTTATAGGGCTGAGGCTGGCCCTGATTGGCTGTCTCCAATCTTGGCCCCGATTGGCTCCCAACAAGCTCTTTTCTAATTGTCAGCCCGTCTGCGCAGGCGTACTGGCCTGCTGCAGCCTACACTCTCCGGGAGTGGGGCAGCTGCCCCACTACAGTACAGAATTTTTAATTTTTTGGTGCAGAATTCCCCCAGGAGTAGGTATTCAACTGCTTTAACCCTATGACCATCCTTTCTCTTTCTGCAGTCCCCGTCTCATTTGCTACACACGTTTCAACTTCTACAACAAATGAGACAGAAGTTCAACAGACAACAGCCTGATTCCCTACACAACCCTGATTTATTCCCCGAACACCATCCATCCTGTCCACTGAATGAAGCCGGGGTCCTGTGGAAAAACTAGTATGTTCTCATGTAATTACAGACTCTCATCATTCCTAGCAAGTGGTGGGGGGCTGGTGGTTAGTGAATTGAAGTTAAACAAGTAAGCTTTATTCTAGTTGTCCTAACGTATTTGATTTTTCTATCCTTAACTTTTTTTTGTCACTTTCTTTATGTAATTTACTAGTTTTTTTTTAAAGGTAAAATAAATAGAATTATGTGCAAATAACTCTCCAACATTATAGCACAGATTACTAGCACCTGTGCTACGATATTAATTACAAATGTTGGCAGAAAGAGTAACCTGTTACCATTTGTGCATCACCCACTAGGAGATGCAGCTGCATAATACACCATAACAGTTGGTTTTATGTGCCCGAATAGCCCCATTTTAAACAGCATAGCCGATAATTAAAGTTGGGCCAACTTTTTTCATAGAGACATTGGGTATGTCTACGCAGCGTTCTGGAGCAAGCGGGAGTGAGCCTTTCAGCTCAGATTGGCAGACTCGGACTAGAGGGGCTTGTGCTAGTGCTCTGAAAATAGCTCTCTAGACAGAGCTCTGAAGTTGTGCTCCAGATGCTGAAGCTCACCCTACTCTGGGTTTCAGAGCCTGGGCTCCAACCTGAGCTGCAACTTCAAAGTGCTGACTCTATAGTTATTTTTAGAGCACTAGAATGAGCTGTGCTGCACGGACTCTGTTAATGTGGGCTGGGAGGCTTGCTCCTGCTTGCTCCAAAACACTAAATAGACATACCCATTGTATCTGAAATGACTGGGACTTAGGTCTGTCATATTAGAGAGCTGTTCTATTCCCATCTGTATAACCTCTCAGTGGGTTAGGAGGCCTTGTTCAATTAGTAGTGAAGTAGATAGGACAATCACAAGTCGGTAAATGTTGAATTTGAACGCATGATTTCCAGGTTCCCAGTCTACTGCACCTTAGCCTAGTACAAAGCCTATTTTGATAAATCAGTTACATGTTTTTCTGTGGTTTGGCTGGAATAAGCCACAGTGCTGACAGAATTACAGAGGTTTTTGGCAGCAAACTGGGAGCAAGCTGTACTGGTAATTTTCCACCAGTGATTTGACCATCCTAATTTAGCTCCAAAACTTGCCCAAAGCTGGATTGGTTTTATGCTGCCAGCAAGTTTCAAGCTCTTGCTGCAGTGCCTGGAGGAAATAGATATCTCTCCCCCCTGCAGATTGGTCAGAGGAATTATTAAAAGTGTTATGTCACCATAGTTGCTGCTGCTTTAAAACACACGTGTATGTTAAAGACGCAGTTTCCTAATAGAGTGCCTTATTGTGAGTTGTGCTCAGTTTAATAGAGTGTCTGTAACTGTGGCATATAAGGCTATATCCTCAGTGGGGGAAAAAAGAGTGTGTTTTATAAATGTTAATAGCTAACACAACATATTTTGTGGTGAAGACATCGGAAGTACTTAGGTCAAGTGTCTAGCCAAGAATTCAAATTTTGTCTTTTCTCAATCTACAGATAAATTCTTTGTAGGTGATACACTGCAAAACTTGTCTAGTCCATCTATCTTCTGTCGTGACCGTTTCTTATTTGTTCATCACCATGTCACTTTTATTTCTCTGTCATGTTGAATGTCAGTAAACCTAATTATGACTTTCTTTAAACAGTCTTAACTGCCAGGATCACAGGAGTAAACTAAAATATCCCCTTAACCTAAGAATCAGAAAAGTCTATTCAAAGTAGATGTAAATGCAGCCTGCACTAGATCTGGCCCCTTGAGCATGCTAAGCCACAGTATTGAGTAAAACCTGGTGTTGACTTAGTAGTAGATACAAATTTAATAAAATCTATATATCTGATCATACAGTGAGTCTCACAGAAGATTTACACAGAAGTAATGTGCTCTACCATCTGTTTGTTCTTTGTTTTGTCTCACCTGACTGGTGATGTTACTGCTAAGGTCGTCTCAGTTTTTGTTTTTGTTTTTATTTTATTTTATTTATTTTTTTAACCTATATTTAAAGGTTTAATACCTTAACCGTTGCAAATAGCCTGTGGCTGAAGATCAGGCCTGTTTATACATATTTTCTTTTACTTAATAAAAGTTACATTGGTTCAGCTGTTTGAAGAATCCAATAAAAATATACCTCCTTGGGGTTTCTGATGTTTGACTGTTTCTGAATTGGCAACAGAACATAGAGTAGCATTAAGTGTGCTAGATAAACTCACGGAGGATAGGTCCATCAGTGGCTATTAGCCAGGATGGGCAGGGATGCAGAACCATGCTCTGAAGTGTCCTTAGCCTCTGTTTGCCAGAAGCTGGGAGTGGGCTACAGGGGATGGATCACTTGATGATTGCTTGTGCTGTTCATTCCCTCTGATGCACCTGGCATTGGCCAGAAGACAGGGTACTGAGCTAGATGGACCTTTGGTCTGACCCAGTATGGAAAGTCTTATGTTCTTATGTAAGTTGGATGTTTTAACTTGTCTAAAATAGTAAATACACCTCTACCTTGATATAACACTGTCCTCGGGAGCCAAAAAATCTTACCGCGTTATAGGTGAAACCGCGTTATATCAAACTTGCTTTGATCCACCGAAGTGCGCAGCCCCGCCCCCCGGAGCACTACTTTACCGCATTATATCCGAATTTGTGTTATATCAGGTCACGTTATATCGAGGTAGAGGTGTATTGCCAGTATTTCAAATTGGGCTAGAAGCAGTTACTCAGGAAGCCATATTAAGACCTACTTACATGGCAGTGACTACTTATCAACCATTTTACTACAACATTTATTGAAGTCAACAGGAGCTGTTGGGTTCTCAGCATCCATAACAAATCAGGCCACTTATGAGCTGTCTAATTATGGGCTCTTGCTTGGGATATTCAAAGGCGGTTAGGCACCCAACTTCCTGAGGCCCCTTAAAAATACTAGCCTACGAGCCTAACTTTACCAGTTTTCTAAAACCTTGGCCAACCATTGTGTAACAGTAGTGCTGTTGAGATATAGTGAAAAGTTTCTACCTATTATCTTAATGATTTTATTCTGCTGTCCATCAAACAAGAAATGTGTGTAAGTTAATGATGGTGTCTCTTAAAAAATCCTGCAATATTGAGTGAAGAACTGAGAGAGTCCCAAGAGTGAAGAACACTCTAAGGTCTAAAGCTTTGAATACAAATTTATTTTCCAGATGTTTTCATATTCCCACCTTCTGCTTGCCTCTTAAGTGTATGTTAAGAGTTGTGCTGCTATGCAAGTTATTTCTGGTCTCATTAGGAAATAGACAAAGTACGGTTATGTTAATAGAGTGCACGTAAGTTGTGAATTTCACCTAATGCACAGTACTAGGAAGAAATCAATAATCTGCCTCAGGCACTTAAGTCCTCCCTAAAGTAATTGTGAAAAGCATCTTTGTTCTAGTTTTAAACACGCTTCTTCAGGCAACAAGTGTGGTCTGCTTTTGTACCAGATTCAAAATTAATTGTGTTTTATGGGAGAATATTCTTAAAGTTTCTGCCACACTTAAAAAATACTTCTCTTAATGTGCATGTGAAGGCACATTAATTAAAGTGTTCAGAAGGGGCCTGGGACTTCACTTTCCTGCCTTTCTATGACGTGGTAAGAGATGTATGTTGATGTTAAGGGTTGTATGTGGAGATCAAAACATTTTGAGTGTCATCTCCTGTCCTCTTTTCCCTTTTAGTGAAGAGAACTTAAGACCGATTCTGGAATACTATTGGTAAATTTGTTCAGATGAGGAGACCCGGGGCTTAAATTGGATGGAAACTCAAATACTGGAGAAACTGGGGTAGGTTTATTCATCTTTTTAGAGTATAGCTTGTTGGACTTTATTCACATTACTGTACAGATGACAGGCTATCCCTGAGACATTTCAGGGGAATTAGTTTAGCTCAGTGTTAATGAACAATTATTTCTGCTTAATTGGAAAAGTACTAGCTAAAGGTATGTTTACACAACAATAAAAGATCTGTGACATGGTGGTGGCTGGCCTGGGTCAGCTGACTCAGGCTGGGGCTGCGGGGCTATGAAATTGCAGTGTAGCTTTTCAGGGTCAGGCTGGACCCCAGGCTCTGAGACCCTCCCCTCCTTGCAAGGTCTCAGAGCCTGGGGTCTAGCCTGATCTCAAACATCTACACCAGGGGTTGGCAACCTTTCAGAAGTGGTGTGCCGAGTCTTCATTTATTCACTCTAATTTAAGATTTCGCGTACCAGTAATACATTTTAATGTTTTTAGAAGGTCTCTTTCTATAAGTCTATAATATATAACTAAACTATTGTTGTATGTAAAGTAAATAAGGTTTTTAAAATGCTTAAGAAGCTTCATTTAAAAATAAATTAAAATGCAGAGCCCCCCGGACTGGTGGCCAGGACCCAGGCAGTGTGAGTGCCACTGAAAATCAGCTCGCGTGCCGTCTTTGGCACGCATGCCATAGGTTGCCTACCCCTGATCTACACTGTAGATTTATAGCCCTGTGATCTCCAGTCAGCTGACCTGGGCTCTGAGACATGGTGGCATGTTTTTTTAATGGCAGTATAGTCATACTCTAAAGTTCTAAATAGGGACTTGTTCAGTAAGTATAAAGTGGTTAAATGATTACCCAGTTTAAACTCCAGTTTTCTGATAGCTTAAGGTTCAGTTGTGGCTGTAAATGCAGACCATTAACTCCAATCACCACATTTTAAATCCATGACTGACCTCCCTTAAGCTTTCCAGAAAAATCCTTTATTAAAGGAACGCTCCATGCTTATTATCAGGTGTATTCGTTAGGTTTTCCTGAAGATTTTTCTTTTTTGCAAGGAGCTATTAGATTTTCTGATGTAATGAATTAAAATGGATTGTCTTGTGTTTTTTAATAATTAGTATATTTTAAGGATTTTCAGTTTTATAAAACTGGCATCTTCTCTTAATTGGGAGAAGATATGTAATAGATGTCTCAATTAAGAGGATTTTATGGAATGAGCATTTATTTTAAATCTTGGTGGAGCACTTTGATCCTGTTCACAAACCCCAAACTATTCACTTAAGTCTGGTGTGTGAGAACCTCCAGACCATTTATTTTACTTCAGAAGAAACCTCTTTAAAATAAGGCAAGAGTGTCTTTGTGTGTGTTTCCTCATTTCTGCTGTCCTCTGACTTGTCAATGAAATATGTATCCATGGGGACCGTCATCCCATCCTTGGATCCCGGAGAGTGATATGCCGTCCTTGATATGAAGGGCGCGTATTTTCACTTCGCCATTTATCGTCCACACAGAAGGTACCTCCGGTTTGTGGCCAACCGTCATACTCTCCAGTTTACGGTCCTCCCGGTTGGCCTATATACAGCCCCAAGTGTACTCAAAATGCATGGCTGTAGTAGCTGCCTCTCTCCGCCACCGTCGGGTACACGTTTTCTGTATCTATACAATTGGCTCATTCGAGGGACCAACGGAGCCCAAGTTACAAGTCATGTGGGCGTCGACAAGGATCTATTCCTGCGTCTAGGCCTGATGATCCATATACAGAAATCCGCTCTGATTCCCACACAGGGAATAGAATTCATTGGGGCCATCCTGGACTCCAGTCTCGCCAGAGCCTGCTTACCTCAGCCTCGGTTTCACGCGATTGTAACAATTATACAAGGTCTACGGACCTTCCCGACAACTTTGGCTCGCACTTGCCTAGGTTTCCTGGGTCTCATGGCTGCCTGCATGTTCGTAACCAATCGTGCCAGGCTTCGCCTCCGTCCATCTCAATCGTGGCTCACCTCGGGGTGCCACCTGGGCGGAGACAGCATAGTCAGGGTCGCCTTAATCCCCCCAAGCGGCCCAGGCTCCCCCGACTGGGGGTCGATGCCCTCCCTGGTGGGTGTAGCGATGCTGTTCCATCCACCTCACCCCTCGGTGTCCGTCACGACGGATGCCCCATCTCTCGACTGGGGGGCTCACCTGGGTCAGTTTCACACTCAAGGCCTTCGGTCGGCTCAAGAGCTGGCCTTGCACATCGATGTCCGGAAGCTGAGAGCAGTCTGCCTTGTGTATCAGGCGTTTCAGCAGCACCTGCAAGGGCGTTGTGTCTCGGTGTTCACACTCGGCACAATGGCCATGTGTTACATAAACACGCACGGAGGAGCACAGTCCTCCCCTCTTTGCAGGGAGCTATCCGACTCTGGGACTTTGGCACAGCCCAATCGATAGACCTGGTAACGTCCTTTCTCCCAGGGGTCAGGATCACTCTGGCGGATCTCCACAGCAGATCCTTCCGGTTTCTCAAGTGGTCAAGTCCTCCAGACATTATACATTCCGTTTTTCCAGAAGTGGGGCTTTCCCCGCATAGTCCTCTTCGCTCTCGCGAGGACGGAAAGAGAGAGGCAAGTTCTGCTCATTCCAAGACCTCTCCCTGGGCTCGATCTTGGAGGCTTTCTAATGCCGTGGACAAGCCGACTGCTGTACACTTTCCACCGTTCCCGCTAGTTCACAGGGTCCTGCTAAAACTCTGCAGGGACAGAGCGCTCCTCATCACGATCGCTCCAGCGTGACCCAGGCAGCACTGGTACACCATGTTGTAGGCCTGTCGGTGGCCAACACGATTCCCCTGCTTCTTTGCCCAAACCTCATAACGCAGGATCTCGGCAAACTTCACCACCCTGACCTACAACCCCTGCACCTCACAGCATGGCTGCAGTGTGGCTAAACTGATCCGAGTTACGTTGTTCTGCCTCGGTTCTACAAGATTCTCCTGGGTGGTAGGAAACCTTCCACTCCGTTAGCATACCTGGCCCTCCTAAACCTGGGTCTTCAGCCTGTTTCTAACCAGTCTTATGGCTGCCCCGTTCGAGCCACTGACAACATGCTCGCTGGTATACCTGTCCTGAAAGACAGTTTTTCCTTGTAGCCTTTGCATCGTCCAGACGAGTCTCCGAGCTTCAGGCTCTCATGGTGAACCCATGGTATACTGTGTTTCTCAAGGGCACGGTGCAGTTGTGACCACGTTAACGCCCCAACTCTTCGTCGTACTGGCAGACCGGACGAAGGGCCTACCTGTCTCCTCCCAGAGGTTTTCATCTTGGGAGAGGTCGTGCATCCGCACCTCCTCTGACTTGGCCCATGTTCCATCGAGCCACCTTACTGCACATTCCGCCAGGGCTCAGGCTTCTTCTGCTGCCTTCCTGGCTCACTTCCCCTTCCAGGGGATAGGTCGTGCAACTACCTGGTCCTCGGTCGACACCTTTGCCTCATTGGTTCGAGAGTCTAGAGATGATGCGGCCTTTGGCTCAGCAGTTTTGCATTCTGCAACATCTCACTCCGACCCCACCGCCTACGTAAGGCTTGGGAATCACCTAACTGGAATGCATATGAGCAATCACTCGAAGAAGAAAAGACGGTTACTTGCCGTTGTAACTGTTGTTCTTCGAGATGTGTTGCTCATATCCATTCCAGACCCGCCCTCCTTCCCCACTGTCGGAGTAGCCGGCAAGAAGGAACTGAGGAGCGGATGGGTCGGCAGGGGTATATATCCGGCGCTATAGCGGCGCCACTCCAGGGGGCGCCCAGCCGACCCACCTAGTGTTGCTAGGGTAAAAATCTTCCGACGAACCTGCACGCGCACACCTAACTGGAATGGATATGAGCAACACATCTCGAAGAACAACAGTTACAACGGTGAGTAACCGTCTTTTTCTATACATATATATGAAGCTTGCACATCATACCCAACAACTTTATGCAGAATTACACTGGTTGCATTCAATCAGATAATTTAACAAATGACCATGCCCATGCTGCTAATAACTTGACTTAATAAAACAGAATTTTAAAAATCAAATTCACTTTTTGCTCTTTAAGTGAATTTACCTCTTGCATTTCATTCCACATGGACAAAGAAAAATTATTCACTTGTTTTTAGATAGTTTTACTCTTGGTAGCACAATGCTATGATTATTTAAGTTGCAAACGCTGCAGGAAGAAATTTAATCTTTTTCTACTGGGATTGTAAAACATTTCATGAAAAACTTTTTTTACTCTTACACTTGGTAAATATTTCTGCGAAAATCTATAGCTGGAGCCATATTTGAACTTATTATTCTCTATTAAATGGTTGGCAAATTGTTTAGCAGGTTTGTGGCCAAAACAATTAAAACCAACAATACAAAAACGCCTGAAATAAACAACTTGTTTTTAAACCAAAGGACCTCATACACTTTTGCTTTCCCATCTCCTTTCTTCCTTCAGTCTCTTATGTTGTATCTAATAGACTGTCCTTTTGTTCTTCACGTTACTTTAGACCCTGTAGCAGTGTGGATAAAATCAATTACTTTCTTTAAAAAAAGTGTGGTTTTTTTAATTTAAATCAGATTTTTTTTTTAAATTTTAAATGAGCGATCTCTTTAAAATATTTAAAATTAATCTTGAAATTGACAGTCTGTGTTCAGGCCTAAACTTACTCTATTGAAATAATTTAAATTAAATAAATATTAAGCAGTACATATTTGCTATCACTTTTTTAAAAAGTCAGACCACTTGGACTAGCTGAAGCCACTGGCTAAGCTCCTGAAGGCAGAGATGGTTGAAATGCCAACCTAGCTTTTGGCAGCAGTAGATCATAACTTTTTTCCTCTGATACCTTACATGGTCTGCTATATGTGCAAGGTCACAATTATATATAAATGAGGAATATGGGGGTTACAGGGTGCTCCCCCAAGGTATAGAATGTCACAGAGATCTACTATATTTAAAATCTTGAAGGACATGGTGACCAGAACAATCAATTCAGTTCTCTAACTGCAGATAAATAATTACGTTGTCTAACCAATCAGTTAGTTTTAAATGCAAAACATGTCTTGCTAAACTTGTCTTGTATATCCAGTACATTTAACATAGTTTTATTTAATTAAAAATGCTTTTTTATGTATTTTAATTGAATTTGAATTTCCATCCAACTAGAACTTGACAGAAATCACAGAAACACACAAAACCCATTTAGGAAAAAAAATGTTATTCACAATTGAACGTGAATTAAACGATATAACTGCTTAAATAAACATGTATAGATATAGTGTGTCCTCCTCATTAGCAAAAAGAAGCACCACATTTAGTGTAAAGGGTATAATTAGTTACAAATCACATGTTTTAATGGTTACCAACCAGTGAAATCAGCCTTTAAGAAAATAACTAAAAAGTATAAATACAATCATTAAAATTGATTATTTAAATTAAGGTTTCCTACCCAGTGATTTAAATCTTGATTTAAAATAAGTGATTTAAATCACTTTGATTAGAATCGGTCCACCCTGCTGTATAGAAAGTGATGATCAACAAAATAGGGGATAATATCCCCAGATGTATTGAAGGTCAACTGGTGATTGCAAAGCATGTTGATATACTTGGATGGAAAGGTTTTGCAGCGGTGCCAGGTATTAGCATTTATCTGGTGGCAATGTAATTCATTAAATTGCTCCTTGATTTTTGGCCTGTAGCAGCTGGGTGTGAGACTGCCCTATGAAATTACTTCACTGGTTAGCAGAGTGAGGAAGTGGAGCATGGCTTGACCTGATGATGCACAACCTGTTTCGTTCATCCTTTACAATCTGGGTTTAAATCTTTTTTAACCATAAATGACAGTGTCCAAAGAGAGAAAATTATGCAAAATCGATATAAATACCATGAAAATGTTTCCAACATATCAAGGGATATGCGTGTGTGCTATGTGGAGCTTTTTAAAGAGTGTTGGTAAAACAGGACATACCATTTTGATTTAAACTTTGATTTCAAGACTGAAAAATAGTGAGTGGTGATATTGTGGTGGTTTAACTTGGTCAATCATGATGTCATTGTCTTGTTCACTTGTATACTGCACTCCTGTTGATTGAAATGAGGTTAAGGTTCTTCGTTTTCATACTTCATGTCTGTGACCTCATGACAATGCAATACTGCCCTCCAGTTACATCATGCTTTAAGTAATGATTATGACCTCTTGAGCAGTGATATTACACTTCAGCTAAACTGATACGTATGTTTATAGTGAGAAAGGATTCAGGATAGGCTCTTCTTACAGGAATCAGAGTTTTGCAGGCATCTCCTGTCTAGCTAGCATGAGCTGGTAATTATTGAACCAGATGAAAAGAGCTGTAAAGTCTGAAGAGAGCTTTTTTTTGGACTGAAAACTGTTGGTAGCCAATAGGAGTAATAAAGCTGGTCGCCAAGGCAGGCAATGTCTGTTTCTAAAGCTTAATTAACCTTGACCTAGGTTTGGCCACTTCGGTTCATCTGATCAGTGCAGCCAAGTGGAAACAGGACATCAGATAGGGCTACAGGTCAGGTAAGTGTGTGTTAGACAGGATTTATTCTCCTGATTCGAACCCTCCACACTTTCCAAGATGTCTGGTTGACTCATGGGAATGTGTAATGTGGTGGTGGCTCTTGAAGCTGGAATTTTCACTTTCTTTTAATACCAACAGTTGTGAAATAGAGCATACATACTTTACAGTGTCAAAACTTTTATAGAATAATCTCTCATCACTGTAATATCTGAACACATTCCAGTAGTTCACTGAGCTGTGTGATGAACATCAGTCACATGTGGTTCACTCTTTTTCCTTACCCTCTCCCCAGGAGGAGAATATGTGTACAAACTAGTTTTATTGGTGTTGGTTTATTTAAAAAAAAAAAACAAAAAAAAAGTATACTGCAGTGTATTTATATTGGTAAAAGCAAGGTCAGAGTATGCTTAGCAAGTGGAAAGTGAGGTGATGACTTTTTTTTGTGTGTGGTTCATCGTTCCTATGGGAATTCAGCCCAATCCTGTGCCAGCCCTTGAGAAGGCTGTGACTCTAGTAATATGGATTTTGTTTGACTTACATTTTTAGGACCAAGTCACAATGTTCATATTTTAAGTTATTGAACATATTCAGAAACACACTTGCCTGGTCACCAGGAGCCAGTCTTAATAGTGATCAGTTTCACTCTTCTCTCTCGCCACGGCCTTGTCTACACTAGAAAGGTTTTTCTGGTAGTGCTATACCAGTATAACTGTACTGGCAAACCCTCCTAGTGTAGCTGTAGCTTATACTGGCATAAAATTGCTTCTGCTGTCATAACTTACAACAGTTCAATGAGAAACATAAGACATACCAGCAAAAGTACTTTATACCAGCCATAAAAGCATATCTGTACTAGGGCTTATACTAGCGTAGCTGTGTTGGTAAAAATATTGCACTCCTAACAGACATAGCTATGCCAGTGTAAGTTTTAAGCGTAGACCAGGCACATCACTTACGAGTCATGCCCAAAGCATGAAGGTCCTATGCCACCAGGCCCTGTTAAATGCTTTGATCAGGAAGATTAGTCCTAGTCATAGGGTATGCTATTCTCTCGTATGGCATTGAGCATAATGAGGGCACCTGATCCTTCAGGATGTCTCTGGACGCTACTATTGCCTAAATATTTAACAATACTAATAATGGAACTACCCATATGCTGCTACTAGTGAAAGAGCAGGCAGCAACAGGGAGAGCTGCCATCAGCTTTCCCCAGTGTGTGTGTATGCACTCTCTCACTTTCACATCACATAGGTGCACATTCCAACGCTGAGCCCTGTCAGATACATGTGCATTGGAAAGTTCAAAGGCATGCTTATGATCAGTCCTGACTTTGCCTCAATAGCAGAGAACTGGAATGTGCCACCCATCAAAACAAACAAACAAAACAAAGCCCAAAAACATAATATAGGAAAGTTACACACCCTTCTCCCCTGGGTCATGTGAGCGGTGAGTACCACAGGGGAGCTTTACATCCCTTCCAGGCAGCTGGGAAGCAGTAAGGGAGAGAATGTTAGTGATCCCTTACCAGACACCTGAATTAGGCTTGGGTTGCAAAGAGATAAGTCGTGTATTCTTAAGAGACACAAAACACTTCGAAAATGCTCTATTTGTAAAATTGGCTCAATTTTTATAGTCACAATATTATAATGTTATTGCCAGCATTAATGTTGGTGGTTTGGGTTTTTTTTGCTGGGGTATCAAATGATACCTGTTAGAATCCTGCTCTTGGGTTCCTACTCTTATATACAGATGTGTCCAGGAACTCCCTCAGTTTAAACCCCCGAGTTGTCGATTTCAGCACAGGGACATCTCATGTCACTCCAAAGAATCTAAGCTGCTTTTAGTACAGCAATGGTGGATTCCTCTCTGAATGCAGTCAGCAGAAATGCTCCCACAGGGGTTGCCGGTAGATTTTTCTGTTGCATTATATCCCAATTCTGGTCTAATACAAGGGTGGTTGTGAATTATATCTTACTGTTTGCAATTTCTTCAGTTTCTAAGGGCTGGTCTACACTAAAAAATTAGATCGACCCACCTTCGTCGCTCAGGGTGTGAAAAATCCACACCCTTGAGCAACTTAGCTTAGCCAACCCAAGTCTCTGTGTAGACAGCACTAGGTCAACAGAAGAATTCTTCTGTTAATCTAGCTCCGTGCTTCTCAGGGAGGTGGATTTACTAGAGCAATGGGAGAACCCCTCCTGTTGCTATAGTAAGTGTCCACACTGAAGTGCTAGAGCGGCACACCGTAGCATTTTAAGTGTAGACATAACCTAAGGAAAGAGACTGAAGAGGGAGTTCTCACTGTTTGTCTTTATTATACCTGAGTATTTCTAGTATGACGTTAGCGTAATAAAAAACTTCCTTCTTTTGTCAAACTAAAACCATTAACATGCGATGACTTTATCCCCTTGCTGAAGATAATGGAGACAACAATTTCCTTTTATGACACTTAAATTCAGGGACAACTCCAGACTCCAGCATGCAAGCGCGTGCTTGGGGCGGCATGCCACGGGGGGTGCTCTGCCGGGAGGGCGGTAGGCGGCTCCGGTGGACCTCCCGCAGGCGTGCCTGCAGAGGGTCCTCTGGTCCCGCAGCTTCGGTGGCCGCACGGGACCAGCGCACCCTCAGCAGGCATGCCTGCGGGAGGTCCACCGGAGCCGCGGGACCAGCGACTGGCAGAGTGCCCCCCCGCGGCATGCCGCCCCGCTTGGGGCGGCGAAATGTCTAGAGCTGCCTCTGCTTAAATTGTAAACTTGTTCAGTAGTGTGTGTGTATAAATGGAATAGGGAGTTGGCACAAATATTTCCAAAGTGAAACAATCTAATAGAAATAGATAGCGGATAAGGATATATCTACACAAACACTTTTGTCAGTCGGGTGTGAAAAAACACACCCTTGACCAACATAAGTTTCACCGAGAGACGTGCTGGTGTGAACAGCGCTACCACCACTCATTGGGGATGGTTTACTTAAGCCAACAGGAGAGCTCTGTCCTGTCAGCATACAGCAGCTATACGGGAGTCCTTACAGCAGCATCGCTGCTGTAAGATCTGTAGTGTAGACAGAGCCTAAGCTTTTAAAAATAAGCTTGAAAACTGAAATACTGAAATTCACTTTGGAGGTGGTTAAACTGGCTCCCGTCCAAAATCTTTTGACCTCAGATGGGAAATGATTGATCTATTAAATTAAGCATGTGATTTGTGGTCCTGCTGAGTTTTTTGTCATTGTCTTATTTGTGCAGATAAATGGAGATTGTTCTTTCTGGCCACCACATGGTGATAGAAACACTTGAGTTTTAAGTAATTTCCCATGATATGATGAGCCATGTTAAGAGACATCATATGAGAGCTTCCTGGAATTCCTTTTTCTACTAGCTATGGCAGGGTTTTTCCTTCCTTTTTTTTCCTCTGCAGAAAGTAACACATTTTGCTGCTGAATGTTAGACTAGCAAATTTAGATTAGTATTAGGTGAATTGGTCGGTTAAATCTTTTTGTTAGCAGTGGTTGGATTTCTGGCCGCTCTAGTGTTTAACTTTCAGATTATTTTTCTGTCTTTTCAGGTCTCTGGATGGCAGACTCTGAAAAGAAATGCAGTTTTAAGAGGTATGCCTCATGTAGCCAGAAATATTCCTGACTAGCACGTACACCACTGGGGACAAGGCCATTCCTTCAGGGGATGTCCATTTGCTTGTCCTCTACTCAAGTCCCAGAAAATATGAAGAGGCTCCAAAATGAATTTCCACTAGACCAAAATGGGTCCTCAAAATCTCTGGGCAGTACTTCTATAGTCCACGCTGAAAAATAAAATTCTATTTTCAGCTCTGGAGTCTCTTCGCATATCTGAACAGGGGGCTTTTGATCGCAACAGAAAGAATGTCTCATCACTGTCACCACTTAAAATCTTCAGAATAAACCTTCTGTTTGATGATCTTGACTTCTTTATTGTTGACAGAACTATACTCTGGGAAACTACAAGTTGACTAGGACTGTAGCTTAACACCCAGCCTATCTCTCCCCTCCTCCCCCCCAACTAAAGATTTTCTTCCTTTAGGATGGGACTGTACTTCAAATGCCCTTGATAGTCACCCCAACTGGATTACTTGGGATATCAGATGCAAAAAGCACTGTAAAATAGTCCCAGTGATCCAGCAATGAAATCATATCCTCACCAGTACTCTCTTCAGCTGCCTTGGTTCCAGCCACAGCTTCTATCAAAGCAATAACTTAAGTATGTTGAGAGGGAGCTTGGTATTGCTCCTTGATTCCAGTTTAGCCTCCATGTTCCATCTCTTAGGGGACCGCTTTCGTTCCCTCT
Organism: Mauremys reevesii; assembly: GCF_016161935.1. NCBI lineage: Eukaryota > Metazoa > Chordata > Testudines > Geoemydidae > Mauremys > Mauremys reevesii. The sequence continues at coordinate 118,558,017 of NC_052628.1, forward strand.
ACAGATTTGGCATATGATCACGTCTACACTTAGTTTTATAGATGCTAGAGATGGCATTCCCTTCCAGTTTAAATCTGTGCTGCTTCCTCACCCTACTGTTTTCACGTCCATTTCAAGGATGACTCTCAAACTGAGGAAAAGTGTTCCTCCTATAATTCGGAACAATAGAACCAGGTTTTGGAGAACTTCACAAGAATAGGTTTTTCCCCCCTTATGCACAAAAAGAAAGCAGAGTCAACCAATTTTAGTGCAGTGAGAGCTCAGCAACTTTTTTCAAAGTAACAGCTATAATCTTTTCCTTGTTTGTCAGGATTGGTTCAGAACTGTCAGACTTGGGGAGGATTCACATTTCTCCACCATGGCCACAAGTATGTACCGTTAGTTCAGATTGAACAATGACCATTCCCAGTATAAATTGCTTCTGTTTGGGTTAGTAGCGACTCTCCAGCTGTTGACTAAGAGTCTGGCATCACTTGCTATTAAGTTCCATTGTCAAGGTCTTCAAGAACCCACCTACTTGAAAGACTGACTCACCAGTGCTCAGTTTTGCCAAGGGCTGGCCTATGTTTCATGCTTCCTGTTCCCTCTTTGAACAACTTGGACTCAGCTTAACTTCAGATCTATCCTGGAGTTGATAAAGGTTTCATGATTATCAGAGTTAGAAAGACTTACTGTAGAGTCCAGAGTATCTTATTTTAATAGTCCACAAACCTAGATTACAATACTAACATATGTTACCTCTCATGACTTTGGGCACTTGCTCCTTTGCTAAGATAAGAATTAAAGTTTTCAAGTCCAACCTTCAGTAGTCACTAGATTATGAAAATCTTTGGCAAAATGTTACATATTGTTTGGTCTATCTGGGAGTCTCTGCTGTCGTGGACTATTGCTTAAAACACCTTAAACGGGGGGTAGGGATGCAGGGTATGTTTCTCCCATCCAGATTCCCACAGTGACAATTATACTAGACTGCATTTGAGATATTTTATTAGCAGTGCAGCTCCAGCCTGGGAAAAAGCCAGAATTTTCATCCTTATCCTACTTCAAGTTCTTGCCAAAGTTAGTGTTTGACTTCCATTTGAATCCTATACTGCCAGTCTTCTAACACAACAGTGTACCTAATTTGGTCACACTACATTAACTGATCATAGAGAGTTGTTAATTTATACTTTGATTTGGCGAAGGAACTTTAAGATTGTCTTAGGTATTCACTGCAGTTGGAGAGAAGTCCAAAGGGTAAGAAAATTCAGTTCAAATATTGCCTAAATAGGCTGATATGATGCCTTAGTGTTTGATTTGCTGCTGCTAGGTAGGTGTGAATTATTTTTATTGTGCTTTGTCTTTGTCAGTTTTAAATAATTGTCAGGGTGCTTAGTCTCTGTATGGATACTTTTTATTTATTATAAACAGAAAATGTATAACTGCATTTAAACTTCAGTCGCAGTAAGGATCCAGGTACTTCTTGTGAGCACTATAATAGCTTGTCTCTGAATGTTACAATATTCAGAAATTGTGAGATGGCTACGTGATGTTGAATGTATACCTATTATTCAGCACTCCCTTTTCAGTGTCAAAGCTAGATTGGATTGGTTGAGCAATCCTCTACCAGCTCCTTAGCTTGCCTCTCTCGGAAACTGCTTGCCGATCTCCCACAACTAAGATGCTGTGGAGGTAGGAAGATTGGGTTTGTGGAAGCAGTATATTATAAAAATCCCAGGTCTATCTGAGCGGACTGACTAGGTTGTTAAAAAGGCTAGCAGACCCATATCAGTGGAAAACCTGAGAAGACAATGGAAAACCCCAATCATTAGAACATTGACGCCTAAGAAACAATGACCCCGAGGGAGGAGGAGGAAGCTCAGCAGAGACCCCTGGCTTGAGAGCAGGGACTAAGGTTTCAGGTGGGGGTGGATTTTTGGAAGAAGCAGGCTGCTGTCTATTGGGACTGAATAAGAAAATCAGAGACAGAGCCTGAAAATGGAGTTCATTACTGCTTGGCGGGTGAATTGATCTGGCTTGACTATGTGTTAATCTTTATTTCTCTGTGCTAACCTAAGGATTTCCAGTGCTGTGTTCCAGTTGACTAATAAATCCTACTCTGTTTTGAAAACACTGCTTGGATACTTGCAGAGGTGAAGGGATTCCTCCAAGAGACTGTTGATAAACTGGAGGCATATCACGGAGCCTGTTGAACTGTGAGCAACACCATCGAGGACTTGCCCGTTGACGGAACCAATCTCTTTAATGAGAAAACAGTCTTCGCACTCATTAAATGTCTCCAGGACAGCCCTCTGGTCTCCGGGCATTTATATCCTGGCCCTGAAGAGGAAGGCAACACAAACAGGCATACATAAGCCAAGGCCTCTTCCCCAGCGTTTCTGTCACCAGCAACCGTATGATTCGCCACACAAGCATCAAAGGGTGCGGGCCAAGGTATGCAACTCCATCCACCTCAATGACAGTCACCCAACCTCATTCACTTCTAAAGGACACTTGAGAGATGCAACCCGACAGTGACGCCATCGCCATCTGTTTCCATACTTGCCTTTTGGCATCCACCTACCTTACTTTGCCCACAACTGGAATGCTATAACAAAGGACAAGTGGGTACCAGATATCCACTTAGAAACTCAGAGGTGTAGCCATTCTCTGCCTCCTCCAAAACCCCCTCCATGCCCATCTTCAGGGACCACTCTCCCAAGGAGATCCTTCAGCAGGAGATAGACTCTCCTTGAGTGAGGAGCTGTATAGTAAGTGCCATCTCAGCATCAAGGGAGAGGGTTCTACTTAACTATTTCATAGTCCTCAAGAAAAAATTCTGCATGGTTTTGTTGGTATCAATAATTCCATGCACCTGCCCTCAATACTATACACAATACATAATCAACTTGGGGAACTGACTGCTACAAGATATTTCCTTTTGTTCTTTTAAAAATTTGTTGTCTTTATATTATTTGGACCTATATTTGTTGTTTTTATATTATTGAACCTTCTCGTGCATTATGAGGGAGGATGAATAAGATACAGATTACTTTCTGTATATCAGTAATTGCTGTACCTCTTCATGTCTTCCTTATTCATTTCCTCTCTAAATGAAACAGTGTCTGGCCTTTCTAGTGCAAATCTTGTAGAAGTCATTCTTTAACTGGCTCAAAACCCCTCTGTCTGCTGTATATTTTTGAGACTGTGAGACCATAACTGAAAACAGTGTTTGAGGTGATAAATCAATGATAGTGTTTTCTGTGTATACTAACACTTTGTTCCTTTATTTGACTGCCAATATGGAGCCATCCACAGTAAGGCTGAGGTCTTAAAGACCAGATTTTTAAAGTATCAGAGGGGTAGCCATGTTAGTCTGGATCTGTAAAAGCAGCAGAGTCCTGTGGCACCTTATAGACTAACAGATGTATTGGAGCATGAGCTTTCGTGGGTGAATACCCACTTCGTCGGATGCATGCATTCACCCATGAAAGTTCATGCTCCAATACGTCTGTTAGTCTATAAGGTGCCACAGGACTCTTCGCTGCTTTTACAGATTTTTAAAGGTATTTAGGCATTGTTCAGCTCAACATTGCAAGGCCTAAGTCTTCTCTTCAAAAGTGACTTAAGCATTTAGGAGTCTAATTCTCACTGAAACTTAATGAGATGTAAAGCTTGGTCTACACTACAAAGTTAGTTCGATGTGTGTGTCTACATGTATTGTCTAACACTCAATTTGTCTCTGGCCAATGTAAGTGCCTTTTCACAGTGACACAATAAAACCACCTCCCTGAACGGCATAGGGGCATGGTCGACCTACCGAAGTCGACATAGTGCGAGTGTAGACAGTGCATGACCTCTGGCAACCCTAACAGCCCTCCAGGCTGTCCCACAGTGCCTCATTCTCTGCAACAGTGTACACTGTTGTGTGTTTGATTTTAATAATTTCATTGTTAAACAACAGGTTTAAATGGTATTTGTCAAGGCTGATTCTCCACTCTGGCACTTCGAGTGCAGAAGGTGGGGGCCACTCCAGGCTTGTATTAAACTCCCAAGGTTATAGCTGTTCTCTGACCTTGGATTGGTAGATGCTGCCTCCACCCAAGTGCAGAACCCCTTTGAGAGCCCAGGAAGGCACACTTAGGAATTCCTTCCTGTGGGCTACCCTCAAGCCCTTTCACCCCCCACCCCCAGGAAGAGCTGAGGAGGAAGAAGAAGAAGGGGGGAAAAAAGAATATTAGCTGTTGCCACCAGCTAATTAATCAACATATCCCAAACCTCTTAAGACACAAATCCAATCCTGTTCTTAAAAAAGGTAAATCTTATTAATAAAAAAGAAAGAAAGAAAATACATCTGGGAACTCAGGCTATTGTTAGATTTTAAAAGAGCAACTACAAGGATTAAGCACCAAGCATAGCTTTCTTGAGATCCAGTTTAAAGGTCACAAGCAAAACAAAAGCACCTGGGGTTAGCACAGAGGACTCCACAAGCCATAATGAAATAAAAGGGATAAACCAAATCACGTATTCTAGATATTTACTGATCTCCGTACATATCTGGGGTTTTAAATGAGTAGTTTGTAGGTATGATATTGATGATTTTTTCATACCTGGCTCAAGCTTCTTACAGCATAGCTGCTGCCCTGTCTGTCCATCCCCGGGAGAACAACAGACAGACAAAAGGGGAGTCCTTTTTTCAATTTTACAAAGTTTCTAGCGTTCCCATTGGCTCTTTCGGCCAGGTGCCCACTCACTTCCTTTTACCTATGCATAGCAATGAGACTTTTTAACCTTTTACAGGTAGAGCAATTACAGAACAGCTATTAAGAAGGATTTTATAGCTACTGGCTTGCTGGGTGTCCATAAAAGGGAGCTACCCTCTCCTTCATTTATCTCAGTATTATTTAATCAAAGATTATCAATCAGAGGTTAGTACAGCATTATACCGAATACAGAAAGGATAGATACATTACTGTGGGATGTGAGGGAAGGAGCTGGCCTCTGTCTCTTGCACCTCTGTAACTGGTGAGATGCTGACAGTTTTGCACTCCTCATCTAATTTCCAAAACCCCTCTGTCTCTTTATAGGGTCTGAGACAAAGAAACCCCTTTTTGGAGGGAAAAATGCTTTCCCACAATTAATTTCCACTGTGTCTTATTTTGACGTTTTCTCTTTACCTGATTACTTCTGGAATTTCCTTTATCTTTGTGTTACATGATTGATAAAATAAAGGGAATTTATAAATCCAGTCATTATTACTAATAGCTGTGGCAACCAGTAATTCGTACTGAGTTAACATAAACATCTTTCATTGGATCCTTACTTTATCTATTACAGAAAACATCAGAAATAACAAGATCCTCCTCAATCAAAGAACATAACTAAATCTTAGGCACCCCTTATCAATCACTCAGTCTTGTTTTTACTGTAGAGCCTCAGAGTTACGAACACTAAAGTGTTATGGTTGTTCTTTCAAAAGTTTACAACTGAAACATTGACTTAGTGCAGCTTTGAAACTTTACTGTGCAGAAGAAAAATGCTTTTAACCATCGTAATTTAAATGAAATAAGCACAAAGAGTTTCCTTACCCTGTGAAATCTTTTTTTTTACCTTGTCAAATCTTTCCCTTTATTTTTTTAGTAGTTTACATTTAACAAAGTACTGTACTGTATTTTCCTCTGTTTTTGTTGGTCTCTTGCTGCTTGATTGCGTACTTCTGGTTCTAAATGAGGTGTGTGGTTGACTGGTCAGTTTGTAACTCTGGTGCTCGTAACTCTCAGGTTCTACTTCAGGGGTCGGCAACCTCTGGCACGTGGCTCGCCAGGATAAGCACCCTGGTGGGCCGGACCAGTTTGTTTACCTGCCGCCTCCGCAGGTTCGGCCGATCGCAGCTCCCACTGGCTGCGGTTCGCCACTCTGGGCCAATGGGGGCGGCTAATACCATAAAGAATAGTTAATAGGCAAGTGAATTTAATATATAAAAAGGAAAAGAGGACTAAAAGGGTTAATATTTGCTAACTGGTATGAACAATCTGGTCACAATTTTAAACTCCATTGCGCAGGGGCATAGAGGCTGGAAATCACCCCTCTTTAAAAGCTCCTGAATGTTTTTAAAATGCCTCTTCTGGTTGCCCAACTTGGTGAGCACGCTTAGCAGCTCACCCTTGCTGTGTGCAATTGCCCAACTCATGTTGGCTGCATGCACCAAATGCAGCCCTGCCTGGAGTAAACATGAAGTGTTGGATCTCCTGGGCCTGTGGGGAGAAAAGGCAGTGCAAATACAGCTGTAGAAATGTGGAGACCTATGAGCAGATTGCAGAGATGATGCAGGCAGCTGGGTACAGCAGCAGTACCAGGTGAAAGTGAAGGAACTTTCCCAGAGATACCCCAGGCCTGAGAGTGCAAGTATAGGTCTGGTGTTGCACTGCAGACCTGCCGCCTCTATAAGGAATTGGATACCATACTTGGTAGAGATCCCACCAGCACCGCATAGACCATTGTGGATACCTCGGAGGAGTCCAAGGCCTTGTCTACACTACAAGACTATTTCGAATCAACTTAGTTCGAATTTGTGGATTCGACCTTATGAAGTCGAATTTGTGTATCCATACTAAATACACTAATTCGAATTTCGGAGTCCACATTCACGGGGCCAGCGTCGACTTTGGAAGCGGTGCACTGTGGGAAGCTATCCCACAGTTCCCGCACTCCCCGCTGCGCATTGGAATGCTGGGTAGAGCCCCCAATGCCTGCTGGGGGGAGAAATGTGTCGAGGGTGGTTTTGGGTAAGTGTCGTCATTGAACTGTCAATCACAACCTCCCTCCCTCCGTGAAAGCGCCTGCGGGCAATCTGTTCGTGCACTTTTCTGGTCAGTGACAGCGCGGACGCCACAGCACTGCAAGCATGGAGCCCGCTGCGATCATCGCCGTTTTCTCCTCCTCGCACTTTATCATCCAGCTCTTCCACAGTCAGCTGCTGAGAAATTGGGCTACTTTTCAATGGTGCTGCAAGCACTGGGGGACCATACGGGACGTTTTACAAACATCAACGTCGGGTGGCCGGGCAAGGTTCATGATGCGTGTGTTTTCAGGAACTGTGGGCTGCTCTCAGACGCCTGCAGGAAGGTAGTTTCTTCCCGGACCACGAAATAACTGTTGTGGATGTGCAGATGCCTATAGTCATCCTCGGGGACCCAGCCTGCCCGCTAATGCACTTGCTCATGAAGCCCTATACAGGCGCCTGGGACAGCGACAAGGAACTCTTCAAATACCAGCGAGCAGCGTGACCTGTGACTGTTCAGTTTCTTTACAGAGAAGCTGAACCTGCCCCTGTTTCTTTACCCAATTACTGTTGACTCTCCTCTTCGGTTACATACCCCGTTCACCCGTTACCCCACTTCCAGCACACGTGTAAAAATAAAATACATGTCCCATTATTACTTAACAAAGGTTTCTTTATTCATGACTTTTCGTGAAAGGGTTGAAACTGGGACGCAGGCTGTGCTGGGTAGGGTGTGCGGTGATGTAAAGACCGCCTCTAAACTCAAGGAATGACAGGCTCCTGTTCCTAGAGCGGTCCGCAGTGCCGGAAGGCTTCTTTCAACGGAGCCTGCCATCCCTCTTTATGGAATTCTGTGTGCGGGCGGATATGTGACCTTGTGGTGGAGGAGGACAGATACAGATTCCTCAGCTGCGTGATTCAGCGGTCCAGGACAAGGACCGCTGTATAAGATCTGTAACCGCCCTCCCCTGCTGCAAAGTCACATCTCCCCCGCCCACACAGATCCTGGAAACCACCTCCAAAAACCGACCAGATTGCCTACTGACTGCACCGTGTGTGTGACCCGCTGCTGTTCCTGCCCCCGTGTCTGTACCCTGGGAAAGGTGACTGTCCTATGCAATTAACCACACCCTTCCCCACGCCCCCCATTCGAACACAGTCTTCTTTGAAAAAACATAACGGAAACAGTAATTAACAGCAAAGCGTTTTTATTAATTAAGTAGACAGTTAGGGGATGGGACTGGGATTGGGACTACTGTGAGTCTGGAAGTGAAGGATTTTGGCAACTGTAGGGTATGAGAGTTTTTGGGTACTTGAGCACTGTGCTGTGGTGCAGTGACAGTATTCACGTCCCGGCCGCCTCCTCCTGATTATTTTCGGTGAGGGGGGTATGGGACTTTGTGGCGGGGGAGGGCGGTTGCAGATACACTGCAGGGGGGCTCTGTCCTCCTGCGGTCCTGCAGAACATCCACAAGGCGCCTGAGCGTGTCCGTTTGCTCCCTCACTAGTCCAAGCATTGTTTCAGTCGCCTGCTTGTCTTCCTCACGCCACCTCTCCTCCCGTTCGCTGTGTGAGCGCTGGCACAGAGAGACGCTCTCCCTCCACTGGCTCTGCTGGTCCGCCTCTGCTAGGTAGCAGCCCATACGTTCCTCGAACATCTTGTCCCTTGTCTTTTTCTTTCGCCGCCTAATCTTCGCCAGCCTCTGCGAGGGGGATGCTGTGGCAGGTCTGGAGACAGTGGAAGCTGTGAGATGGGAAACAGGGAGTGAATTCCTTGCAAAGATACATTTTGGCGAACAATTAACTGAGTCTAGGCTGTCTCTGTGAATTCTGGGTTGAGACCCCTGTGCCTGCTGGGGCACAAATCATTTTCGCGGTGGATTCTGGGTAAATGTCGCCAGTCATTCCTTCCTCCGGGAAAGCAACGGCAGACAATCATTTCAAGCCCGTTTTCCCAGAATTGTATGTGTACTAGATGCCGCTGACAGAGGCGGGCCAGCAGCGCTACACAGCAGCATGCTTTTGCATGACAGCAGAGATGGTTACCAGCCATATTGTACCATCAACCATACCATAAATTGGTAATAAGATGGTAATAAGATGGGCATAGTTACCTGTCCTTTTGCACTGCACCATTTGGGGCTGTCATAAGTGCCCCTGGCCGAGCAGCCAGGGGCGCAAAAGCAAAAATTGGGAATGACTCCCTGAGTCAATCCCTCCTTTTTGGTATCTAAAAATAGAATCAGTCCTGCCTAGATTATGGGCAAGTGTACTAGAGAACCACTGTATCATAGAACCAGAGAGCACAGCCGCTCTGTGTCTGATCCTGCATAAATTATGAGCTGTATGCTATTCACAGGGGGTGCTCCTGCAACAACACCACCTGTTCATTCCGTTCTTACCCCAGCCTTCCTGGGCTACCATACCATTGTCCCCCCACTTGTGTGATGAAGTAATAAAGAATGCAGGAATAAGACACAGTGACTTGTTTGTGAGAAATGACTGGAAGGAAGCCTCCAGCTGCAATGATAGTCCAGGCAGGACATTAAGGAGTGTGGATGAAGGAGCCCATCATCCCTCTGCTAGTCCAGGGGCAATTGAATCTTTTATTTACAATGAAGGGTGGGGGCTGATGGAGCTCAGCCCCCTGTTGCAATGATGAGGACGGTTACCAGCCATATTGTACCATCAGCCATCAAAAATTAGGGACAGGCGCCCTTGATCGACCTTACTGATACTAGTCGGCATGTTTACCAGCCCTTTTGCACTGCCCCATATGCCAAGAGGCTGATGATGAGGATGGATTTCCATCTTATTGTACCGTCAGCCTTCAATAGCGTGGGGGGAGCAAGGATGTTGGTGTTGAGTGCTGCACCATCGCGTCTATCTGCAGCATTCAGTAAAGATAGGGTGACATGTAAAAGAGTCAACAGAGGATTGTTTTCACTTCTGGTGGTGGGTGGGGTGTGTGCGCAAATTGCCGAACTATGCCCTGACCCACCGCAGACACTGTGTTTGACCCTAGAAGCATTTGGAGCTCATCCAAGAATGCAAATACTTTTCGGAGACAGCAGGAACTGTGGGATAGCTTGCGTCCTCCTTCCCCCCTCCCTCCATGAGCGTCCATTATATTCTTTGGCTTTCCGTTATGCTCGTCACGCAGCTGCGTGCTGAGTCTGTGCTATGCCGTCTGTCTGTAGATTTCTGAAAAATACTTTGGACCAGGCGTAAAATTACAGTAATTACCCTAATTAGATGCAGGAGTCTCCGAGCGAGATCACCCTGAGGAGGGTCACTGAAGGAGATAGAGAGCGCATGCTGCGTGAAAGCTAGCACGAACCAGGGCCCGATGCAGCCGTGCTCGGGGAGGCAGTGCTCCTTGAGTTCCTCATGAAAGCCTCGCGCGGAAAACTCTGCTACCACAGAGCACCCAATAAGGCAGCTCTCCCCAGGAACCTCCTGCTGATGCTTTTCGATTAACGCAAGGAGAGCTTCGTGGAGCTCTCCAAGGATGATTTCTGTTCTATCCCCATATCTAGAGAGCCCTCCTTTTCACACAGTTCAGATTCCTGTTATATTAAGAATAAAAGTTAACATGGTTACAGCACTTACCGACTGCTCCTTAGCGTCCGTTTGCCGCTTTGATTTTTTGGTAGCCTTGTCTGGGGTCCTTGGTTTTCACGCGGCGATGCGTTGCATGACGGCTGTATCCTCTGTCTGGATCATGGCTTTGGAGACCTTCTCGTAGGTCTTTGCATTCCGTTTTTTGGAGCGCAGCTCCGAAAGCACAGACTCATCGCCCCACACAGCGATCAGATCCAAGAGTTCCCGGTCAGTCTATGCCGGGTCCCTCTTTCTATTCAGAGATTACATGAACTTCTCTGCTGGAGAGCTCTGCATTGCTGCCGGTGCTGCTGAGCTCGCCCCGATGTCCAACCACAAAATGAGATTCTAACTGTCCAGACAGGAAAATGAATTCAAATTTTCCCGGGTCGTTTCCTGTGTGGCTGCTCAGAGCATCGAAGCTCGGACTGCTGTCCAGAGCGTCAACAGAGTGGTGCACTGTGGGATAGCTCCCGGAGCTACTAAGTTCGATTTGCATCCACACCTAGCCTAATTCGAGCTAGCCATGTCGAATTTAGCGTTACTCCACCTGTCGGGGTGGAGTACCAAATTCGATCTAAAGAGCCCTCTAGTTCGAATTAAATGGCTTCCTAGTGTGGACGGTTGAGCGGTTAGTTCGAATTAACGCTGCTAAATTCGAATTAAAGTCCTAGTGTAGACCAGGCCCAGGACACGGACCCCTGACATGAACAGTGAGGGGGAGATGTGGAGGCTCCAGCTATGCTATGAGCCAGAATCTGTTTTGAGACTAAACAGGCAAGAAGCATTACAGGCCATGGCAGCTTTGGGATGCCAGTAGCAGCTGTGCCTTTGTGGTGCTCAGGAGTGAGATATCAGCTGAAATAACCACTGCCTGTGGAAAATAGTGCCAATACTCAGTGCCATTGTCCTATATTCCTACCCATGGAATAAGGACTGAAATGTTATAGCTTCATGTAAGAGAAAATACTTTCTCACCGTGGCTGGGGCAGGAGATTGATGCTGTGCTGAGGCCTTCCGAAGCTGCAGTGTCAATAAGAATTTATTAAAAAATATTTATGGGAATAAGGGAAGGGAGTTTGGAAAATACTTTCCCTTTGAATTGTGACTGGCACCACTGGATTTAGTCTCCGTTTTTATCAGCAGTTTCTGGCATGGGGGACTTGAGGGATGTCCCTTCCACACTCTCAGAATGGCTGATCCTGATGAAAAGAAGAGGACTAAGGAGGACATGTGCTGTGAGATCTTTCAAACTAGTGCTGCATCAGACTGAACAAAGGGCTTGGCTCTCCAAGATGACTGACAGCATGGAGAAAGGCAGAGAGGATAGGAAAAGACTCAGGAGTCCTAGCAGGATAAAAAGAGGGAAATGCACCTGGACATAATGGGTTTTCTCAGGCTGCATACTCAAATGCTGCAGACCCTAGTTGACCTACAAGTCCAAAAATGCTGGATTCTACCCTTTGCAGTCCTTGGAGAACTCCATGATCGTTGCTCCCTACAACCCCCAAAATACCACGTCATCACAGACTGCATCCTTACCCTACCACTCCACGTGGGGGGACAGCAAGGAAAACCACACCTTCGCATATGCTAATCTGGTTTACACAGCTCACTATATTTGTAGCCATAACAGACTACATTTGTGCACTCAAATGGACAAAATTATTTGTTCTTCTAATTTTAAATTTTTATCTCCTTGATTTGTTAGAAACTTGTTTAACATTGTGTCTGTGTGTGTGTGTGTGGGGGGGAGTTTGCGGGAAGGTTGGTTTATTTTTTGGCATATTGGTTTTCTGCACTTCCCCCTCCCTCCCATTCAGTAAAGTTCTATTTTTGGGTAATTTTATTATCTTTAGTAGTTCACAACAAATATTGCAGAATGCAGAGTTAGTCAAAGCATTCAGTGCTTATAAATACACACCAAGCACTAAGGAATTCATAGCTTCAGGAAAAACCCTGTCATATTTATGAATGTGTACAACAAGCACTACACAATTCAAACAGCGTCCAAAGCTCCAGGCGCAAAGAAGATTCCACTGAATTTTCCAACTTCAAAATGATTTCCCATGTTACAAGTTTCCAGAGTGAGATTGTTACCCACTTGTCCACTGTCCAATGCAGCTCTCATTCTGGTGTCCGTGTGCTGGAGGGCTGGGGCGAGCTCTGCACACAGATCCTGGAATGTGGCCTTTTGCATCCTAAAGTGCTGCAGCCGCTGCTGCTTGTTGTCCCATACCTGTGATACAGTCAGTGCTTGTTTCTCAAGCCCAGAAGCAGTGCTGCACAGTCTGCAGCTGCTTTTTGAATGCCACCAACAACCTTGAATGGTCTTTCACTGTGTCTCTCGGCAAGCTGTCCTTGGAGAAATTCTCCTGTCCCTCATTGCTGCAGTACTACTTGCAGGTCTGCAAATACAGGAGAATCATTCATCTGGTATTTGCAGTGTTCATGAGAATAGTGGAGAGCTCTGTAAACTCCATGCTTGTCACAGATGGCAAGCACCAAAAAGTGCTGTGTGGCTTTGTCGAATTTTTAAAAAGTGGTGTCAGAATTATGGGATACGGATGGCATTGTGGGATCGAGAAAGTTGCATGCTGGGAATTCGACCCCTAGCTCCAAGAGACCCCTTGGCAAGCCATTTCTATCCCACAACGTGTTGCAAAGATTTCCTAAAAGGTATTGTGCTGGGCAGGGACAGGTGGCACACTGGGATACCTACCTGTGGTACACTGCAATTTACATACTCACCAGGAATGCGTGTCTATGTGCAGTGATGCTGCAAGCAGCCAAGTATGCACACGCCTGAGCAATAGGCAAAGTTTGGCAGCTGTATGCTGATGTGGCTTGCGTCAACTGCAGTTTGTAGAATAGACATCTCCTTAGGCTCCTCAGTCCGTTAGGAGTTGTGATGCTGAGCTGAGCAGTGCCTAAATAGTTATAAAAAAAAATAGGGCCTAAGTGCCTAAGCGTAATCACAGGCTTTAACGTGGGCTGTAGAACCCTGCCCAGAACACTGGGTAAGTACTCGCGTTGCTAGTCTGTGCTGGGATCTGTGTTGCTGCATTTTCACTGCTATTTTTAGCAGCAGTAGCTAGATGAAGGTCAGTGTGGGTATGCCTGCCTAAACTGCAGTCACGCCTCTTGATTGTGATGCGGACACCCCCTAAGTGACTCAAACCTTGTGATGCTGAGTACTGCCTAAATACCTTTAAAAATCTGGGCCTTGGTGCTTAAAGGTGATACTGAACCCAATAATACGAGTAGTAGGAATTATTCCTTCCAATGTGCATTAATATGCATTTATTAACGTTGAATTTACCATTATGTCCCCATTTATCTACCTTCCCTCTTGTACTACCTCAGTCTTCTCAGGTTTGACTAATCTAAGTAGTTGGGATCTTCATAATTTGACACTTGCTGCGCACCCCATGTCCAAATATTTACAAATATGTCTGGCACTGGTTGTAGTACAGAACTTCGAGGCACACCACTGTTAACAGTTAGCTATGTTGAAAACTGAACAAGCACGTCTACTCTTTTTATTCTCTAGCCAATTTTTAATTTCACAGTACTCTTTTGTGAGTTATCCAGACTCCTTGAAAGTTCTAAGAAAGTTTGTCAACCAGTGTTGTGTTCTAGTTTTGTTAACATGCTCAAGGAATTTTAATGGATTGGAGATGTGTAGTTTTCCTTTACAAGAAACCATGCTGGCTTGTTCTGTTTTCCTGTTCATTCAGGGGTTTATTAATTAAGACTTCCCTTACCAGAACAGTTAGTTAAACTATTAATTCATTCCCAGGTTTGCCCCTGCTGCATCCTTTGGTACCCTCTGGTTTTCTGGTATAATAGCAGAATTTAATGAGGTTGCATATTTTTGTTAGTATCTCAGCTGCTTCATTCTTTAGCTCTTTCAGATCTGGTAGATGTGTAACACTTGGTCCTGGTAGCCTTTTGCTAGCTAGCTGCTCAGATTGTTCTAGCACCACTTGTTGCTCTTTCAGTGTTTTGATAGTAGCTCATCTTTACAATGTGAAGAATTCCCCCATCATTCTCTAGAGAAGGTAAATGTTTTTGCCTCAAAGTTCACCAGTATTTTTATCCTTATTAATTACTCTGTTTACTCCTTGCTGTTTCTGTGGACTCATCAGTTCTTTGGCTAGATTGCTACTAAAATACTTAGTCATATTTGTTTTTATGCCTTTGGCTGTTTGCCCTTCCAATATCTTCTTAGCCTTCCTAACTAGCATGCTATCTATTATGATTTATACTTTCTATGAGCTTCTAGTGTTGAATTTCCATTTTCTGACTGACTCCTATTTGGCTTGATCAACTTCTTGAAAGTTGCCATTTCACCAAACTGTTTTTTTACCTTTCCACTTTGTTTAGTGATATGTGTGCCTTTGATTATTGTATGGCTACATGTAAGTTTACTTGCACTAGTTTCATTTGGCTAGCTTAATCATTTTTGAAACGCCCTTTTCTAAAGTTTAGTTGTCACCATGACAGTATGATTCTTCCCCCCTCTCCCCCCTGAAGATGTGGAACCTAATTTGGTCGTGATCACCATTATCTAGTGCAGGCCTGCACAACATGCGGCCCGCCTCACTGTGCGGCCCGCGGGGGGATTCTAAATCCCCCGCACACGGTGCTCTGCGGGCAGCCCAGAGCTCTTTAAATCCCAGCCGCTGCTCCAGCGGATGGGCTGGGGCTGGGATTTAAAGGGCTCAGGCTCCCCTCAGTGGCAGGAGCTCTGGGCACTTTAAATCCCTGCCCCAGCCCCGGAAAGCTCCCGGTTCCCCTAGCCACTGGAGCCCCGGGCCCTTTAATTTGCCACTGAGGGCTCCCAGCCAACTCTTCAGCTGGGAGCCCCTGGTTGATTTAAAATCAAGTATCACCTCCCCACCCCCAACCTTCCTTTTTGGCCCACAGCTGTTTTGGTGGGGCGGCGCTGGGGAAGGAGGGTTTGTTTCTGCAGGGCTGGGTGGCGCTGGGGCGGGGTGTTTTTGCGGGGCCGGGAGGTGCTGGCAGGGGGGGGGGGGGTTTCGGCCCTCAGCTGTTTTCTTTGGAGTAATGTGGCCCTCGATGCTTTTCAAGTTGTGCAGGCCTAATCTAGTGGTTTATCAGTAGCTACTACTTGTACCAACTCCTGTACATCATTTTAAGAATAAGTCACAAATAGTCTGTCCTCTTTGGGTTCTGTAAACACAGCTGTCTTCTATGCAACAATCTTTTTAACGAGACTCCTGCTATCTATGAACTGCTAAATCTTTCAGTTGCTTGGAAACTAAGCTTGAAAATGAATATTGGAATAGGAGTAATCTATGCTACGGAATTAGGTTCTGACCGATCTGTTATACAGCACAAGTTAAATGCATTTTTGATGCGTCCTTAACAGCTAGTCATTACTTCATTTGATTATGAAACCTTAGAATTCCATGCAACGCTTTTTTGTACATTTATTTGTCTTCTCAGCCTTAAGAATTTGAAGTACTTCAAGTTTTTTCTCATGTCACATGCTATGTTTTTACAGTGCTAGCGGTGAAATGCATTTTAGTGTCTTAAAATAGAGGGTAATGTACTCCTTTCAGTCCAGTTACTCCTCATATTGGTTCAAAAGTTTGGTTTCTGCTGGCCCATAATGTTTAATTACATACCCGAATTAAACAGAGGGAAAGAATAAAAAAGCAAAGAGTGTAAGGTAGAGGTTAAACATTATCTTCTTGCTGTATCCAAATAGGGAAGCTTGCATGCTCTGAAGATCTTCATTCAGATTATGAAATGTATTCCAAAATAAACTAAAATTTGTAGTTCTGAACCAAACACCGTCAATCATTTTACTGAAATGCAGTTTGGTAACACCTGCAGTGTGGGAGCTGAATGTAACACATTGCAAAACCAGTTTTTCTCCCTGCTTTAATGTTAGTTCTATCATTTTATTCTACCAATATATGTTCCTTTACAGCAAGAATGTGTAAGCAGGTGGCTTCTTTACCATGCTTAAAATTGCACAGATTTTAGCAGGTCATAGCTTGGCCCTTTCTGGGTCTGCTGTTTAAATAAAAGGAACTAAAATGATGCACAGAATTTAGCTTAAGTGTTTTCCTCAGACGTGGTTGCTTTCCATAATCTGCCTGTGGGCTGCTCAGTTCACACCCTGGGTCCTTTCTACAGAGCCAATCCTTGCTCCTTAATATCTGGCTGGGGCTAACAAACTACCTGCATCAGGTCAGCAACGAAGTCACATTTTTTCCAGCAGGATCAGCTAACAGCAACAGAGGAGATAAATTATACACTTAGTGGTCATGTATTGAAATTTTGGGAAAGATTTAGTGTGTTAAAATATACTAGGGGCCAGCATTTAAATCTAATTCCGTATATGTTGCTTGTGTACTGTATGCTTATGGAAGTAAAGGGATATGGAAGCTATATAGCGTTGCATGCTGTAGTCTAATTTCAGGTGTGAGCTACTTGTTTGTGTGAGAGCCCTTAGTTTAACCAACTTTGTTAAGCTGTTTTTTGACAAAATGCATTATCGTAGCCATTTACTTTGTTTTCTTGTGAAGTTTTTCTCCACAGTTCCAAAAAATATTTGTTTTGCAACAAAATGTATGTAGTGTTAAAAAATTGATCATGTTCTCTGAATCCAAAAGCAATTTAAAAAAAAATACAGGTTATCAAAAACTTTATGGTGAAAGTTAATACTAGTGAATTACAAGTGTGGCTCTCAGGCTTCAAGTGCTCTTGATAAATATCTGTCATCCTAAAATGGTTTTAAGGGTGAAGTACAAAGTTCTTAAAATTTCAAGCAGACTTCTTGTGATTCCAGAAGAGGAAAAAGTACATACCTATTTCTTTGTATAATAGGTAGTGGTGTATTTTAACTATCAGAGGCATGTACCATCCCCTAAAAAGGCTTTTGCAGATTTCTGTTTGCTCTGCAAGTGATATCAGAAATACCATGAAAAATGGTTTGAAAAGAGCTATTCTGTTTTGAAATCCCTGTCTTCCTTTCCTTTTGTTATGGTATTTGTCATCTCCTTCACCTTTGAAGGAAAAAAGTGTTCAGTTCAGATTTCTTAGTTTCATAGGAGGCAACTTTGTTGGTACAGAGCTCATTTTATGTTTGAAGTCATATTTTTTGTTGTGAGAATCTAGTTTTAGCTTTTAGGAAAACCATTTCAGTTTACTTTACAGCCACTTTATTCAAATACAATTTTTCTTCAATTTCTAAGTAAAGTTTTAACTATAGGGAAAATAGGCTATAAATACAAAGTACAACTTGATAAATTTTACCGAACCAGACCTACTCCTTTTGATATTGTGCTCTGATGAACTTTCTTCAGGGTCCACTCTTCTCACTTTCATATGCTTTAATTATTGGCTTGAATGAGATTACTTATATGAGTAAAACAAGCAGGATTTGGCCCTAAAATGTAGTATTTTTCGTTGGTAAAGGAGCTCTGTTATGCAACATGCTGGCATAATTTAGAAGAAAAACTGTTAAGATCAGAATATCAACTCCTTCTACTTGCTTACAGAATCTGAGCTATATTAATGTAGTAATTACCAATCCCTCTCATCTACATTATTCAAAGTATAATTTTCAAATACAAAATAAAGGGTCATTGAAGCAACTAGTATGAAATCTGGCCCATTCCTGTCCACTAATAGCATGAGCTAAAGCCAACTGGAGTCAATGGAAGCACTCCAGTTACCTTTACTGGAGTTGGATCAGCCCCCAAGATCATCCAGTGGAAGGCACTAGATAAGTCAGAGGGAGGGATAGCTCAGTGGTTTGAGCATTGGCCTGCTAAACCCAGGGTTGTGAGTTCAATTCTTGAGGGGGCCATCTGGGGCAAAAATCTGTCTGGGGATTGGTCCTGCTTTGATTTGAGCAGGGGATTGGACTAGATGACCTCCTGAGGTCCCTTCCAACCCTGAGATTCTATGATTCTTACATGGTTTGTTTCACAGCCCATTTTTATCAGGTAAATCCTTTAAAATTATATAATACCCTTATTCCATACATAAAATGCCTGGGAGCGTGAAGTTGCATATTGATATCTGTGATACAAATTATTAGGTTACTCCAAGACTTGCTACATAATCAGTACACCTGGGATGCTAACAATTGTGTGTTTCTTCTACAGACACCAAAGATGCTGACTAGAAAGATTAAACTCTGGGATATTAATGCCCATATAACCTGTCGTCTCTGCAATGGATACCTTATCGATGCTACCACTGTAACAGAATGCTTACATACCTGTGAGTATGACTACGATTCTATAGTGTGTTAAAGAAGATTAATGTTTTTTTTTACATACTAGATACTTCCGTTTTCAGTTGACATTTAAAAATCTATTGTGGCTCTGCCAAAACAATGAAAATTTTGGTATATACTTCACGTTTTAAGCAAAAATTATATTGTCTCATGAAGAGAACAAGAGAAGCAAAACCATGAGCCCTAGCTGTGTTGCACAGAGCTGAAACCATATACATGTATAATAAATGGAAGTGGTTTTAAAAAATATCTTGCAGTGATTTTAAAAAGTAGTAGTTATCTCAACAGCAATAATCAGATGGATTTTTCACATTCGCAATATTGGTAGTTAAAAAAATTATTATACTAAATACTTATTAGAAAATTTGTATTTCAGAATATGAAGACAAATGCTAGAAGGACTTTGAATTGTAACTAAATTGTTTTGAAAAAAAACAAACCTTATTCTCTGGTTATAGCGTCTATTCAGAACTCACCCTGGCGTGAGACAGGCAGAGATCCCAAATTCTAGAGTATACTATAGGCAGTAGCAGCCATGAGTGCTAGTCCCTTCTCCCCAAACTTGTGGTCATGCCCTGCCCTTACAGTAACCTTAACTACTTGCCTTTAAACCACCTGTTCAACTTTTTCTTCAGTTACCACTCTAGCTCTTTGTCCCCTCCAGCTTTGGGGTGATGCAGTATCTCTTTTTAGTGGTTTTTCTCTGCTTTTTATCTATTCTGATTATGTTGATAAGGGCCATCGGAGAGAGGTACCAGTCTTGACACCCTGTCCTGTACTAGTTTTTACTTCTCCCATCCCAATGCAAGAATTTGGTTGTAGAGGCGGCCAGGGCTGTACTGTGCCCCATAACCCTGAAATGTTATGCTGGGATATCTTCTGATGAAGAGGTTGCTGGTACATTGCTGCTACTCTTTGCTTCATGAATTACCAGTCTAGTTTTGGAATCATTCCTCCCTGGTGGAATGAGATGAAAGTTTTTTTTGCTGATCCACCTAGTATCATACTTCAGCAATGCTATCACTAAAAGGACTGTGTTTAAATGGCTGATTGATACGATCTGCAAGGCCTAAGTCTAGAAAATCATGTCAAGGCTCATTTGATCTGAGGCAGGAAAGCCTTTGCTTGCCGGTAGCTCAGAAATGTGCATGGCAGGCAAGCATGTTCCATTCACATAGGCAAGGCATACATATGGTCATTGCTACATATGCTTGCCAAGCACTATTTCTTGGATTGGGACTCGAGAAGAACACAGGTTTGGGGTGACAATCCTGCAGAACCTGTATCTGAAATAAGAGAGCTCAAATCTCCAGCCCCTCGAGCTTTTGTGTTTTCAGGTATGTCACTTGTTTGCATTGTCTGTGCTTTTGGAAAGTTTGCTTAGTTCTGGATCCATCCTTTAGGCTTACGTTAAGCTGGACAGGTGATAGGAGTATGTTACCTTATTATAATTTAAAAACTACAACAAATCTTGTTGGTATTGGCATTGTTCATATTGCATGTGCTGTTTGGTGGGTATATGTTTGTCTTTTGGGATATCCCTTGAGTATGCAGGACACACTCTGCTGTAAAGTATCTTTAGAGGAAGGAAACTTAATTGCCTTTTTAATTTTCCCTTTTGGGAAATATTATCTTGGAGGAGTCTGTTTAAGATGTTGGATTATTTGCAACATTTACACACATTACATGCTGTCAAGGCACTGACTTCTCTCAATCAATTCTATTTTTGTGTCTGGCTTTAATTTTAAGGATTTTTTTTTCTACTAACTGAGAACCAAACTGGAAGATTCCAAGGTACTATCTGGTCACTAGCGGGGTGGCTCACATGTCTGGTTGCTGCTTATTGCTTTCAGGGATACTCAAACCTTTAGAATTTCAGGGATTCCATCTGTCATGTCAGGAATTTAAAACTAGGGTGAGAATCCCTGCAGAGGATCAGAATTATGGGGAAAGTAAATTTCCTCCATCTCTTCCCATGCTTGCTTCCTTCATCTGTATCTTGGTAATTATAACTCTCCAGTCTTATGACTTGGCCGGGACAAACTCCAACAGATACTATGTTTTGGTAGCTATTAACAGTCTTCTCCTGTTCATGCCTTTTCATTAACAATGGCAATAACAAAATGCCGCTTTTGTTAAATTGTTTTAATACTTCATCTTCTACCTTGATGGCAGCGTGTATATCATAGAATCTCAGGGTTGGAAGGGAGCTCAGGAGATCATCTAGTCCAACCCCCTGCTCAAAGCAGGACCAGTCCCCAATTAAATCATCCAACAGATTTTTGCCCTTTATTCCTAAGTGGCCCCCTCAAGGATTGAACTCTCAACCCTGGGTTTAGCAGGCCAGTGCTCAAACCACTGAGCTATCTCTCCCCCCTGAAAGCTGTCTTAATGTGTCATGAAAAGTTATACTCCAAATACAGGTTTTTATCTTCAGCATTCAAAAGGATAATAAAAGATGAGGAAAGATAGATTTAAAAAAAAAGCCAGCAGGAATGAAAATGTAAGAAAGGTGGTGCAGGATATTGCAGTGGATAGTGACTGCTGCTTTCTAGTGGATGCTTTTTAAAATAAACATTCTGAATTATAGTAAGAAAAAAACCTTACAATTGAGTTTAAAGCTATAAACGATGGGTTTGATTCTGCTTTCATTGACTCATTGAGAGCAGGATTTGGGCCTCCTGGTTGCCTTCCTGGGCTTCCTCTCTGCTTGAGACTCTGCTAGTCTGGACCCCTTCCCCTGTGTAGAGTCCCACTGAAGCAGATTCCTGTGCAGGATCTGGGCTTCAGTGAGCAGTAGAGTCATAGTCATAGACTTTAAGGTCAGAAGGGACCATTGTGATCATCTAGTCTGACCTTCTGCACAATGCAGGCCACAGAATCTCACCCACCCACTCCTGTAACAAACCCCTAACCTATGTCTGAGCTATTGAAGTCCTCAAATCATGGTTTAAAGACTTCAAGGTGCAGAGAATCCTCCAGCAAGTGACCCGTGCCCCACGCTGCAGAGGAAGGCGAAAACCCCCCAGGGCCTCTGCCAATCTGCCCTGGAGGAAAATTCCTTCCCGACCCCAAATATGGCGATCAGCTAAACCCTGAGCATGTGGGGAAGACTCATCAGCCAGCACCCAGGAAAGAATTCTCTGTAGTAACTCAGATCCCACCCCATCTAATATCCCATCACAGATCATTGGGCATGTTTACCTGCTAATACTACTAGACTTGTTTTATTGTTCAGGATAAGAATGCTGTCCTGCTAGTTAAGTCATTGACAACAGCTGCTAGCAATGTTATCTTTAATGTACTGACTGAAAATAGTGTAATACATTCATACATTACACCTTTGCTTTGCTGACTTTTGGCTTTTGATTTGTAATTATTCTTCAAACATACATCAACTTGTCTGAGAGGTAGATGGCACTGTTTAACTGTAGAAAGTATACCCCTGTAACTTAGTCTTTGGAACTCTTATAGCACTGTTCGGTAAAAATAATGAATTAGCCTGAGTTATTGGAAAGATGCTCACTTACCCAAATTGCCCACTTCATATATACACAGAAATTTTAGTAACTCAAAAATCATTAGAAAAAAAGAAAAATCTTTAGCTGGAATTTATTTATCACATAAGTAATTACTGTTTGCAGTGTTGTACTTGGGTTGGTCCTAGGATATTAGGGAGACAAGGTGGGTGAAGCAATATCTTTTATTGGACCAACTTCTGTTGATGAAAGTCCAGAAGAAGAGCTCTGTGTAGGTCAAAATCTTGTCTGTTTCACCCATCTTGTCTCTATAATCAATTACTGTCCAAGTAAATAATTTTGTATGATTTTCTTTAAACGGCTAATAGTATTAGGTTAAAATGCGTAACTTGTTTGTAAATTTCTGTAAAATGAAATAAACAGAATTATGTATGTAGACTTTGAAACAGGTCCAAAATCAAACTATTGTTCAGTGCTCTATTGTGATGTACGTTGTGTTTGGTGTGAGGTGAAACAGCACCTGAATGCCCTTTCAGGTAGGAGCTGCATGGTCACTAAACAGCAACTTCTCGGAAGGAAATATTTTCTTTGCCCCAAGTTTATGTCCTTGCCTCAATTTCCTTTCGTTTACAGCCACAGCTCAAAGTTTGCATATGGTATTTTGGGTTGTGTGTTATATATTCTAATAGTTCTGAAGTAAGCTTTACCTGTTCAGGAATAGGACAATAACATAGTACAGTTGAACCCATTTATCTCGACCTCGGTTAACTTGCCAATCCTATTAAGTCGACGTTTTAGAAGTGGAACCGCCAAACTCCCTCTTTGTCTTATCGGTTTCTCATCGGTTATGGCGGGCGGGCGGGGACCGGGGAAGCGGGGCCGGGCGGGGCCCCTCTTTGTCTTATCGGTTTCTCATCGGTTATGTCGATTCTTTAATCTCACCGAACCCTAATATCTTGAGCACAGAAGAGCACCGAATTTGCCACTAACCGAGGTCGAGATAAATGGGTTCGACTGTAACTCCGGCGGCGGCCCTGCCCGGCTCCTGCCGCATCCCTCCCCGGCCACGCGACTCCTGCCCTAGCCCCGGCTCCCCAGCCGCGCTGTTCCCCAGACGCCCGGCTCCCCGCGTCCCTGGCCGCCCGGCTCCCCAGCCCCGCGGTTCCCCGCGTACCCACCTGCCCGGCCCCGCTTACCCGGTCCCCGCTTCGCCACCCGCCCGTCTGCACCCGGCCCGGCCCGCTTCCCGGTCCCGCCCGCCCGGCCCCGCTTACCCGGCCCCGGTTCGCGCCCGCCCGCCCGCCCGCCCGCCCGGCCCCCGGTTCGCCGCCCGCCCGCCCGGCCCGGCCCGCTTACCCGGTCCCGCCGCCACCCGCCCGTCTGTCGGCCCGCCCGGCCCGCTTACCCGGTCCCGGTTCCCGCCCGCCCGCCCGGCCCGCTTCCCGGTCCCGCCGCGCCCGGCCCGCTTCCCGGTCCCCGCCCGCCCGCCCGCCCTTCCCGGTCCCGCCCGCCCGGCCGCCGCCGCTTCCCGCCCGCCCGCCCGGCCCGCTTCCCGGTCCCGCCCGCCCGGCCCCGCTTACCCGGCCCCGCGCGCGCCCGCCCGGCCCGCTTACGGTCCCGGTTCGCGCCCGCCCGCCCGGCCCGGCCCGCTTACCCGGTCCCGGTTCGCCCGCCCGCCCGGCCCGCTTCCCGGTCGCCGCGCCCGCCCGGCCCGCTTCCCGGTCCCTTCGCCCCGCCCGCTTCCCGGTCCCGCCGCGCCCGCCCGCCCGGCCCGCCCGCCCGCCCGCCCGGCCCGCTTCCCGGTCCCGCCGCCCGCCCGGCCCGGCCCGCTTCCCGGTCCCGCCGCGCCCGCCCGGCCCGCTTCCCGGTCCCGTCCCGCCGCGCCCGCCCGGCCCGGCCCGCTTCCCGGTCCCGCCGCGCCCGCCCGCCCGCCCGGCCCGCTTCCCGGTCCCGCCGCGCCCGCCCGCCCGCCCGGCCGCTTCCCCGGTCCCGCCGCGCCCGCCCGCCCGGCCCGCTTCCCGGTCCCGCCGCCCGCCCGCCCGCCCGGCCCGGTCCCGCTTCCCGGCCCGCCCGCCCGCCCGCCCGCCCGGTCCCGCCCGCCCCGGCCCGCTTCCCGGTCCCGCCGCCGCCCGCCCGGCCCGCTTACCCGGTCCCGCTTGCCGCCCGCCCGGCCCGCTTACGGGTCCCGCTTTGGCTGCCCGGCTCTGTCCCGGTCCCGCCCGGCCCCGCTTCCCCGTCCCGCTTCGCCGGATCCAGCCACGTGCAGGCACCGCGGTAAGGGGGCAGGGAGGGGGTGTTGGAGAGAGGGCAGGGGAGTTCAGGGGTGGGGGGGTGGATAGGGGTTTATCTCGATCATCGGTTATCTCGACGCTTTTTGGCAAACCCCTAGGCCAGCGACATAACAGGGTTCAACTGTATGTCCTTCATACGTTGTTTATAATCTACCATTGTTCTAAGAACTCCCATGAAAGATAATGGAAATTGTGTGTTATTCAGTGGTATATTACAAACTTATTTATATAAAATTTAAGGGACAAAATCTGAATTGTGTGTGAGTTGTTCTGTGACTATTTGTATGTAAATTAATTTCTTTTAAAATATTCACAAGAACACAAATGTGAACTTGTTTTAATAGTCTTTTTTCTTCCTAATTATAAATGTGTCTGCAGTCTGTAGAAGTTGCCTGGTGAAGTATTTGGAGGAAAATAACACCTGTCCAACATGTAGAATTGTTATACATCAGAGCCATCCGCTACAGTATATTGGGTAAGTGTCCTGCATACAATGAAAATCACAGATAATTAAAATCTCTGCAGGTCATGTGTAGATATCTCAGATTATGACACAATTCTTTACTAGATTTTCTTACTTCCCTGCTGTTCTTTCTTAAATACTTAAGTGATCAGCTTGATTTGAAATTAAAATAATGGTTCTGTGTAAGCAAAGTGGGAGACTGAACTTTGAAGTGATCTTTGAAACTTAATGTGTTTTGTCAAATTTAAGAAGAAGCGAAATATTTGTCTAGTTTTTACCAATTTCTACTGAAGTTTAGCTGGATTTAGTAATTTCTGGTTAGACTGTATCTGGTTCTCATAGGTTATATAGAATCTATTTCTGATTGGGCGAATTACATGTTTATCTAATATTTCATTATATTCACGACTGGTAGTTCAAATGTATTTTTTGTTATGGCAGATGCACTATGGTTTTAATGTTTTACTTGAGGTACTATTCAAAGATTGAAATCTGAAGATGGCAGCATTGTCATTGTTTAGTCTTCTGAGTGACTGTTAATTTGCAGGATAATCTAATTACACACAAAAGAGGTAAAGCAGCAGAAAGGTTAGACACTAGCTCTGACCTCTTTTGGTTGGAGCCAATGCTTAAGGATTTGTACCTACCCTCCTCCTATCCCCACAGCCACTCAATGTCCATTCACAACATGCCCTAGCGTGGTTGTGGTATCCTGCCTGTATTGTCCTCTCTTGTGTCTCTACTGTATAATATTTTTGCAGGTTGTGCTTTCCCTTACTTTTTCTCCTACAGTTTCCTCTCAACTTAAATATTTCTAAGGCATCGGTCACCATGATAATCAGCTGCTGATATTTCCTCACGTGGCTTGGTCAACCCTAAAGAACTGTACCATTGCAGCTTTCATTGCTGAAAATGCAGCGCTGTAAGTTGGATCGGGGCAGTGCATCTACACCAGCTCTTTCTTTTAAGGTGCACTTCTGCCCTGCCTCCAAGCAAAGTATTTGATGAAATTGTTAGTTGCACTACTTTGAATATGTATATAAAAAAGCAGTGGATTTTGAAAAGTGTAGTCAACCCCCTGCCTTCCTTCCCCCCATTTTCTAGTTGATGACACAAATTGGGGGAGTGGTAAATAATGAAGAAGACAGGTCACTGATTGAGAACGATTTGGATCACTTGATGAGCTGGGTGCAAGCACCAATGTGTTTTTTAATATGGCTAGTGTAACCGTGTACTTCTAGGAACTGAGAATGTAGGCCGTGCTTACAGGATGGGGGAGTCTATTCTGGAAGCAGTGACTCGAAAAAGATTGGGGGATCCTGGTGAATAATCAGTCGAACATGAACTCCTGTGTGACACTGTCCAAAAGGATTACTGCAGTCATGGGATGCATAAAAAAAGGAAACTCAAGTTTCCCAGAGAGGTTATTTTATCTCTGTATTTGGCACTGGTGCCACTGCTGCTGGAATCCTGTATCCAGAGCTCTGGTGTCTGTTGATTAAATTGGAGAGAGCTCAGGGAAGAGGCATGAGAATGATTAAAGGATTAGAAAACTTGGTTTAAAGTGATTAGTTTCAAGACGCTCTATCTATTTAGCTTAACGAAGAGAAGGTTAAGGGGGGACTTGATTACAGTCTTTAAGTACCTATATCGGAACAAACAGGTTCAGTCTAGCAGCGAAAGGCTTAACATAATTCAGTGGCTGGAAGTTGAATCTAGACAAATTCAGGCTGGAAATAAGGTGTAAACTTTTAACAGTGAGAGGAGTAACCACTGGAAAAATTTTTGCCAAGGGTCTTGGAGGATTCTCCATCATGAGTAACTTTTTAAATCAAAATTCGATCTCTTTCTAAGAGATTCTCTAGGAATTATTTTGGGAACGTTGTCTGGCCGGTGTTATACAGAAGTCAGACTAGATGATCACAATGGTTCCTTTGTTCAAGCTGCTGTTGAAGATGTACGATTTTTGGAATAGAGAATGTGTACAGGGAGGAAATTGTTTTACGTAAGTCTTAATTCTGTTAATCACTTGTTATGCAGACCCATAGCGTGACTTCTTCCCCTCCACAGACCCCAGTCCAGCTGGGAAATAAGTAACCTAAGTACCTCTCATGATTCAGAGGTGAGAAGGCAGTTAAGTTTTCATACCTGCTTGCTGCTGTGGGTTGGTTACTGTAGATTGACTGACTGCTTGACTATGGTTCATTTATATTGAAATGCTCTTGGTGAAGCTTTTGCAATCTGGAAATAGACCCCTCACATCCATGTTAGAGACTTAGCTACTTTTTAGTGTTCCATTAGTTCATTTAAACCTAATTGTCCTCCTCCAGCTCTTAAAATATTGTTTAAAAGGTTGAAGTAATGAATGAACTGCTGCTAACTCTGTTACTACTGTTTCTGTCTGGTTTAAGTGGTCTCCACTGTTGTGGAGTACTACTGAGAACTGACCTCTGTTAGGAGCATACACTCCTGCTGTGGAGTCAGAGCCAGTGCTCACCTTGGAAAAATTTACCATGTTAATGCCAGATATCAGCTGGGATGGGTGTATTTTTAAAATGATTGCACTGTTTTCGCTTAATATTAGAACTGGGTGGTATTGGTTCAGAGGTCTGGTGATATTCTGGCTCTTTCAAATGGTAACTTTTCTAGATAGAATTGCCCTTTCTTGATTTTTTTTTCTTTGTTTGAACTTCTGTTGAAAGCAAATCAGTAGATTAGCCTCTCCAAGGATGTTGAAGGCTAGAGGTTTAGGGTCTTAACCAATTTTTCTTTTTTCCCCCCTCCATGCCTAGTGTCAGGCCACCTTAACTTCCTGCTTAAAAATCACTGGACAACACAGCTTCTAGAGCTGCTCATTGCTCTTCTTAAATTTGAATGGAAGTGGTTGGATTAAGAGCAATTTACTGCCTCTGCTTATAAACAGCCGAATGTATGGGCTGAACTCCGATTTCTTGATTTATATGCTTTTCCTATGCATGCTTTTCTCTAGCTGTTCGTTAGAAAAGGAGCATATTATGGATAGTTCCTCCAGACATCCCCAGATGCAGGCTTGAAGTACCTGGGGATGTTAATGTCTCCTAGTGTCTCTGTGCAGTCTCATAACAAAATGGTCTATCTCTATCTATTTATATAGAAGTGTTGGTCTAATCCCATATGGGCAAATTCATTGCTAGTGGAAATGTGTAAATCTCTGTTGAAGTTGTTATCGTTTCACCTATTTACCACCAGCAAAGAATGTGGTATGTAACTTCATGAAACAGCTGTGTATGGAGGAAAACAAAATCTTCTAGACTCTGTAGAGACCCTGCAATTTAGATAGTCAAGCTGCATAGCATCAGAAACAGCTGGGACCAGATTCTCTGGTGCAGTGCACTATAACTAATGAAAATTTGATTTAAGTATTGTTCCACATGTATGAGAAATGTACAGTTATTCATAAAGATGTTTTTACCATTGCAAACCTTCAGTAATATCCTTTGACTGATACTGTGCTGAATAGGAAGGCTGTGTTAAAGTGTATTTTTCCTCATCTTGAGCTAAAAATTGCCTTCTTTAGGTCAAAATTCTATCAAGGTATAGTAAAATGTGCATTACCAACATGTGTACCTTGATGCAGTTGGGCACAATTCCACATTCTGCTCTAGACGGATCATTCATGTTCTTCTGTGTTCCGTTAAGGGTGGACTTCAGAAAATTCAAACAGCCTGTTAACATTCTAGTATGTCATCCTCCACATCACATGGGTCACTTTGTTACCTCCTACCTCAACTGTTGGGGCTTTATCAGGCTTCCTTTCTCATCTTCGTCATGCATCCAACGAAGTGGGTATTCAACCACAAAAGCTCATACTCCAAAACATCTGTTAGTCTATAAGGTGCCACAGGGCTCTTTGCTGCTTTTACAGATCCAGACTAGCACGGCTGCCCCTCTGATACTTTCTCATCTAGCTCCCTCTTGTCCGCTAAAATCATTTTCTCATATGACATCTTTCTGATGTTCAAGTGCCATTTATAAATCTGAATATTATCTACTGTGGTGTTTAAAAGTCTATATTCCTGGTTGCATAATTTATTTAATCTTGGAGTCTTTCTCTTTAAGTGAGATGACATTTAGAATAGAGATGATTGATTAAAAAATAGGAAGTTTTCAAATTCTAATTGTTTTGTTCTTTTTGCCAGTCATGACAGAACAATGCAAGATATTGTTTACAAACTTGTGCCAGGCCTTCAAGAAGGTAAGTCTTGGTATGTCTTATTTTAGCTGTAAAAGTTAGATTTACAAAGAGCTACAGTGCATGTTTAAGGGATAGCATAGGTTTTTCACCTGTCTGCTGCTTTTAGACAAAGATAGTGGTGAAAAATATATAGTGGAAGCATTTCGGCACTTATTCAAATTCTAGCACTGATTTTACTTTTCCCTTCTAATATGTGCTTTCTGTTAATTTTCAACAAAAGTAATGCTAACACCCAGTACTGGAAAATGTTCCAGTAATGAAAATTTGAAGATGTTTCAGGAAAATTAAAACGTTGTATAATGTTGCATAACACCTTAAAGGAAACCTTTTTGTGTTGGCATTATATTTTGTATGCGCATTTTGTTTTAAATTCTACATTTATTCAATCATTTGGTTGCTGCTTTCCTATGTTGTCAAAAGTGAAGCATTTAATGCAGAGAAAGTGTTTAGTTTCAGCATAATTTTCTTCCTTTTGTTAGAGTGCATACTTTAGGCCTTTGCTAACAGGTAACTTCTAATTTGTGTGCTGCTTCTCATAACAGTAATATTTTGACAATAATGAGTGTCTTGAGCTGAAGGAATATTCTATACTAACTACTGGGTCATTCTCATTTTTTTCCAATAGTGTTTTACTGCCTTTCTTATGTTTAGGTGGAAAATTTTCATTGAAACTAAGTTGTCAAGTCAAGAGGACATTCTCTCACTTTTAAATATGCAAGCTTAAGTAAAGAGACTATATATAAATGAAATTCTTCCAGGCTAAAAATTAGAAGTAGGGAGAAAAAAGGAAATTCAGAATCTCTTACATGTGTAACTGAACTGGCATGTATCATGTACTTCAACTGAGAGATTTGTAGAAGGATACATGGAAAAATATGGAGTAGCTTTAAATTCCATATGATCTGAAATCACAGAAATGATGTAATAGCAGCCTCAGAAGATGAGTTGGTTATTCTACAGCTGAATGACAAGATATGTGGTGTAGCTTGGTAAAGCTGTAATTAGGAAGAGCAGAGAGGCAGCCAAAAGTGAAGGGATAGCGGTGTTCACACTCTTCTTGCTGGGAAGTGTCTTCTACGAGGAAGTGGGAGGTGTTTGAAACAATTTTATAGATGTTACATTGGCACTTATTAATGAAACTGTTTACATTTTTAAACAGCGGAAATGAGAAAGCAGAGAGAATTCTATCATAAACTAGGCATGGAAGTACCAGGGGACATCAAAGGGGAGACATGCTCTGCTAAGCAACATTTAGATTCGCATCGGAATGGTAATTTATTTTCGTTTGCTTTCTTTAGAAAAATGCCATTATGCTGATACGGTTATTCTAAACACCAATCATAATTATAGAAATTGTTTTATGGAGTATTGTACATTGTGAATGTGAGTGCATTAAACATCTAATAGTGTTAAGCTGTTCTACTCCTGGAGAAATTCTGTGCCCTATGCACACACAGAATTCATGTCCCCCACAGATTTCTTTGCTTCCCCGCAGAAAAATGACTTTCTGATGGGGAAGCAAAGGGAAGTTGCAAGAGTGGTCACGCACCCCTCCCTAGCAGCTCAGGCACATAGTTTCATGTACCTGGAGCAGCTGGTGGAGAGGCAAATCATCATGGTGGCTCCTACCCTGCCCTGGGATCAGCTGCTAGATCCACCCCCAGAAACCTCCCTGGCTGCAGGAAGTTCAGCATCCTCCCTTGCTTCCTGCCCTCATCACGCCTCCGCTGCGGGGAAGGGGTCACTGTATGGGGAGCTGCTCCCCTGTCTGCCCAACCTCCTGCATCTGGACCCCCCATACTCAGACCCTTCCTGTCAAGCCTCACCCCATACACCCAGACCCCCCTCCCCCCCCCCCACAGCTCTCCATACCTGAACCCTATCCTGCTGAACCTCAGCCCCTACATCTGGAGACCCCCTGTCTCCAGACCCCCACCTCTGCACCCAAACCACCTGCTGCACCTGCACCACCCCAACAAGCCCCCTCACACCCAGAAACCCCAGAACAAGCCTCTGTGCATCCAGATTCCCTCTGCACCTGGACTCCTCACTGAGCTGTCTGCACTCAGATTGTCCCACACACTGAGCCCCTCTCCACTTGGTTCCTGCCTGCCCACACCTGGTGCATTTGGCATGGAGTGGCAGGGCCCTGGAGTGTTTCTGGGGTAGGCCCAGCCCTTGCACTGTGTCAGGTTGGATGCAGCCTCACTGCTAACTCAGTGTCCTGGGACAGGGGAGGGAGGCTGTAGGGTGATCTCCCACCTCCGTGCAGCCAGTGTGCTCCCCAATGCCATGCTGGAACCTCCACATTTATTCCTTAACAAATAAAACTTGCAGAATTTTTAATTTTTTGGTGCAGAACTCCCTCAGGAGTACTATACGCTCACCTCCTGTGGTGTGGTGAAGCCGCTTTGCATCACACCACCCCTACTCTTAAACCATCTTAACTGGCCATAGGAAGACCACCCCAGCATGGGGGATCTTTTGGAGTAGTGCTCGTGTAGGAGCTCCTATGCTACCGTGATACTGGCTGCTAGCAAAGTTGGGCATGGTGTGGGTTATGGTCTGCTGATACCCAGTTGCCACCGTGGACCTGTGGGACTGTTGACAGACGCTTAAAGTAGCAAGCCCAAGATTTGGTAGAGAGCAAAGGTCACATTCCTGAGCTGTGCTTTCCTCTCTTGCTATATCCAGGGATTTGGGCCATAATTTTGTTTCAATCAGTAGAGATTGATTGTGCATGCATAATTCAACCCCCCCCCCAAATTTCCCATTAAATATCGTTTTTAGTGACCAAAAAAAAAGTATCACACAACAGTTATTCAGAGTTTACTTAAAATTTGAGTGAAGAGCACATCAATGCATAAAGCTAGGGATATCTCACTCTAATGCTAGGAACTGAGCAGTTAGGGCTGGAATTATATTTTACTAGTAAATGTAATACCATAAGGCTTCCTTATGAGAGGAAGAGGAATAGAAATTACTGTGTATATAATACTTGGCAGAGTTGACATTTCTTTGGCAACCTGCAGTTTTTGAAATTCCTGACTTTTGAATACAATCTTGGGACAGTAATGGTGCATTGATAATATCTTTTTTTTTATGGAGGAAAAATGTTTTTGGACATGGTGACTGTCGAGAGCTTGTAAGTTCTTCTTCGAGTGATTGCTCCAATGCATTCCAGTTAGGTGTGCGCGCCGCGCGTGCACGGCATCTCGGAACTTTTTTACTCTAGCAACACCGGCGGGCCGGCTGGCGCCCCCTGGAGTGGCGCCGCTATGGCGCTAAATATATACCCCAGCCGGCCCGTCCGCTTCTCAGTTCCTTCTTCCCGCCCGTGACGGCCAGTTGGAACAGTGGAGCACAGCTTAGCTGACCTCCACTTCCCTAGCTACTCGTAGATTTCTCGTTCTGTTTATAGTGGTAGTTAAATCTGTTTGTTTGTAGTATAGTATAGTGTATTTATTTTACAGGGGTTGGGGTTTATCCCCTTCCCCTCTCCCGGGGCCGGGTCCGGTGCCCGGTCCACAGGGTTTTTCTACTGCTCGGCCGGCCACAAGCCGCTGCCGACAAGAGATCTTCTCCTAAGTGCCTCGAGGGATCTTACCTCACAGATAAGTGCCGCGTTTGTGAGGTCCTTAATCCGTGAACAAAGGGGAGCGGGGCTTTCGTTTTGAACAGCTCCTGAGGGAGGCAGCTCTTGCTCCTCCGCTCTCGGCGCCGACCGCTAGTTCGCTTTCACGGCGCGCTCCCTTGGCACCGGACCGCCGGTACCGACAAGGCCTCCTGGCACCACCGTCGCTGACTCCGACGTACCCTCGGCATGGACCTCCCTCCTGGAGGATAAAGAGTTACTCCGGCCAGGCAAGAGCCGTTGAGTCCGGTGCTGGAAAGCTCCCCGGTATGCACCGTGGTCGAGCTCACCCGGAAGCTGCGTCCGAGCCGCTTGCTCCGCAGCCGGGCGCTACGCTCAGTCGGAGCGTCCGGCACCGATGTCTGCCGCGGCACCGACAATATCCGCACCTTTCACTCCGGCCAGGCAAGAGCCGTCGAGTCCGGTGCTGGAAAGCTCCCCGGTACGGACCGTGGTCGAGCTCGCTCTGACGCTGCGTCCGAGCCGCCTGCTCCGCAGCCGAGCGCCATGCTCCGTCGGATCGCCCGGCACCGATGTCTGCCGCGGCACCGACGATATCCGCACCTTTCGCTCCGGCCAGGCAAGTGCCGTTGAGTCCGGTGCTGGAAAGCTCCCCGGTACAGACCGTGGTCGAGCTCGCCCGGAAGCTGCGTCCGAGCCGCCTGCTCCGCAGTCGAGCGCGATGTTCAGTCGGATCGCCCGGCACCGGTGTCTGCCGCGGCACCGGCAGTATCCACACCGTTCGCTCCGGCCAGGCAAGGGCCGTCAAGTCCGGTGCTGGAAAGCTCCCCGGTACGGACCGTGGTTGAGCTCGCTCTGACGATGCGTCCAAGCCGCCTGCTCCGCAGCCGAGCGCGATGCTCCGTCGGATCGCCCGGCACCGATGTCTGCCGCGGCACCATCAATGTCTGCAATCTATATCTAGCAGGCAGAGCCCGCTTGTAACGCCGCCAAAACCTTCATCGTACCGCCATACCGGACGAAGGGCATACCTGTCTCCTCCTAGAGGATTTCATCTTCAATGATGTGCATACGCACCTCCGGTGTTTTGGCCCATGTTCCATAGCGCCACCTAACTGCACATTCCGCCAGGGCTCAGGCTTCTCTGCTGCCTTCCTGGCTCACATACCCTTCCAGGGGATGTGTCATGCTACTACCTGGTCCTCTATCCGGACGGACCAGTGCCTCTTTGGTCCAGCAGTCCAGAGCTGATGCAGCCTTTGGCTTAGCAGTTTGCATTCTGCGACATCTACCTCCGACCCCACCGCCTAGGTAAGGCTTGGGAATCACCTAACTGGAATGCATTGGAGCAATCACTCGAAGAAGAAAAGACGGTTACTCACCTGTAGTAACTGTTGTTCTTCGAGATGTGTTGCTCCAATCCATTCCAGACCCGCCCTCCTTCCCCACTGTCGGAGTAGCCGGCAAGAAGGAACTGAGGAGCGGATGGGCCGGCTGGGGTATATATTTAGCGCCATAGCGGCGCCACTCCAGGGGGCGCCAGCCGGCCCGCCGGTGTTGCTAGGGTAAAAAAGTTCCGAGATGCCGTGCACGCGCGGCGCGCACACCTATCTGGAATGGATAGGAGCAACACATCTCGAAGAACAACAGTTACTACAGGTGAGTAACCGTCTTTTCTTCAAAGCAACAAATGCGTTCTTACTTAGCTTTGCATTTATGTCCTGATTTAAAGCCCAGTGTCTGTCTGTCTGTCCATTGTCTTCAGTGGGTTTTGGATTAGGGCCCTTGAAACATAGGTGCACTGCCCGTGCATCTACATCTAGCTAAGTATGCATTCAGAAAATACCAAATACCAAAGATGATTAAGCTCCTTTTCAATTTTTATAAAATGAGCTCACCTCCAGTCTAATGCATTCAAAAACTTATAAAACCCCATTTGCTTTCTCTTGATTTGATTTTTGTTACTATCGATTGAGATTACCTACAGTTTAACATGAAATTACAAGATGTTAATAATGCTTTCCCTTCTCATTTAAGGTGAAACTAAAGCTGATGAGAGTTCAAACAAAGAAACATCAGAAGAAAAACAGGAAGAAGATAATGACTATCACAGAAGTGATGAACAGGTAGAATATCTTTCAGGCAACTTTTACTTTGAAATCAGCCAGGTTTTTTTAGTTTTAGGTTGCCATTTAGCTTTATTTTCATTATGTGCTATGAGGGACGAATAATCTTTATATCCATACTTTGATCAATCGATGGAAGCAAGGCACTGTTTTTCTGTGTTTTTTAGTAGAATGTATAAAGTTGCACCAAGTGCCTTTATGTATAGGGAAGGAGTGGCGTTTGTTTTTCAAGAAAATCTCATTAAGGATCAGTGGCAGTTATAATTGTGATTGTCTTCTATCCTGAAGTGAATTAAAAAATGTGCCTCAAAACTGGTATGTGAGATCTGTGGCTGAGAAAATTACTCTATAAAAATGCAAAGTAATTTAAATCTACAACTTTATCTAACACCTTAAAATATATTTAATACAGATGATGATTTTTTGCTGCTTTGTAGCAAAAACAGAAAGGAAGGAAGAAAACGTAGTGACATCTTTTTATACTCAAGATCAGGACCAAAATATCTGTCATAGGACCAGCTCCATAGCCCCTGACCTAGGCAAAGCAATTGACTGCCTAGTCTGCTGTTTGGATGAGAGCCAGATGGCTGAGGCAAAATCCATAGAAGTTGGAGTTGTGATGTTGGTCGGGAAAAAACAGAAAAAATGACAGAGATACCACCTCCACTGAGGGTGTTCAGTTGTCATTTGTGGGGCAGGTGTGCATTTTATCAATCTGTCTGGACTGTCATCTACTAGTAAAGTAGGTCAGTTTTTTACCTTTCGTATGGCCAGGTGATTGTAGTTGTTAACTGCACCTTCGTCCACTCCAGAATAAATTTAATGCAACATTTAATGCTCTACATGGGGCTACAGCTTAAACCACTCATCATGTAAAAAACATGTAGAATAAACTAACTCATCTGTTATGGAATTCCCCCCACCCCACCAAAAAGCATAGGAAACCGTGCTTTTAAATCTACACTGGCTTCCCATGCCCCAAGTACTGGCTACAATTGAAGGTGTTGGCTTTTACCTGTAAAGACACAAATGGCCTGGGACCTACTTTCCTGAAAGTTGACCTCTCAGTGAGGATGCCACCCAGATACAGGGCCGCTGGCAAAGCATTCTCTGAAGGCTCCTTTAGGTTTGGGACACTCGCTCCCTGTCTGAAGCTGCTCTCATTAATCCACCTTGTGGCACACTGCAAGTCCCATTTGTGTTTTCCCAAGCTATGGCCTGGTCTACACTACGCGTTTAAACCGGTTTTAGGAGCATTAAACCGATTTAACACCACACCCGTCCACACTAAGAGGCCCTTTATATCGGT
The DNA here is from genome assembly GCF_016161935.1 of Mauremys reevesii. Taxonomy (NCBI): domain Eukaryota; kingdom Metazoa; phylum Chordata; order Testudines; family Geoemydidae; genus Mauremys; species Mauremys reevesii. Next base: position 118,594,164 of record NC_052628.1, read on the forward strand.
ATAAAGGGCTCTTTAAACCAGTTTCTATACTCCTCCCTAACGAGAGGAGTAGCGCTAATATCGGTATGACCATATCGGATTAGGGTTAGTGTGGCCGCAGATCGACGGTATTGGCCTCCGGGCGGTATCCCACAGTGCACCACTGACCGCTCTGGACAGCAATCTGAACTCGGATGCAGTGGCCAGGTAGACAGGAAAAGCCCCGCAAACTTTTGAATATTTCCTGTTTGCCCAGCGTGGAGCTCCGATCAGCATGTGTGGCGATGCAGTTAAAAATCAAAATAAAGAAAGAGCTCCCGCATGGACCATGCGGACGTGATCGCTGTAAGGGCAGGCAAATCTGTTCTATCAGCGCTCCGTTACAGAAGACTAATTAAAAAACATTTTTAAAAAATCTCCAGACAGACGCCATAGCAGGGACTCAGCGCACTGCTGCGTGACAAGCGTAACGGAAAGCCAAGGAATCAAATGGACGCTCATGGACTGGAGGACTCAAGCTATCCCACAGTTCCTGCAGTCTCTCTGAAAAGCATTTGCATTCTTGGCTGAGCTCCAAATGCTTCTAGGGTCAAACACAGTGTCTGCGGTGGGTCAGGGCATAGCTCGGCAATTTACGCCCCCCCCCCCACCCCCAGAAGTGAAAGGGAAAACAATCCTCTCTTGACTCTTTTACATGTCACCCTATCTTTACTGAATGCTGCAGATAGGCGCGATGCTGCAGCACTCAACACCAACATCCTTGCTCCCCCCCGCCATGGGTGGCTGATGGTGCAAAACGACTGGTACCCGTCCTCATCATCAGCCTATTGGCACATGGGGCAGTGCAAAAGGGCTGGTAACCATGCTGACTAGCATCCGTCAGGTCGATCAAGGGCGCCTGGCCCTAATTTTTCCTGGTAGATGGTGCAGTATGGCTGATAACCGTCCTCATCATAGCAACAGGGGGCTGAGCTCTGTCAGCCCCCACCCTTCATGTGTAAAAAAAAGATTCAATTGCCCCTGGACTAGCAGAGGGATGCTGGGCTCCTCTCCTCCACACGCCTTACTGTCCTGTCTGGACTATCATAGCAGCTGGAGGCTGCCTTCCACTCATTTCTCACTAACAAGTCAGTGTGTCTTATTCCTGCATTCTTTATTACTTCATCACACAAGTGGGGGGACAATGCTACAGTAGCCCAGGAAGGCTGGGGGAAGAACGGAATCAACAGGTGGGGTTGTTGCAGGAGCACCCCCTGTGAATAGCATACAGCTCATAATTTCTGCAGGATCTGACACAGTGCTCTCTGTGCTCTCTGATACAGTGGTTCTCTAGTACACTTGCCCATATTCTAGGCAGGACTGATTCTATTTTTAGATACCAAAAAGGAGGAATTGACTCAGGGAGTCATTCCCAATTTTGGCTTTTGCGCCCCTGGCTAAGAGCAGCCAGGGGCACTTATGACAGCAGCAAATGGTGCAAAACGACTGGTAGCCATGATCATCTTTTTACCAATTTATGGATTGGTAGATGGTGCAGTATGGCTGGTAACCATCTCTGCTGTCATGCAAAAGCAAAAGTATGGTGCTGTGTAGCGCTGCTGAATCGCCTCTGTCAGCGGCATCTAGTACACATACGGTGACAGTCACAAAAGGCAAAACAGGCTCCATGGTTGCCATGCTATGGCATCTGCCAGGGCAATCCAGGGAAAAAAGGCGCGAAATGCTTGTCTGCCGTTGCTTTCCCAGAGGAAGGAGTGACTGACGACATTTACCCAGAACCACCCGCGACAATGATTTTTGCCCCATCAGACACTGGGATCTCAACCTGGAAATTCCAAGGGGCGGGGGAGGCTGCGGGAACTATGGGATAGCTACGGAATAGCTACCCACAGTGCAATGCTCCAGAAGTCGATGCTAGCCTCGGACCGTGGACGCACACCACCGATTTAATGTGTTTAGTGTGGCCGCACGCACTCGATTTTATACAATCTGTTTTACAAAACCGGTTTATGCAAATTCGGAATAGTCCCGTAGTGTAGACGTACCCTATGAAGGGTTGGAAGGATGCTAGTAGGAGATGGTTAAACACCTTACCCACGTCTACCCCTTCTGGGTGGGGATTTAGTGCTTTTTACTGGGCAAAGTGGGAGTCCATGGAGCAGTCTGTAACTATACTTTTATCATGTGGCCAAGAGTGTCCCAAGCAAAGGATCTCCACACTTCCAGTCTTTGTGTAAGCAAGAGATGCTAGTTGATTAGTCTAATTTTAAGGTTATTAATACATTGAATAGACTGTCAGGAGCTGCTGAGCTTGCTTTGACTTGCTGCAAGTTCCGGAGACAGGCCTGGGGAGGCAAAAGGAAGCAACAAGGGAGGGGTTGTCTATTCCTCAGTTCTCCTGTGCAAAGCCCAGTGAGATGATGGATAGTTACCCTCTCCTGCATTCCTAAAGTTTGGTTGTTGCAAGAGGGCTTTGTGGGAGAATTTCGGGGAGGGTTCCCCTTCCTATACACCTGCTCAGGACTGCATGAGGAGACACTGTACCTCTTCTGACCCACAGCCAACTCCCTGGCAAACCTTAGGAGGGTCATATAGGGCCCAGCGCCATGAACCTCGGTAAGCTTTGCCAGTCCCCGGTGAGCATTAATAACTTCATGCAGGAATATGTGGAGCCGAAGGCTCATTTGTTAAGGGCCCTACCAAATTCACAGTCCATTTTGGTCAATTTCACGGTCATAGGATTTTATACATTGTAAATTTCATGATTTCAGCTATTTAAATCTGAAATTTCAAGGTGTTGTAATTTTAGGGGTCCTGACCCAAAAAGGAGGGGGGGGGGTTGCAAGGTCATTGTGGGGGTGTGTCTTTGTGGTACTGCTACTCTTACCCAGCAGCAATGCTGCCTTCAGAGCTGGGCAGCTGGAGAGCGGCAGCTGCTGGCTGGGAGCCCAGCTCTGAAGGCAGAGCTGCCGTCAGCAGTAGTGCAGAAGTAAGGATGGCATGGTATGATATTGCCACCCTTACTTCTGCACTGCTGCTGGCAGGGCGCTGGCTTCAGAGCTGGGCACCTGGCCAACAGCTACCACTCTCTCGCCACCCAGCTCTGAAGGCAGTGCAGAAATAAGGGTGGCAATGCTGCACTCTTCCCTCCCCCCCCCCCAATAACCCTGTGAACCCTCCTGCAAGTCCGTTTTGGGCCAGGACCCCCAATTTGAGAAATGCTGGTCTCCCCTGTGAAATCTGTATAGTATAGGGTAAAAGCACACAAGACCAGATTTCATGGTCTATGATGCATTTTTCATGGCTGTGAATTTGGTAAGCCCTACTGATTTGGGATGGGGACCCTGATAAGTTGCCTAATGTGGTGTGGGGTTTGGTGACAAACCACTAAGATATCTTTTTTTGGGGGGGGATATCACTTTGCTAAGTGGAGCTCTGTTGCCATGCACCACCTTCTCTGAAAGTCATGAAGATTGCCCCCTGTACTGCTTTTCATGTTTCCGACAGTGCAGTGTTCTTCAGTCTCAGGTTAGGATTAGTTAAAAATTAAACTGTAATATGAAAGTACCTTGTTACTGTTTAGTGCCTGTTAGTAAGGCTATGATTTTGGGACAGCTGTCAGTGTTCATGGTAATCTTAAATTTGAATAAAGTTAGTTAACCCTGCAGCAGCGGCTTCCTTCCCTTCCAAATATTGCAATCTGGCCCATATGGCTGCAAGACCACTCAGGCGTGGTGCGTCCACCCCATGTAGATGGTGACGGGGTGGATGTGCCAGATCTGAGTGGGGCTGTGAGCATGTGGGCCAGGTCACAATGCCCGGACCAACAAACTTGGCCTAGCCTTGTGGGATAGGAGCTGCCACTGGGGTGAGTGCGGAGAGAGCTTGCTGTCCAAGCCACCCCACGTCCCCGTGGGCCATCTGCTTTCCCCCATTTCTGTGACATAGGCTTTTTTCCCCCTGCACCCCTGTCATGACATTTATTAAAATTTCCATGAAAAAATTATAGCCTAACCTATCAGTAATTTGAGCAAAAATCTTTTGGTGTTTTACTAGCTTTCTTTTGATTTTTTTTATCTGTTTTCTTGTAACACCTTTAAATCTCAGATAAAATAACTTTCAAGTTGATGATCCTTTTTAAACCATGCATGTAATCTGAGTATACATTAACGTGGCCTTTAAAGTTATATAAAGATGACACTGTAAACAGTCATTGAAAAAGTGAAGGTGGTTTTCACACTGTACACTTGTTACAGTGTGTACACCTTTGGTTTGTGGTTTGACCTGGACTGCTCCTGAGTTAGTCAGAATGACCTCTAAAATGTACAGATTAGCGGCTGTCAACTTCTATCCACTTCTGTCTATTAATTTCCACTACATGCATCCGACGAAGTGGGTATTCACCCACGAAAGCTCATGCTCCAATACGTCTGCTAGTCTATAAGGTGCCACAGGACTCCTTGCTGCTTTTACAAATCCAGACTAACACGGCTACCCCTCTGATAACTTCTATCCAGACATTTAAAAGTTAAGTGAAGTGTAACTGTAAGATGACAAGTTATAGACCGACCACTCCTTTGCTTTTAAGTGAAGTGACAGTGAACGTTTGATTGCAAAGATGTTTAATTTTTAAGTTTTGACCTTATTTTGCTAGACCAATGAAGGCTGCCTATAGAATGCATAATCAGGATTGCAGGAAATCCTGTTAACCAATTCTGGGTTGTGTTTGCTTTTCCCTGAAGGTAAGCATCTGCTTGGAATGCAATAGCAGCAAATTGCGTGGATTGAAACGAAAATGGATCCGCTGCTCAGCACAAGCAACAGTCTTACATCTAAAGAAGTTCATTGCCAAAAAACTTAACCTTTCTTCTTTTAATGAGGTAATATTTTAACATAAGAGGAAAATCACACTGTAAATAAGCTTGTAGCAAGTGTATGAAGCTCATTTTTTAAAAGCAAAGCTTTTCCTTGTAATCTTGTTCTTAGAGAGAACTGAACAAACCACTTTTCAGGTAAAATGTGATTATTGAAGTAGGACTTAAATAGCTTTTTCATCTGAGCTGGATCTAGGCAAATCTGTCAGCCTTTTTATAAAAATAAAAAGGTAAAATATGAATGTTGAAGCACTTACCTTTTTCCTTCCCCACCTTAATCCTCTGGGGTTTCAGCCCTTGTTGGTTCTTGGGCTAGTAGTATGAGCCACATGGCTTGTCTAATACCTTAACTCCTCTTTTTCCACATCCAGTTTTAAATGATTGTCATTAAAGTAAGCTTTGGCATAGTCTTCCATTAGTGTTATATGTTTATCTGATCATGTGTGTAAGAGAAAATGGAGAATTTCACCCAGTGTATAGGGCCAGTGCTAGGCCTATCCACCACTGAAGTCTTTTTTTAAGACATATAGCTTAAATGGTCCATAGCCCTTGTGTTGCTGTTACGCACAAGGATGAATTTCACCCAAAGTATAGGGTCAGCATGTATCCAACGTAATCTGGAGGGACTGTTGGTCGTGCTCCTATGCTTCCTTGCAGGTTGATCATGCTTCCAAAGTGGAAAAACTAGGAGACTGTGGGTCACTGGGAAGCCATTTGGTGGGGGGAAAGAGAGGTGAATGAAGAAGTAGGAAGAAAAAGGGGGTCGTCATCTTCCCTCTGACCTCCCCCATTTCAGATTGTAAAACTAGGATACATTATTATGAAGGGCAGCGTCCCTATAAACAGTCCTATCCTCTCCTCACACAATCTAGTACAGGGTTTCTCAAACGCTTGTACTGGTGACCCCTTTCACATAGCAAGCCTCTGAATACGACCCCTCCCCCCCATATCAATTAAAAACACTTTTTAATGTATTTAATATCATTATAAATACTGGAGGCAAAGTGGGGTTTGGGGTGAAGGCTGACAGCTCGTGACCCATGTAATAGCCTCATGACCCCCTGAGGGGTCCCAACCCCCAGTTTGAGAACCCCATATCTAGTACTTACTCTACCATGTCCTGCCCAACGGACATGCCACCAGTTCATTCACAGCCTCATTCCCAATTGAGTGTTGCCTTGGTATTCAGCCCTGCCAACTCCTTATCTGCTTCCCAGCTCAGAACCTCCTTTCTGCTCAGAAATACCCCTGTCCCCACTTACACACCTCTCTCTCCTCTTCCTACCTAACCTCTCCACAGCTCTGAAACATCCTCTCCCATGCTCAGAATACAACCTACAAAAACAGCCAGCCTTTCAGACTCTGAAGCCTTCCCCTTCCTACCTGACCACAACCACAATCACCCACTCCTAGCACCAACCAGCATGTAATCTACCGACCTACCTCTATTCGAAATTATTGTGAAGGCTACTTTTACTTAAAATAGAAATTGTCATGTGAAACAGCTTCACTTCTTCATGTATATAACAAGAGAAGACCACCTGTACCCTTGTTACGGTCACCAATTAAAAATCTTATTTGAGTAGTGTGAAGGAACATGCTTAATTTTATTGGCTCTTAATTGTATGTATAAGTGGTTTTTTCCCCTGTGTGGTCGCATGGAGTAGTTCTTCGAGTCATTGCTCATGTGTATTCCACAATAGGTGTGCGTACTTGCCACGTGCACCGGTGCCGGAAGTTTTCCCTTAGTAGTACTCGTACTGGGAGAGCACCGCGGCAACCCTTGGAGTGCGCTCCCCCAACCCTCAGTTCCTTCTTGCCGCCAGTGAAGGTAGTTGGAACTTTGTGCTCCAGCTCTGCTGCAGCCTTTCTACTCGTCCTTAGTAGTACCGTTTGTGGAATTGTTTCTTCAGTTGTTAGAGTGGGCTCGGGGCATGCCCCGTACCTTAGGCTTCAAGTCGTGCAACTCCTGTCGCCATTCTATGCCTAGGAGTGACCCGCACACTGAGTGTCTCCACTGTTTGGGTGAGACTCACATCAGTGAACGTTGTAAGATCTGCAGATCATTCAAGCCGCGGATCAAGGAGAGAGACATTAGACTCCGTGCTCTCTTGATGGAATCGGTGTTGGCCCCAACTTCGGCGTGCCGGGCAGACTTGGCTCCTGCTGCTGCTCCGTCGGTATGTAGCAAGGCACCCTCTACTAGCCGGCACCGTTCCCCCTCCAAGAAGCAGGGAAAGGGCCCTACCTTGTAGCGGCACCGAGGCAAGGAAAGAGGGGAGGCTGGTCTCGCGTTGGGCAGCCCAGGGTCCCCCCAGGGCTCAAGGCCTCCGACTTGTGTTGAGCGGAGCAGCCCGGCGCCATCCATGTGCACATCTCCACTGGTACGGATGCTGTCGATGCCAGAGGCGATGCAGGCTGCAAAAGACATGAGTCTCTCGGTTCCTGGCGCACAACCGGTGATGGGTCCCCGGTCCTGGGGCAGACCCCCATTGGTGGCCCATCAAACCTCTCCTGCGGGTCGCAGTTCCCACTCTGAGGACCATTCCCCGCACCGTTCAGCACGCAGCGACCAGTCATCCTGCAGCTCACGCCCTTCCTTGACGCCGACCAGACCGTCTCGGTCATGACCTGGATGGGAGTTTCGGGGACCCTCTACGCTGCCTGCCAGCAAGCATTGGCATCGAGAGAGGTGCCGGAAATGTTTCCCTTCGTGGCGCGACTACTGCAGCCGGTCTCGACAGGATAGACATTGTCGTTCTTGTTCCAGTTCCCGCTCAACTAGACGTCGCGCTCGAGATTCCCCTGCTGCCGTCATGGGTACTGAAGCAGCTCTTCGGGCGGGTACCGTTCCTCAGCTTCGAGTTCCAGGTCCCAAGGGAGGTGGCATCGCAGGCACCGCCGCTCATACCGTTCCTGTGAGACCGTGCACTCGATGGTGATCTCAGCCTCGGCACCCAGCCACCCATTGGCCCGCGTGGCTCAGCCAGGACAGCTACCGCCAACGGGCCCTCAGCCGGGTCAGTGGCAGGGACAGTGGTGCCAGTGGGCACCATGGCTGCCGATGCCCGCCCAGATGGGGTCCTGCTCGGTTGTTGGAGCGTTTCAGGCTCCATCAGCCTCGTCCAGCCGTCTGAGACAGATTGACGGGCCACAAGTCAGCGGACCCGCACCTGAACTCTGATCTGGGACTCAACCCCCCGGTACCGACCGAGGCCCATGGCTCTGCGCTGGCTCTTTCCTGGCACCAGACGACACCATAACGGTGCCTCTGCCACCAAGCCCTCAGGAGGATTTTAAGGCACACCAAGACCTGCTAAAGCAAGTGGCATCCAGCCTTCAGCTGCAGGCTGAGGAAATGGAGGGACCCTCCGATTCCCTCTTTAATGTGTTGTCCCCCTCAGCACCGGGCTACGTGGTTCTGCCCCTGCACCAGGGCGTAGCCAACATTTCCAACATCCTGTGGCAAACTCCCACCTCCTTGGCCCCAATCTCCAAGAAGGCTGAAAGGAAGTGCCCACCAAGGACCATGAGTAACTCTATTCCCACCCAGCACCTAACTCATTTGTGGTAGAGTTGGTAAACCACAGAGAGTGTCAGGGCCAACCCGCATCTACCCCCAAGAATAAGGATGCCAAATGACTGAACTCCTTTGGTAGAAAGATTTATTCCTCGGCAAGTTTCCAGCTCAGGGTAGCCAACCACCCAGCCTTACTGAGCAGATATGACTTTAACCTATGGGAGTTCCTGCCTAAGTTTGAGCCTCTCCTCCCAGACCAGGACAGGAAGGACTTTAAGGCGCTAGTAGAAGAGGGGGCGGCGGCAGCAAAAGCGGCCCTGCAAGCCGCATCGGATGCAGGCGACACTGCAGCCTGCTCAATGGCTTTGGCGATCTCCATGCGCAGGGCATCGTGGCTCCTTCTGTCTGGACTGTCGACGGAGGCCCAATCCCTTATGCAGGACCTCCTGTTTGATGGGAAGGTGCCCTTCGCAGACCAGACGGATGTCAGGCTGCATGGGATGAAGGATTCCCGCACCACCCTGCAGACCTTGGGCCTCTACGACCGTCCAGCTAAGGATAAGGCCAAACCACAACCGCCAGCTCAACCTGGGAGGAGCAGATATGAGCCCCTGTATAAGAGACCGAGAGACCAAAAATGCCAGTCTCAGTGACAGTCCCGCTCCACCCTGCAGCCTGGGCCTGCTAAGGGCAAGAGGCAGGGAAAGAGGCGGTTTTGACTCTTTGCAGGGGGCACCGGGCCAGTTGTCAGGGAGACCTCCCCCCCAATTAATAAAGTGTGTGTTCTGCAACCGTTTGCCTTCTGCGTGGCGTGGTCCTGTATCACATTGGACCAGTGGGTCCTCAGCACCATTTCCCAGGGCTACAGGTTGCAGTTCACGTCACCCCCTCCAAACCACCCGCCCTCCCCTGTATGCCCCAGGGACCCGGAGCCTACCCACCTCTTAGGGCAGGAGGGGGACCGTCTCCTGCACCTGGGGGTGGTGGAAAGAGTATCGGTAGAATTCCTGGGTAAGGGATTCTACTCCCAGTACTTCCTGATCCCAAGGCCAAAGGGGGCCTCAGGCCCATCCTGCACCTGTGGAGCCTAAACCATTTTCTAGCCCGCTCCTTGTTCCGCATGGTATCTTTGGCCTCTGTTATCCCCTCCCTGGACCCGGGGGACTGGTATGCTCTCCTGGACCTCTAGGATGCGTACTTTCACATCCATGTTTTTGAGGGGCACAGGCGCTTCTTCAGCTTCCTAGGACCACTACCAGTTTGCGGTCCTTCCGTTTGGCCTATCCATGGCACCCAGGGTTTTCACAAAGTGTATGGCTGTGGTAGTGGCCTACCTCAGGCGGGAGCGGGTACAGATCTTTTCTTGCTGGACGACTGGCTTCTCAAGGGAGACTCTCATTCTGAGGTAAAGATCCACGTGAAGCTGCTTGTGTCGACGTGCGCCGGTCTCGGCCTAGTGGTGAATGAAACCAAATCAACCGTAGTTCCAGTTCAGTGCATAGAGTTCATTGGGGCACTGCTGGACTGCTCAAGGGCCACAGCCGCTCTTCCCCTGGACAGGTTCAAGGCCCTAAGAGATCTCATCACCTCGGTCACGGCTTTCCTGGTGACAACGGCAAGGGCGTGCCTTCGAATTCTAGGGCACATGGCAGCATGTACATACGTGGTCCGCCATGCCAGGCACCGAATGAGGCCCCTCCAACTCTGGCTAGCCTCCCAATTCTCCCAGGCCCGGGACGGGCTAGACAAGGTTCTCATGGTTCTGTCCCCCGATACTGGCTTCCCTTCAATGGTGGTCTTACCCAGGCAACATGCTGCAAGGGGTTCCCTTTCGGGATGTCAACCCGTCTATGGACCTGGTGACCGATGCGTCAGGCCTGGGTTGGGGAGCCCACATGGAACGTGCAACCTCAGGGGACGTGTTTGATCCCGGACTTGTCCCTTCACATAATTGTCAAAGAGGTCAGGGCAGTACGGTTGGTGTGCGTGGCCTTCCACGCGCACCTTCGTGGCAAGGTGGTCAGGGTCCTCACGGACAACACCGCCACCATGTACTACATCAACAGGCAAGGCGGGACTCGCTCCCTAGCCCTCTGCCGGGAAGCCCTGAGCCTATGGGAGTTCTGTATAACCCATGATATCTCCCTGAGGGCCGTACACCTCCCAGGCGACTGCAATATGCAAGCGGATCACCTCAGCAGTTTTCTCCTCCCAGTATGAGTAGTCGCTCCACTTGGAGGTCGCTCACCGGCTCTTCCGAGAGTGGAGAGTTCCCCAGATCGACGTCTTTGCATCCCGCCAGAACTGGCGTTGCCCCCAGTTCTGCTCCAGGGGAGGAGTGGGGAAGGGCGTGATCTCCAATGCGTTCCTCCTGCATTGGTCGGGCCAGCTCCTTTACGCTTTCCCACCGTTCCCCCTCATTGACAAAGTCCTGCAGAAAGTAAAGGCAGACAAAGCGAAAGTCATCCTCATAGCCCCAGTGTGGGCCCGCCAACAGTGGTACGGGACCCTCCTTTGCCTCTTGGCGCCCCCCCATCCCGAGGATGCTGCCGCCTTTCCCGGACCTCCTCTCCCAGGATGGGGGGCTGCCTCCTCCATCCTCACCTAGCAGCACTCCATCTGACAGTGTGGTTGCTTCGTAGCTAGATGAGGAGGAGGGCAGATGTTTGAAGCAGGTAAGGCGGGTCCTCCTGGAAAGTAGGAAACTGTCCACACGCCGGACGTACATGGTGAAGTGGTCCAGGTTCTCCAAGTGGGTAAGTGAGTGGGGAGTCTCCCCTTCCTCTGTGCCTCTCCAGCTTATCCTGGACTAGCTCCTGTCCCTTAGAACCCAAGGACTGGCACCCGCCTCTGTCGGGGTACACCTGGCGGCATATCGGCCTTCCACCCGCCAGTGCAAGGGCACGCAGTCTTCTCCCATTCTATGACCTCCCGTTCCCTTAGGGGCCTTGACCGCTCATTCCCGTATGCTAGGCCCCCCCCGTGCCGCAATGGGACCTGAACCTGGTTTTGTCCCCACTCACGGGTCCTCCCTTTGAACCCCCGGCCACGTGTTCCTGGTCTCACCTCTCATGGAAGGTAGCCTTTCTTGTGGCAATGACGTCAGCCCGCCATGTCTCCGAACTCAGGGCCTTGACCTAGGGAACCCCCCTATATGGTCTTCCACAGGGATACAGTCCAGCTTCGCCCACACCCGGCATTCTTCCTGAAGGTTGTCTCCGCCTTCCATATGGATCAGGGCATCTTTCTCCCCGTGCTCTGTCCTAAGCCCCATTCCTCCACACGCTCGATGTACGTAGAGCGCTGACCTTTTACTTGGATCAGACCAAACCATTCTGGAAATCCTCGCAGCTTTTGTTGCCTCAGCTGAGCGGGTGAAGGGGCAACCAATCTCCACCCAGCATCTTTCCCACTGGATTACCTTGTGTCTACGCAAGTGCTATGATCTGGCAGGGGTTCCCCCACCACCGATCGTTAACACACTCAACGAGGGCTCAGGCCTCATCAGCTGCCTACATAGCCCATGTCCCTATCCAAGACATTTGTAGGGTGGCCACTTGGGCCTCAGTTCACATGTTCACTTCGCATTATGCGATCATCTCCCAAACTAGGGATGACACTGGGTTTGGCAGAGCGGTACTCCATCCCAGGCTATCGTGAACTCCTACCCACCTCCAACAGATATTGCTTGGAATCACCTACTGTGGTATACACATGGGCAATCGAAGAAGAAAGGACAGTTACTGTTCCGTAACTGGCATTCTTCGAGATTTGTTGCTCATGTCTATTCCTCACCCCGCCCTCCTTCCCCACTGTCGGAGTTGTCCGGCAAGAAGGAACCAAGGGTGGAGGGAGCGCGCAGTCCCCCTTATAGCGTGATATACAGGTGCCATTCCAGGGGTCGCGGCGGTGCTACCCCAATACGGGTACTGCTAAGGGAAAAACTTCCGGCACCAGTGCATGTGGCGAGCACGCACACCTACTGTGGAATACACCTGAGCAACACATCTCGAAGAACGCCAGTTACGGAACAGGTAACTGTCCTTTCTCACAAAGGGAAGTTGCATCCCTGTCCCAAGTGAAGAATAGACTTAAGGACTCAAGTAATTACACACTTAAATTATCTAAATTATCACAGAGACTCTTACTGGTTCTAACACCTTTTTACTAAAATGTTAGTTTTCAAATCTGCAAAAAGCTACTGTAGCCAATGTTAATTTATATAAAACGCCGTCCCTGTGAGGGAGAGACCAGCCATTAAAAATAGGGCTTACATCCCAGGTTGTCATCTGCCATATAATGCCTAGAGAGACAAGGCGGGTGAGGGAATATCTTTTATGGCAACTGTTGGTGAGAAAGACAAGCTTTCGACCTCACACAGAGCTCTTCTTGAGCTGTGTCACTCTGAGTACAAGGTGGAACAGATTGTTTAGCATGAGTAGTTAACACACATTTCAAGGGACCATTCAAGGTGAAAGCTCAAAAGCTCGTGTCTCTCACCAACAGAAGTTGGTTCAATAAAAGATATTAACCCACCCACCTTGTGTCTCCAACTCCCACACTATGGCAAGGGTTAGGATTTTTCCATTGTCTTCAGATGATTCTGGACATGTTTAACATGACTTTTATCCATGTGCATTGTCTTGTCTCAGAAGTGTGTTCGATGTGTCCCTTAATGAATTTAAGTCTCTCTTCCTTTTCAATCAGCTGGATATATTATGCAATGAAGAAATTCTTGGCAAGGACCATACGCTCAAATTTGTAGTTGTCACTAGATGGAGATTTAAGGTAGGCCACAACTGCTTTTTCATGAATTCACTGATATTTAGAATTAAAATTAAGTCATTAATCTGGTTATAGAACAGAGTTCATAAAGTATCTGTCGTACACAGTTTTATACCTGCAGTAACTTTTAAAACTGGCTAAAAAATTGGTTAAAAGTCCATCCTGGTTCAGGGGCAAAGTGAAGGCAACAATTAGAAATAAAAAACAATATATAACAACTGGGGAAAAAGGGGAAGTAGATAGTTATGAATATAAATTAGTAGTTATGAAGTGTAAAAAATTGGAAAGGGAACGCTAAAGACAACAGGAAAATATCCATGGCTGGCAAGGCTAAGGACAGTAGGTTTTTCAGATAAATCAGGAAAAAGAGAAAGTCTAACAGTGATATAGCCTCTTTACTACATGGAGCTGGTGCAAATGTTAATGCAGAAAAGGTAAAAGTGATCAATGTGTAGTTCTGTATTTGGAAAGAAGCAAGATGATATACTTGTGTTATGTGACGATGATGAACTACTTTTCAGTCCATTAGGAATTGAGGACATTAAGGATGCTAGGGATGATGATAATAATTAGCTCTTATATAGTGCTTTTTTATCAGTAGATCTCAGTGGTTTACAAATCAGATAAGAAACATTATCCCCATTTTACAGACAGGGAAACCGAGGCACATGAAGTGACTTACCAAAGGTCATCCAGCAGGCCCAGATAATGTGCACCCAAGAGCCCTAAAAGGGTTGGTTCAGGACATCTCTGGATTGCTGGTGCTGTTTATTATTTATATGACCATAGCACCTAGGAGTCCTTGGAATAATGGGGAAATTCCAGAAGATGGGAAGAGTTTCTCCACAACTGGAGATGGGACACTGGGTGGTTGGCCATTGCTCTGAGGTGGTTCAGACAGTTCTTTCTCGATGCCCAGCTGGTGTCTTGCTCACATACTGATCGCTAGATTTGGGGATGGGAAAGAATCATAGAATCTCAGGGTTGGAAGGGACCTCAGGAGGTCATCTAGTCCAACCCCCTAGGTCAGATTGGCTGGGACTTGGGTTTTTTTTTGCCTTCCTCTGCAGCAGGATGTGGTTTGCCTGCTGGGATCATCTGGGAATGACTCACCAAATCCATTCCCTGTCATTGCAGAGGCTTCAGGCATTGGTGGCACCTTGGTTTCTCATGTTCTCTCCCTGTGACACACAGTAGTTTAGTTTCCTGAGGTCTGGAATGCTTTGGTCTAACTAAAGTCTTTGGCCTTAATAGAAAAAGGTGAAAACTAATGGCCTGTGGTATGCAGGAGGTCAGACTAAAAGATCTCATGGTCCCTTCTGGCCTGAAACTATGCATATGGGCACAACATTAGCAAAGGGCAAGCAGGATGACGTGAGTAAATAGCCTGACATCAATCCCAGGCAAAATAATGGAGAAGCTGATACAGGATTCAAACAATATAGAACTAAAGGATGGGCAAATAATTAATGCCAGCCAACATGGTTTTATGGAAAATGTCTTGTTAAGCCTGATTTTGTTTTTTGACAATTACAGATTTGGTTAATAAAGGTAGTTGCGTAGATGTAATATTCTTACACTTTTGTAAGGGGTTCAACTTAGTACTACACAGCATTCTGGTTTTAAAAATTAGAACTATACAATATCAATAAAATACCCATAAATAGATTAGTTGACTGACTAAGTAATGGTCAATAGGGAATACTCATTGAGTGAGATGTTTTTAGTGGGGTTCCCCAGTGATCAGTGCTAGACCTATGCTATTTGGTATTTTTTATCAACGAACTGCAAGTGAATATAAAATTATTGCAGATAAAATTTGCAGATGACACACAGATTGGCCAGGTGCTAAATAAAGATGAGGCCAGGGCAGTCGTGCAGAATGATCTAGATCGCTTGCTAAGCTGGGCCCGTTCAAACAAATTATATTTGCCAAAGGCAGTGTGATACATCTAGGAAGAGGGAATGCAGGCCAGACCTACAGAATGGGGGACTGTATCTTAGACAGCAGTAACTCTGAAAATGATTATGGGGTCATAGTGGCGGACAAGCAGCTCAGCGTGTGCTCCAAATATAATACTGTGGATGTGATCCTTGGCCATATAAAAAGGGGAGTAATGAACTGGAATAGCGAAATACTTCTATATGTGGCATCGGTGAGACCAATACTGGAATACTGGGTCCAATTCTAGTGTCTACCTTTTAAAAAAGATGTTGAAAAATTGGAGAGGGTGAAGAGAAAAGCTATTAAAATGATTTGAAGGTTGGAAAAATACCTTATGGTGAGACTTAAAGCTCAATCTGTTTAGCTTATCAAAAATAATATTGATAGGTAATTTGATTATAGTGTAAAAGTACCTTCATGGGTAGAAATTGCTGAGTACTAAAAGGCTTTCTAAGCTAGCAGAGAATGACATAATAAGAAGTAGTGGCTGGAAGTTGGTCAGACACATTCAAATTAGAAAAATAAGACAAATTTTTAGCAGTGAAGGTAGTTACCTTGGTAGTTTGTTCTAAAGGTTGAGTGGTGGATTCACCATCTCTTCTCTTCAAAGCAGACTGGATGTTGTAGTTAGGCTCAATGTACAGCTAACTGGGTGAACTTCTGTGATCTGTTATACATAAAGTCAGACTAGATGATACATGGTCAGTCCCTTCTGGCCTTAAAATATAAATCAATAACATATTTTGATAAGTTGATTACCTATCACATAGGAGGATTCATTTTGCTTTTGCTTCTTAAATTAGCTCATTATTTTATCTTGCAGAAAGCACCTCTCCTGCTACATTACAGACCCAAAATGGACTTGCTGTAAGAGACCTTTATTGTCCTTCTGGACAGCGTTTTTTGCAGAGACTATCATCAGGCACCTTCTTAGTGCATCACTTAACTCACATCTGACACGAACCAGCAGAATTTTTTGGAAGACTGTAGTGCTCTCACAGCCAACCAACCTTCTGAATATTTCTTCTGGGGACGTGTTGCCCAGATTTCTGGACAGAAAATATTTATACTTTTTTTGTACGAAATAAATAAATCACAAGAGGACACTACCAGCACTAAGTTTACAGATCCTGAAAACACTTCACAGTTCCATGTAGCTCAACTTGATTCATCTCTTTGCTGCAGTTACGCAAATATAAGTTAAAATGTTGTGGGGGTGATTTAAAAGGTTGGTTTTGACACCAAAATTACCTTTAGTTACTTTCCATCTTTTGAAACTTCTGAAGCTTATTTTGATCTATTCTGCAAGGTGTTCCTGTCTTACATAGTATGCCTCAGTTACTTTGGCTTTCATTGAGCCCTTTGAAGAGCATTGAACGTACCTTATGATTATAGAGACTGGTGATATTTATGCTGCATTAAAAACTTCCTAAAAATCTAGGCATCTGAAAACTCCATGAGTTTCACACAATGCTTGATCTCATTTTATATTTCATTCATGTTTTGGCATCCCCTGCATGTTTTGATGAGGCTAATGAAAATGCATTTACTTTTTTAACATGGCTCAATATTTTGCTGTGGCATAAATTGCATCCGATCATAACACAAGAGTACTCAAAGTGCTAAATTTGTGAATTTTAAGGTAGACTTGTCTTTATACAGTAGAGGCTTGCAGAAATCTTTTTTTTTTCTTTAGGGAGAGTGGGGTTTTTGTTGTTGTTTGTTTTTTTGCTAAATTTGTAACTAGTGGTTAAAGCATTTTTATTTTGGGAAACATACCCCATAGAAAATTACACAAGTTTCCATGTCACTGGTTTAAAAATTCAGCTGTTAATTACTGACCAGTTCTAGATTTCCTTTAATGGTTTCCTTAAGAAGCTATTGTTTTCTTTAGTGCAATCATTGGCTATCTTGGAGGTCAGATTAGATCGTAGCGGCACCTTCTGGTCTTAAAATCTATTAATCTAGCTTTTGTGTTCAGCCTTGAGAGATGCCGGACGCTACTCTATGTATGTCATCAAGTCCACGCTCAGATAATGCTTAGTGGGGTGTTAACTTAAAAAAAAAAAAAAATTTGAAAGCATCTTAAAAAAACTGTTAATACTGGTTGAAAGTGATTTCTGCAAGCGATATACTGTATAACATATAATAAAAATATGAAATGTTAAAATGTTTGACTGGCACAGGGATTGTAAGATACTGAAAAGAGGGTGTGCAGTATGACACACTGGCAGCTGGAGGTTATTACTTTCTTTTTAAATGCTCAGGAGGGAAAGAGCATGAAAACACCAGTTTTGTATACATATTATTAAACCCTTGTATTCCTCCATAAGGCAAATGTCACTGGCTAACATAAGCATTATGCCTGTTGGCACCACCCTACTCCATCCAGTTGTGCTCCTTTGCCCTGCAAAAAATCATTATTTAAAATTAGATTCAACATCAGGAAGTAAATCATGAAAAATACTGGCTTATCCAAACATGTACATTCTCTTTTCTCCTGATTCTGAAAGAAATCCACCTCCTCCCCAAAACATCATGTTCCTGTGTGCCTCCTTACACATTCTTAGCTGGAGCCTTCCATTCCTCCATTTGTCTCCTCCCTTAGCTTTCCTACTGCCACATTTGTGAGAGGGAACACAGTCTCACCTATATATATTTCAAAACAGCATTATAAAGCTGCATTCTTTTATTTTTATTCATAATCATAGAGGTGAATGAGGAGGAAATCAGAATGGGTGCAAACGGAGAAACAAGGGAAATCTACTGGACTAGTAGGAGTGCCCTCTCTGCAAATCTAGGGCATGAGAGATGTAAATGTACTGAGGGCTCGTTGGGCCAGGCAGGATGACTTCACATCTAGGCCTGGAGTATTTCAGCATTGGAGGGGGGAGGAATAGAATTTGGCTCTAGTTTGGTCTTTCTGTTCGTGTATGCACCTATCTACAGTTCTGCTTTTATCTACAAATAACTTGAAGAAAAAAATAGTGTCGGAAGAGGAACGGGGAGACTTCAGTAGTTTAGTTTTAGCAACTGGCCCTTTGTGAGCTTTTCACAAAATGAACCTAGGTGATGTGACCCTATACATCAATTGATTTACCAGGACTTTGTGGACCTGTTAATCAGTTGTCCGCATTGTGGGGTGTGTAAGGGAACTTCAGCCAAGTGACCCTATCCTAATCAATCTGATTCATTTGCATCTAAGGGTTTAATAAATATATATACACAATGTGTCTACCTCAGAATATGCACTACAGCAGCATTTTGTAAAACCAGATGTTACTGCAGTGCCACTGAAGTACATCAGAATTTGAATATTTTCCTGTGTAATAAAACTGAGGAGCGATTAAACGGTATGAACATGCACATTCAAAAAACCCTCTGCCATTCAGTTCTAACTCTCACTGTAGCAATCTACAGTACAGAATATATATTTGTAAGTTTGTAGCTATCTTTGGAATCACTTGAATTTGCTATGGTGCTATATCAATATATTTAAATATCAGTTGATATCTGTATAGATACATAAATCTGAAGCCTGTATTAATACCAACAGCTGGTTATAGCTCATAATTGTGTGCAACTCTGCTTTTTTAAATGTATTAACCTGATAAAACCTCAGTGGTAAAAATACCTATTTTTCTAAATTGCATCATGTCAGAATATCTTCACTACAGAAACTATTTCCCATAGGGGTTTGCTGCACCAGTTGGTTTGATTTTAGCTTTGTAGAAAGAGTAACATCCAATTAAATTCAACAGTCAGTGTGAGACCTTAAGTATTCTATTTCTGAAATTTCTGTTTTACTTCTGTGAAGCTTAAGAGACAGTTGATTTAATGTCAAAACTATATTGGGGAAAAATAACTATTGATTTTTTTTTAATATTGTTTAATGTCTGAAAGCCAGGCTCAGCTTAGATATCTCTTGGTCCTGCTTGGTCATGTTCAGTTTATTTTGGTTTTAGTGAAGATGGAGTTACTGTGAAGTAGTTTTCACAACTGCTTACGCTGGTAAGTAATTGCAGTACAAGTATCTTGTTGCATTATCCTCAGCAGCAATGAGACTAATTACCCAGGCTCATAGTCTCACTAGATATAGTTTTCATTTAAAATAGATAATTCAGATAGAATATATAATATTGAATTTAAATAAGATTTGGGGGTTTTAAAAAAAATTAACTTTATAAAATTATTTATTCTATTTTAAGCCTTCTATCTTATTTTACCATCCAAGTATTTTGGTTTCAATGGTCCAGCTTTATTTACGGGCATATAAAATGAAATTGTGAGATGTTTTTACAAGCTTCTTCCTTTTACTTTGAGTTTGAGTAGTTTTTATTTGTTTTTTGTATGGATAAAGAGCATTACTTATGCTTTTGTGCAATAGGTTTGAAACATGCATTTATAAGGCATATGTTTAAATTGTAAATGTAGCATCTACTTACCGCTAAATTGAGAAGGAATGTAGGTGGGATTTTTAAAATGTACATTCAAATGGGTTTTTGTTGTTTTTTTTTATTTTTTATTTTTGGGTTTTTTTAATTATTATTCTGAAGTGAAGTTTGGGGTTTTAAAATTGTGTGTAAGTGCAAGAACTACCTGTCAGCAATATTTTAAAATAAATGATCTGGCAAGAAACATTAATGTGAATTGTGGAAGCAATCTGCAAGACTTGCAGCCTATCCGAAATTGTTTTTGTGCCATTGTTACGTCTGGTATCTTTGTGTACCATCTAACCTGGGAATATTTATTTTTTATTGGTTGTGCAATACTACACACAACACTATAACCTCTGGGGATATGGGACCATATGAAATATCAGACTACAACTATGATGGTGCTATTTTTTCCAATAGGCTCTGAGCCTTTGAAAGCTTATCTGGCTCTATTGTCTTCATAACAGCATAATTAGTCTTAGGAGAGTCATTGGACTCTCCCCCCCGCCCCCCCAATGAATGGTAAATGTAGAGGTATAGCTACCCTGTTTTACAATTATTTGAATCTTACCATTGAGATAAGTGTAATAGGAAAAAGCCAACCAGTTTGTACATCAACAGATGAGTCTTTGATAAATTTATATTGTAATCTGTACTTAAGAAATGCATTTAATGCAGACAGCTTAAACTGTACTCTACAGAAAAATCCAGTTTCTGTATTTCCTCAGGTAATCACTTCAGTTCGGATGCTTCACTGGAAGTTTTAAAGCAACCTACATATTTGTTCCTCTGCTTCAAAATTAAAGAAAAGAAAAAATCCCGTCGTATAGGCTAGAATTTTTGCGTAACTTAACTATACTTAACTATAATGGAGAGGTTCACTTAACATTTCCTTAGGTACCAGGTGCAGAGAGAACATTTATTTTAAGGTGCATAATTTAGCTTTGAACTGCCTTTTGATTCTGCGCTTTGATGAAAGCGGAGTTTAGGTACAGATTTTCTGGAAACTTGCTCCTCATGGTAAGCCCACATTTTTAATTTTTTTTTAATAGTATTGAGTTTGAATTTGCTCATGTACAAACTTAAGCTTGAGTCCTGCAATCTGATCCACCTGGTAGATCCTTTTGCCCTCACGGAATCCAGTTGAAGTCAATGTGGCCTGCCCCAGAGCAGATTGTAGGACTGGGGCGTAAAGGTCCAATACTGCAAATCCGAACCTTGTAACTTTACTCACATGGATGGTTCCATTTAAATCAGTGGGATTATTCACAGGAGCAGAGTTACTTAGCGGCATGCCTGCACAAGTCCTTTTAATTTACAACATTGGTTTAATATAATCCTTAACATCCAAATGATTTAACTGGACAAAAGGAAACTTCTTCTTTTTTTCTGGAACAAGATTAATTTAGGGTTAAGGGACAATAAGCCAGTGCAACCACTAAGCCTTTATCCTCAATATGTGGTATATAAAGATACTGAAACTATCACAGTATAAAATCATATTTTTGACTTAGTTTCATTTGAAAGTTTACATTTTTTTATGCTTTGTGTTGCTGTGTAATTTTTGTACTATTGGTGGCTAGTTTTTGTCTGAATAAGCCTTTTGGGATTATTGCTTAATGTTTTGATTTTATGATAGTGAAGCTTGTATTCAGTGTTTTGCCAATTAATATTATATGCTTGTTAATAAAAGCAAAAAAAAAAAACTTACTAAAATTCTCTCAGGCTGAAAGTTTGTCCATTTTCCTCCAAGAACCTAAAGGACTAGCTAGTACAATACAACGGTACTATACAATACTGCATATACCAGAACAATCCCCTATATATAGTTCTATAATGCATCTTCCCCCTGAAATGTATACCATTTTTTTTGCTTGAATCCAACACTAGCACTGCACAAAATGTTACACTAAATACAAAACTTCTTAAATTGGTAAAATGTTTGTGCCAAATACATGGCACTCTATTCATTAGCAAATAAAGTGACTTCTGTTGCATGGAGGAGGTTATTTTAGGTACTTTGGACTCTTCGTGCATTTGTGCGTATGGATATATTTGCCACACTGTACATGGTATCAGATTTACGCCTCATCTGCTAATGTCACTGTGCGGGGTCATATTGGAGTCCAACCTTCTGTTGGACACAATTAACAAATTTTAAATAAAAAAAAACCAACCTGCCCAAATCCATATTTTGTTTTAATTGTTAATGATTGACAGATACTAATAGTCTATTTTCTCTCTGGTTGAAAGTTAGAAAAAGGTCTTAGGCTAGCTAAAATGCCACTCCAGAGAGTGTTGGTTCATGAACAAGAGGTAAATTTGCCTTCAAAGAGTTGATCTAATTTTTGGTTGCTTTCTGGGTTATTTTAGCGGTTTCTTCCCTAACTGTTTAAGATCGTCAGGGATTATGTAGGAACTCCTCAAAAGGATTTACTGTTTTAGGTTTAAATGAATCTCAAGGTTAATCTAGATCAATGGTTCTCAAACTTTTGTACTGGTGACCCCTTTCAAATAGCAAGCCTCTGAGTGCCACCCTTATAAACTAAAAACACTTTTTTATATATTTAACACCATTGGAAGGAGGGATAGCTCAGTGGTTTGAGCATTGGTCTGCTAAACCCAGGGTTGTAAGTTCAATCCTTGAGGGGGCCACTTAGGTATCTGGGGCAAAAATCAGTACTTGGTCCTGCTAGTGAAGGCAGGGGGCTGGACTCAATGACCTTTTGAGGTCCCTTCCAGTTCTAGGAGATAGGTATATCTCCTACTATTATAATAAATGCTGGGGGCAAAACAGGGTTTGGAGTAGAGGCTGACAGCTCACGACCCCCCATGTAATAACCTCATGACCCCCTGAGGGGTCCTGACCCCCAGTTTGAGAACCCGTGATCTAGATACACTAGTAAACTGCAAAGCATATAAAAACCTAGGTGAATTTCTTTGCAGTATCTGCATACAGTAATGTATATTTTTAGAATTGTGTGTGGTGTTTTCTTCATATTGGGAGAGGCAAAAGGTTTAATATTTCTGCCATTTTGCTAGGAATTGTAAGGAACTCTGGTTCTAAACCACGTAGCGGTCTGTTCCTGCACTTGCACTAATGGTAGTGATGTGTAATCATCCTGAGGAGATGAGGCTCACTAGATAGTTTTGCCATTGATTGGCCGTTTAAATACCAGTGGGAGATATCTGTCTCAGAAAGGTCACTTTGTTCATGTGTGTCACTAAAAAGTGAATAAATAATAAACTTCTAAGTTTAGCACTATTTCTGCTGTCAGCAAGCACTATATTTCATAAACCTCCTTATTCTCATTGTTAGTTCATCTATCATTTCTCCATGACTTTGCTTTGTTGGGTGCTTGAAAACGCACCTACAGACCAGTGATTTATGCATGGGTGTTTCTGGTTAGTCCAGTACACTGCACTATTGGCAAGTATTCCAGGCATCTAGAGAGAAATTAACAGTGCTAGACATCAACTGAAGCCTTTCCCAATAGGGTAATTGTATGTTCCTCGCTGCCCCTCTTGTAACTTGCTGGAATAGTTAAGTGATGACCAACTGTCTTTGCCAGCTGTGACCCCTGAGCCATGCCCTACACAAAAATACATAGGAACACAAATCTGCACACTAGCCTAATGTTTTTAATAAGCATCTACGTGGTGAGAAAGTTGCTCAGGTGTACAGTAAGAATGATGCGCACATATACCTCATTTCAGGAATGGATAAAGGCACCGCCATCAGCATCTGTTGTGAATGTGACCTTTTGAACTATGCTGTTGCAAAACTTGTTTTATAAGTTTATGTTTTGTATTGCTTTGTGTATAATATATTATATTTGTAGTTATTCAGATTGTCTTTGGCATTGATTTTGGACATAAAAATAAATTCTTTGATCATTACCTTTTAATTTTCATGATTTTTGTGCTAGTCTGAACTGATGGAACTAAATTAGGTTTGATTGTGAATCATAGAAAACTAAACACCTGGAAATGTAGGGAGAATAAACCAAAAAGAAATGATCATCCCAAAACACAATTGTTAATCTGCAGAACAATAGAAACTATTTGAGCTTGGTTGTGGAATTCCCAGAGCCTCACAAACATAGCTTAATAGTCATGTTAGTGTGACTATACCCATGTTCCTACCGAGCTCTGAAAGCTCTGCACCTGCCAATGAGCAACAAACTAAAATTCTCCTCAGAGGTAAGCAAGCCCAGGAAAAGTTCAGAAATCCTAATAGTCCTTTGCCTACTGTGACTCTCCCTGGTTGAATATTTCCAATACTCCTTCAGTGAGAATTACACTTAAGCTAAACATTGATTTTAAAAAAAAATTCAATAGCTTTTGTATATGGAAGGTCTGTTATCTGCATACATATGAGGCACTACCCTTGGTAGTAGTGAGTTAATGTTAAGTCAAAGAATTGGTTAATTGTTTTCATAGTGGTTCAGACCGATAGAAATGTATATAAACTATTTAGTGCTGGCATCAAAAGTGATGGTCTCATTATTCTGTCCTATAACTTACTCAGTGTTTTCAGGTTTCCAATATGTGGGCCATTTATTCTAAAAACTTTATTTTCCTTTATCTGAGAAATCCCCAGCCGCGGTATATTTGGGCTTAGAGGAAGAACAGTTTGCTTGATTTTGACTTTGAAGTGAGCTGTTTTGCATGCTTTGAAGTGCTGTCAACAGTGAGGATGAGGCCTCTGTGAATATATAATATGCTTCAGAGATGCCTGCCGATGAGGTTTGAGTGGCGTTTCACATTTGGAGACTGTTCTAAACAGGAGTTTTTCACCTGGTGATGTTTTTTGGATATATTTTGTGGTCTATGCTTGTATGAAAGTTGTTTATATGTCATGCTTGAGGGGGAAAGAAAAAGACTTATTGGTGCATTTTGTGCAATTGAAGTTACTTTTAGTATCTATGGCAGAGAGAGAGAGGATTGAGACGATAGAGTGGTCGACAAACAGCTAACGTGGGGGAAGTAGCAAGCTTTCTTCTTTGGTTCTGTTATTTCCAGTTGTGACGAATGTGGGGATGCTCAGCAATGAATCTGTACCTTGTAATGTGGCTTGCGTTTAGGATTTCCAAGACGTTTTCAACTATCTGGGGATTACACTGTTTCAACACACTTCCTTCCAGACACAGGTGGGTACAGTCAGAAGTCCTGTGATTGCAAGCCAGGGAGGCTGAATGGGCCTAGCTGCCAAACAATGGAGTCACCATGATGGGGTTATTCTCCGAGATGTCTGTGCTGGCCAATCTTGAAAAAACAGTTTCAAGCAAAGGAAGACTTCACACCGTGACCTGTAACAGACCCAGAAGCAGTGTGGTAATTGGGAGCCAGTGACTCTCACAGGGAGTGTGGAGTTGGAAAATCCCAGCTTCTCTTAAAGAGAGAAAACAGACTGGGACAGACATTTAGACACAAACCGTGACCAGCCTGGGTCCCAGGAGTTCCTGGAATTCCTAAGAGAGTATAAATGTTGTTTGTTTTTTGTAGCTTTCACGGAAAGCCCATCTAATATAGCTTGTTGTGAAGCATAAGATTAGATGAGACTAAAGATGCGCGTAGGCCTTTTGTTTCAAAATCATTTTCTCTAATGCTTTGATCCATTTGCTAATAAGTGTTGTTCTTTTAAGAAGGTGGTTGGTCACTACCTCTGGTAGCTGGCTCCCGAATGGAGGATCAGGCAGGCACCTGAATCTCCTCATGGGGACTGACCAGTAATAAGCAGTTGGCATCAATGGGGTGTTGTAAGCATATGTTGGTCTAAGAATGGGAAAACGCAGATTGCACCCCAAGACTTGCATCCGAAGAAGCGGGTATTCACCCACGAAAGCTCATGCTGCAAAACGTCTGTTAGTCTATAAGGTGCCACAGGATTCTTTGCTGCTTCACCCCAAGACAGGTAAGCATTGGAGTCCTAATACCTGATGGGATGCTCTGAGGCCAGAAAGAGGCCAGAGCTGTGGCTAACCCTATAACCATGACATCACTATTACCATTGTTTCTTCATGAGCAGAAGAGGAGCAAAGTTTTAAGTGAGATTTCGGTGAAACTTGCACTCTTTCGACATAAGGGTCACTGTCTCTTGCAAGAATTGCTGCGTATTTCCAACAACAGGAAAGGGTCCCCATTATCTTAGTGAGTGATGCCCTAGTGCAGTGGCTCTCAACCTTTCCAGATTCCTGTACCCCTTTCAAGCATCTGATTTGTCTTGTGTAGCCCCGTTTCACCTCACATAAAAACGACTTGATTACAAAATCAGACATAAAAATACAAAAGTACAAAATACACGCTATCACGGAAACATGGCTGACTTTCTCATTTTTACCATATAATTATAAAATAAATCAATTGGACTATAAATATTGTACTTACATTTCAGTGTCTAGTACACAGAGCAGTATAAACAAGTCATTGTCTGTATGAAATTTTAGTTTGTACTGACGTTGCTAGTGCTTTTTATGTAGCGTGTTATAAAACTAGGCAAATATCTAGATGAGTTGATGTACCCTCTGGAAGATCTCTGCGTACCCCTGCCCTAGTGCATCTAAGGTGATACCAGTACTTCAGTGATATGCTGCCAATCCTTCAGTAATGAGCTGCCACACAATATATCCATGGTAGTGTGTGTTGTGTGAGTTTGCAAAGAATATAATCTAATGGAGCAGGTGTCATATTTTGTTTCCTATTTAAACAAATGTCTTTAAACACCACAACAAAGGAAGGGGGGAGACAGTATCATTTGGACTATCTGCTGAGTATCCGAGGGCTTATGTTTTTTCCTGAAAAATCCAGTGTGTGCACTGATAGGCCAGGGAATGGAATGAAATAAATTGAAATAGGAGCAGGAATAACACATTTGTCAATAAGGGGAAGATGGAGTATTCCTTCCCCCCGCCTCCCCAAATATTTTGGAAGCACCAGCTATTTGGGGCAATATAATCCTGCCCTAAGGGTCTTTATGGATTTGCTCTTCAGAAGTAGTTTGAGCTCAGGGATAATTCAAGAACACTCTAGCAATATTCAGCAAGGAGGGGAACTCCATCAGCAACAGGGAAAACACCCCAGCTTCATACAGTCTGGTAGCCAAGATTTAACAGAGTACTGTCTGGAGACCTCAAAAGTTCCATCCAGTGTATCACTGCAGCATCTGCCTGAAGCATCTAGGATGTAGTAAGGCCTTTTTCATTGAGTTGTTTCTTGAACTTCTTAGAGGTGCAAACACTAGGGGCTATGTTAAAATAAACTTGGCCCTGGTCTACATTAGGAGTTTAGGTCGAATTTAGCAGCGTTCGATCGATTTAACCCTGCACCCCTCCACACCACGAAGCCATTATTTTCAACTTAAAGGGCTGTTAAAATCAATTTCTGTACTCCTCCCTCGATGAGGGGATTAGCACTGAAATCGACTTTGCTGGGTCGAATTTGGGGTAGTGTGGACGCAATTTGACGGTATTGGCCTCTGGGAGCTATCCCAGAGTGCTCCATGGTGACCGCTCTGGACAGCGCTCTCAACTCAGATGCACTGGCCAGGTAAACAGGAAAAGGCCTGTGAACTTTTGAATCTCATTTCTTGTCTGGCCAGCGTGGCAATCTGCAGGTGAGTGCAGATCTCATCAGCAGAGGTGACCACGATGGAGTCCCAGAATCACAAAAGAGCTTCAGCATGAACCAAATAGGAGGTACGGGATCTGATCGCTGTCAAAAAGACGAAATGCCCAAACATTTGAAAAAATCTCAAAGGGCATGAAGGATAGAGGCTATAACAGGGTCCTGCAGCAGTGCCACGTGAAACTTAAGGAGCTGAGACAAGCCTGCCAAAAAAACAGAGAGGCAAAACGGCTACTCCAGGTCAGAGCCCCAGACATACTGCTTCTATGATGAGCTGCATGCCATTCTAGGAGATGCAGCCACCAGTATCCCAACCCTGTGCTTTGACTCCGTCAATGGAGTAGTACGCAACAGGGATGTGGGTTTTGGGAACAAGGAAGATAGCTCACAGCAAGGAAGCAGAGAAACCATTTTCCCCGACAGCGAGGACCTGTTTCTCACCCTGGACCTGGAGTCAGTACCCCGCAACCCACCCAAGGCTGCCTCCCGGACCTGCCAGGCGGAGAAGGGACCTCTGGTCAGTGTACCTTTGTAAATATTATATACATGGTTAAACCAGCATGTTTAATGATTAATTTGCCCTGGCATTCGCGGCCAGTATAGCTACTGGAAGAGTCTGTTAACGTATCTGGGGATGGAGCTGAAATCCTCCAGGAACATCTCCATAAAGCTCTCCTGGATGTACTCCCAAAGCCTTGGCAAAAGGTTTCTGGGAAGGGCAGCCTTATTCTGTCCTCCATGGTAGGACACTTTACCACGCCAGGCCAGTAGCACGTAGTCTAGAATCATTGCATAACGCAGCGTATGGTCCCGGTGTTTGCTGGCATTCAAACAACATCCGTTCTTTATCTCTCTGTGTTATCCTCAGGAGAGTGATATCATTCATGGTCACCTGGTTGAAATAGGTTGATTTTTATTAAGGGGACATTCAGAGGTGCCTGTTCCTGCTGGGCTGTTTGCCTGTGGCTGAACAGAAATGTTCCCCGCTGTTAGCCACACGGTATATGTGTGTGTGTGTGTGTGGCAACCATCCCAGAGAATTGTGAGGGGGGGAGGGGGGTTCATTGGGTTTGTGCTGCATGTTAACCTGAAAACCACAGCCCCTCCTTTTAAATTGCCAACCCATTTTAAATGGCCAACCAACGGCTACTTGGTATGGGAAATGAGGGTGCTGCTGTTTGAAACCATTCCCACATGTTATGAAGGTTAAAGAAGCCAAAAGACTGTCTTACCATGGCTGCCTGCAAGCTGAATTCTGTTGCCTGGCCTGCGTGAGTGATCTCTCACACCAAACCAGCATACCCTCAATAAGAGGCAAAATCCAACCTTGTACCGAAAGCACATGTGCTATGTAATGTTAATAGCAAGGTATACGATGAAAGAGTCTACCCGTTGTTCTCTAAAATGTGTCTTTTTAACTACCACTCTCCTTTTTTTCCTCCACCAGCTGGAAATGTTTCAACGCTCACACTATCTTCTCCTTCCCAGAGGCTAGCAAAGATTAGAACGCCAAAAAAACCACACTCGCGATGAAATGTTCTTTGAGCTCATGCAGTCCTCCCACACTGACAGAGCCCAGCAGAATGTGTGGAGGCAGACAATGTCAGAGTCCAGGAAAGCACAATATGAACGTGAGGACAGGTGGCGGGCTGAAGATGATAGGTGGCGTCAGCTTGGTGACAGAAGGCAAGAGGCAATGCTGAGGCTACTGGAGGAACAAACTGATATGCTCCGGTGTATGGTTGAGGTTCAGGAAAGGCAGCTTGAGCACAGACTGCTGCTACAGCCCCTATGTAACCAACCGCCCTCTTCCCCAAGTTCCATAGCCTCCTCACCCAGACATCCAAGAACACGGTGGGGGGGCCTCCAGGCACCCAACCACCCCGCCCCAGAGGACTGCCCAAGCAACAGAAAGCTAGCATTCAATAAGTTTTAAAGTGCACTGTGGCCTTGTCCTTCCCTCCTCCCCCACCCCTCCCAGGCTACCTTGGCAGTTATCCCCCTATAAAGAATGCATGAATGTGAAGCAACAATGACTTTATTGCCACTGCAAGTGGTGATCAAAGGGAGGCGGGAGGGTGGTTAGCTTACAGGGAAGTAGAGTGAACCAAGGGGGGGTGGGTTTCATCAAGGAGAAACAAACAGAACTTTCACACCGTAGCCTGGCCAGTCATGAAACTGGTTTTCAAAGCTTCTCTGATGCGCACCATGCCCTCTTGTACTCTGCTAACTGCCCTGGTGTCTGGCTGCGCATAATCAGCAGCCGGGCGATTTGCCGCAACCTCCCATCCCGCCATAAATGTCTCCTCCTTACTCTCACAGATATTGTGGAGCACACAGCAAGCGGTAATAACAATGGGAATATTGGTTTCTCTGAGGTCTATCCGAGTCAGTAAACCACGCCAGCGTGCTTTTAAATGTCCAAATGCACATTCTGCACTTGTTCAGCCTATAGTTGAACAGCTCCTGACTACTGTCCAGGCTGCCTGTGTATTGCTTCATGAGCCATGGCATTAAGGGGTAGGCTGGGTCCCCAAGGATAACTATAGGCATTTGAACATCCCCAACGTTTATTTTGTGGTCTGGGAAGAAAGTCCCTTGCTGCAGCTTTTGAAACGGACCAGAATTCCTGAAGATGCGAGCGTCATGTACCTTTCCCAGCCATCCCACGTTGATGTTGGTGAAACGTCCCTTGTGATCCACCAGTGCTTGCAGCACCATTGAAAAGTACCCCTTTTGGTTTATGTACTCGCTGGCTTGGTGCTCCGGTGCCAAGATAGGGATATGGGTTCCGTCTATCGCCCCACCACAGTTAAGGAATCCCATTGCAGCAAAGCCATCCGCTGTGACCTGCACATTTCCCAGAGTCACTACCCTTGATATCAGCAGCTCTTGATTGTGTTGGCTACTTGGATCACAGCAGCCCCCACAGTAGATTTGCCCACTCCAAATTGATGCCCGACTGACCGGTAGCTGTCTGGCATTGCAAGCTTCCACAGGGCTATCACCACTCACTTGTGAACTGTGAGGGCTGCTCTCATCTTGGTATTCTGGCTCTTAAAGGCAGGGGAAAGCAAGTCACAAAGTTCCATGAAAGTGCCCTTACGCACGCGAAAGTTTCGCACCCACTGGGAATTGTCCCAGACATGCAATACTATGTGGTCCCACCAATCTGTGCTTGTTTCCCGGGCCCAGAATTGATGTTCCACGGCATGAACCTGCCTCATTAACACCATGATGTCCACATTGCTGGGGCCCGTGCTTTGAGAGAAGTCCATGTCCTCATCACTCTTGTCACCGCGCTGCCGTCGCCTCCTCGCGTGGTTTTGCTTTTGCAGGTTCTGTTTCTGCATATACTGCAGGATAATGTGTGAGGTGTTTACAGTGCTCATAATTGCTGCGGTGATCTGAGCGGTCTCCATGCTTGCCGTGCTATGGCGTCTGCGCTGAAAAAAGGCACAAAATGATTGTCTGTTGTTGCTCTGATGGAGGGAGCGGTGACTGATGACATGGCTTACAGGATTGTCGCACAAAATGGCCCCCTCAAGGATTGAACTCAAAACTCTGGGTTTAGCAGGCCAATGCTGAAACCACTGAACTATCCCTCCCCCCACTATTCACAGAGGGAGAGGGGGAGCAAATGAATACAAAACAAATCTGGTCTCTTTATTGTTTTGATCCACTCCATCTCTCTCATACATCTTAGGTTGGCAGGAGACAGTGCAATACGACTGCTAGCCATGGTCGTCTCCTGGCTGCTTGCCAGAAGATGGTGCAGTACAATTGCTGGCCATTGTCGTCTCCCATTTATGTCCAGGCGCCCCCAACCGACCTCACTGAGGTCGGCTAAAAGAGCACCCAGGAGACGACGAGGATGGCTACCAGTTGTAATGCATCATCTGCTGCCAAAAGGCAATGAGCTGCTGCTGTGTAGCAATGCAGTACCTTGTGTGCCAGCACCCAGGAGACGTATGGTGACAGTGAGCTGAGCGGGCTCCATGCTTGCCGTGCTGTGTCGGCTGCCCAGGTAACCCAGGAAAAAAGGTGAGAAACGATTTATTGCTGTTGCTTTCCCGGGGGGCTGACGACATTTATCCAGAACCACCCACGACAATGTTTTTGCCCCATCAGGCAGTGGGAGCTCAACCCAGAATTCCAATGGGCAGCGGAGACTGCAGGAACTGTGGGATAGCTACCACAGTGCAATGCTCCAAAAGTCGACGCTAGCCTCGGTACTGTGGACGCACTCCGCTGACATAATGGTCTTAAGTTGGGACACACACAATCGACTGTATCAAATCAATTTCTAAAAAATCGACTTCTATAAATTCGACCTAATTTTGTAGTGTAGGCATACCCTTAGAGAACCCATTGGCACCTCATGTTAATGAATCAGACAATTGCTGCTTTCTTTTGGGCCTCAGCAATATATACTGCCCAATTGGGTAATACTGTATCAGGAAGAAATAACTCCTCGCATGGTCATTTCACATGCTTGCTGAATGTTGCTTTTCTCCCATCCTATCCAGCTACAGCAGTGACTCTGTGAGTCCGTCTACTGTCTCAGAGGCAGAGTCAGTTACAGACAGTACTTGTACCAGTTTTCTGGAGATTAGGGGAGAGAACTCACCTCAGTTGTCTTACTCCTCTATTCACTCCTGCTTTTGTGTACAAGTTTGTTACCACGACTGTACATCTGGCTGTCTTTTGGCCTCTGCATTTAAGTCCCTTTGGAAAGGATTGAATGAGTGTCAAGCCGGTTGCAGTCCTCCCAGCTTGTTTATCTACATCCAAACTAAACAGCTGTGGGCATCTTAGCAGAACCTACTCTGACAGCCTCCTACCTGCGTGATGCACTTTGGATCATGCCTGAGCTATTGTCAGACCCACTGGATGCTGCTTTTAAGTGCAGTTGTATCTGGATACAAAGCTCTGGTGCAGATGTAGGTGTAAAGTCTAAACTAGCAGATCTTCCTCCCGTAGGGTGACCAGATGAGAGGAAGAAAATATTGGGACACATGGATGGGGGCGGTCTGCCAGTGAGGGGAGAAAAAGAAAACCGCCAAGTGCTGCCGGCGGAGTGAAATATCGGGACAAATTGCATCCCGACCAAAGATCGGGATGCGGGACAAACACCTAAATATCGGGACGGTCCCGATTTTATTGGGCCGTCTGGTCACCCTATCCTCCCAAGGGTGTTAAGCTGTTTGGAAAAGATGTGGATCAGGCCAATGAGGAGCCCTCAATCTGGAAGTCACCTGCTCCCTTAAGTCTTCACTTCTTCCTCTTACTACTGAGACCCAGTAGAAGAGCTTCGGTTTACGTTCTACCTCCTTCCTCTGCTGCTCCCAAGGAGCAATTTTGTACCTTCCAGACAAGATTCCTCCCTATACTTGATTTTAGCTGTCCACTCGGTGTATGCCCGCAAGGAATTTAACTGAAAGCTTTCCCTTACTGCTCTAGTTTTGCACTCGTATTCAGCTTGGAGTGTGTCTCCTGACCTTGCTGGTGTCATAGGCAGTGCAATTCATTAGATGCTGTTGCAATGGTGGTTTCAAACAGATACACAGTTGACTTCCTTCTGAGCCCTCGTCCCTTTGGTTTTCAACTAACTTGGTGTGCACTGGACCCTGAGAGCTGCTTTCTTGGAATCTGAAATCCCAGAGGACCTGCCGGAAAGCTAATAGCGGTAATTACTAATACTAAACTGCTCAAGATAGTTAAGACCAAAGCAGACTGTGAAGAACTTCAAAAAGATCTCCCAAAACTAAGTGATTGGGCAACAAAATGGCAAATGAAATCTAATGTGGATAAATGTAAAGTAATGCACATTGGAAAAAATAACCCCAACTATACATACAACATGATGGGGGCTAATTTAGCTACAACAAGTCAGGAAAAAGATCTTGGAGTCATCGTGGACAGTTCTCCGAAGATGTCCACGCAGTGTGCAGAGGCAGTCAAAAAAGCAAACAGGATGTTAGGAATCATTAAAAAGGGGATAGAGAATAAGACTGAGAATATATTATGCTCTTATATAAATCCATGGTACGTCCACATCTCGAATACTGCGTACAGATGTGGTCTCCTCACCTCAAAAAAGATATACTGGTACTAGACAAGATTCAGAGAAGGGCAACTAAAATGATTAGGGGTTTGGAACTGGTCCCATATGAGGAGAGATTAAAGAGGCTAGGAC
The DNA here is from genome assembly GCF_016161935.1 of Mauremys reevesii. Classification (NCBI taxonomy): domain Eukaryota; kingdom Metazoa; phylum Chordata; order Testudines; family Geoemydidae; genus Mauremys; species Mauremys reevesii. The sequence continues at coordinate 118,627,528 of NC_052628.1, forward strand.
TTTTCAGCTTGGAAAAGAGACGACTAAGGAGGGATATGATAGAGGTATATAAAATCATGAGTGGTGTGGAGAAAGTGAATAAGGAAAAGTTATTTACTTGTTCCCATAATATAAGAACTAGGGGTCACCAAATGAAATTAATGGGCAGCAGGTTTAAAACAAATACAAGGAAGTTCTTCATGCAGCACACAGTCAACTTGTGGAACTCCTTACCTGAGGAGGTTGTGAAGGCTAGGACTATGGCAGTGTTTAAAAGAGAACTGGATAAATTCATGGTGGTTAAGTCTATTAATGGCTATTAGCCAGGATGGGTAAGGAATGGTGTCCCTAGCCTCTGTTTGTCAGAGGGTGGGGTTGTATGGCAGGAGAGAGATCACTTGATCATTACCTGTTAGGTTCACTCCCTCTGGGCACCTGGCATTGGCCTCTGTCGGTAGACAGGATACTGGGCTAGATGAACCATTGGTCTGACCCAGTATGGCCGTTCTTATGTTCTAATTTGTGCATGAGACATTGAGTAAGAGAGATCTAATTAGGAGTCAGGGCTCCATTGCTTTAGATAGTGTAGAAACACACAGTAAAGAGACATAGTAATCTAAACCGTATCCGGAGTACAAGATATCTTGATTGAAAGTTCACTTTGGTTTCTGATGATGATGTAGGCAGATAAGATTATACCAAGCATTGGATATAAATAAAATCACTGAGTATTTCAAGAATGGCAGTTTAACACCTAACTTATATGAATAACTGTTAAAAAAGAGACCTGCACTGTTGTTTGTTAAAATCATGCCATTTGGCAAACTGCTTTTGAATAGAATAACAAAATTAGGAGAAGAAGAGAACACAACAGCTGTAAAAACTTAATTTTAGCAAAAACATGATAGGTTGAGTCTAGAAAATGATGGTGGGTTGTCAAGTTGAACTAGAGACAGATGTTTAAAGTTCTCACTTAGCCAAAGCAAAGGCTAACTAGAAAGTTCTGGAAAAGGAATGTGCACACTTGGACATTTTAGCATGGAACACACATTGGTGAACAATCATTATTTGCCTTGTACCAAAGTAGATAGTGTAGGAGGAGAATGTTCTATAATCACTTGCATTTCTCATTTTCAGCAACAGCCCGTGCTATCAGTTTCTGCATTTGTTATAGCATCCAGATCTCAGCATACACAAATTACTGAGCCTATATTGAAAAAAAAACCACAAATACCCCAACTGGATACATGATGAATTAGAGTATTATCTACATGTAGGCGAGCGGCAGACGCCACAGATTTGGTCGAGTTAATGTGCCCCCTCTCCACATAAGCACATCATACATCATTTGAAAGCTTATTATGCCTACTTTTGAGAGGAAGTATGATGTGGAGCTGTCAAGTGGTGCCATTACCATAGAAATGGGATAAACAATGACACCATCAACATGTTAAAATGACCCACTTTGAAATATTTGCTTTTTTTTAGCTTCATGAGACTATATATTATGTCAGACACAAAAGTTGATTTCTTTGTGACCTCAAAGCACCACAACATGCTATCTTGTAAAACAAAATATAATAAATGTGTACAGGTATCATTGAAATGTAATAGGGCTGATGACATTTCTAATCAACATTTTTATCATCGTTCCTTGACATCTTCATTGCCTTAGCATGTACGTAGTTTTTTGCAGGGAAGATTGCCCGGAGAGCGTAAGTGACTTTTCTTCCCCATGCTTTAGTGATATTTCTTGTGATGCAGAACTGTCTGCAGACTGTTCTTCAGTATCAATCTAGTATCACTCTAGCCATTGAATGGAAGGTGTTCTTTCCATCAATGGTCTCTGCGTTGATGTCTGTATTATCCTCTCCTTCATGGATGAGATTTCCACCAGCATGAAGTGGCACCAGGTGTGGAATGAACACACCTCCCAGGAGTCTTTCTACTTCAGTTTCTGCCGCACCATTGATGACCTTCCTCAGCTCATCATAAGTGTTGCAGAATCCATGGATGTGGTAGTATGTCAATAAAATTGTGAGACCCAAACTCGTGGGTTTGCTGTGCAGCAAGGCTTATATATGGGGGTGCTAAATACTATGCACTCTGCGCCTTCTTTCAACGTCTTCTGAAGGATGATACTCATTGCTGGCTGAATTTTATGCTTCTTTTTCAGCCAATGGACAAACTGCTGCACTGGTTAGGGCAGAAAAATAGCTGACCTGTGTCAGTGACCTGGTTTTGGATAATATTCTGAGGCTTTCATTTTGGCTATTGCAGACCAAAGGGTTGAAGCGGCATTATACAAAACCACTCATTCATTTGAAATCAGGATCACTTGCTAGAAGAACTTCCACAAAACATTTGGACAACTTAAGTTCCTGCTTCAGATTACTAGCAGCTTGGGTAGCATCCGGTAATGTTATTGCACTGCATAGAACAATGGTAGACTCACCTTGTCCATGCTGTACATGGAATGAAATTGCAGAACTATAATGTTTTTTTGATCTTGCCTGTTAATTGCTACTGGAATAGCTTGCAGTTGCTACATCTGAGGGCTTTATATCTTTGTAGCAGCTTGGATAGGAGAAGAGACATCTTGTACTCTCTATCTTTTCAATCCGCTGATAAAATGCAATGTCCATAAGGTGACTATTGTTGGAGTGTAACTAGATGGTTTTGCTTTAAGATTTGCTTTATTCAAGTAGGAAGAGCAGCATGTTGAGTGATAAACCGGATCCTTAGCAACCAAGTCTTCCACAGATACTCTGTACAGCATGTTGTCATCTTTTCTTTTGAAGTGCTGCCTCCCTCAAGTTGGTTGCTCTCTCAAATGTTTCTATTTTATGAAGTTTCTTGCCTCTTGGGTTTTCTCAAGCAAACAGTGCAACAGGACCAATCGCTAGAGGACGTACTTGTTCTGGTGAGGCAAGTGAATGTCATGCTCTCTGATCAGATTCAGAGCCGGTTTTCTTTCATGAGTTCAATACAACTATGTGTGCACCAAATTTGACATGCTTATGTATTGCTGAAAGCAGTCCTTGTGGGAGAGTATTGGTGGCACATCATCCAAACAGGACAATTTTTCCTGTAGCCACCAATATAATTAATCTCTCTTGGCTTCTGTTGCTAGCATCACAGAATTCTGCCCAGCACTGTAGGCTTTTGAAAGTTTTTTTTTTTCATTCTTCCTTTTTGCTTTTCTTGGCAAACACCACATTTTTCAAAGTTTGTGGAGAGACTTTTTCTCTTTTGACATAAGCTTTAAGGAGCATGTATCCTCCATGTCTTCATATACTGTAACTTCCCTGGAGAGGTAAAATTCCCAAAGTACATTGTTAGCATTACCACCATCCTTTTTTGTTTTGTACAAGTATACAGATTTGTGAATTAAAAAGCTAGTTTCTAAAATATTTCAAAGGCTACTACTGCATGAGGAAACCATTACAAATTAAAACCTTCTACCAGGAAGACTAGATGATACCATTGTATGTACAAAAGCTTACAAATGGAGAAGCATAACATTAGGAATTCACGGATAGTTATTTATTGCCCACTATGCAATACAAACTATAAGCACACAATCTGTTGCTACTGGTGCACAACTTTCAGTGTGAAATGGAATTTCAATTGAAAATACAGACAAGTATCACACGTGAGATACTTTGACAATTAAGAAAATGCAATATGAAATCATTTCATGTTAGTATATTGCAAAATGTTGATATTTGCCGGTATTAGAGATGACAATACGCAGCTTCATCATTGCTGAAAAAAATATTTGCTCATGCAAAACCAATAACAAATCTTTTAATACATTGTCAGTTGGAGGCTTTGAGCAGTAAACACCACCTTAAGGTGTTTACCGTTTTTACGGTTTAAGTTAGTCAGTCATCTTGCAGTGTTTCTGGAACTGTGCAAAAGGTGACATTGTCTCATTTCGGTACCATTGTTTGCCCTCAACTACAGGCTTATGGCACCACTTAACAGTTCCACATCATACGTCATCTAAACATACATAAACTAAGCTTTCAAATGGTATCTGATGTGGCTGTGTGCAGGGTGGGTACGGTAAACTCCAGAAATATGTCCCTCTTGGAGAACTGCTGCATGCTTAGGCCAGTACACTTCAGATACTATCCCATGCTCCAGGTACATTACAGAGAATCAACTGATCCCTGGGCCAGCTTCTCAGGTACATTTGTCCCCTCTGGCATGTTCTGCAGTTAAGTGGTGGTTAATCCATTGTTAATCCATTCTTGCTATGTTCTTTCCCACAGAGAAACTCCTACTGTGTACCACGGCAGTGGAATGCAGGAGCCAAAGTGTTAAACATTTGTGCTCTGAACCTGATTTGATTTTTTGACTCTAACAGCTTGCTAGCCTGGCAAATTGACCACAGGGCATTTGTTGTGTAAAAACGGGGTCAAGACAGTGGCCAGCTTGAATGAGTGACCTTAGCCACCCTCTGCCTCAAGCAAGGAGCTTCAGAATCCCATTAAAACTGAAGCCAATAGGTTTGGACAAGCAATCAATAAGCAAGTTAAAATCCCCCAAGATCAAAAGGGGACAAGTAACAGTGGAGAAATCAGCAAGCTCTATTAATCAAATTCAGATTAAAAGCTTCTTGGAGGATACTGAATGATTGCTATCCCAGCAGAGTGGGGTGAAAACGATTGAACTGCAAGGCAGCTAAGTGTGGCTAGAGCGGAGAAACTGGCCAGCAATAAGTATCAGAAAGCCAAGCAGGAAGCAGACACGATCCACCCCAGTCCCTTTCTGGGAGCCCACTCTCTGAACAGCCGCATGATCAGGTGTTGGTGGCATCTGAGTGAAGAACTCTGACTGTTCCTGCTTCACTCTCTAACCGTTCGTTACCATAGCATCAGACAAGTTTAAATTGTCTTCCAGTGTAGATATTGCATTTTGCATCTTACTCTAACCGCTGTCTCATGCTTCCCCCTCCATATCCACTCTTAGCCCTCCAACCTCCCCAGGTGCTCTTAGCTCCTCTCTTCCTAATCCTCACTAGCTGCCCTTTGTCCCTTCACTTCCTCCATTCCCACCTTGTTTGACCCCCCCTCACCCCTCCTGTGTTTCCATCTCTCTTCAAATATCACCGGAAAACCCTTCTGCGTCTTGAGAATTGCACACCTCCGCTGCTCTGTGCCCAGCGTGGCAGTGGTCCCTACCTGTGGCATCTTTCCGTAGCTACCGCTTGCTAAAGAGTTCTGTGGGACATGCCTTTAGAAAATGTTGTATGAAACAGAGTAACAATGATGCTGTAAGAGTGACAGAGGCTTTTGGGGGACAACCCAGTCTCCACCAACAGGCCAATGTTGAGTTGGTGGTGGAGGCCAATAGGCAGACTTGAACATTCAGGGATCTTAAGATTTTTCAGCCTTCTCTCATCCTTCCTCTCAAGTGCCCAGAGCCCTCTGCTCCTCCCCATGGGGCGTCTTACTCATGGGATCCCAATCTATTCAATAGGCCACAAGGTCCCCTGTCTTACCCTCAGCTGTTTGATGGTGCAGCAGAGGAAGTGGCTTAACAGCTGTCCATCACTTTCCTAACGGCTCCGGGGCCATATCCCTCCCTTGCCTCTTCTCTTGCTAAACTGAGCCTGCTCTCCCCAGCAATGGCTTATAAGGACCATCTGAGAAGCTGACAACCTGCCTGCTTCCTCTTCCATCCAGGGATAGGAACTGTAGCTCCTGGTCTTGATATTTTAACACTTAGGAATTTAAACGCCCCAGGGAACGTTGGGTGAGTCGTCACTGTAACCCTCAGCCCAAGATGGTTAAACGGCCGGTAGCGTCAGGAGCTGGGGGAGCGTTTCAGAGAGTAACGCGAGACCCTTTCCCCCACAAGCCATGCTCAGAGTTCTAATGCTCCCCTTATTCCCACCCCCCCAAATAAGCAAACCCCCCAAGGCCAGGCAGAGCTTTTGACCCCCTCTCCCTTTTCAGGGAGCAGTCTGCTACTGCTGTAGATTTCACATGGAAGGCACCCAAATACTCTGGTGATGGGCAGCAGCAGGAAATCCTTAGAGGTCTATAGCAAAAAGGCCTCAGGGAGATGGGGTTGCAGGGGCCCTTTCTGTTGCCTCTCTCCCCTGCAGCGATGGGTGGAATAAAAGGCTTTGGGGCCCCACACCTAACCCAGAAATTAGCTCCAGGTAGTGAGGGAGGGGAAGACCACACAGTAGATTTAATCTTATAGTCTGTAAAGCATATCGACTCCATCAAGCCCCAGGGTCAGGAGACTTGGGAGGAGGGAATTCTCTGCTCCCTCTGTAAGGTTTGGGATCTAGTACACAGGAGCGGGTGGCCTACGGCGGGCAGGGGTCAGACCGGACCATCATGATGGTCCCTTCTGGCCTTAAAATCTGAGACTAGAGACTGATCTCTGCCTTCTGTGAATTTGGAGCAAACTTCCTGCTAAAACATCGCACAATACTGAACAAGGAGCTCTTCGACAATAATAAATAAAATGTGCTTCATTGCCTGCAGTGTCAGATTCAGAGAGATGGACGGGGTGGATTGGGAATGCAAAATTGGAGTTTCAACAGGCCAGTCCCTAAAAAACACTAACAATCTGGTAATGAGTGCTGTAAAGAACAGTGCCAGCTGATGAACGGATCTAGTGCCGGCACATGGTTAAATGCTAATGATTCTCGTTCCCCCATTAATTTCTGATTTGAAAATCCCTTTGGACTTGCTTCTCAATTATTGCATTAATACTAAGCCATGTGCTTGTTTGAGCTGAGTAGGGCCCCTGGGGATGTGTGGCTGTTCTCTTGATTGGGAACTCCTGCTTTGAGGAGCACGTCTGTCCTGCTGAACTGTTAGGGTCTGTGAAGGAGCAGAGAGCCTGCAGCCGGGCACAGCAGGGGTTAAAGAACACCTGTGGGTTCAGCTAGCCCCACCCTGTTATACCTGCAGCCAGTGCCAGGCCTGGAGGCGGGAGAAAGGAAGGGAGCCTGGCTCAGTCAGGGGCTGACTGGCGAAGAGACAGGAGTTCTCTGTGCGCCTGCCTGAAGGCACAGGCCAGCAACCTGCCAGCCCGGCCACTGGAGGCAAGTCAGTCTTCCCCTGCCAAGGGGAACCTGCAGACAAGCCCCAACTGCGGGAGAAGTGGACTAGCAGGACCCTGCCCCAAACTAAAAGGACTTGCATAGAGAGCAGCCCAGGAACACAGGTCCTAGAGCCCTCCACACCGCTGGGGGAGAGGTCCAGGGGCGGCAAGTTATATGGGCCTATGGTGCCTGGGGTCCAGCAAATTCAGGGCCCGGGGAGCCTGGCTACACTGATGTTAGGGGCCGCCACCCCCACCCCCTGCACCTGTGCGCCTCCCCTGAGCATCCCTGCCTGCCCTGGGCAGTGAGCGGCTGCCCCCTGCAGCTCCGCACTGCAGACCCTCACCGGCCCCTGCCGGCTACAAGGGAGTGGCACTGGGGGCAGGCCGAGGTGGCTGCTGAGCCTGCGGAGGGAGGAGGCACATGGCAGTCCTCCCCTCCCTCCCCGGCAGGTGACTCCCAGTCAACTCCGGGGGGGGCTTATCCTGGCTGGACCGACTGAGCAGCAGCCTGGGGGGGCATGGGTGAGTGGGGGGCTGGGGAGGGGCCTCCGCTTCCCCGGAGCTCGCTGCTGCCAGTGGGGAGAGAGCTGGAGGGGGGAGTCCTCTCTGGCCTCCCACCCAGCCCTGGAGCAGCCTGCCTACTGCACCCCAAACTCCTCATTCCTGGCCCAGCCCCATGCCCTGCATCCCTTCCCGCACCCCAACCCTCTGTCCCAGCCCAGAGCCTGCACCCCATCTCCCTGCCCCAGCCCAGAGCCCACACCCAGCACCCAAACTCTGTCCCAGAGCCCGCATCCCTCCTGTACCCACCATGACAGCACTGAGGTCACCTATGATTCACACCAAGACTCCGGTACCACATCATATGGCACCGTCTTGAGGCAAACCAGCGATGATATGGCCCACGGCACCGCTTCGAGTCTCGGCACCAGTCATACTCGCGGTCCCGCTCCAGGTCACACCAGCGCTTCCGATCACAATGCCAATCCACACCTCGGTCCCCATCACGCAGCAGGTCCTGGACCTAGCACCGGTCCCGATGCTGCTCAGCGAGCCTCATGGCACTGCTCCCCAGCGCGCCGCCGCTCACTGGATCAGCTCCACTCCGCACCACCCTGCCCTCATGGTCCAGATCCCGGTCGTTGGACTCTGGGGCAGGATCTAGGTACTCAGAGCGGGGCAGACGCCGGTCAGGCCATGGACGCTCTGAGGTGGGAGCAGGGCTGTGGCCTGTGCAGTGGCAGGGACCAGCTCAGTGGCCATTCTGGACCCCATGGGCAAACCACCAGGCCCAGGGTGCCCAATCTAAAGGCTCTTGATCGGCCACCTCTGAACCGAGGGTGCTGGAGGCCTCAGCCAGTCGGCCCACCCCTAGAGGGGCTGAGGAGGCGCTGTGCCCCAACCCCCCCTTGGAATCAACTCTGGTTCCGGAGGCTGGTACAGCCAGCGAGACAGGTCATCAGGCTCCTGATGAGCAGGAGGAGACTGTCCTCCCATTAGTCTCTTCATCGTCCTCCCGGGATGAGGCCGTACCAGGCACTTCCATCTCTGGGCCGCCTCCCATAGACAGCTGCACCCACCAGGAACTCCCACGCATGGTGGCGCACAACATGGGCCTGCAGGCCCAGGAGGTGGTGAAGTCCAAGTACCCAGTGGTTGACATTTTGGCCCCAGAGGGTCCTTCGAGGGTGACTCTTCCCCTCATCAAAACTATACACACCAATGCCAAGACCATCTGGCAGACCCCGGCCTCCATCCCTCCCACAGCCAAGGGTGTTGAGAGGAAGTATGTCGTACCCTCAAAGGGGTACAAGTACCTCTTTACGCACCCACAGCCCTGCTCACTGGTGGTTGCGGCAGTAAATGAAAAGGAGAGGCAGGGGCAGCAGGCCCCAGCACCCAAGTCCAAGGAGGCTAAATGCCTGGACTTGTTTGGTCGTAAGGAGGACTCCACAGGGGGCTCCAGCTCAGGATTGCCAACCAGCCAGCAATTCTGAGCTGGTGTAACTTCAACTCCTGGAACTCGATGCTCAAGTTCAAGGAGCTGGTGCCAACTGAGTCCAGGGAGGAGTTTGGAGCTATCGTGGAGGAGGGCAAGGCAGTGGCACAGACCTCTTTACAGGCCTCACTGGATGCTGCGGACTCTCCGGCGCACACCTTGTCCTCCGGTATCGCCATGAGGTGCACCTCATGGTTATAAGCCTTGGGCCTACAGCCTGAGGTTCAACAGATGATGCAAGACCTGCCTTTTGATGGGGCAGGCCTGTTTGTGGAGCAGATTGAGTCTCAGCTGCATCGCTTAAAAGACTCAAGGGCTACTATGAAATCCTTGGGTAGGGACACCCCGGCAACCCAACGTAAGCATTTCAAGCCCCAACAGCAGCAGCAGCGCTCTTACCCTCCTTGAGCGAGGCAGGAATTTTACAGAAGAAGGGGCAGGATGGCAGAAGGAAGCCTTCTAACCCCACTTCTGGACAGGGACAGGGCCTGACCAAGCCACTGTCGGGTTCCAAGCAGACCTTTTGAAGGGGTGCCTGAGGATGGTGCACCAGACTCATTCCCAGATCCTTCCCCGCCCTTTCTGAATCGTTTGTCCCACTTCTACTGCGCTTGGTCCCAAATAACCTTGGACCACTGGGTCCTCCCCACGATGAAAGTGGGATATTCTCTCCAGTTCTGCTCCTCCCCTCCCTCCCACATCCCTCTTCAGGGACCCCTCTCACGAGCATCTCCTTATCCAGGAGGTGCAGGCACGCCTCGCCATGGGAGTGGTGGAGGAGGTTCCTCAGAAGCTAAGGGGCAAGGGATTCCACTCCCAATACTTTCTAATCCCCAAGGCCAAAGGGGGTCTCAGACCCATTTTAGACCTGTGAGGACTCAACAGATTCATGGTAAAGTTAAAGTTCCGCATAGTCTTCCTGGGCACCATTATTCCCTTCCTGGAGCTGGGAGACTGATATGCTGCCTTCGACATGAAGGACACGCACTTCCACATAGCAATTCATCCAGCTCACAGGTGCTTTGCTTTGTGGTCAACCACAAGCATTACCAGTTCACTGCCCTACTGTTCGGCCTCTCAACAGCCCCCCAAGTGTTCACCAAGTGCATGTCGGTTGTGGCTGCTTTCCTGTCGCCAGCAGGTGGAGGTACACCCCTACCTCGATGACTGGCTGCTTGGGTCAGGTGCATATTCGAGCAACTGGGTCTCCTCCTCAACTTGAGGAAGTCGATCTTGGAACCGACCCAGAGACTAGAATTCATCGGGGCAGTGTTAGACTCAGTTCAGGGGAGAGCCCTTCTGCCGGAGTCCCGATTCCACGCCATCATGAACATAATTCAGAGCCTCTAGCAATTTCTGACCACAACAGCCAGGGAATGCCTGACTCTCCTCAGCCACATGGCTTCCTGCACCTACGTGACCCGGCATGCCAGGCTGCGGCTCAGACGTGGCTCGCATCAGCCTACCACCCAGGGCGCGACCGCTTGAGTTCAGTGGTCACAGTGCCAGGGCAGGAACTCATGTCCCTACGCTAGTGGCTCGACCCCCAAGCTATGTGCGGAGGAGTCTCCTTCCACAACCCTCAGCCTTCCTTGTCACTGGTTACGGATGCGTTGGCTCAGGGGTGAGGGGGCTCATCTGAGGCACCTCAAGATACAGGGCCTCTGGTCGCAGGACGAGCTCTCCCTAAATAGCAACATCAAGGAGCTGAGGACGGTGCGCCTAGCTTGCCAGGCCTGGCTGCAAGGCCAGGGCGTAGTGGTTCTAACGGGCGACACGACCACCATGTTTTACATCAACAAGCAAGAGGGAGCCCGTTCCTCTCCCCTATGCCGGGATGCCCTCCGGCTGTGGGAGTTCTGCACAGCCTCCTTTCTGCCAGGAGTTCAGAACACGCTGGCGGAGCACCTCAGCAGGTCCTTCCGCGCACACGAGTGGCCCATCTGGCCGGATGTCATACACCTCGTTTTCCAAAGGTGGGGGCTTCCCCAGGTCGACCTATTCGCCACCCGACGCAACAGGAAGTACCCAACATTCAGCTCCTTCCAGGGTCATAGCCCAGGCTCCATCACGGATGCATTCCTGCTACTCTGGAGAGGTTGCCTGCTCTGTGCATTTTCTCCATCCCCTCTCATGCACAAAGTCCTGCTCAAGGTCCGCAGGGAGGGGGCAAAGTCATTCTGATAGCTCCAGCGTGGCCTCAACAACGCTGGTACACTATGCTACTGGAGCTGTCGGTGAATGCATTGGTCATGTTGCCTCTCCTCCCCGATTTACTCACTCAGGACCACGGTCGCCTCCATCACCCCGACCTGCGGTCCCTCCACCTCACGGCTTGGAAGCTTCATGGCTGAATCCCATGGAACTTCTGTGCTCAGAATAAGTAAGGGAGGTCCTCCTCAGCCGCTGGAAGCCCTCTACTGGAGCCACGTATCTGGCCAAGTGGAAGAGATTCTTGTGTTGGTGTGACCAGTGTCGCACACCCCTCATCCAGGAGCCTGAACCTCTCATCTTAGAATACTTCCTACCCCTGAAACAGCAAGGCCTGGCGGCGTCCTGCATAAGGCTTCACCTCACTATTATCTCGGCCTTTCACCCAGGAGTATCTTGTCGATCCGTCTTCGCCAACCCTATGCTTGGTCACTTCCTCACAGGTTTGGACCGCCTACATCCCTAGATCCGGCAGCTTGTCCCTGCGTGGGACCTTAATCTGGTCCTCTCCAGGCTCATGGGACCCCTATTTGAACCACTGGCTACTTGATCCCTCCTGTATCTGTCTTGGAAGGTAGCTTTCCTGGTCGCCATTACGTCTGCAAAAAGGGTGTCTGACCCGCCTTACATGGTTTTCCACAAGGATAAGGTGCAACTCAGGCCACATCCGGCCTTTCTTCCCAAGGTGGTGTCGCACTTCCACACCAGCCAGGACATTTTCCTACCTGTCTTTTACCTTAAGCCTCATGCCACTACCTGGGAACAGAGGCTGCACTCCCTCAATGTTCGAAGAGCCCTACCTTTCTACATCAAGCACACTAAGCCGTTCAGAAAATCGAACCAGTTCATAGCGGTGGCAGACTGGATGAAAGGCCTCCTGGTCTCATCTCAAAGAATATCCTCCTGGATCACGTCATGCAGCCGCACGTGCTATGAGCTGGCCAGAGAGCTGACCCCGACTCTTACGGAACACTCCACGAGGGCCCTGGCCTTGTCAGCAGCATTCCTGGCCCACGTCCTGATTCAAGAAATCTGCAGGGCAGCAACTTGGTCCTTGGTACAGACCTTCATCTCGCATTATGCCATCGTCCGATGTGCCAGAGACGACACAACTTTTGGCAGAGCAGTGCTCCAATCAGCGATTCCATAACTCCGACCCCGCTGCCTAGGTAAGGCTTGGGAGTCAGATTCTTAACCCACCCTCCTTCCCCTCTGTCGGAGTAGCCAGCAAGAAGGGACTGAGGGTCATATATTGAGTGTCATGAAGGCGCCACTCCAGGGAGCTCCACAGCTAGGGGAAAACTTTCTGACGACCGTGAATGCGGCACGCACACCCCTAATTGGAATGGACGTGAGCAGCACACCTGGAAGAACAACAGTTACGAGAGGCGAGTAACCATTTTTTCTGGCCGCGCTTTTAGGGAAAAGTGAGTCTTCTTTAAAATGTTGCTGCCAGATCTGGGTAATGCTTCAGAATACGATAGCAAAGCTCTGCGCTCATTGGCTGTAAATATTTTTGTATGTTCTCCTTTATGTTGCAGACTATGTAACTTTCTCTTGCATTCTCATTGCTGATTTTAGGTATGATAAGTGTGCGTTTTTCTCTTTCCTTCATGATCTGCTTCCTAAATAGACCAGTGCCCTCCCAAATCCAATGTGACATTGTGATTCATTACCCTGGATGTGTATGGAATGATCAGGAGCAACTGCCCGATTAGAAAGACAAAAGCGTCAAGGTGACTCGAGCACAGTCTCTGTGAGGAACAGAAATTTGCACATCAAGAATTGAAGGCTGGAAACTGTTGCTAGACAAATTCAGACTAACAATAAGGCACAAACAGTTCACAGTGAAAGTACTTAACGATTGGCACTACTTAGCAAAGGTTCTGGTGGATTCTGTACCACTCAGTTTTTAAATCAAGGTTGGATGTTTTTCTAAGAGATGTACTGTAGTTCAAACAGTAATTAATTCAGGGAAGTCCTATGGCATGTGTTTTGCAGGAGGTCAGACTAGATGATCACAATTGTCCCTTTTGGCTTTATAATCTATAACTCTATAATCAAATATCTTGGTAATTGGCAAGACTGGGAATTAAAAGTTAAATAGAGATCAGGTTAACCAAAAGCTGCCTGAAGGGGGCAGCAGTTCTTCAGAAAGGAGCTATTCAGCCTCTCATATGTGAGTGCTGTGAATTCCTACTGACTTCAGTTGGAAATGCGGATGAACACCACTTCCTGATACCAGGCTGTCGCAGAGTGAGAAGGTCATTGTGAGCTAGAGGTGAACCAACTCCTATAGCAAAAGGGCTACTTGGAGTGAATATGTTTGGATACACACATCAATTTTTATGGTTTTTTTTTTCAGAGGCATTTTTTAACACTTCCCAGTTTTGTATAAGAATGTGGCACCTTTTTCATCCTCTGTTCTCCCACTAATCCCAGTCATTTGAACTAAGCAACAAAGAATCCTGTGGCACCTTATAGACTAACAGACGTTTTGCAGCATGAGCTTTCGTGGGTGAATACCCACTTCTTTCGTATTCACCCACGAAAGCTCATGCTGCAAAACGTCTGTTAGTCTATAAGGTGCCACAGGATTCTTTGTTGCTTTTACAGATCCAGACTAACACGGCTACCCCTCTGATATTTGAACTAAGGATACCCTAGAATAGCACAAAAATAAAGAGGAGTCCGGTGGCCCCTTAAAGACTAAAAAATTTATTAGGGCATAAGCTTCCGTGGGTAAAAAACCCATTTCATCAGATGCATGGAGTGAAAATTACAGAAACCAGCATAAATATACTGGCACACGAAGAGAAGGGCGTTACTTTTCAAGTGGAGAACCAGTGTTGACAAGGCCAATTCAGTCAGGGTGGATGTGGTCCACTCCCAATAACTGATGAGGAAGTGTCAATACCAAGAGAGGGAAAATTGCTTTTGTAGTGAGCAGCCACTCCCAGTCCCTATTCAAGCCCAAATTACTGGTGTTACATTTGCAAATGAATTGTAGCTCTGCAGTTTCTCCTGTTTTTGAAGTTTTTTTGGAAGGATGGCTACTTTGAAATCTGTTGTTCACTGTCCAGGGAGATTGAAGTGTTCTCCTACTGGCTTTTGTATGTTACCATTCCTGATGTTTGATTTGTGTCCATTTATTCTTTTACGTAGGGACTGTCCGGTTTGGCCAATGTACATGGCAGAGGGGCATTGCTGGCACATGATGGCATATATCACATTAGTAGATGTGCAGGTGAATGAGCCTCTGATGGTGTGACTGATGTGGTTGGGTCCCATGATGGTGTCGCTAGAGTAGATATGGGGACAGAGTAGGCAGCGGGGTTTGTTCTTGGATTAGTGTTTCTGTGGTGTGGTGTGTAGTTGCTGGTGAGTATTTGCTTCAGGTTGGGGGGCTATCTGTAAGCAAGGACTGGCTTGCCTCCCAAAGTCTGTGAGAGTGAGGGGTCGGTTTCCAGGATAGGTTGTAGATTGTTGATGATGTGCTAGAGAAGTTTTAGCTGGGGGCTGTATGTGATGGCCAGTGGTGTTCTGTTATTTTCCTTGCTGGGCCTGTCCTGTAGTAGGTGACTTCTGGGTACCCGTCTCGCTTTGTCAATCTGTTTCGTCACTTCCCTAAGTGGGTATTGTAGTTTTAAGAATGCTTGATAAAGATCTTGTAGGTGTTTGCTGCAATCCCTCAGAGAGACAAATGCGGTTGTATCTTAGGGCTTGGTTGTAGACAATTGATCATGTGATGTGTCCTGGATGGAAGCTAGAGGTATATAGGTAAATGTAGCAATCAGTAGGTTTCTGGTATAGGGTGGTGTTTATGTGACCATCAGTTATTTGTCCAGGAAGTGGATCTCTTGTGTGGACTGGTCAAGGCTGAGGTTGATGGTGGGGTGGAAATTGTTGAAATCCAGGTGGAATTCTTCAAGGGCCTCCTTCCCGTGGGTCCATATGATGAAGATGTCATCAATGTAGCGCAAGTAGAGGAGGGGCATTAGGGGACAAGAGAACAATGCTTCCTCAGCTAAGTCAGCCATAAAAAAATGTTGGCATACTGTGGGGCCATGCGGGTACCCATAGCAATGCCTCTGACTTAAAGGTATAAGTTGTCCCCAAATCTGAAATGGTTGTGAGTAAGGACAAAGTCACAAAGTTCAGCTACCAGCTGTGCCATATCCTCATCGGGGATACTGTTCCTGACAGCTTGTCATCCATACTTGTGTGGAATATTGGTGTCAAGAGCTTCTACATCCATGGTGGCCAGAATGATGTTTTCAGAAGATCACCAATGCAGTGTAGTTTCCTCAGGAAGTTGGTGGTGTCTAGAAGATAGCTGGGAGTGCTGGTAGCGTAGGGTCTGAGGAGAGAGTCCAACTAGCCAGATATTTCTGCTGTAAGAGTGCCAATGCTCTAGGGGTGTGTCTGTGTAGATTTGTTCTTGTGCTGTAGCAGGGAGTTTCTTGAGCAGATGGTGTAGTTTCTTTTGGTATTCCTCAGTGGAATCGGAGGATAGTGGCCTGTAGAATGTGGTGTTGGAGAGTTGCCTGGTAACCTCCTGTTCATTATCTGACCTGTTCATGATGACTACAGCACCTCCTTTGTCAGTCCCTTTGATTATAACGTCAGAGTTGTTTCTGAGGCAGTGGATGGCGTTGTGTTCTGTACGGCTCAGGTTATGGGGAAAGCGATGCTGTTTGTTCACAATTACAGCCTGTGCACATTGGCGGAAGCACTCTATGTTGAAGTCCAGTCTGTCATTTCGACTGTCAGGAGGAGTCCACGCAGATTTCTTCTTCTTGTAGTGTTGCAGGAAGTTTCCTGTGGGTCAGTGCACTGTTCAGTGGTGAGTTGAAAATATTCCTTGAGTCGGAGATGATGAAAGTAGCTTCCAGATCACTGCAGAACTGTATCACGTGCATGGGGGTGGTGGGGCAGAAAGAGTCTCCCCGAGATAGGACAGACTCTTCCGTCGGCCTAAGTGTGTGGTTGGATAGATTAACAATATCGTTAGGTGAGTTAAGGGTACCACTGTTGTAGCCCCCGGTGGCATGTAGGAGTTTAGATAGTTTACTGTCCTTTTTCCTCTGTAGAGAGATGAAGTGTGCATTGTAAATGGCTTGTCTTGTTCTTGTAAAATCCAGCCACATTGAAGTTTGTGTGGAAGGTTTATTTTTGTATGAGAGTCTCCAGTTTTGAGAGCTCATTCTTGATCTTCTCCTGTGTGCTGTACAGGATGCTGAGCATGTGGTTCCTCAGTTTCTTTGAGAGTGTGTGGCACAGTCTCTCACCATAGTCAGTGTAGTATGTCGATTGCAATGGATTTTTTTTACCTTCAGTCCATTTGGTATGACCCCTCTGATACACCTCTACCCTGATATAACGCTGTCCTCGGGAGCCAAAAAATCTTACTGCGTTATAGGTGAAACTGCATTATATCGAACTTGCTTTGATCTGCCGGAGCGCGCAGCCTCCGCGCCCCCCACCCCGGAACACTGCTTTACCGCGTTCTATCGAATTCGTGTTATATCGGGTTGCGTTATATCGGGGTAGAGGTGTACTTAGAATAGCACTGCAATTGTGCTATTCCCAGCCTGATATATCTGATGCATGCTGGGTGCAGGAGCAGGGCAGGTGGTTTGTCAGAGGGCTTCAAGCTGAATCAAGGCTTGGAATATGATTTGGGAATTAGCAGGGCTGCCCAGAGGGGGGGGGAAGAGGGGCAATTTGCCCCAGGCCCCGGGGCCCACAGGGGCCCCCACGAGAGTTTTTCGGGGGCCCTGGAGCGGGGTCCTTCACTCGCTCTGGGGGGCCCAGAAAACTCTTGCGCGGCCAGGCCCAGGAGCTTCTTCCGCTCCCGGTCTTCGCCAGTGGGGGGTCCTTCCACTCCGGAGCGGAAGGACCCCCCACTGGCGAGTTACCGCCGAAGCGGGACCCGCCGCCGAAGTTCAGCTCGGTCTTCGGCGGTAATTCGGCGGCGGGGGGCCCTTCAGTTCCGGGACCCGCTGCCGAAGTGCCCCGAAGACCCGCGGCGGGGGCTTCGGCGGTAATTCGGCCGCGGGGGGCCCACCACGGGTCTTCGGGGCACTTCAGTGGCAGTCCCAGAACAGAAGAGCCCCCCGCCGCTGAAGACCCCAGGCCCCCGGAATCCTCTGGGCGGCCCTGGGAATTAGAAATGAGAAGGGTGATTGAGAGAGCACGTATGCAGCCAAGGAACTGCTGCAGCAAAGCAACATTTCTGTTCTGGCACATGGAAACCGAGAACCGTAGGATTATTATAACCGCGTGAGCAATTCCAGTAGGGCAGGGTTATCCAGAGGGAAACTTGCCAGGACACTGGGCCCTGACACTTGTGAAAAATTCCATGAGAACCTCAATGATGACAAATGGTCAGAATTTCCTTTTTCCATCTCCTTATTAGAGATGGGCCAGAGCCACAACGCTTGGATCGGCATCCAAGCTGCCCCAGCTGCTGGTGGAGTTTGGATCTAGGGTTTTGGTGCAGGCCCATCTCTGCTCTTATGCTGTAAGCTCTTTGGGGCAGGCACCTTCTTTGTTTTTGTTCTGAGTTAGTGCTTCAACCAGCAAAATGGGGATTTTGGCCTGGACCAGCGCTCGTAGGTGCTACAATCAAACCAATAAAAAATTACTAAATGGATAAGTTAGGAAATGGCCAGCATTTGCCCGGGTCAGTAAGGCAGTGTGGTCTAATAGCTAGGGCACTGGGCTTGTATTCGGGAGACTCGGATTGTATTCCTGGCTTTGCCTCTGCTCTGCTGGGCATAGGCGGCAGGTTTGTATAATTTTTGGTGGTGCCCAAAATGGTGGTGCTCGCCCCCCCCCACGCTCTCGCCCTGTAAGCCGATATAAAATGAAGCTACAATGCATCGGCACCACAAGATTACAAGGGTCAATTAAAAGTGAAAAGTCAGAAGCAGCACTTGCCTGCTTCTATATACGGTATTATATTTTGTTGCACCTGTTGTGACAAAGTGGGAATGTTCTTAATGTTTTCTCTGAATACTGTGTGGGTGCCTCAGTTTCCTCTGCAAGGTGCCAACTGAAGGTGCTAGGGACAAAGAGATCAAAAGAGATCCAGAAGAGAGACAAAGGCCAGAGGAGGGAGTGTCAGTTTGGAGCTGGCTGGGGAAATCGGGAGAGGCCCAGAACTTGGGTCTGGGCTCCCCACCCCCCAAGATGGACCTGACTGAGGGGTCCTGTTTTCTGTACCTACAAGCTCTGTTTTAGACTGTGATCCTGTCATCTAATAAACCTTCTGTTTTACCGGCTGGCTGAGAGTCACGTCTGACTGCAGAGTTGGGGTGCAGGGACCTCTGGTTGCCCCAGGACCTGCCTGGGCAGACTCGCTGCGGAAAGCGCCTGGTGTGGAAGGGCTGAATGCTCCGAGGTCAGACCCAGGAAGGTGTAAGCTTCTTGCCCTGGAGAAAGTCTGCTCAGAGAGAGGAGGCTCCCCCAGAGTCCTGACTGGCTTTGTATGGAGTAGTTCCAAAGCATCCCAGCATCCCCTTCCACACCATGCACTTCCCGGAAGTCTGCACAGGCACTGACACTCCCTCCTCTGGCCTTTGTCTCTTTTCCAGGCATTAGGAGGCCACCTGATCTCTTTGTTCTCCAACACCTTCAGTTGGCACCTTGCAGGAGAGCGGCCCAGGCCATCAGTTGCCCGGAGACAGGGTTTCAGCCATTCTCTGTGCAGACGGCATCACACTGGCACTCTAGGACTCTACAACAATCACACCCCCTTATCCTACCATCTAGATCCTTGAGAAATGCATAAGGGAAACTGAGGCGCCCACACAGTATTCAGAGAAAACTGTAAGAACATTCCCACTTCGTAACACCTGTATACTTAAGAGTGTAAAAGAATCAAGTATTGTGCTAAACACAATGATACTCCAAACTGACCACCAAATTTAAGTAGCACGTTTTTCCCC
The DNA here is from genome assembly GCF_016161935.1 of Mauremys reevesii. Taxonomy (NCBI): domain Eukaryota; kingdom Metazoa; phylum Chordata; order Testudines; family Geoemydidae; genus Mauremys; species Mauremys reevesii. The sequence goes on from NC_052628.1 coordinate 118,646,752, forward strand.
TCGAGTGAGGGCTCTGGGGTGGGGCTGGGGATGAGGGATTCACAGTGCAGGAGGATGCTCAGGGTTGGGGTGCTGGGGGCACAGGCTCTGGGGTGGGGCAGGGGATAAGGAACTTGGGATGCAGACAGGCTGCCCCAGGGCTAGGGCCAGAGAGGACTCTTCCCCCCTCCTTACTGGCAGCAGCAAGCTCCAGGGGAGGGACCCCTCCTCTCCCCGCCCCCCCGCCCCGCGCAGCACACTCACTCTGCACCACAGTCACTGCACGTGCTCCTAGGGACTCTCTCAGGTCCAGAAAGGCCACTCGCCTCCCCTATGGTGGGTACCGGGGCGGGGGGTTGCCATCATGTGTGGCCTCCCCACCCCTGCTGCTGCCCCTGGATGCTGGGGGGGGCACGGGGGAGAGAGCTCCCAAGCACGTGTGTGCCTCCTTCCCCCTCCTCTCTCCCTCTTCCCCTCCCCCGGTGCTCCAAGAGGCTGCCGGCTGCTGATCTCTATAGCCTTAGGCAGAAGCAGCACAAACAAAGGAGAGAGTCACTGGCTGTTTTCTTTCAGGCAGGGAAGCTCCGAGGCGGGGGCAGGGTAGAAACCCAGCTCCAACTATTGGTGGAGCACAGCCCCCAGCCTTGCATATTCCTGGTGCTTGAGCACCTTGAGCCCATGTAAGCTGCCGCCCCTGCTGCTGGGTGACCTTGAGCAACTGTTGCATAATTTAGATGGAATAAATTTAGATGGGTCAGAGGTGTTACCATAAGCCAGTCACTGTCCAGCACTGAAGAGTGTTGAACAAAGTTCAGGGTTTGGTATACAGAAACCTCCACCAGGGCACCAGACCACCAAAAATCCTTTAATCTTTTAGACAAGGGACAGAAAAGAAGGAAAAACAGATGAAGCATTTCAATTGTAAGCTCTGAAGTCAGACTTTCATTTTAACAGCATCCCTTGTTTCCTTTCCCTTCGGCTGGAGAGAGTTTCAGAAGGAAAAGCCCCAGTTTGACACCCTATCAAAGGTGGTGATAACTGTCCTTTGGGAGGCAAGAGAAGAAGTGAGTTGAGATGCTGAGGCTGTTTAAGTCTGATTCAGCTGGAGCTGGTACGGGTGGATCCCTTTCTTTGGCCCTGGTTGGCCAGAACATCTGTCAAGATCAGGATGGCGAAGGCCTGGGCTCCCAGGAGATGGTGGGGGTGGTAGCCAGGATGGTGAAGCTCGCTCCAGTAGCCTCTGTCTGTTCTTCCACTCTTTACCCCACAAAGTCTCTTTCCGTACGGAAGTGGAAAGGGAGTGCTGGTTGGAGCAGCCCAGCCCTGCCTTATTTTGTCCACCAATCTCCCCTAGTTTTCAACCGTTGCTTTTAGTTCTCTGATTTCCAGACCCACATTTTCATGTTTACCAGGCATGAGCTTAACATAGTCTTTGTGTTGTATCGTGAGGCCTTTTTATTTAGACTAATTCAGTCTGTCTGTCTCCCTTTCGTGTCTTTTCCCATCAGCATTTGTTATAGGTCATTGGGACGTCTTACGAACACTTACCTATTTTATACACCTGAGCTCACAATTAGGGTCAATTTGTCGGCCCAGTTATCACCACACAGCTCACTTTGGTCCCTCAGTTTCCCAATCTGTAAAATGGGGTGATGCTTTAAAAAGCAGCACCCTCATACTCGAAGTGAGATCTGGGGATGAAAAGCACTCGATAGGAGTGCAGTATTAGGCAGATCTTTTTTTGGTGTTGCTTTCCTGTTGCGAGAGTTCGGGCTGTTTTGGATAGGCAGAGGCTACCTATCTCTGGCCGCTTCTTCAGCGACCCTACAGGTTGCCTCCAGGCTGGGTTTTTTATTGTGCCTTGGTGTGGCTTTTTGCTGGCGGTCTGCCATCTGGCTCTTTCATGTGCTGCTACTGCTGGGGTGGGGATTCAGAGCCCTTGCAGAAACAGCGAGCCAGCCGAAAGGGTTTCCTTGGAAGGATCCCTCCCCGTGCTGGGCGCGGGGTTTCCTGCCTCAGGGTAGCCAACAGAGCTGTCTCCAGGAAACAGGGCACTTGTTTAGTTCAAGTAAAGAATCAATCCAAGTGTAGCCTTACCTGGAGGTTTGGAGATGTTCCCCTGCAATCCCCACAGCAGTGCGGTTTGCCTGGGACACTCATGGGTTTGCACACCCTGTCCCAGGGAACTTGGTCCAGGCTCCTCCACTGCTCCCTCCTCAGCAGCCAGCCATGCCCCGCTGAACACCAGCTCGTCAGCGGGGTGCAGAGCAGGAGCCAGGGACCGAGAGGGGCAGTCTGCATGTGGAGGGCAGAAGCTATAAAGGAAAATACGGGGTGAGGATTGAGGGTGTAGTGAGAGCTAAGCAGTGTGAGGGGAAACTGTTAGGCTAGAGGAGGAGGGAATGTGTGCCTGGCAGACCAGCCACCCCAAGAGGCTCTTTTGATCTTAGTTGTGTTTGACTTGAGCAGCGATCTTCCCCTGTTAATCATAGACTCATAGATTTTAAGGTCAGAAGGGACCATTATGATCATCTAGTCTGACCTCCTGCACAACGCAGGCCACAGAATCTCACCCACCCACTCCTGTATCAAACCTGTGTCTGAGCCATTCAAGTCCACAAATCGTGGTTTAAAGACTTCAAGATGCAGAGAATCCTCCAGCAAGTGACTTGTGCCCCACGCTGCAGAGGAAGGCGAAAACCCCCCAGGGCCTCTGTCAATCTGCCCCGGAGGAAAATTCCTTCCCGACCCCAAATACGGCAATCAGCTAAACCCTGAGCATGTGGGCAAGACTCACCAGCCAACACCCAGGAAAGAATTCTCTGTAGTAACTCAGATCCCACCCCAGCTAACATCCCATCACAGACCACTGGGCCTATTTACCGGTAATAGTCAAAGACCAATTAATTGCCAAAATTAGGCTATCCCATTATACCACCCCCTCCACAAACTTATCAAGCTTAGTCTTGAAGCCAGATATGTCTGTTCTCTGGGCTTTGGCTGAGACGAGTAGAGAGGGGAGGGTGGTGACCTCTCGGTTGGTTTGTTTTTAAGTCCTTCATCCTGCAAGTGCTTAACTTTATGGATGGGACTGGCCTTGATGCAACATATTGAACCGAGTAAGCTATGAACAATGCCACATATTCCTGTATGCCAATAGACTGTGTGCTCTCTATAATTGCCTACGGATCGATCAATCTGTATTTCTGTCAGTAGAACTCCAATCTCCGCGACCTTGGGGGCGTGTGTATGCAGGGGCCTGCAGTGTGCGTTTGCTCACTCACTCTCTGTCTAGGGACTGGGAAACACACACGTGCAAATATCGGTCCCGAAGGAAGGAAGGGAGTGGGTGCTGGTTGGTGACTGAGGTCTGGTACAGCCTCATGAACCCAGCCTCAATGCCATCTCAGGTGCAGCCCAGGAGCAATCTCTGTGAACCTGAGGCACTGGCAGCTGCAGGAAATAAGCAGGAACCTCCAGTGGTGGTGAGTATGGCTGGGAAACCCCTGAAAAGAGGGTCAGGATCCAGCCGCAGAGCTTGGTTTGTGAGCTTTATTCCATGAGGCTTGGAAACGTGGTAGCTCAGTTTCTGTTCTGGACCCTTTTGCTCTGGTAGGAGAGGTTCAAACACTGACTCCATGTGTTCCTCTACCTGGCCTGGAGCACCGCCCCAGACACTTGGCCTCTGTGACAGGGAGCGGCGGGTCTTTTGGAGGGTCTCATGTGATCTAATCTGGAACGTGTGTCCAGGAGAGGGGTGTGTGCAAGTCTGCGGCCATTGTAAACGGTGCTCCTACTCACCCCTCTCCAGCCTCTCTTCGTGAGAAGAAAATAGCCTAAAGTTCCTCAGGAGAAGCACTGGTGCCTCAGGCCCTGGCCTTATTTGGAGAACTCCCCAGGCAATAGTCTTGGTGTGCTGATGCCTATGGAGTAGGGCACTGAACACAGGGCCTACTATTCTCCTTCTGAATACGCTGGGGATGTGGTGGTGGTGGGGTTGGTAGCAGGCCTCTCACCCACTGCATCCCCTGCAAGACGGTTACAGTGGCAGGGGTGGGGGGTCTCCATGGATTCACTTGGGCATCAAGAAATAGGGCATGAGGGAGTGGGACTCCCCGTCATTTAAGGTTCCCTTCCGGTGGAGGAGGGTTAAGGTGGAGACATCAGTTGTAAGTCCTTGATCAGTGAGTGGCATTAAAAACAGCCGGTAATACACTGGACACCCAGTTCTAGGTGCTTTCCGGCAGCTAGGTCCCCCACCAACTTCCTCCCCAGCTTAGGTGTAGAAACCTTACTGCCAAGTACTAAATATTAGCAGCCACACATGTGCCTGGTGCACCTTTAAGCTCTGGCCCAAGCCCTCTGTTGCTGTGTGGAGCCTCCGTTAAATGGGCATTGCATAGAGGGCAGGGCGTGGGATCCTGTGTGCCTAGGGTAGGAGATGGCTGGTGGATCTTCAGCGGCACATCCCTTCTCCTCTCCCATTCTTCCCCATCCTGCCTCAGTGGCGGATTAACAAATTTGGCGCCCCTAGGCCCCCACCCCGCTCACCTCTGCTCCCCCGCGGTAAGCCTGGGAGGGAGGGGGAGAAGGGGAGTTGTGGCGTGCTTGGGGGATGGCAGTGGTGGAGTGGAGGTGAGCAGGGGCAGGGAGCGGTTCCCTGCCCCCCCTCCCCTTAAGAGTCACTCCCCGTGCCTGCTGGCCCCAGCTCATCTTTGCTCCGCCTCCTCTGATCGCGCCACTACTCACTTCTCCCTCCCAGCGCTTTTGCGCAGCGAGCCTGGGAGGGAAGGGGGATAAGGGGAGTTGTGGCACTCGGGGGATGGCAGCGGTGGAGCGGAGGTGAGCTGGGGTGGGTGTCGGTTCCCGGCACCCTCGGGTTACTCTGCGCGCCCGCGGGCCCCAGCTCACCTCTGCTCTGCCTCCAAGCGCACCACTACTCACCTCTACCTCCCTCCCAACGCTTTCGTGCGGCAAGCCTGGGAGGGAGGGGGAAGGAGGGAAGCACGGCGCACCTGGGGGAGGAGGCGGGCCGGGGATTTGGGGAAGGGGTGGAGTTGGGGAGGGGTCACGAGCAAATTTGCCACCCCAGGCATAGGCCTTGTTGGCCTAGGCAATAATGCGCCGCTGTGCTGCCTACCGAAAGCCCCCTTGCTGCTGCCAGATGGAGAGAACACAGAGCACGGCCCTCCCCAGCATCGTCTTCCAGTGCAAAGTGGACCCGCACGGAACAGGCTACCTAGTGACTGTGGAATCCTGGTCATTGGAGGGTTTTAAGAACAGGTTGGACGAACACCTGCCAGGGATGGTCCAGGTTTACTTGGGGGCTGGACTAGATGGCCTCTCGGGGTCCCTTCCAGCCCGACAGGTCTAGGATTCTATGATTTCCTGATCATCTTCAATTGAAGCCACTATCTGATGATCTTGCTTTTTATATCAGCGTTAGCTAGTAGTTTCCCACCTTCATCTCCCTATTCATATGCTATTTGTCTAGCCTGACAGTCTGTGTGTGACTGAAATCCTTAAATCATGGCTGGCAAATTAAATTCCAAATGATAGAATGGAATTGCTGCACAGAACACTGAACAAACTCTATTTGCATTCCCGCTGCCTTTCTTCTTTATTTTAAGAGGTGAAACTAATTATTTGGCCTCTACTGTGTGTTGCCCCTGCCTTCTGGGGTTCCCCAAAGCACCTCTGAGTAAAAGTGGATAGTAAATTAACAGTCACAAGGGGCTGGATTTGTTCCCTCTCAAATTAAATAGGAAAAAAATTGTTCTCTAGTACAAATACATTATTCACTTGTAACTGTGGACATATTCATGTGAAGTCTGGAAGAGGGGGAAGCCAGACTAAAGGAGCTGGGATAGCAAACATGGTATATTGACTGGGCTATATTCTGACAGCGCTGCCATACCAAGGCACCCTTCTCAGTGGCTTAACCTTTTAAAATCTTAGTACATGTATTCTTATTGACTGCAAATTCAAGCCCCCCAATGTACATGGCAAATTGGTTTTATGTTTGTGGCTAATAAATGCATTCCTTTTAGTGATGCACAATACTCAGCTCTTCCTCCAAATGCTTTAGAATGGAAAGTCCCCCCCTATTTTGTTTTGGGGAAACTGAGGCACAGTGGGGAAATGACTTGCCCAAGGTCAACCAGCTGGCCAATAACTGTGCTGGGAACAGAACGCAGCTCCCCTGCCTCCCAGTCCATTGTTCAATTCCTCTGACCCACACTGTCACTGTTACATGGTCTTCCGTGCATGCTGGGGTAAAAAAGCCGCTGCCATTTTGAATTAGCGACTTGCTCAAACTTTTATCTGTTTTCCCAAGCAGGCCTCGTGAAGTATTAAATGAAGCCAGGCGTGTGGGTGCTGGGGCATGCACTGCATAGCTAATGTGCTGCTGACTCTGCATTATGGGTGTATACATTGTCCCTATGGTTTCAACACTGCAAGGATTTTCCTCTGTGGGTGTGTTTGTGCCTCTAGCTGATGCTTACTTGGGTGTTTTTCAACTTTAAAACTAGGTTATCAGATTTCCAAGGCACTTGGAATAAATCCTGTTCAGTCCCTTACCTGTGGTGGGGAGTGGGAGAGAAATTAGTTTTCAAGCTCCTAGGTCTGTCTATTTTAGTAACTCAAGCTAGTGTCTTTATATAGCATCTTTCAGCCATAAGGATCCCAAAGCACTCTGAAGGAATCAGATGGCCAATACTGAAAAGCAGGGCTTAGCAACATGAGAGAACAGTTTGGGACAGGAAGTAACGAACACCTGATTACCCTGATGCTGTGTAGGGGTATCAGGGTTCCCTCCCCACCCTGAACTCTGGGGTACAGGTATGGGGACCCACATGAAAGACCCCCTAAGCTTATATTGCACCAGCTTAGGTTAAAAACTTCCCCAAGGCACAAATTCCTATCCTTGTCCTTGGACGGTATTGCTGCCACCACCAAGTGATTTAAACAAACATTCAGGGATGGGCCACTTGAAGCCCTATCCCCCACCAAATATCCCCTCAAGCCCCTTCACCCCCTTTCCTGGGGAGGCTTGAGAATAATATATCAATCAAATTGCTTAACCAGGTAAGCACAGACCAGACCTTGGTTTTTAGGACACTGAAAATCACTCAGGTTCTTAGAAGAAGAATTTTATTATAAAAACTTAAATAAAAGAAGCACCTCTGTAAAATCAGGATGGAAGGTAAGTTTACAAGGTAATAAAAAGATATAAAACCCAGAGGATTCCCCTCTGATTCTGCTTCCCAGTTACAAATCAGGAAATAAATTACCTCTTAGCATAGGGAAAATTCAAAAGATAATCTAACCCATGTCCTTGCTATTACTTACAATTTCTGTAATTTTAGATGTATCATTTCAGGATCTCTTTAGGAGATGTTTTTTCCTGCCCTGGTCCCTCTCTCTGTCCAAGAGGACACAGACAGAGAGCACAAACAAAAACTCCTTGTCCCCCCCCTCCCCGATTTGAAAATATCTTCTTTCCCCATTTGTCCTTCTGGTCAGGTGCCAACTAGATTAATTGAACTGATTAACCCCTTAGAGGTAAGTGATTCTTGTACCTCTGGCCAAGAGGGATCTTATATTACTGCATACATAAAGGTTGTTACCCTTCCCTTTATATTTATGACAAGGGGTGTGCACAAGGAGGGTCAAGGAGAGGCACGGCCCCCCAATAATTGTCAGGGGCACATAACACCTCCATCCCTGGGGTCGCAGTGGTGGGGAGAACGAGCTCCTGCTGAGACCAGGGCAGGAGGGAATGAAGAGTGAGCTCCTGCCAGAGTAGGGGGTGAGGAGGCACAGAACGTGCCCCCCCATCAAAAGGGTAAAAGTTAAATTTCTGCGCATGCCCCTGTGCAGTGGAGGTAATTTTGGTAGCCAGCATGTAACTATTCACTGGAATGGGTTACCTAGGGAGGTGGTGGAATCTCCATCCTTAGAGGTTTTTAAGGTCAGTCTTCACAAAATCCTGGCTGGGATGATTTAGTTGGGGTTGGTCCTGCTTTGAGCAGGGGGTTGGACTAGATGACCTCCTGAGGTCCCTTCCAACCCTGAGATTCTATGATTCTAGTAGGAATGTGATTCCAGACTTGACACCTCTACTCTAGGGACCTCAGTTTTACAGCTCACCTGAAAGGTGAGGCCTCCTTCAGTAAAGTGCTTGCTGAGATGTTGGCTCGATGCTGATTCGCAGGGGAGTGTGCCAGCTTCTGAGCCTGAGCTGTGCCTTTTGCAGTATTTGGAGATCACCTGTGAGGTTATGAAGTTTGCACTAAGCAGTGTAGTTGTAGCGGTGTTGGTCCCATGATATTAGTGAGACAAGGTGGGGGAGGTCATCTATTTTATTGGACCAGCTTCTGTTGGTGAGAGAGACGAACTTCTGAGCCACACAAAGCTCTTCCTCAGGTCTGGGGAAGGAATTCCCGACATCACAGCAAAACGCACAGTGGAGCAGATTGTTTAGCATAAGTAGTTATGGCTTATTACAACAATCCCACTAACCCCTTCTGCGTGTCCGATGACTGCAGAGATGTTAACAGGCCACTCTACTTTGAATTGTCCCTTACAATATGTGCTAATTACCTACAATCTGTTCCACCTTGTGTTTTGCTGTGATGCTGGGAGTACCTTTCCCAGCCCTGAAGAAGAGCTCCGTGTGGCTTAAAAGCTTGTCTCTCTCACCAGCAGAAGTTGGTCCAATAAAAGATATGGCTTCATCCACCATGTCTGTGCAAATTAATGTTGCTTTCATAGAATCACAGGGTTGGAAGGGACCTCAGGAGGACAGCAGGACCAATCCCCAACTAAATCATCCCAGCCAGGGCTTTGTCAAGCCTGACCTTAAAAGCCTCTAAGGATGGAGATTCTACCACCTCCCTAGGTAACCCATTCCAGTGCTTCACTGCCCTCCTAGTGAAAATGTTTTTCCTAATATCCAACCTAAACCTCCCCCCAATATATATAGAGTTATACCTATCTCATAGAGCTGGAAGGGACCCTGAAGGGTGATAGAGTCCAGCCCCTGCCTTCACTAGCAGGACCAAGTACTGATTTTGCCCCAGATCCCTAAGTGGCCCCCTCAAGGGCTGAACTCATAACCTTAGGTTTACAGGTCAATGCGCAAACCACTGAGCTATCCCTCCCCCCATTTCCTTTCTACACAGCTGCTTTCAAGGGGAAAAAAGACTATAAACTAGAACAATCAGCTGTTTTATAATAAAAAGAGCTTCTGATATAAACCGAAACAGACTGAAATTGAGTAGAATGAACTAATAATGAAACTTGTAGAGCTAAAGAACCAACAGCAGAGTGTTGCCTAGATGGACTGAAAGCAACAGCAAAAACAGCGAGGAGTCCTTGTGGCACCTGAGAGACTAACAAATTTAATTGGGCCTAAGCTTTCGTGGGCTAGAACCCACTTCATCAGATGCATGGGGTGGATTTATACCCGCTCCTATATTTTCCACCCCATGGATCTGATGAAGTGGGTGCTAGCCCACGAAAGCTTAGGCCCAAATAAATTTTAGTCTCTCAGGTGCCACAAGGACTCCTCATTGTTTTTGCTGATACAGACTAATGTGGCTCCCACTCTGAAACCTGAAAGTGACAGGTTTGCCATGAAGATGGGTTTTTTTTTTTTACAGTATGTCTATGAGGGTTAGTGTTTCTCTGCACCATTCAGCATAAGACTAAGGGAATCTTCCACCTTTCCTCTGCAAGGCCCACTTCTGCTGAGATGCCTTACAAAGAAATGATTCAAACATTTAAAAAACACCAATTGCAAAACACGGCAGAATGCTGTGTACTGGCCTTGGTGAGCAATTCCAGTCTAATCTCAATGAGGGCAAAGCCTGTATGTCCTTGAAAAGAAGGCTGTGCACTCTTTTGGGGCCCGGGCCCTCCTGTCTGTACTGAGGGGCCCAGCTCCTCCCCCAAAATAATAATCTTCCCACAGAGCAGCAGCAGGGCAGAGAGAGAGAGAGAGGACCAAAGTAACTGCTCTGAGCAGAGGCCTTTGGGGACAGTAGATGGCAGAAAATGCTGGAGATGCCACTTTGCAACCCATTCTGAACTTTATGCTACTTACTATGACAGTGAATTGTTAGCAAGAGTTACCAAGCTACGGTTGAGCTATAATCGTGTGATTACATTCCAACAATTACATGTGCCGTGATCTGTCACATGCAGCCTATGAAATCATTTTGGAAGTGTCTTGTGTTGGTTTGTTCCAACACTGTTTTACCTTCTTATTGCTGCAAGACATAATTGTGGCATAATCATGCTGCTCAAGTTGTACCTCACAACAACACATCTTGCAATTAGAGAACATTTTTGTGTCTAACAGCTCAAACAAAACTGTGAGTCTTGGCATGCCTGGTACACCATTGCCTACATGGCAGCTTGTTTCCATTGGTCATGCTGGTTTGTCAAATCACATGTGGAAAGTAGATTTCATGAATTAATTTCTTTACCCAGGAACAGAAATGATATATCTTCCTCTGGTCTTCCAAGCCAATTTTCTTTCCAGCTCCTACAGAGAAGATTCAGGAAATAAATGTTGGGAGAGCATTTTTGTCTTGGGAAGTTAGTTAAAAATATTACCCAGTGTTGCCCATTCTTGTGGTTTCATCTTGAGTCTCACTTATATTTGATTTCTTTTGTAAAGCCCAGTTCCTGGAGTCATGTGATCACATGAGAATCTCAGTTTTCATTAGGAAAGGTAAGTTTCTAACAACCATGGTTGCAGAGATAAGCTTGAAAATATGACCTCTAAAGGCTTAAACTATGAAGTAAATAAGGAACCCAAAATTAATTATCTAAAACAAAACAAAACAAAACCAAAAAACCTTTCATGATTTTTGGGGCCTGCCTCATGATTTTTGCAGGCTTACTGTTGGCAAGTATTACTACTCATCTTGTTTAGCTCCATGTTCTGAAGGGTCGTGGCATAGGAAGCATGTTTCAATATAGAAATAGATGACAGACATTTAAAATGTGCATGAAAAGAAGTTGACTGACTTTGAACTGGCGGCAGCCATCTTGATGAGATGTGACCTTGTGTGACACAAGCCATGTAGGGTCTTGGTGTCAAGTGCTATAAAGTGTCCTGACGTAGTAGCAGTTTGATCCACAGCCAAGGGGTGGTGGTGCCAGGGGACAATTCTGCCAGGCTGCAGCCAAAGTCAAAGCTCAGAAGAATGTGGTATGTGTGTGTATATGTATATACAAATACGTATGTAAAAATAGTTGCATTTGTTAAATGCTCTGCAGAGACTCCTCTCATGAACCGTTAGACTTGACCATGAGAGGCTTGGCCTCTCCGGATGAGAGTAATGGATTCTAGACAAAGCAAGCTGAAGACATGCTGTGCAGGAGATGGCATGCAGCGTTGGGCAGTGTGCTCAAGGCGGCCATCTCATGACCTCTCCAGACAAAGGTCTTTTCTGGGTTTTAGCTAACGGGACAGATGGGAATGAAAAGCTCGCTGCCAGGCTGCCGGCTTGGTGAACTGGATTTGGGGACACAGTCGGGGGCGGCTCATTTGCCTTAGCTGTGAAGAAGGGGCTATTTGTTTATAGTGTGTCCCAACTGATGCCTGGCTGTTTATGTGTCCTTTCTGCTGGCTGGCGTTCGCCTGCTGCCCTGTACCTACGGTAGCTGGTGAGGGTAGCTTTATGGAGCTAACACTGAATCCCGCTGGTAAGAGAACACTGCCTTAGCCGGTGTGCTGATTACATCTACCATTTCACTCGTCCCTTCAGTCTTGGGAGACTCAGGGCTTTCCCACCACTTCGTGTAAGGCCTCCCTTAATCAGCTGCCTTTCCTTGGGTTTTGCCTCTTGCCGTTGTAGTTTGGGCAGACGTTCCAGCTTCTTGGGCTGGTTTGAACACTGACTATGGCAGCTGAGTGTAAGAAATGCTGGCCAGGCAGGATTTGACTAGACTGAGTTTCCTATCATGGCGTGCTGCTTTCTGGATGGTAAGTTGCTTCAGGCTTTTCCTAACTCTTCTGAGCTCTGTTCACTGCCTTAAAGGTTACCACCAAGAAGCTAATATGGATGTTCAAGCGTGGCGAGGAACTATTATGAGTTGTGTCAAGCTGTAAAGAATGAATGGAACCTTACCCTGGTACTGCCTTTCCAAAGCTGGACTAAATTCCCTGTCCATTTGTCTTACATTTCAGATCCGGGGGAACGGTTGTTAACCTGCACCTAGCGCTGTCTGTAACTCTCTCTGCCTGCTCGTGCATGTCTGGTGGCTGTAAATTCATGTCGCTCTATTCTTGTTACGTTTATAACAAAAAGGACAGATTGTTTGCAGGAAATGAACATACCCCTCGATTCCACAAGTTAAAACGTAGCTTGTGGGTTTCACTCTCTTCAGTGTTGCTCACCCATTTTGAATAGTTTTTGTGTGTGTAAAATACAGTTGAATATTGTTTCGCACCCTTGTCAGGGACATTTCACAACTGCTTTTCGGTCAGGGTAGGCTGTAGTTGTTGCAAATGTGCCTGACGTAATTTAGCATTTACAAGGCTCCTTCACGTGCTGCTGCTGCTGCCTGGATATGGTAAGAAAAGATGCAATGCAGTAGTTTTGTGAACCACATGCAAATATCTCTGCAGGGAGGTATTTTTAATACCAAGACTCTGCAGTTCGCATGGTCCATGCAGCACTTGAAGCAAGGCAGAGTCAATGTTCTCCAAATATTTGTAATACAGCCAGGCTTAAAAAAAAAAATCCAATCAGTGCAAGAGGATTGAATAACCACATTTTTTCCACCACCTTATTGTTTTAGTCACATATGACTGTTGCCTGTCTTAGAAAAATTATAGGCCAATAGGATTCTGTGGGACCACACAGTGAATAACTGGAGTAGTTTAACCTCTGCCATAGGAGAGATTCCATGTGGCCATTGCTCACTTGGAAGCTGCTGTCAGCTCTGGGATGTCAGCAGCTATTCCCAGAATTTGATTTAATTCTCTGGGTGCAGCGGTGAGGAGAAATTTGAGAGACTGGGGGGGAAAAGCCAGAAGGTGAATCTGGTAAAACACCGACGGTGTAAGGAATATGTACCACCCACACCAGGCCTGGTATGTCGGAGAGCCTGATGGATTCTCTCCCATGCCCCCATTTGGACCGGCCTTGTGACTGCTCGGCTGACCATGAGAAGAAACAAACCAGAAGCTTTAAGCCTAACAAATGGAGAATTGTTGATTTCACTCTGTTGCCCACATTGTGTGTTGTCTTGTGGGGAGGGAGCCTTTTGGGTCCAACCCCTTCTTGCTCTTTGAATGGTCTCTCCCAGGAAATCTTTGACTCCGAGCTTCTGTCATTTGATGGCCCTGAAAGGCCTTTTCTGTTTCAGGACTGAACTAACCAGAGGTAGCCCCTGAGCAATCCACCTCCGGTTGCTCCCAGGCAGGCCCTGTGCATACGGGCGCAGGACAGCTGGGAGTATGCACCTGGGCAACATGTCAGAACACCTGCTTGTTTTTTATGTTAATAGTGGAGCTGAGCCAAAAGCCACGGCATTCAGAACTTGCCCCAAACGTGGTGTCTGGATCTGGATCCTTAATACTGACGCTTAGCACAAGGATTCAAGGCCCCCTGAAACACAACAGCAGCCGAACCTTTGGGGACGAGAGGGGTGAGAATTTCCCTTTGGATTCCTTCAGGGCCTTCACTCAAGCATGGACAACTACTGGAAGGGGCTGCAGGACACTCCGTATCCAGCCTGAGCCTCAGCCGGCCTCCTTTCTGGTCCTTACCTGGGTGGGGAGGAAGAGAGGGGCTCTGAGCCTGCACAGTGCCAGGGGCAGGCGGGTCCATTTTAAAAAGCGTTTTAAACAGAATGTTGCTACCCGCATTGTTCCGACGAGTGTATTGAAAGAACCCAGGCTTGGAAGGGACCGCCTGGGTCATTGGGGCCAGTCCCCCCATCAAAGGCAACCCCCCTCGTATAATCTTGTTCATAAACCTATCCAGCTGCATTGTCAGACCAGGTAGGTCTCTTCCACTCCCCCCCCAACCCCTTCCACCTCCTATTGGAAGGCTGTTCCAGAACCTCATCCTCCTCTTTGATTCATCACTTTCAGGTACTGTTGCTGATGTGGTGTGCTGGGCACTTGGCAAGGTGCAGAAATGAAGAGCGTCCCTGCCGGGAGGAGCTTCCAGTCTAGGAGACGGATACCAAGAAAATGGTGAGCCCTAAAGGAGGTGTCTGACTTGGGGCCTTTTTCCTTCTGCAAGTGTTTTGCTATTTATGGGCATCTGAGGAGGAGTGTCTTTGCAGGAAGTATAGTGGAAGAGCTTTATAAGGGGTATGCATCGCCTGCCAGCCCTTTGCTGTCGACTCGTTACCTGCTCTGCTCCCGCTCAGAGAGCGACATGAGTGCACATGCTTGTTTGGGGAAAAGTGTCCTGAGACTAATTTCAAAGACACAGACAGCAGGATCCAAAGCTCTTCCTGTGGAGCTGGTGATGCCTATTAAAGAGCTTTCAAATGATCTGGATTGTGGCCTGTGTTGGTTTCCTCCTGAGGGCTTTTGAACACAGTCAATTTGATCTTTTTCTCGAGTTTCCCAGGTTTACCATTTCAGAGTATACTTCCCCCGTTGGGAATTGCAGAAGGCTCTTCTGCCTGGACTTTTAAACTGAGATTTCCCTGGGGATCGTCTATTTGGGAAGCTGATTTATTTGTAAATATTTACATGTCCTGGCCCAAACCAGAGATTTTTCTTCTGGATGCTGATTTTGTGTGTTCATCCATCAGCTTAGCACTCTTATTAGTCACTTTCCCTACAGGGGGAGTGCCAAAGACTGCAACAAATGCTGCTCCTAAAATTCTAGTTTTTACATGATTTTGATGCCAGAAATTTCTCCTACATTTTTCAGACTGCCTGTGCCAAAACTCAGTCACAGTGTTTGGCTAGAGAGCTTGGATGCAATACAGAGACGTTCTTAGTTGTCACTAGTGTTGCTTAACTTGTTAGCAATAGGGTTGTGTCTACTGATTAGAGTTAATCTTAGAGCATTTAGAACTACATATTAAACATTGGGGCTCACAAATCTGATCATCACCAGTGACTTTCCTGACTTTGGTACTCGAGCTGTTTCTTGGCACGAGATACCATACAGAGCTGCTGTATTACTGGAGAGCTGTAGTATTTAATTGATACATTAGATTTACCCTGGCTAGGTAGCTGAACTGACACAATCAATTCAATTTCAGTTGTACTATGACTGCCATATCTGCTGCTCCCAGGGGGTGAGGCACCTCGCCACAACCTGCCCTCAGCGTGAGGGAGTCTTGCCTGGACCTGCGGTGGATCAGCTTCCTGAATCCACCAGCCTCTGGCCACTCAGGCTCTGCCTTCCAGCCCTCCTTGTGCTCTCTGTGCAGGTTAGTGACTTGCACTCACCAGCCCCCCAGTGCTCGCTGTAATATCCAGCCCCTGTTCCACTGAACCCTCCCAGAATTACCAGGCCAGCTGCCCCAAGGGAACCGTCCACACCAGTGTATTGGTTACACCTCAGACCACAGCTCTGCTGACCACACAGCACTTCGGGTATAGTGAAAACGTGACTAGGTTTATTAGCAAAGAACAGCGATTCCAGTGATAGTGAGTAAGAATATCAGAAACAAAAGGTTACATGTAAAACCGAAGCATAATGGGCTTTCTAGAGATGGAACATAACTAACAAGGCGTTGTGCTAGCTCCTTCAAGAAAGCTTACCCCAAATTCTTTCTCCAGCATTTTCAGCCAGTTTGGTTGAAACCCCTTCTCATAAGATCAAGCCAGATGACAGGCTAGCCTCAGATTGAAGGAATACCTAGGGGTTCAGCTGTATCTCAGATACAGCTTTAAAAGTTCATTGTCTTAGCCCCTACACAGGATAACTCCTGCTGTTTACCTCTTCCTCTTAATTTCCTCACTGAAGATTTCCCAGTCCTTCATTAGCATTTGGCTAATGAGTGAGTGAAGGCCCAGTGTGAACCGCACAAAACTTAATCTACATGTAGACAGATCATCATTTCTTGCCTGAAAGAGAACCTGCCTTTCGCCTTTGCTGGTGACCAGGCCGAGTCCCAGACCTGAAGAACGTTCATTTTGTGTAGATACATAACACTTCACACAACATCCATACATGTGTTTCATAATGATGATGACGCCCAGCGTGACACAGGCTTTCATTAGAGACCTCCCAGGGACACCCTCTGCTGGTTGGCATCAAGAGGCCCTGGGGTCACGCCATATTCTCAGACAAAAGCAACAGAATGTAGGCAGCACCATACTTACACTGCCACCTTAATAATAATCTAATTAAACTATATTAGTGAGAAGGTCCAAGTCCTGTTTAATTTGTGACTCATATTTCAATGGTCTTTGACTTATTTAATACGAAGTGTGCTGTAGTAAAGCCATAGTTAACCAGGGCGGTGTCAGTTTGATAGGGGCTGTACCTCAGTACTTCTCTCTCTCTCTCTCTCTTTTTTTGTTTTTTGTTTTTGTTTTTGTAATCCTTTTGTGTAAAAATACTATGTGGAATTTGAACCAGATTTTATTCCATACAGGTATTAATTAGTGGCTGATCTCCAATGTATATTTTGTATGTTGTTTCTTTAGGAAATTTGGCAAAAAACCCAACAAATCCCCCCCACAGTCTAAGTTTGCTGCCCTTCTGTGGCTGCCTGAGCAGTAACATTGTGACATCAGAGATAAACATCCGCTCACCACTCCCTCCCTCCAGTTCAGTTGCATACTTGGGGAGAATCACTAGTGCCCTGATTGTCATGGCAACAGCTGACTTTGATAACTGGTCTCCTTCAGACGACCATCCCGCAGGGTCCCAGGAGGAGCTGGGACAGAGCAGGATGGGTTTGGAGGAGCTCTGGCTGTGCTCCTTTGGGCTTGTACTAGGATACGTTCTACGGTTTCTTGTTCATTACTTTCGTCAAAAGGGGGATATGAAAAGAAGACACAACAGTCCAGCTCCTTTTCATGTAGACCATTTCCTTGCTTCTTACCAACTGAGGACTCTGGCTTCATGAATATTTACCTTTTCAAAAAGTGGAAAATTCTAGCTGAGTCCTGACTTACTTTTCTGTTGCGCAATTAAAAAAAAAAGTCATGTAGAAGTTGCATTAAAAACTGTTTTGTTTTTAGCAATAAAATACACATTTAAGACTGCAAATGTGCAAGTGCTCTAGTACTTAAATAGCACATATATAAAAGATTTTATTTCTATTGAAAAATGAAGGGAACAAAAAACTCCATTCACTGTTAGTAAGGCCGATGTCATATTGCACGTGCACAAAAGGGGGCTGAATGAAGATTGCCTGGGAAATGTTCATTCTCACATTTCCTAGCTTGAGAGTGCTCAACTTTGCAATCTTCTAAACCATTTTTATCCTTAAATTTGTATTTCCTATTTTTGTGGTTTCGTTTATTAATGAGAGCAACCTTAAAGAACGTTTAAACAAAGTTTTTTGTTTGTGAATAATATAGAATTTGCGTGAATAATACAAATTGACTTGTAACCTTCCTGAAAAATATAACAATTGGCTATCAACAGTGAAATATTTACTGAACATAAGAGGTTTTCTATTATATTAATATTTAATATAATAATATCTGTGCTAATTTGAGATCCTGGTGAAACTACTGGTATTTTCATTCCCACCGAACCCTCTTCACCATATACTTGTTTCTGTTCTTGTCTTGGTGCTTGTCAATATCTACACTGCATTTATTTCTGCAGAGGTCACACTTTGCACTGCAAGCGCTGTTAATGTGGCTCTTAAAGATTCTCTCTCTTTCCTTTCCCTGGTCTGCTTCCAGAAGTAAGGTCAAAAAACGTGAATTAATGTTACCCAGGGGGAGACAAACCCTATCTTGAAATTCATGCTAAGATGAGTTTTCTGGAAGCACTTTGATAACTGTGTTCTTTATTAATTAAACTTTTTAGTCTGTAGAGATCAAGGAAGGCATGTAGCTGAAATGCATAGGGAATAGTACTAATGTGAATTTCACATAATTAACCTCTATTATTTTTCACTGATTTATAACTGTTCTACATCCAGAAAAAAAACCCCTGAAATATTACAATGCATAATTTTAAACATACTATAAATTTTTTAAAATAAGTTGGTACATTTGGGTTTGCTAACATTTATACTATGAGTTTGGGATTAAAAATGTTCTCTTAACCTGATAGTTTAAAAAAAAAACACCTCAGTCTGGAAGTATGGTCTGTCTTTCGTAGTTTCTTCCAGGGTCCCCATTAATGCACTATCTGAGAGCCTCATACTCGTTTATGTGTTTATCCTCACACCAGCCCTGTGATGCAGGGCAGGTCTATTAGCCTCTTTTTACGTTTGGGGAACCGAGGTGCAGGGAGTTTAAGTGATTTGCCCAAGGTCACACTGGAATTCTGTGGCAGAGCAGGGAACTGAATTCAGGTCTCCCAGGTCCTAGGCTATTGCCCTGACCACCGGCCCAACCGTCCTCCTTTTTCATCCTTTTTCCTGTGACTCCTCACTGTTTGTTACTCACACTTGTGCCTGGTCTTAGGTTCGCACTGTACGGGAGTGCTAGCTGGTTTTGTGAAGCACTCACCACATATATGGCCACCTCGTAAATAACGATCAAGAACCTGTGTGCCTGTATTGATAGTTTGGGGCTATCTTTCCTCCCTAAGGGTGCCACTAATAAAGACAAATGTATAAAGCATTATCAGCCGTAATGGGGATAAAAAGGTCTAAGGCAGGAGTCGGCAACCTTTCAGAAGTGATATGCCAAGTCTTCATTCATTCACTCTGATTTAAGGTTTTGCGTGCCGGTAATACATTTTAACGTTTTTAGAAGGTCTCTTTCTATAAGTCTATAATATATAACTAAACTATTGTTGTATGTAAAGTAAATAAGGTTTTTAAAATGTTTAAGAAGCTTCATTTAAAATTAAATAAAATGCAGAGCCCCCCGGACCAGTGGCCAGGACCCGGGCAGTGTGAGTGCCACTGAAAATCAGCTCGCGTGCCGCCTTCGGCACCCATGCCATAGGTTGCCGACCCCTGGTCTAAGGTATTGGCAGATTTCCATGTCAAATGCTGGAAAATGCATTTAAAGACACTGGCTATGTCTCCAAGGCTATGTCTATCCTACACACCACTGGTGGCACCATGTAGCATATGAGTAGCTGCGCCCCGCAGTGAAAAGCAGAGGTGGATAAAGGTTTTGTGGGACCCTGGGCCAGAGCAAGTCGGGAGGCCCCTCCCCACCTCTTCTGCCTGCAGCCCCCTCCCAATTCTGCCCCTTCCCCCATGGCCCTGCCCATGGCCCCACCCCTTTCTACCCAGAGTAGGGGAAGCAGATTTACTTGTATTAGAGTTGGGTGAATGACATTCCAAGATTGGATGCGACACTTAAAGGAACAAGTTCAACCATGAGGCATGAGTCGAGTCTAGGAGGGGAATATAGAAAATGGAATTGGACAGGTTCCTCATGCCCCACCATTTTCCAGGGAGCTGCTATTGTGCCTTTGTATAACTTAAGTGACAGGCATGGAGGTGCAGCCATCAGCTGACTTGTTCAAGAGGGTAGCTGTGACGGGGAATCTCTGAAGCATCTCTCCTCTGTTTAAAGTTTAGTTAGTGATAAAGTAACCAGGACAGGAGAAGTAAATAAAGAGCAGATGACTATGTAATGAAACTTGTGGACTCAGTAGAGAAAACTCGGGGCTTGTCCAAAACTTTCCAATGGGCATTTTCACTTGGAAGGTCTTTGTAATGCAGCCAGTGCAAAGCCCAAATTGAAATCAATGTAACTTTTGGTGGGTGGGAAGCCATTGGACAAATAACTATTGACATATCCATAGGGTAAAGCTTTTTATTTGAAATAAATCAAATAATTTTCCTTCTCTTGAAAGGAAACGAAGACTCCCCGTTGGAGGAGTATGAAGACACACGGCTTTACCATGTCAGTGTATACTTAACCTTGTGCATGTACTTACAAGCCAAATATTGGCTTCCTGAACATCATCCATCAATTATCCAGTGAGCTACACTGGATAATCAGGAGGGTGAACCAGCTGCAACTGTGTAGTTAAGGCTCCATCCCATCTCAGGGGAAAGCATGAGTGGAGAGGACTCATACTGTTGAAGTTGTGTCGTACTGGCTCAGCTTAGATAAGCAATCAAAGGTATGTGTCCATTTGGTTTAATACGCAAATAACCAGCAATAGACATGATTCAGAACAGTCTTCACTGTATTTTGAGACAACAGAACAAGTCAAAATAGATACAAGTGATGCACTGTGAGAAGCAAGAACTGGCCTGCACTTCTCAGAATTCTGGTGAGATTAGATCTTTGAGAGACCATATAGGAAAGTTTTGAGATTTCCAGGACAGTGTGTCCTGTTTTCAACTGAGCCAGAATTAATTGGAGAACAGCCTGTCTCGCGATTGAGTCATTGTCCACACATGAGATCACAAAGGCATCTGAAAATCAACCCCCCAAAAGTTGAGACAAGCCCCAGTTTTCAGAATCTTAAAAAAAATTCCATTCAGGTTTTAGGTGAAGATTTAGTTTTTATTAGCTGTGATCCCAAGCAGCAAATTCAGACCTGAATCAGGATTTCAAAACTTCCAATGTTTAGGGATGTTTGGATGTTAGATTTTCATTTAGCTTGTATTAACAACAGAAATCAGCGATTAAAATATGGGTCTGTGCTTGGAGTCCATACGCCTCAAACTTCAGGGTAGTGGAACACTTTTGATTAAAGAAAGCAAATTGCATTACCTGACTGCAGTAATTTCAAACACTAGCGCACAAATGACAGTGGTTTAGATAGGAATCTGAGCCCACTGGAATAGCTCTGTTCCAAGCTACAGCAAACAGTATGCCAAAGCCGATTCTTGGGAGAATTGCAATGATAGTGTTTTAATTATGTCCACCTTTTGACGTTATTGATTCTGGCAGATGTTGCTATTCCATAGTGCTAAGCTTATAATGGTGATCTAAAATAGATGGGTTTACCCAGGACTTGGAAGATACGCTGCAAAAAGCTATGCAAATATGTTGTTATTAAGCATTTGTATTGTGGCAGCGTATAGATACCAAACAGGTCTGGGTCCCATTACACTAGGTAGTGTGCAAATACATGATAAATGACTGTCTCTGTCCAAAAGCGTTCACAATGTAAGAAAAGACGTCACAGACGGGTAAGACAAAGAAGCAGCTGAGGTTGAGGGAGACGAGGTAGCTGAAGTAGTAGGATGTGCACATTTTGTATCCCCGTAGGAACAGTCACTGCATATTGCCTGCACTGACACATTAGAATTCAAGTAATTTCAACTTCAAAGAGACCTTCAGCTAGGATGAGAGAAACATGGAGTTCTGAAAAACATTTAGAACTTGGCAAAGGATTCTAGTTACGCTGCATGTGTATCGCTGTATCGCTTCTCTTTAGAATGGCAGTGTTTTGTCCTTCAGAGTCGTGCTGGGCTTGGCAGTTCTGTAAGCTGGTCTGCTGGGCCTGGTGGCTGAGTCTCGGCACCGTGTTGTGAGATTTTAGTTCAATGGCAGGCATGGCCTGGCACAAATAGTGCTAGAGGAGCTCGGCGTCTCTCCCAGCTCTACCACAGACAAGGCCTGTCGAGTAAGGGTTGGAGAAAGACTTCATTGGAGGCTTGTAGAGAAGAGAACTTACGTGTGGAAGGGAGCAGCATTCATGTGGGACTTCCCATCTTCACTGGCCGCCTCCTATCTTTTTCAGATTTTAAGGAAGATGGTGGGACCAGGGTAGAAGCTACAAGGTGTTAACAGTCCAAGATACAGGAATGAGGCTAGCAGACCTGCTACTTCCCGTGGATCATCAAGGAAAGGGGACTTGAAGAAGAGCGGAGAGTTAGTGGTATATTGTAGCAAGAGACATGGGCTGGAAGGGCAATGTTGGATAGTATTAGAGAGGTGGGGATCCTGTTCAGGAGAGGTAAGGTGATTGGTTGTTGCTTGCTGGTATCCTGGGGAGTGCACATTTGGATTCAACAGTCAGAGCTTTAGTTAAGATTCAGATTTGTTGCAGCCTGTGGTAGATTTCCACGTTGCTGTTAAGGAAATAAGGTTTTCAAGCTCCAAACTCAGAACAGCCTGCGTGAGTCATAAATAAGAGAAGCTTCAATTTTTGTCTCATCCAGCAGCAATAGAAAAACAATTGAATTAAGTAGATTTAAATCTCAAAGCCAAGTTTGTTCCCTCAGCAGCGAAGAATCAATAATAAAATGAATCTGTGCTGGCAAAGATGATTGTCTTGTTTTTCGAGAGGTGCGGATTTGTTATGACAAAATGTGGATGAGAAAACAACGTTACCGGTATTCATACAGTTTTGTGTTTGTGGATCGAATGCTCTCTCTGTGCGTGAGCTCGCACGTGCTCTGGAAGCGAGAGCTGCATGTTGAATTGCAGAGCCATGGCCAACATGGCATTTCACATGCCTCTCTGGGCACCCGTGTTGCCCCTTTTCCCCTTCCCCCATTGGCAGCAGGACTTTCTCAAACATTGCTCAAACAAAACACCTTGCATGAAATCTTTCCCTCTTTTGCCACAAATGTGGAATTGCAGTGTTCGCCCACCACACAACCAGCCCTGGCCTGAGGCCCGGGATAGATGGTATTAGTCCTGGATGAGAGATTATTATTTCCATTACACTAGCGCATGAGGTCCCAGCTGAGTTTGGGCCTCCTTGGGCAATATGTGTATGGACACATGATGAGAAGCGGTCCCTGCCCTGAAGAGAGAACTGTCCAGAGGTAGGTTTAAGGTCTGATGCCTTGTGGACCTTTTTGAATGGATACATGGGAGCCTGGTTCCATTGGAAGGGCGAGATTCCTGTCTTCCAAATGCTTCTAGGCTCAAAAGCTCCCCAAATGTTGGACTTTAAAGCCATGGCATTCTTATGCAGAGCAGTTGTTTTGGTTCTTTTTATGGGAAGTTTTATATTTTATCAGTAACTTTCAAATGTTGTTCTCACCCCTGAATAGAGTTGGTCTCATGGTAACTAAAATATTTTCTTGTGTTTTTTCAGCAGAGTGGGGAATGCTGGAAAGAGTTGCAAGAGCATTGTAAAACCCTGTTGGAAACATTCATAAAATGTCCCCCCCCTTCCCCCATAAAATGTACACCACATACTGATGACCTGCTGCAGTGCTATCACCTTTTCAGTAGCATGTGTTAGGGATGGGCTTGTTATTCAGTAGTTGCTGCTTCTCTTGGGAGTAATGCAGCAAGTTCAAACTTAAGCTGATGTGACCTTTATCCCATCCTCCAACATCATGAGTTCTGTGTATACAGACAATTATGTTAAAATAAGGACTATTTCAAAATCTCCTCTCTGCAGTAAATGTATTGGCTTGTAAACCATGGCAGCGTACGCTCCCCCACAGCACTCCCTGCTGGTGGGTTGCTGTGATCTTCTGAAGGATCCCACTTCTAGAGGTGAGAGCGAGTTTAATTTCCGGATCCGATCATCTCCTGGCCTCATAGCAGAGATTACCCATATGGTTCCCTGGGCTGGAGCCCCAGGAGTTACTGTAGCTTTATGGGGTCTCCAAGCTGTTTTCTTCCCAGGAGAAGATGCCTCTTGGGGGAACTGAGAGTGGGTGGTGGAAGAGAATTGCTTCTGGTTGTCACGGGGGATTTTTGTTTTGATGGACCCCAGAGACTACGGTGAGGTGGTTCATGGTTTTCCTGTCCCCAAAGAATTTTTGAGATGTCAGAAAATATTCCTCTCCTGAATCAGGACAAAAAGTTCATCTTGAACATTTTTGTGGATTGAAAATCTGCGGGGAGGGGAGAAAAATCAAACAGAGTCAATCAGTTCTTCTATGGACAGATTCTTGGTGGCCAGCCTTGATTGTCCTTGTTGATTGAGTCAGCTGGAGAGAGCCGGCACCCTGATGTGTGGGGCCTCTGTGCCAGGCACTCAGGCCAGGCTGTGCAGGAGATGCAGCAGGCCAGGGTTGCACTTTAATGACTAGGTCTTCTACGAATCCTGGGATGAACCCTGCAGGGACTTAGGCACACCAAGAGCTGTTCTCATGGGAGTGGTCCATCTGAGTCAGTGTTTGGGGCTACGTGGTAATAGCATCCTCTAGGCTTATTTTTCAGCCCCGCTGTCCTTCTGGACAAGAGAATATTCTTGCAGGCCGAGTTCTTAAGTTCTCACAGCACATCCTCAAGTGCAGAGAACTATGGACGTAGTTGGCTTTTAATCTATTCGTAGCCTTCCTCAGACTTTACAGCTTCCCAAGCTCCTGTTCCTGCTCTCCCCCTGGCTGAAGTACCCACTTTCCACCTCTCTGGGTCAGACCCAGTGGCGATAATTTTCCTGCCATTTGCTAACATAAAATGAAGTGTCCATGTGCTGAACGTGGGATGGTGGGGATTTACCAATCCAATCCCAGAGCTGCCTCTTGTGTATTGACCTGTTCTCCATTAAACTCAGTCGAGCTTCATTTGCTTTTGCCACTTCTTTCACAAAGTGCCCTATTTCCTCAGGCTGCATTTCTAGAGACCCTTTCCTTTGTGTCTCATTCCTGACACTGATTCCCTCTGCTCTTTATTTACATGAGACCAGCAGTAACTTTCAAAGGAAACAGTCTTTGCACCCAGGTGTATCCATTACCACATCCCCAACCTGTAAGAGACCCATCACTGTGTCCAAGGGGCTCAGCTGGCAGTACCCTCTCTGAGTGAGAAGCTTAGGCGGTTTGTGTCTTAAACCAGGAGTGGGACTCATACCACTGGTGATGACAGAACAAGGCGCAATGGTCTCAAGTTGCAGTGGGGGAGGTCTAGGTTGGATATTAGGAAACACTATTTCACTAGGAGGGTGGTGAAGTACTGGAATGGGTTCCCTAGGGAGGTGGTGGAATCTCCTTCCTTAGAGGTTTTTAAGGTCAGGTTTGACAAAGCCCTGGCTGGGATGATTTAGTTGGGGTCGGTCCTGCTTTGAGCAGGGGGTTGGACTAGATGACTTCTGAGGTCCCTATTCTATGACATTGCAGTGCTCTGGCTGGAGATGCTTGGGTCAAAAGTGCTGTGGTTCAGATGCAGCATTAAACCCAGCTGTCTTTGCTTAGCATTTTAAGGAGGAAATTAAGGTTCCATGGCTGTCGGCAAAACAGGCGGGAATAGTCACGGAGTCCTGGCTCACGTCCCCTCAGGCAAAGAGATGATTTTGAGATGGAAAGCGCAAGAGAGCTATTTTCTGGTGGATTACACACACTCTGTGTTTTCAGGGCTAGATTTTCAGCTGGTGTAAAACTAGTATAGCAACTCTAGCTACTGACCCTCAGTAACTCCTTCGTGACTTACCAAAAAGCTGCACTTTTGGTGTATAAACCCAAATTCTGTGGTCTTGCCTCTATCCCCATTTCTTTACCCCTTGGTTTAAGGTGCATGGAATAATCTGCCCGGGGGTGTGTGTGGGGGGGGTGTATGGGGGTGTATTTTGTGAGAAGATAGCCCCTGTGGGTGGCTGGTATGTCTCACAACACATGCACACACTAGAGCAGCTTATACCATTTGTACAATGAAAATTTAAAAATGAACAGAAAAACAAGAAGCTTACGGGTTTTTCTACTACCCATGCAGCATGAGCCCTGCAGAGACTCCCAGGGACGGGAGGGAATTCATGTGTAATGTTTGTGTGTGTTTTCTTTCAAATCTTTGGCTAAAGGGCGAGTGAAAGTCCGGAGTATGTGTCACTGTCCCTGCCCATGGGGTCTCTGAAGTGCTGGGGCCACCTGATGTCTCTGGCTAGTTGGCAGAGCATGTGTCAGGGCAGTCACTGCAGCCGCTTCACGGCACTAGCTCCTGCTGCAAATGCAAAAACGCCAACAAAAGGAAAATTGCTAGGACTGGTGAAAAAGGGGAGACTGCACCTACCTCAAGGCACTGTTGTCAATCCCCCCAGGCAGCCCAGCTGTGCGCCGTTGAAGGCCTACCCAAGCACTCGATGGCCGATCGGTGCACCTTGTGTAGGTACAGCGATCCTTCATCTCCTTGCTGGAGGGCTTTGAGCAGTGAAACCGTGAGCAGGGTCGATGTTCTAAGTATCATTGCCTCAGCTGAGCGGAGGTTGATTTTCAGTTAATTTCCAGTGTCAGCCAGCTTGGGTGTCATTTGTTGACAGGACTCAGGTGCATGGATCTTACTGGGAGAGAGACTCTGCCAATTCTGGGAACCCCAACTCAGGCAACCTGTGCAGTCACCAGGATCAGTTACCTTCCATGCAGGTCCCCAGTTGTCCTCAAATGCCCTAGACCTTTCTCTTCCTGGTTGTTCAGAAAGGATGGGAGCCATTGGCGTGTAGCAAATGGGAGGGAACTGTGCCGCCCCTTTAATTTAACTCTGGTTGTGCACTACACCTCTGGGCTGGTGTCCCAGGACTTGGAGTGTTCACCTGTCCAGCCTCTTCATCAGGCTGTCCAAGGTACAAACCTCTGTGAGGTCTCTGCTGCTGCCGCCCCCTGCTAGCCGGCCTGACTGGAAGGGACAGGGCTTGGGGAGGTGCAAGTGCAGTTTGATCTTTTGGGTGTTAGAGACACAACAGAACCTCAGGATGGGCAGTGGGGCCAAGTGACCCTTCCAGTTTGGTATGGCTTGAATGCCAGCAGGGTCCCAGGTCACAACAGCCCCTGTCCTCATTGGAATCCGTTACCCGGCTGCTCCTTCCTGGAATCCTCGGGGTTGCAATAGTGCTGCTGGGCCCGCGTCTTTCGGACTGGCCCCAGAAGGACCAGCAGAGTGAAGCCTCTCTCTGACCTGATCTCCCACCTTGAGGCCTGGATCATTTCAGAAGGCCCTCCCTAAAGAGCAGAGATGTGGATGGAGGGGATTTTGGGATGCCCAGGGACTAGGGTGACCAGATGTCCCAATTTTATAGGGACAGTCCTGATTTGTGGGTCTTTTTCTTATATAGGCTCCTATTACCCCCAACCCCCATCCTGATTTTTCACACTTGCTGTCTGGTCGCCCTACCAGGGACCCCATGGAAGGGGTGTTTCTGACTTTGGGATGGACACTGCCACCAAATCTAGAGGGATTCAGGCTGGGATGCCTACTACCTCCAGCCCCATGCCCTGTGACGCTGCCCCCCAATGGCCAGGAAACTTCCCCAGCTGGGACCCATCACCCCCCTGAGCAGAAAGGCAAGAGCAGCAGCACTAGATTCTCACCCCTCTGCGGCTCCATTATCACTCACACGCAGCCTCGAACCAACCCCAAAGCTGACCTGGCTTCTGGGGAATGGATCATCTCTCAGGAGTTCAGGGCCAGGCACCTGCTCACCCAGCCAGGGACCAAGTCACCTGTGTCTGTGAGAGAAGAGGCTCCACTGGTCACATGCTGCTTGCCCCTCGTTCCCTGACTGATCCTCACAGGTCTGTGGGGACGGTTAAAGAGCTGACCTCAAACTCCTGTGAGAATTCAAGTGAGTTGGGAAAGTGGCTGGTGCAGCATCTCTAACGTGCCGGGCTGATAGGACAGCACAAGTCACTATCCCTCCTCACTCAGCTCAACACTAATGGTGACAGTAGATCACAATGGATGTCTGAGCTCTCCAGTCCCAGCAGCTCCATCCGTTTTTACAAGGGTGCCCATCATTGTGGTATCTGCATGGAGCGAGGTGATTCTGTATCATTTGTGATGGGACATGATACAAGCGGAGAAATGGGCATGGGTACATATGTTTGACTAACTAGGGCCACCTTGATTGTGTCATATCAGATAAACTTACTTCATTGTCCCCTAAAAGTTTACCACAGAGGTTACCTGACCACATTTTAGTCCTGTTGTATCGTTAAATCCTTTGGTCGTTTCATCTGTAAAGGACGTGTCTGTTTCCTTTGCCTATACGTATGGTTCTGTGTGTCATCGAGGTATATTTGAAGACCTTTACTAGGCTTCAACTACTTCAGTTTCCCCATAGTAACCTCTTATGCTACTAAAAAAAGACATGGGGATGCTGTTCCTCCTGCTTACTCCAAACACTCTGAAGTTGAATTGTCAGGGGGTCCCTTCTAGATAAGTTTCACTATAACCTAAAGCCAAGGTTGCAGCACATTACTGATACCTGGGGGAGATGTCAGCAATTGATTCCAACTTGGCAAACCTAATTATACTGCATATTGCTTATTGCTTTGTTTACCATTGAAGCTAATGTGCTTTAAAGCTAGCGAGAGTTGCTCAATATTATCGGTCTTTTTTTTAACTTCTGCAAGACTCTTGTCTGTTACATTGCACCAGAATCTTGTGTCATCAGTTGTATCCATAATTTGTCCACCCACGCAGTATAGCACTGAGACGATGTTTCATAATCGTAATGAACAAAATGCATGAAGATAACACTGTAGAATTACCTTTACAGCTAAGAAGTTGGCTTGAATAGAACAAATAGGATATGGGCCATTAGCCTGGGGACAGAACCTAGTATTTTCAAGGGACATAAGAAATAATTGCTCTTAATGGCTCATCATACTTTACGGCAAGAGTTTCTCATGCTTAAGTCGTACTTTGTCCCAAATATAAAGCAACTCAAATATTTTACTGTCATGGTCGTGAGTGTATGGTGCAGCAGTTTCTAAATGAATTTCTATGTGGCTGACTGTAGCGACGTGGCGACTCACTGGTGCGGTGCCTCCTGGTGGTCATCCAGGGAATTAGCTTTTCCAACCTTGGAGCGCCCTCTGGCGGCTGGTATCCTGCGTGCCTCCGGCCCCGATTCCCTTTCCGGACCCCAGTGCCCCTTTACGTTGGGTGCTGCCCCCTGGCACTACCCCCACTCTCTGGGTCTCCCCTCCCAGGGGAACCCCCAACCCTCTATCCCCACTTCACCTCAGTGGCTACTGCCAGTTGCCGTCTAGCCCCCACTCGCTGGGGCAGACTGCAGTCTGTAATCCACTCATCACTGGCAAGGGGGGGTTGGACCTGCTGCCTTTGCCTACCCTGGGCAGCACCTCTGCAACCGCAGTACCTTCTCGGCCTTTAGCAAGGCCTGCGGCCTGAGGGTTTTCCAGGCCGGAGCTCCCCAGCTCCTCTCACCTTTCCCCAGCCCTGCTCCAGTCTAGGTACCCTGCTGAGCTCCCAAGCAGCCAGGCCTGTCTTTCTCCACAGCTAGAGAGTCTGCCTGAGCTCCTGGCCCACAGCCTTTTATAGGGCCAGCTGTGACCTGATTGGGGCATGGCCCCAGCTGTGGCTGCCTCTCCAATCAGCTCTTTTCTAGGAGCGGGATTGCTGCCCCGCTACACTGACATCGAGCTGAGAACAGGCCTGGTTTATGAATCTCCTGGCTGCTTGCAGTGGAAGGATTGAGAGAAGGACATACGGCAAAATACCATAGAAAACACTCGACAGAACATTCAAGTACATACAAAAGAACAGTCCCAGCGTTCTGATGTATGAGCCAACCCGCCCCCCCAACACACACACATGTTCTGTGCGTAGATACACACAATGCTCCCCATCCACTGTCGAATTGTGCTGGTGGCTCCGGGCTGTGCACTGCTGACCCTGTCAGATGGCTGAGGCGGGGACAAAGCTGGTGGGCCACCACATGTAGCACTGTACTAGCCAAGCTGCTTGCTTGAAAGTTGCCTAAGCTCATCGGTGCATGGTGAGGCTCCTCCGGTTGCCTACTCTCCCCCGCCCCCCACTCACTATAGCGGGCTATTGGGAAGGGCTTGGAAAGCTGCAGTCTGTCTACCCGAGGCTGGGTATCAGGATCCCCTTCAGCTCCCTGCCTCTCCCAACAACTTGTCAGCAGCCTAGTGGAACCAGTGGGATTAACAAACGCTGTGACGCTGTGGAGACTGAGCTCAGAAGGCCTCCCCTGGGGTGGAAGGTGCACTTTCAGGTAGGCAGGGCTGTGACAATCGGAAACCTAATTGGAGACAATCCCGGCATTCAGCCCCATGGGGTAGGGGGTATCTTATAGCTTCAGATGGAGCCAAGCCCATGTTATCAGCCATTTCCCAGACTTGGCCCATTTAGAAGTTGGCAGATTGTTCATGGTTCCACATCCCGGCAGCGCTGTTCATTGATGGATGCTCCCATCTCACCATCTGCAAAACGATGCTGCCCTAGTGATGGCCTGTGATCGCTACGCACTCCCTATCCGTGGCCCCACAAAGTCACGGGACCTCCTAGTCAACCTCCTCCTGGCCCTGGCTAAAATGGCCATCAATAAAACCAGGGAGAGGAGGTTGGCTGATGGGGTCTCCTGTGACTGTGGGGCCTATTTCTGATCCTCCGTCTGTTCACGCATCCGGGCAGAGTTCCTCTGGGCAGCGTCCACTGGCTTACTTGACACCTTCCATCGAGGAGCAGTGGGCGCTGTCCAGGGTTCTCTGCTCGGGGTCCCCATCAGGTTCCCTTTGTTTGACCCTTTGACCACACTCCTGTCCCTGTTATTTCATTAGTTGTCCCCGAGGATCACTCGGCTTCCAGGTCCTGTGGATCCTCCCCTTAAGCTGGGGGGAGGTCCTTTAGCAGTGGGCGGGCTTCTGCCTGGCCACTTCCTGGATCCCAGTAGGATCTCTGAGGACATAAAATCCCATTTGTGTTTGCTGAGTAGTTACAGCTATTAAGCAGAGTTTGATCAAGGAGCAAAACTTATCTATTTGTCCCCTTTCTAATCTAGATGTGTCTGGACAAATGGTACGGTTAGATGCATCTTCCATTAAAGAAACACTGTCTTGGTTACGAGAAGCTTCCTAAGGGATGCTTGGAAAAGAAATGAGTTTCCCTTCCCCTTTCCCCCTCCCCCCCAAAAAGAGAGAGAAATTAGAGCCAAGAAAGTATCTGATTGATTGTCTGCAAGAAAAGGAGTTCAAGAATGGAATGATCAATTAAGTACTGCATAATGAACCTGTTGAGGAAATTATTGTTCATCCTGCATCTTAACTTAACTGAGATCAAAACCTCTTCTCCTCTCCGGAACACTCTATTGTCAACTGTTCTTGCCTCAGGGGTTGGACTGACCCTCAAACAGCGAAGGCACGCATCCTCCTCAGACTGCGTGGGAGGTGTGCTCTGACCTTAAACACTGCTGATCTTTCTGAGGTAAGTCTTAAAGTGTGTATTGATTTGCTTTTATCTGAAAGTAAACTGAAGAGAGCAGGAGAAGCTCTGTTAGTTTTGTCCTTTCTGCTTCAGAACCATGGAAGTTTTTTCTGTAGTTTAAACCAGCAGTCTCAGCACTATCACATCTGGCCTCCCTCTCTTTCCCTGAGGACGTTGTCAAGCTCTTGGCAGGCCCTGAATGAAGACAGGACCATATTTTCAAGGCATCAAGTTAAGCTTTCAACCTTAACATTTCATTGCTTGACTTTTAAATGCTTGATTTCTCCACCTTAAAGTTGAATTAAAATAAGAATTTTGGATAATTAGCAGTTGACTTTTGACCTGAAATAGGAGTTTCTTTCCCTTCTCAAACTTTAAAAAAAAAATCTTCGCTATTGTCACTCTGGATATTCTTGTTTCCTATGTAAATGTCCAATCCTTTTCTTGAATTTTGCTAAGCTTTTGCCCTTAGCAATATCTAGTGGCAATGAGTTCTCCAGGCTGACTAGATCATGGATTCACAAATT
Source organism: Mauremys reevesii (assembly GCF_016161935.1). Lineage (NCBI taxonomy): Eukaryota > Metazoa > Chordata > Testudines > Geoemydidae > Mauremys > Mauremys reevesii. Next base: position 118,678,408 of record NC_052628.1, read on the forward strand.
TTAAGGCCAGAAGGATCCACTGTAATCTCATCTAGTCTGCCCTCCTGTGTCACATAGGACGTCCTGGAAATAATTGCTGTTTGAACTAGAGTGCATCTTATAGAAAAAACATCCAATTTTAATTTAAAAAGTACCTTGAGAGTATTATCTGCCATGTCATAATTTTTAAACCTACATCTGACGCCTTGATGATGGCAAATCACACAGGGATGTCCCTATATCAGTGGTCCCCAACCTTTTTGTCTGGTGGGCGCCAGATGAAAGACCACTGCAGCGGGGGAGCACCCGCTGAAATGCCGCCGAATTTTGGTGGCATTTTGGCGGTGACGCCTCTCGATGACGCCACTTGCCGTCGACAAGCGACATCATCGAGAGGCGTCCCCGCTGAAATTCGGGAGCGACGTCTCTCGATGACATCACTTGTTGATGGCAAGCGGCGTCATCGAGAGGCATCCCCGCTGAAATTCAGCGGCATTTCGGCAGGTGCTCTCCGGGGGTCCAGGACATAGGCGCATTAAGATGCCCCCACGGGCGCCATGGCGCCCGCGGGCACCGCGTTGGGGACCACTGCTCTATATCATTGAACCTAAGGAGAGTTATGCATTCACATCAAAGGGCGCAGAATGAACTTGGCTATGAATGGTATAAGTTGTTGCCTCTGGATTAGTATTGTCTGTGCAAAATCTGGAGGAAATATATCTGTCTGGGACGTATTCTTTTATGTCCTTGTTTCAACATTAATTAGAATCATAGAATCATAGAATCTCAGGGTTGGAAGGGACCTCGGGAAGTCATCTAGTCGAACCCCCTGCTCAAAGCAGGACCAAACCCAACTAAATCATCCCATCCAGGGCTTTGTCAAGCCTGACCTTAAAAACCTCTAAGGAAGGAGATTCCACTACCTCCCTAGGTAACCCATTCCAGTTCTTCACCACCCTACTAGTGAAAAAGTTTTTCCTAATGTCCAACCTAAACCTCCCCCTCTGCAACTTGAGACCATTACTCCTTGTTCTGTCATCTTCTACCACTGAGAACAGTCTAGATCCATCCTCTTTGGAACCCCCTTTCAAGTAGTTGAAAGCAGCTATCAAATCCCCCCTTATTCTTCTCTTCTGCAGACTAAACAATCCCAGTTCCCTCAGCCTCTCCTCATAAGTCATGTGCTCCAGCCCCCTAATCATTTTTGTTGCCCTCCGCTGGACTCTCTCCAATTTATCCACATCCTTCTTGTAGTGTGGGGCCCAAAACTGGACACAGTACTCCAGATGAGGCCTCACCAGTGCTGAGTAGAGGGGAATGATCACATCCCTCGATCTGCTGGAAATGCCCCTACTTATACAACCCAAAATGCCATTAGCCTTCTTGGCAACAAGGGCACACTGTTGACTCATATCCAGCTTTTCGTCCACCGTAACCCCTAGGTCCTTTTCTGCAGAACTGCTGCCCAGCCATTCGGTCCCTAGTCTGTAGCAGTGCATGGGATTCTTCCGTCCTAAGTGCAGGACTCTGCACTTGTCCTTGTTGAACCTCATCATATTTCTTTTGGCCCAATCCTCTAATTTGTCTAGGTCCCTCTGTATCCTATCCCTACCCTCCAGCGTATCACCCACTCCTCCCAGTTTAGTGTCATCTGCAAACTTGCTAAGGGTGCACTCCACACCATCCTCCAGATCGTTAATGAAGATATTGAATAAAACCGGCCCCAGCACCGACCCTTGGGGCACTCCACTTGATACTGGCTGCCAACTAGACATGGAACCATTGATCACTACCCGTTGAGCCCGACCATCTAGCCAGTTTTCTATCCACCTTACCATACATTCATCCAGCCCAGACTTCTTCAACTTGCTGGCAAGAATACTGTGGGAGACTGTATCAAAAGCTTTGCTAAAGTCCAGAAATAGCACATCCACTGCTTTCCCCTCATCCACAGAGCCGGTTATCTCATCATAGAAGGCAATTAGGTTAGTCAGGCATGACTTGCCCTTGGTGAATCCATGCTGACTGTTCCTGATCACTTTCCCCTCCTTTAAGTGGTTCAGGATTGATTCCTTGAGGACCTGTTCCATGATTTTTCCAGGGACTGAGGTGAGACTGACTGGCCTGTAGTTCCCTGGATCTTCCTTCTTCCCTTTTTTAAAGATGGGCACTACATTAGCTTTTTTCCAGTCGTCTGGGACCTCCCCCGATCGCCATGATTTTTCAAAGATAATGGCCAATGGCTCTGCAATCTCATCGGCCAACTCCTTTAGCACCCTCGGATGCAGCACATCTGGCCCCATGGACTTGTGCTCGTCCAGCTCAAAGAGTCAAAGATGTGGATTAGAAGGCTCTGTATTGGCATTTCGATCTGGCTGGTAAAAGCGCTGACTGGAGAGCATTCGGGTGGCACATCTCCAGTAGCCCAGCAGATGGCAATGTTGGGAATGCTATGGGAATTTGGAGCTCACAGAGAATTAGTCCCCAGCTGTTTCCAGGAGAGGATTTCTGTAGGAACTGATGTGCAAGTGCTGCATTGGTTATGATGGAGTCCCCCAGCTGCTCTAGCCCCCTGCTGCTCCCAATAGGGGTTGCTGGAGGGGAAAGGGGGAGGGGTAGCTGGGTTTGGCTGATGTTCAGCACCTGGGATCGTTTTTGTGTTCGATTTCTCTTATCCAGCAGCAATAGCACAACCTGCACGAGACTCTTCGGCTCGCGTCACAGGGCCCACGTCATCGACCCCTGTTGGAGTTGGTCCCCACCACCGTGGCTTAGTGATGTAACTGGTGAAGCATTGCCAGCGGGAGATGCCAGACCTGATTTTCAAGTTCACGGAAGTTTTTTTCCCCTGCTATATGAAGAGGCGCCAGCCTTAGCCAATAGCTGCCATTCTCATGTCTCCAGGGGGGGTGCGGGAGGAGAACAGCAACCATGTCATGTACTGTGCATGTTAGCACCGTGCGTCCCATGGCTCACGGGCAAGCACTGGAGGCACCTCAGCAGTGAGGTCCCTGTGCGCTTCATCCACTGCTGGGCTCCCAAAGCACTCTGCTAACTGCCACACTTCTCCCAGTGCCTCCCAGTCTCTGCAACCCTCCCTCCACAGAGCCTTCTTTGCCTCCTCATCCACAGATGTCTTGGCCTAAACGTTCAAGTCATGTTGAAGAACACGGTGTAACTTCAGTGTATCTTTGCTGAGAGGCCTTTGTCTCTTTTGTGGCTCTCAGACGACAGCTGAAGTTCTGGTTTCTACAGGAGGTGGGTTTCCCCTTAGAGCAATGCAGTGCTGCTCCTTTCAGGGTTCTTACACTGCTCATGTCGAGGGGAAAAGGGTTCAAGGAAGGGCCTGGGTAGTATTATTGTGCACTACATGGCAGCAGCCTCTACAGCTTTTCCTTTCTGGCTGGTGAGGCCATCACGAGCCTAGTGAACTGCTAGCAGAGCAGTAGACAACATCAGGGGGCATGAGACAGCAAAGTGGGATGATCTTTCACTGTCTGTTTCCAACCTGTGATGCTTTTGCAGCTCATTTATTCTAAAGGAGAAGTATTTGATTGTTTTGGTCAATTTTAGAGAGGCAGACGTGCTGCACTATGAAGAGAGCCTTGAGGAACCTGTAGGTAGGAGAGCTGGGCAGGAACTGGAATTTCCATCCAGCAGGAAATTGCACATCAGGGCTCAGGCCCTGATTTTTGAGCAATGTTTTCAGTTCCTGATCTGAGATTTTCTTCTTAAAAGACAACCTTCCTTTGCAGGCACAAATCCTCAAGGTCTTTTCTTTCAAGACCCTTGTCTGACTGATTCACCCATTGCGACTAATCTCGAACCCTTAAAACTCTCATGATCAAATTTAATCTTTTAACAGCTGTGCTGCTGTCAAACCAGGTGCCAGCTCAGATCAGAATCCCAGCCCAATTCACTTGTGTGTTAGAACAGATCCAAGTGCTAAATGTATAAGTGTGTCTGCAGATGTTTAAACGTCATGAAAACGAGTGGAATGTTACTTGTATTGTTTTCACTTACCTGTTCCTGTTCTAATGTAACAGCCAACATTTCCATGGCATATACCCATGTAATTAAGTAATCTCATGGACTGCTAATGAAGGATTGAACATAAGGACCATTTCAAAGCAAATGGCCCTTATGTATAATGGTCGGAGAACAAAAGACTTAGTGCATTCCTCCCACACCATCAGCAAAGGAAAAGCCCATGTGGGTAGAGACACTGTCGGCTTGTTTTCTGTTGGAAGAAGCTATAAATATGGATTCAAAGGAAGAGTCTGTATCTCTGAACTGTCTGGATGCCTACAGGGAAGTGTGCCAGGTGCAAAGCAGAGATCCCCAGAGAGACAGTTGGGAAACAGGCAGTTTAGTATGTTAGAAGAAGGAGGAGCAGGCTGACCCAGAGATGGATTTGAGTATGGGCTTCTTTATTGTGATATTTGTTCCCCTCTACCCAATTGTTGAGTAAGCACTGGATTAGTTACAGCACACTCCTTTTTTCTAAGTTGGTATGTAAATGCCTACATCCGGTACAAGACCCCCAAGCCCCGTAAGTAATAGAAACATCCATACAATTAGTATACCCACCCCTCTCTATTGTTCACAACAGTCCGCATGTTATACAGGCATTTTTACCTTGAAAATACATTTCTTTGCAATAATTTGTTGGTACAGGTTTCCTTAATCAGCGGTTCTTAGGGGAGGGAGGAAGGGGCCATGACCCAGGGCTTGCTTGTGTAGCTGGGGAAGGAAGGGGGAAATAATACTTCTTTTACATAAAGGGAATTCTTTAGACAACTACATGTTTTATGCAGCTGCAGGGCTTATCAATTCTTACAAGCAACAGGGAAGGGAAAAATATGGCAACAAAGAAATACTGCCTGCTTCTGCCTTTACCCCCGAATGCCATGTCAGCACATCAGCAGCTTCCCAGGTCTTTAGTTAACCCTAACATATCCCAACATAGTACGGTACGTCATTGCCACCATTTGACTCTCAAACTGTGACTCACCTGTTAATATATTTTACCTGCTTTAACCTCTCAATAACATTTTTTCTTAGCTAATAAATCTTTAGTTAGTTTACGACAGAATTGACTGCCAGGGTGTAAGGTCTGGAGGACCAATTGATCTGGGGAAAGTGACTGGTCTTCTGGGACTGGGAGAAACCTGATGGGGTGTGATTTTTGGTTTTGACCATTTATCACTAAGTCCAGTTTCTCTGGGTGGCAAGCTAGACTGGACAGTCTAAGGGGACTGCCTGTGACTCCATGGTAGGACTGTTAGAGTGATCCAGGAGTTCATATTTGTCACTGGCTTGGTGAAATCTGATTATAGAACAAACCGCCATCTTGGGCCGTCTGCCCTGTTTCTACAATCTGCCTCAAGTAGGCACTCGTGGTCGTGAGCCACTCCAGCCAGCGTGACACTGTTCACTGCACTATGAGCAACAGTGAGGGCCAGAGAGCACTGAGGCCTCTCTAAGCAGTAGAGCTGGAACTGGAATTTCTGTCCATCGGGAAATGGCAGGGTTCTGAACAGGAAATGTGCTCCAACGCTGAATGAAGAGTCGGAAATGTGAAATTTCCTACAGAATGGGAATTTAAAAAAAAATTGGGGGAAAATTGAAAGTGTTTTTTTTTTTTTTTTTGATAATTCCAGTCCCAGATTCTCAGTGGCCTGCCTGGCAGGCTGCAGAGGAGCCAGAAGCTCGGTTCCCCCGCACCAGGAACCAGCGAAACTGGTAAGCTGGCAGGGAGCCAGGCCGGTTTCCCTTTGAAGCCTCCCTGGGGTGCTGAAATTCCATCAGAACTGACGTGTTCCTGATGCACATTTTGTTTTTGACCAATTGGCATTTTCAGATGGAAGAACGTTCTGTTAGAAAACTTCCAGCCATCTCTCAGAAGCCAGCCCGTTAGCAGAGGAACCGTATTGCCCATGTGCATTGTCCACGACAGCACGTGATTAATGTCACAACCTGGAATTATAACTTGCAATCTAACTGACTGAAACATGTCACGTGATGTAAAACTTTGGCGGTGCCCACAGTTGTAATGCAACCGAAACATATCGCACCTTCCTCTCCCACACTTTCTCACTATTGACAATAGCTTATCTATTGGTGTGACAAGAAGTTTATCACACAATAGGTGTTGGCATGAGGCCAGGTATTCAGGCAAGTGTTTGCTTTGCATTTACTACTATTTGTATTTTTCTTGGCTTATTTAAGAGCCTAAGCCTGCCGTCACTCAAGTCAATGGCAAAAATCCCATTGGCATTAATGGTGCAGGATCAAGCCCACAAGTCTTCATTGTGCCCTTAAGGGATAGACCCGTGTTAGCTAGGGGAGCTCTAGGAGGAATTCAGCATGCCAAAACGCAACCTATTCTTGAATAAATATCCATAAAACGATGTCATTCCACTTGTGACTCAATGGAGCGAAGAGTCATAAAATGTTCCTTTGGGTGCTAGAATCAGCAGGTATGACACAAAAGGCTGAATTGTCCTTTGTCTTCAATGTGGGGGGAGGCTTGCGCTCAAGGAGCCTGCTGCCTCATCCTGCTCTATGGCCCACAGAGACATTCTCCTCGGTAGGATGGGGATGAAGGGGGAGGAGAAATGGGTGAATGGGCAGAACGTAGGTGAGGCAGTCATAGGTGTATAATAAATAGTAGAACCAGGACTTCGAGAACTTGCTTGATCTGGGTTATGATTGTGGCCCCCAATCCAACAAAGCACTTACGTGCATGCTTAACTTTAAGTGCCCAAGCAGTCCTGCTGAAGTCCAAGTCGGCTACTCAGGTGCTTGAGTTCAGAATCTTGGTGGAGGGAGGTCTTATTGGGAAACCCTTACACAAGAATTCTGAGCTGGCAGGTTTGTTTTCAAGTGCGCCCCTATTCTGGTCTCTGTTGTTTCTCCGGCACTAATTCCATATGGAATGGAACAGATTCTGGAATGCTGCAGCCCAAAGCCATCGCAGTGAACTTGCTAATGCTGTCACGTACTGTACAGTCTTATGTTTGAGCTGTTCTTGATATCTACGTTTTTTCTACAGTGAACATTTCTGCAGCCTCCCCCATTTTAGTCTGTTTATGTAAATTGTGGTGCTTTACCACATAATTAGTAAGGGCTTCATAGAACTGGATTAGGGGCTGCACTAATTGTTGGCTTGTCCTTTTCCTATTTTAAGATGTATTTTGAAATTCTATAATTGTATCTGTTTTTTTTTGTAACTTTGTATAATGAAATTAAGAACTAAATTAAAAGGAGCAGAAGAAGCCTGGCTCCATGTCAACATTTAAGAGTGTCTAGCAACGTAATTAGTCCTTAGAAGCTTCCTAGTGGTTTGGATCTTATGGACAGCAGTTCAGCCATGGATGACGATCACCATTAGAAATCACGTACCAACAGTTTCACACTGTGGCTTGGTTACTTTCCACTCTCAGTCAAGGCAGAATTCCACCGCTCACCACATTGCTGCTTTTTCCATGCTGTTGTTTGTCCACTGACGTCATGAACTCTTTAGGGGCACTTAGTGTGATTGGGGCAATCTAAATTAAATATTTGTAGATGATTGGAGGGGAGGGATAGCTCAGTGGTTTGAGCATTGGTCTGCTAAACCCAGGGTTGTGAGTACAATCCTTGAGGGGGCCACTTAGGGATCTGGGGCAAAATCAGTACTTGGTCCTTCTAGTGAAGGCAGGGGCTGGACTCAATGACCTTTCAAGGTCCCTTCCAGTTCTAGGAGATTGGTATATCTCCATTAATTTAATTTAATTTATTAACAATGGCCTCTATGCCAAGGGCAGGGAGGAGTTATTTTGGCTACCACGTAGGAATAGAGTAGAAAAGTAACAGGGTGAACTTTGGAAAAGGAATATTTAGGTTGAAAATCTCCTGATGGTGAGATCTATTAGCTCTCACAGGGCGGTGCTGGAACCTGGATTGCTTGGAGCAGTTTGATGACAGTTGAAGCAAGTGCTAGGGAATGCGCTGTAAGGAAGAAACCTGCCTGACTAGATCTGGCCCTCCTCTAATTTCTCTGATTCTGGGTGGGACCAGAGACTAATACAAAAGTGGTTCAGAAATGAACACAGCATTTCTCCCAGCCAGCCTCATGACATATTCTGCATGTAGGACCCTGACTGGCCTGCTAAGCTTTATTGGTCTGACTGGATTGTGACAGTTTGCCATGCTCGGCAGCCATGCTCTCCTCCTCTTCTGTCCCTTTGCAGGATAGAACCCAATTCGCATAATTAAATCCACCAGTGTGTGTTGTAGCAGATTGTTTTGCAATAGGGCAGTCCATTTGGGTTTCATCTTTTACAATACCTTGTCATTTTTAACCCTGTTGCTTGCTCCTTGTCTCTTTTAGTGAGTTTTAATCTGATCGGTTGAATCTCTTAAGACAGAACCACTGGAAATGATTATTTCATTTTTTTGGAATGGATTTTAATACTCGGAAAAATGTGAAACTCTGAATCATTAAATTGCATGTGACTTAATTTTATATGGCTGAGCTGCTGACTTCAGGAAGATTAACTTTAATAGTCTTCCTCCTTTGATCTTTATTCAGCTCTTCAATTTTTTATTTCTAATTTAATTTTGCTATTTAAAAAGAGAACCTTTTAAGATAGGCTGTCCAAAAGTTAGCACAAATCCTCTGCAGGCTCCGGGCAACATTTGAAAGCTGGTAACTTCAGGGACAAACCCAGATTTACAAGGGACTTGTAGCAATATATTTGATAAATATTGATTTGCAGTAATAAAAAATAGGGAGAAAAAGCCTATTCTAATAAACTGATGGAGAAGTCTAGAGAACTACGGTGGAAAGCAAATGCTATCCTAAAACCATTCTAGTGTAAACAACAGATCAATCCTGAATGCTTCCCGATAAAAAATAGAAAAGGCTTGCAGCTTGACTAGGAAAAAGATGATTGCTTTACCTTTGGTACAAGGCAGATGAAGTTTAAATGAAAAAATTAATTCCACTGGAATATAGGCCTATCAACCTTGAATTCATCCTAAAAATGGCAAGACTCCACCTTCTTTCAAGGGCTATTTATTAAATTCCCTGAAACATGGAAAAATTGTTATAACTTAGATCCAAGTACAACTAGCTTTAATATAAAGGTGTCAGATGACTCATTAGACAGGGTAACATCTCTGTAAATTTAATTATCATTGAACAAATGTATTTTTTACTGTTTCAATCTTGCTTGGCTTCCAAAGCGCTGCATGTGCAGCACCTGTAATTGCATGCTGTTGATCTGTTCCTTGGCCCAGGCACACACTGTATTCCCAACATCACATCACTGCAAACTGCTCTGTGCAGGCGGGCAGACTTCCTGCATTGGTGTGGAGCCTAAACGACTTCCCTTAGGCTGTGTGCCCACATGGGGGTCAACTACAATTTGTCAGATTGGGGGTCTTTCACTGCAAATCAGAGTGATTTGCCCCAGGACTGCTATTCTGGGAGGATTCAAGTATCTTAATTCAGGCAGTAGCATTTTCCATCTGCTTCCATCATCATGGTATTTTAAGAAGTTTTACTAGTGTTTCTTTCACGTGCACTGGCGTCAAGTCACTTGTCAGGGCTGATATGGCAAATGTCAGCAGTTGCTGGATCTTCCTCAGGATGTGGTTCCCTGCAAAGCTGTGATCAACACATCAGTTGCCGAGATGCACAGATCGGCAAGAGAGGGATTAATTCTGCATGGCCACGTGGGGGATCAGATCAGGAATTTCATCCAGAAAATTGTCACTAAACTGTCCAGAGTGAGGTTAGACACAACTGCAGATTGGCTCACCTGTGGTCATAAACAGCAAGGGTAGGCTGCAGAACGGGGATATCTGCATCTCTGAGAACCTTGTGTCCAATTTGTCTGTGCGAGAGTCTCTCTTGAGCCTCCTCCCTTGGTTCTTCTGGGCCTGAGCAGGATGTTTCCCCCATCTTCAGAGAAAGAAGAGGATGACAGATGAAGAGTATCTGCTTCTTGGCTTCTGTGCATTGCTCTTTGGTTTCTTTCTCTGATGAGATGGATCTGATTCCTCTGCTGGAGGTAATGAAGGCAGCCTCCTTTTTTAGTTTTGGTTTTGGTTTAAGAGTCATCAGGGTTTTGGGATTCACCCTTTTTTGGGCTCCGTCTTGGGTTCTGGATGGCCAAACAGCAGTGCGTCTGATTCTGAAACATCTGAGAACTTGGTGAGTTGGGCGAAGACGAGGCATCTTTCAATCTCTTGTTCATTTTGGGCTAGAACAAGCTGGGCCTGAGTCTTTGGAGACTTTCCCTCCTTCTGAAGACCCAGTCCCCTGCAGACTTCCTATGTTAGGTGGATACTGGGTTGACTTTTCTTTCTCTTTAGAAGGAGCAAATTGGAGCTCTGGGTATGGTTTGGCACCTGGGCACAGGGGCACTGGCTCTGGTGCTCCTGTGCTGAGCTCAGCAGGTCCTGTGGATGTAGGGACTTTGGTCTGCTTGCCCCCAGAATGGCTGTGCTCACCCTGTTCTTGGTGGAAGTGCACAGGGGGCTTGCAGATGGGCTGCCACAAAAATGGTCATTTTGGTCAAAATCCTGTTTTTCATTATACAAAATGAAAAAAAGTTTTCATGAGAAAACATTGATCAGCTCTACTTATGAGTGTAGTTGGAAGTTTGAATTCAGCTTTTTGACCCGTCCTTTTCAGATACCACAATGTTTTCAACATCACTCCTGTTAAGGTGATATTTCAGTCAGACCTCCCATCCAGATGCTCTGACCACCTTCAGGGTGTGATGGTAGACCCGCCCGCTGTGGTTAGCTGTACCTTTCACCTCTCACGCCGTCAATCCATGGTCACCCTATTACCAGAAGAAAATTAGAGAGAGATGTTTAGGGACCCCTGCTCTCAAAATCAAGCTTGATTCCCCCGAATTAGGGTCTATCACCTATAGCCACTGTAAAAAAGCCAAAACCTTAAGCACCTTTAAAGGAGAAACTAAGATAGGGTTTATTAACAGGGAGGGTAAAACTGATATAAGGCAGGTATGGAACAGATCTAAAACAGATATGAAACAGGTGGAAACAACTCGATGGTTTACTAAACACAATGGGCATTCAGACCAGGCCCATCTAGGATAAATGGGCTAACAGGCAAATAGTCTCAACATTACAACTAGATGACCATAGGTTGGATGGGATCAGCTCACTTCTCTCTCTCTTGCACATAAAGGGAACCAGGATCAGGGAACTCTGAGGACCATGCCACCAGGGATCAGGAACCGCAGATGTCTGGAGCAGGTAACCATCATAGTGATGGTAGGTGGTTGATGTTCTCTCGAAGAACCGTGCAACCTGAACGCAGGAACATGAGCTGCCTCCTAGGTGGACAACAACTTGTCACACTATGTCAGTCCCTTATATCGTTTCCTATTACCAGGCAGATTACTTAGGATCATGTGACCCTTTCCCGCTCTTTTGTCTGAGTTTCCTGCCTTTGCTCTGTTTTTTTGTTTTTGTTTTTAATGGGACACCGAACAGAGAACCTTGGACAGCGCCCACTGCTCCTCAAAAGTGTCAAGGGAGCCAGCAGATGCCGCCCAGAGGAACTCTGCCTGGATGTGCGAATGGAGGGAGGATCAGATATAGGCTGCACCGTCGCAGGAAATCCCTTCAGCCAACCTCTTCTCCCTGGTCTTATAGGTGGCCACTTTGGCCAGTGCTAGGAGATTGACAAGGAGACCCCATGACTTTGTGGAGCCATGGATAGGGTGTGTGTATATAAGAAGGTGAGAGGAAAAGTGCAGCCAAAACCATAAAAGGATGTCTAGGGGCTGCAACCTAGCGCACTCCAGGTACACGGGTGCCAGGTTCTCCCTCACGCTGCAAAAGAGGTAGGCGTTGGGGACGGGGGTGAACTGTTCCAAGTACACCCCCGTGCTCATGGCTCTATGGAGGAGCCACCAACTGATATCCCCGGTGGGCTGTGGGACCAAGGTGGATCATAGGCTGGCCCACAAGGGTTCCTCACCCTCAACAGGTGGCAATAGGGCCCACCACTTCATATCGGGGTGGGACATGTGGGTGAGAAAATGCAGGATGTAGAGCACGAGCATGTACAGATGTTTCCTTGGCACGGTCCGGAAGCAAACTGGCTGCAAATCCTGCAGCTGGCTTGGGATGGCTGGGGGAGCTCACGGGGCAGAGGCCCGATGAAAAGGTCCAGAGGGTCTGGGGTGCAGGGTGTGTGGGGAGTACCCTCCTGCAAGATCCGGTCAAGGTAAACCCCAGCAGGGGGCAGAAAGGCTTCCCTCACCTCCTGAAGTACGCGCCGGGGAGTACGAAGGGTGGAGAGCCCCATGTGCTGAGCGAGCGTCAGGAGATCCAGCCAGTTTCCCTGGTTGTAGTCCAAGAGGTCTCAGATTCTGTGACTTCTGCCAGGACCAACCTCTGGCGCGCTGAGCGGGACTCCGCGACCTGCACACAAAATTGGGTGCTTTCCTCAGTTGCTGGGCAGGATTACATAAACATTAACCAATCAAAAACTGGACTCCATAAAAAGGGCGCCAAACAAAGCATGAAGACAGTGTACTGAAATGGAGGATAAAAGACAGTGACAAAAACAAAATGGCTAAAACTCCCAACAACCCCTTGCCATGACACATTTGGCATGAGTGGAATCCCATGATTCATCCCCCTTTTAGACTGGGTCTACAGATCACAGCATCACTATTCATCAACCGTTTCTCCTCAGCCAGTCCACCTGGGTTTGGCCCCTGCTCTAGACTTCCCTACAGGAGATATGAGCCATATGAACATGCAGTGACTCCATTATCAAATAGAGATACACATAATGTTCATAAAAATAATACAGATCTCTCCCATGCTCTTCACTCTTCCTCTTTGAGAAAGTGTTCCCACCAGGATCAGAAGGATACTAAAAATGATTTCTCTATGCACAGCCACCAAGCAAGGCTTCTGATGACCAGGGAAAGGACTAGAGTAGAAGACTCCAGGAACTAAGGGCACCAGAGATCTCTGTTTGATATGTTTCACTTGGGAAACATTGAGCTCATACAGTGGCAGGCATTAGGAAATCTTCAGGATCGACATCACCGGAACTGCTGATTTGTTGGCACGGTGTCCGACTCAATTCCCAAGCATGTCGTATTTCAAGGGGGGCAAAGTTGTTTAACAACCTCTGGGAGAAGAGTGGTTCTCCTTGCCCCTGGGCTGACAGCAACACAAGAAACTGACAGAGAACGTTCTGTTTTGTTCAGAGACAAAAGAACTTCAGCATGTTTGCAAACAACTGGAAAGATAATTATTCTTTAAATGTAAGGAAATATAGAGCAAGCCCAATGGGCCTTATCAGATCTACTCTTTGAGAGAGAGAAATCTCCTCTGAAAGCTAACCACGCTCTAATTAAAGAGAAAAAGGAATTCCTCCATCAGAGGCTTTTCAGCTTCAGGCAGATGGGAGAATCACTTGGCAGAAGTTGGCTGAATCTCTGGTAGAAATTAAGCTCCCAGCAGAAGCTGCAGAAGGTCCTTTAAAAGGCTGCAGTCTGGATAATTACAGACCTGTGTTGCTTTGTTGACTGTTAGTTTTATCCCCATGTGTTTCTGTTTTGGGCTGTGTGCGTAGGAACTTGGACTTTGCATAGTAAGTGGAAACAAGAGAAATGTTGCCTTTAATCCCCTATTCCCAATGACTGAATTTTGTTTTTGCTTTTCTTTTTGACCTTTGCTAATCGCTTATTGCCATCTTAATCTCCTCATTATTCCCCTTTTTGCTATGATCTAGCTATTTGTTAAACATTATCTCTTTCTCCTTTTGTTTTTTAATCCATATCTCCTCGGCCACCTTCATTCCTTTCTTGATCTTTCTGCCAATTGCTCTGTATTTATCAGCTCCCTCAGTGCTGTTCTTGTCTCTCTTAAGTTCTCTTCTAATGTCACACATTTGTAGTATTTCATTTGTGAGCCATGGTTTTGTCTTCTTATGATGTTTCCCAGGGGTGTCCATTGCTGCCTCATTCATTACAGCATTGAAATTGTTGGTTATTGTTTCTACGTCTTCCTCTAGTGCAAGCAGCTGGGCAAATTTTCCGCCAATCATTGCTTGGAATGACTCTGCAATGTTTCAGTCTCTAGGGGTATGTCTACATGATGAAATTAGGTCGATTTAATAGAAGTTGTTTTTTTTAGAAATCAATTTGATACAGTTGATTGTGCGTGTCCCCACTAAGCGCATTAAGTTGGTGGTGTGCATCCACAGTACCGAGGCTAGCGTCGACTTTCGGAGCGTTGCACTGTGGGTGGCTATCCCACAGTTCCCGCAGTCTCCACCACCCATTGGAATTCTGGGTTGAGCTCCCAATGCCTGATGGGGCAAAAACATTGTCGCGGGCGGTTCTGGGTGCATGTCGTCACCCCCCCCCCCCCGTGAAAGCAATGGCAAAAAATCGTTTCTCGCTTTTTTTCCTGGGTTACCCATGCAGACAATATACCACGGCAAGCATGGAGCCCGCTCAGCTCACTGTCACCATATGTCTCCTGGGTGCTGCTGGCAGATGCAGTACCGCAGTGCTACACAGCAGCATCCCCGTGCCTTGCGGACCGCAGACGGTACAATACGACTGCTAACCGTCATCGTCGTCCCGTGAGTGCTCCTGGCCGACCTCGGTTAGGTTGGTTGGGGGTGCCTGGGCAGACGTGGGTGCTTCTGGCCGGCCTTGGTGAGGTTGGTCACGGGCGCCTGGACAAAAATGGGAATGACTCCAGGTCATTCTCTTCTTTAAGTTTTGTCTAATGGAGATTCAGTCCTGCCTGGAATATCATGGCAGCTGGAGGCTTCTGCCTCAGGCTGCTATCTCAGTCGGCAGCACTGCGCGGTCACACCTACCCCTTGCTCCCATGGCTCATGAAGCCTGGACAGTAGTAAGGAGCAGTTCAACTATAAGCTGAGCAAATGCAGAATGGTGGTAGAATGTGCCTTTGGATGTTTAAAAGTGCGCTGGTGCAGTTTACTGACTTGTTGCTCCACAATATCTGAGATAGTAAGGGGGAGACATTTATGGGGGGTGGGAGGTTGAGGCAAATCGCACAGCCAGACACCAGGGCGGTTAGAAGAGCATAGCAGGGCACTCTGTGCATCAGGGAAGCTTTGAAAACCAGTTTCATGACTGGCCAGGCTACGGTGTGAAAGTTCTGTTTATTTCTCCTTGATGAAAACCCACCCCCTTGGTTCACTGTCTACTTCCCTGTAAGCCAACTGCCCTCCCCTCCCCCATTTGATCTCCACTTGCAGAGGCAATAAAGCCATTGTTGTTTCAAATTCCTGCATTCTTTAATAATTCGTCACACAAATGGGGGGATAACTGCCAAGGTAGCCTGGGAGGGGTGGGGGAGGAGGGAAGCACAGGGGTAGTTGTAGGGGCACCACCTAGAATGGCATGCAGCTCATCATAGAAGCGGCATGTCTGGGGCTCTAACCCGGAGCGGCCGTTTGCCTCTCTGGTTCTTTGGTAGGCTTCACGCGGCACTGCTGCGGGTCCCTGTTATAACCTCTGTCCTTTGTGCCCTTGGAGATTTTTTCAAATATTCCAGCATTTTGTCTTTTGGAACGGAGTTCTGATAGCATGGATTCATCTCCCCATACAGCGATCAGATCCCGTACCTCCCGTTCGGTCCATGCTGGAGCTCTTTTGCGATTCTGGGACTCCATAGTCACCTGTGCTGATGAGCTCTGTGTGGTCACCTGTGCTGATCAGCTCCCTACGCTGGCTAAACAGGAAATAAAATTCAAAAGTTCGCAGGGCTTTTCCTGTCTACCTGGCCAGTGCATCTGAGTTGAGAGTGCTGTCCAGAGCGGTCACAATGGAAGCACTCTGGGATAGGTCCCGGAGGCCAATACTTTCAAATTGTGTCCACACTACCACAAATTTGACCTAGCAGGGTCGATTTCAGCGCTAATCCCCTTGTCGGGGAGGAGTACAGAAATCAATTTTAAGAACTCTTTAAGTCGACAAAAATGGCTTCGTCATGTGGATGGGTGCAGGGTTAAATCAATCTAAGGCTGCTAAATTTGACCTAAACTCATAGTGTAGACCAGGGCTGAGTCTTTCTAAGTCAAACTTGGTTCTGATGAACTTTGGCCTGACAATTTTCCTTAGTTTTGGCCAAAAATTTAGCATCACAAAGTTGTGATTGCTTCCAATATCAGCTCTAGGGAAGCTCCTTGTTTTAGCTCTGTTAATCCCAGAATGAAATTGGTTTTGCACCATGATGTAGTTGATCTGGTTGTGATGTAGACCATAAGATGCATGCCATGTTGATCATCTGGATGCTTTACGTGCTCCTAATGTGTTTGCAAGAACCAGATTTTTACAGCTGGCAAACTCCAAAAGTCTCAACCCTTTCTCATTGGTTACCGCATTACAGAAAGGGCGACAATAATCTTGCCAATCTGGCTGTATATCAGTACCCACTTTAGCATTCCAATCTCCCTGTACAATCAGGATATCTTTCTTGTGTATCTTATCAATGATGTCTTGGGGCTGATTGTAAAAATCTTCAATTTGCTCATCGTCCTAGTCTGTTGTAGACATGTACCACTGTGATATTAAACACTACTGCCTTTAGATGGATGGAAATAAGCCTGCTGGACATTGGGCAGCATCTGAATACTGAATTCTTGATATCTTTATGCACAAGAAATCCTACACATCGATATGTTTGTCCTCTCCACTGCAATAGAGCACATGGCCTTCTTCTGTTAGTGCCTCTCCAAAGTTCTTCCATCTCACCTCAGAGATTCCTAGGAGGTGCCAGGTGTATTGTTCCATTTCATACGTGAGTTCTTTCATACTCCCTATTTGTCTCAGTGTTCTTACATTCCATGTGGCTATGGTGATGTTCAACATCTACTTGAAGCGCATAATGACTGATGCCCTAGAAGATCACATATGCACAGTCAGCATTGGGGGCTGAACAATCTCAAATCTTTGGTTCACTGATGACATTGACGGCCTGGCAGGCAGCGAAGATGAACTTGCCAACCTTGTGAAACGATTGGATTAAACCTCCGCAAAATACGGCATGGAAATCAGTGCAGAGAAAACCAAGCTGATGACCAACAAACGTGATGGGATCAGCTCACATATCGCTGTCAGTGGACAAGAGCTGGAGACAGTGAAACAGTTCAAGTATTTGTGGGCAATCATCACTGATGAAGGATCCGAGGCAGAAATTCGGGCAAGAACTGTGCAAACAACAGCAGCAGTGGCAAAGCTAAAGCCAATTTGGAGGAATAAGAGCATCTCCCTGGAATTCAAACTGACACTACTGCACGCACTGGTCATCTCCATTTTTTTGTATGCATGCGAGACATGGGCCTTTACGGCAGAATTTGAATGGAAAATACAGGTAGTAGAGATGAGATACTTCTGTAAAATCCTGGGCATCTCCTATTTTGACCATGTCACTAAGGAAGAGGTCCACAACATCATCACCCAATGCACTGGGTCATATGAAGACCTCCTGACGACCCTGAAGAAGTGCAAGCTGAAGTAGTACGGCCATGTAACAAGATCATTTGGCCTATCCAAGATCATCCTCCAAGAGACAGTACAGGGGAAGAGAAGAAGAAGTAGACAGAAGAAGAGATGGATTGACAACATAAAAGAGTGGCCACGGAGACTCAAGAAGACTCAAGAAGTGACGCACAATTGTCAGAGGTGGAGACAATTGGTTGATTGCTCATCAGTGATGGTGCCCCAACGACCAATGCGGTTATGGGAGTGATGATGATGATGATCTCTTTCCCCATGCTGTATCTGTGGTTAGACTGATCTTGGATGACTATTATTGTCAGAAGGCTGGGATAATACAAAGTGGCCTAGGCAGATGGTTTTGTTCTTTTGAAACTTATCAAGTCAATCAAAAATATAGTCTTTGAGAAGTTTAAAGAGAAAGGAGATAACTTCTCTCATCTGTTTCTCCCAGTCATAGTTTGCATTGGAAATGATCCTTGCCCTGCTCATGCCACTTTATCAGTATCTTGCTAAAATTAATGTGGTTACTATTATGAACAGATGCCTGGTACAGCTATGGAATTTTTTCTTCCAGACACTCACCAGCTTCCTTGTAAAGGAGCACAGCGATTCTACACCCTTACTGTAGTAATGGGGCCCTAACCCTAAAGTCTTGGCTCATGGGAGTAGTCTTACTGAAGGCAAAGGGACCCCCGGCTCACGTGAGCGTGTGTGAATGCTTCAAGAATGAGGTCTAGGGAATGCAAATTGCTCACCCAACAGATGGTCGCTATTATCCATAGTCTTTTTACATTAGTAAGCAAGGAAGGATGGTCAATAGCACTTTCTCTACTGAGACTATAAAGCAGATTTCCAGATATTTGATAACCTCCTCTACAAACTTTTTTATTTTTCTGCAACCTTTACTTATGTTGGGCTCAAATCTCAGAAGCACTGATGTTGATCTTAGTGTGCTTCAGTGGGGATGGGAGTGGCAGAGGTGTCAAATTTTTGTCCCAATTTAACTTAGAGCAGCCCCAGAACTGCTCTACTATATCAGCTTGTAGGAGCTACCAAGG